>NC_057926.1:20761445-21387278 GCF_018873765.1 Telopea speciosissima | reverse complement strand
CTCTTAATTCCATCTTACTCTGGTAATCTATGGTGTAATTACACCAAAACACTTGATTAATCAAGGAAGAACCTTATAATCTCAGAATTAATATGGTGACACCATAAATCCTTCGTTATTCGATGCTTTTTCAAGGTTAAATTTGAATCGTCACACAGCAATAGACACAATGGCCTAATTGAGAATTTCTTGGTGGTCTATCCTTTACTAATATAGAGTGTCTTTCATTTGTGGGATAATTAAAGCTCCATCATTGACATACTATACTGGATAGTGTATAATTCTTTGAGGAACAATCGAGGCTATATTTTTGATATGTTAATCCAGATAGATATGTCTCTTTTGAGGAGGGACTATCGAGGGACAGATAGAGCTCTTTTCCATGACAGACAACCACATTAGGAGGGATATACCACTCAGAATCTCACTTATAGCCCTAAATAGACTATGTTAGTTTGTGGTGTATCCTAGTCATATATGGTCTAATTTCCTACATGATACATGCAATAGGTAGGTTGATAGGACAGAATAAGGTCATCCTTGACAGAATCGATATACCAATCGCTTGTGATAGAAAATTACGGGTACATGGTTCTTTTGATATACTTGGGGAATAAGTCACACAATCTCAGAATAATCAAGCTAGTGCCCTTTTAGAGTAGCGAAGTACCCCACAAGACACTAGTGAATACTTTCGACGGTGATTCTAGACCCGTATAGTAAATATTAAGGGCTGTGGCTTCGCCGTGAATTACCCATGACTACACATGGGGTCCAACAACTAACCATGGGGCTAAATGTATTCCCATGTCGTGTGTGTGTGTGCATAATAGTGGTCCAGGAAGCAGGTATCATCCAATCTCGAAGTACTTAGTATGATGTGCTCCACCTCCCCGGGGATAGAGGCACAACAGGGAGTACCCTCGTCATTTGATTACACTTCGAACACAATGCATGATGCAGTTAGTACAACAAAAGGAGTTGGCCAAACAGTTATCAACCAATCAATGCAAAAGAGAGAAAATTCTTACATTCAATGGTAACATCTAGTATTGAAAGTTTGACCAACAATCCCCAGGGGAGTCGCCACTGTGAGGATCTGTTCCCATGGCGCACGCGATGCGTGTGGAGGGGTTTGTTGCTCCTCAATGGAGAGAGAAGGAAGGAGTCTTCTCAAAGTTATGATTATCAAGGGATGAGGGTCATACAATAATATAAAATGGAGTCGCTACCTAGGATTAGGGCTGGGACCCGATTGAGATAGCCCTGTGAAGGGCTATGAGATTTGGTTTAGCCTGGTCAAAGATTCGGGGTAAGTGGTCAGGTTACGATAATGGGAAGGTGTTAGGCACCCACCTCGTCTGGGTAAACCAGTCTTTCTACTAGATGTTGGTTTTTGAATATTCTCCCTTTTATGAATGTCCTATACCCACATGCTTGGCTAAATAATGATGCACAAACTATTTAAATAAATTAAACTATATTATACTAACTACTATGTGCACTACACAGAAATACTTAAACACTACACTGTCCCGAAATAAAAGATTAATGGTAAAAATGTATACCTATACGCTTCAATCTAATTCAACTATAAAAAATGCATTGTGAAAGGTTTCCCGGCTCAGGTGGAGACAAATGACTAACTTTGTCCTCTGTTAGACAGAGTAATGGTTTACAAGTATTGAATCTTTGGGTTTTGGATAGAATAATGGTGTTGCGAGGTTTAGGGAGCTGAGTACTCGATTCTCGGGCAGAGTGGCTATGCCACGAAAGATTTTTGGGACTCGGGCAAAAAAAGTGTCGAAGAAGTCGGGTTCGGATAACCTGGACTTCAGACAAGGGGACAAGGCTTGAAGGCTCAAAAACTGGTCGGGGAAAGGACCCCGGGAAAAGGAAGTAAGGAAAGGAGCAAATAATAGGCTCTGGAAGCTCCCCCTCTCTCCGAAACTTAGAATGTGCAAATGAGGGGGTCAGGGGGCTAATTATAGGCAAGAATGGGCTTCGTGGCGCCATGGTGGAATGTGCAGCACCGCATGGTGGAGCCGCAAAAGATGGAGTTAAGGGAACCAACTACTCGTGGGGCCTCCTGGAGGGGCCACACAAGACGCGCATTATAGTACAGCAAGGCCGTGTAGGGAGTGTGGTGCCACAAGGCAGGGCCATGCAGGCTACTACTCCGCATGACGGGGCCACACGAGGGCGTAGTGGCGCTGCCTTGTTGTGTCGCGCCTTATTTGTGGGGCTATATGGCGGGGTCGTGCCCATTGCTATGTCGCATAGCGGGGCTACAACCGCTACGGTGCTACCTGGCGAGGCCACGCTTGTCGCGCATACGTTACACACTTTACAGGGCAAATCAAGGTGTTTTTTTTGGACTTTTTTATATTTTTGGGGTGTTGGAGGATGGGATTCAGAGGACATTGTCAGTCTTTGTGTCCGATTGTCATCATTATCGGAAGTAGTGACAAAATTTAGCGTCTACACAAGCGAACAATAAAGACTTAGCCAAGGTGAGTGGGAATATGCCATCCATGTAGGTATAGCACTTCTGTTGAGTCATGTTGGTATGGATGAATATGCTATCTTATCTCTATTGTTCTTGTTTATTTACATGGAGCTTGAATGGGAATTGATGAGGTATTGCACTATGTTTGAAATGCATGCCATTGCCATTGTTAGATTAGATGTCGTAGCCGGCTTGGAAATGAGGGGTATGGTGGCCCATAGTTATGGGATGCGATTGACACCACTCAACTCTTACGATGCCATGTAGACACATGTGGTTAGGATTGACACATCCCTATGCTACGGCTCTTACCAACAGGGGTGTAGGTGTTGGGTGACCATAGCTCCCTATTGGTTGAGGAGTTTTCATCGTCCCAGGATAGGGTAGACTATGGTTATCAAGGGTCCACCAATGGGTGGTGTACGATGCCATGACCTGTGCGGGTCCCAATGCAACAATTGAGGTCGCAACCAAAGCGATGATGCGAAGAAGCAGAGGTTGTTACCCGAGTTGTTGCAATAGCATCAACCTAGTGACATAGATTGTGATGTTAGGTGGACTAGAGAATAAAATCTGATCTCATGCATATAGGGGCATTTTGTTGCATCTGCATGCATGTCTTATTGGTTTACTCATTGGGCTCAGTAGAGCTCATTCCTGTGGAAATTTCTTTTTAGGTGATATTGCAGGTGGATGTGCTCCTGACTGGGAGGGTTATTTCGAGGAGGAGGCTTATGGTGATCATGACCATCTTGGTGTGAACTCCGAGGGAGGTGATCCCTCTTATGTGGGTGATCAGGATGTCTCTTCAGGATGAGCCCTGGGTGATGAATTTTACTTCTTTTTTTGATTTGTAAGAAATCTTTTTTTTTAGATATGTCACGCCCCTATCCCGATGTAAGATATTTTGCTACATAGGGGTTAACTGGGATAATCATACATCATCCCAACACCTACCAGGATCGCAGATACAGTGTCCCGAGCCATAGTCCACCCTGTTACCATATATTGATAACAGAAAGGAACGTATAGAAAGAATAAACCATTCCAGATATAGAGTTAGCAAAAGCAAAATTAAATTAAATTACGTGAAATTATAGAGCATCGGTTCTCTAATGATAACACATATTATAATTCTATCATAAGTAACCATTCATTACTCTCCCTATAAATAAACACATAGTTTATACATGATTGAGGAATGAAGACAGAAAATTAAATACTAAACAATTACCACGAGGGCACCAATCTTGGGTGTACATCTACATCCAAGTCATAGCCACTGGTTTCACTTGATTTGCATCCAACGGTGCTCATCCAAGTAGTACTTCCTGCATAACAACTAAAAAGGGGTTGCGCAATAGGGTTAGCTACACAAGCTAGTGAGGGAGCAAAGGGGAATGCACATACATCATACAATCAATATCAATTAGAATGATGCATGCTAATGTTAGATTCATTTTTCACCTACCACATAATTCTATCGGTCAAGTATATGCTACATTGAGGGTCACTTATCCTATCGCCCCAGTGAAACCTCAATTATCACGAAGGGACCTGCGCTGGTAGAAGCCATCATGACCACCCAGTGGCAAACCCCGATAGCCATCACTACCCTTGCCCTGGCCTCTCCCACCTCCACAGACCACAGGTGCTTAGACTATCCAACATATATACCCCTATTGGCAAGGGTCATTGCATAAGGGAACAAGTATCGTAGCCGCAGATATACTATATGTAGGTCCTATCGTCCTGAGAGGTATTCCAGGTGCATCAACATCCCATTCCATCTAGTACCTAGGTACCAGCACGGCACAACACATACAGATCAGGATGACATACAACAATTTCAATAATTACATAAATTGGGGTTTCGATACCGGCACACCGGGCACCATAGCCCGATACAATGGTGAGCATAATATCACATTCAGAACAAATCGCATTTGAATAAAATATAATGTGCACCATGCTTATAAATATATCATAGCATGCTTAAGATTCCATATTAAATATATGTTCAAGCCCAACAAATCACCCAGAACCCACTCACCTAACACGGGCACCATCGCGTGTGGTTGACATGAATCTCACCTGGGCTTCCCACTCTACATCGAGTTGGGGTAGCCTAGGAATACAAAAAAAATCATTAAAACATGCATAGAAGGTTCCCATGCTAGGCTCATAAGGTTAAAATCAGATTTCAACTAAGACAGCACGAGCGGACTCACGGGTGGTCTCAGTAGAGGTAAGTCTGTCCCTGACTCCATTCAAGCCAAAAGGTGGAAACAGAGTGAGCGGACCCATGAGCGGAACTACTTACTTGAGTCCGGTGGTGCATCCGTTCGACACCAGAGACACACTTTAAAAGGGAGCGGATGATCGAGCGGATGTGCTTCTTGGGTTCGGCCCCGCATCTGTTCGATTTCTGAGACAGACCCGAGAGCAACAGGCCCCGGGTGGAGGCAAACAGAGTGAATCCATGCCTTAGTCCGCTCAGGCCAACACACAGGGTTTATACTGGGTGGATTGACGGGCAGTACCATGATTGGCGGATCTGGTCGTTCATCTGCCGGCAGTCTCTTTCGAGATTGCAGAGGGAATTTGCTCTAGCTTGAAGCTTGGAGTGCCCTAAGCTCTCAGGGACTAGGGGGAGATGTCTAACCCTTTCTAGGGTCACTAGGTTCTAGGCTCACTTTATGGATCCCAGATCCCACAAGGTTTGGGTCTTACAATGGTCCAAAGGTTGGGATTCAAGGTTCAAACCAAGGATTCATTGGCCATGGCTGCAATTGCAGCACTTAGAGGTCTAGATCAGCATTCATTAGAGCTCCCAACTAGGGCTGAGCTTCACCTTGAGTCCCAAATGGAACCCTAGGTTAGCCCTAGCTCAAGAAACTAACAAAATCAAAGAGAAATGAGGGAGAGCTAGGTTTGGGGAGCTTACCTTGGTGAGCTTCCTTCTTCCAGCCACTCTCTCCATCTCTTCTCCTCCTCTTTCTCTTCGCCCTTGGGTCCGGCCAGCTTGGGAGGAGGTGTGGAGCTGCCAGCCATCTTGGCATGGCCTCCATCTTTTTCCCTTCCCCTCCTATTCCTCTCCTACTTCTGCTTCTTCTTCTTCTCTTGTCTCTTCTCCTCCGCGGTTTATGGGGGAGGGGGAGAGTTAAGTGAAAGAGAGGGGTTTAGGTTATCCTTTAAGGGGTTAGATGGGCCTTAGGGTGTGTTTGGTTTAAGCCCTTAGAATGTAGTTGACCCATAGATCTCTAAATGGGTTTTAGTTAGGTCTTAGGACTTGTTTAGTAGCATGGTCGGTAGAACCGGGTGAGTTTGACATCTAGTATAAGCCTCGAACTGCCATTAAAGCTCAAGCCCTAACAGATTTCGTGGTGGAATGCACACTACCCGAAGAGGTCCCGCCAACTGAAGAGCCCGAGGAAGGAATGGAACAATGGACGCTGTTTGTGGACGGTTAATCCAACACACATGGTTGCGGCACGGGATTGATACTGACAAGCCCTGGTGGATTCTTAGTACAGTATGCGCTAAGGTTTGAATTCTAGACAACCAACAATGGGGCAGAGTATGAGGCCCTAATTATCGGATTGAAATTAGCACAAACTTTGATGGTGAGAAATATTACTGTACATAGTGACTCGCAGCTGATAGTCAATCAGGTCAAAGGAAAATATGAGACCAAAGAACCGCGCATGGCACAGTACTTGGGCAAAGTGCAGGACTTGATCACAACATTCAACCGCTTCAAGATACTTCTGGTGCCCCGAGCGTAGAACACATCAGCAGATGCCCTTTCAAGACTGGCCACCTCAAATTTCCAAGATTTGGGTAGAACTATCTACATAGATGTCCTTACAACACCGAGCATAGAAAAGTCAAAAGAAATATTACCAATCGAGACAGAACCTTGTTGGATGGATCCAATAGTGAACTAACTCCAAAAGGGCACATTACCAGACAACAAGGAGGAAGCAAGGAAAATAAGAATAAGGGCAGCTCAACTATTTTACCAAGTGGATAGAGGCAGAAGCTTTGGCAGTGATCTTTGCGGCAAAGGTATGGAAAATTTTCCTTCACTAGGTAATTTACAAATATGGAATACCGAGAACCCTCATCACTGACAATGAAAAATAGTTTGAACAAAAATTGAAGGAGTTTAGTGATCAGTATGGTACCCAACTAAGAAAGACCCCATCCCCAATCCAATGGGTTAGCAGAGGCGATGAATAAAATTCTGCTAGATGGAATCAAGAAGAAGTTGGAAACTGCCAAGGAATTGTGGGTGGAAGAGCTGCCTAACATTTTATGGGCATAAAGAACGACAACGAGGCTGGCAACTGGTGAAACACCCTTCATGTTGGCATATGAAACGGAGGCAATAATTCCTGTGGAGATAGGAGAAACATCCACGAGGGTGCAATTCTATAATCCAGAAGTTAATGATGAAGAACTAAGGATAAACTTGAATCGTTTACCAAAAAAAAGGATAAACTTGAATCTACTGGAAGAAATTAGAGAAATAGTCCGGGTGAAAAATGTGGGTCATCAGCAGCAAACAACACGCCACTATAATTCCAAGCTGAAAGTTAGAAGATTTCACCAAGGAGAATTGGTCTTACGCAAGGTAGAAGCTTTAGACCCGAGGTCCATGGGAAAGTTAGCACCCAACTAGGAAGGACCATACAGAATCTCCAAACGAGTGGCACCAGGGGCCTTTCATTTGGAGACTCTAGAGGTATCCATACCATGATAGTGGAATGCAGAGAATTTACGAAAATTCTACCAATAAGGTCAGGTTGTCCAATTTCAGTTTTCACTGAATTAAAGCAAACTTTTTTGAAAATATCAGGCTACGACCAATAAAGATATCACAGTTGATGTAGCAATTTATGGCCATGATCTGTTTTTACAATTATCCCTTTCCTAAATGTTTATCTCTGTTACTAATAATATGCCAGTAATCAGCATAATGGTGAGTTGCACTATAGGGGCGTTTCCCCAATCAAGAAGATGGTCATCCGACCATAATGGTGAGTTGCACCATAGGGGCGTTTCCCCAATCAAAAAGATGGTCATCCTACCATAATGGTGAGTTACACCATAGGGGTGTTTCCCCAATCAAGAAGATGGTCATCCGACCATAATGGTGATTTACACCATAGGGGTGTTTCCCCAAATGAAATGATGGTCATCCGACCACAATGGTGAGTTGCACCATAGGGGCGTTACCCCAAGCAAAATGATGGTCATCCGACCATAATGGTGATTGCACCATAGGGGTGTTTCCCCAATCAACTTGATATTCATCTGAGCGCATTGGCATAAAAAAAAAAAGGAATAACGATCATGAGGAGCAAAACCCCATCAAAAGAAATGCAAAGGAAAGATGCTCGGATAAGGAAGATCTTTTAGTGATATGTCAAATTTTTAGTACAAATACATAGGATAATCACAACATTCAAGGTTAACATGGTTACAAGAGCCAATTTATGATCGAATATGCTCGGATCCAGGTTCCATTTATGATCGAATATGCTCGGGTCCAGACTCAACTTCAAGAAGGAGAAAATGAGTCAATCTACAGATGCACCTAAACCACAAGCTTGATCTGCCTTGTCTTGATCCTCCCGAGTAGAACAATGAATGTTGCAGGTACCAGGGATTATGGGGTGTGAAGCAGGTGTAGCCTTAACAGCAACATTGGATAGATGGAGATTAACCCTGACATTTATGAGGCAGTTCCACCTATTCCAAAGCGACCTCGAGATGTCAAGAGAGGACCATTTTGCCAAATGGGATCCACCATCAAAGAATTTGGAAGCTCCATCAAAGCATCAAAATAGCCCTGTTACTACTCCTACCTCTGCAAGAGACGAGGAGCTTGAAGAGCACGAGCATAACACCGGTTTAGGTCCTCCAGCACCCTGCCAATGCCAAATCATTACACCTTGAATCCTTAAGAGGTTAGGGTTGGTAGGAATTAGCCCCCTCAAGACGCTCAATTTTTTTTATGTAACCTTCGCACTCTAAGCATCGACGAGGGCACATTACATGTAGAGAAGGCCCCAAAGCCAAGAAACCCTAAGGACACTGCATGTCAATTGAGGATTGAAGCTGTGAGGGCCAATATCGATTGAAGATTGAAGCCGAAAGAAGAATCTTGAAGCAGGAACACCATCAGAAACTTGCAACCCTTGTATCTGTGAAGACGCCGAAAACCAAAAAACCAAAGAAAGTTTAGAATCGCCATGAGAAAGCAGAAAAGTAATAAATGTAAGAAGCCCATGAATCCAGGAGGAACAAAGGGAATAAGAACTATTTAAAGGACTCAACGACGGTTCATATTCAAAAGAAAATACCAAGGCCCAACTACCCAGAGTAAAGGGAAGTTACGCCCAAGGCCGAATGTCCAATCTCCAATGGATTAACACTACTCCAAAAGGGGGAAGGGTGCAAGTATGAAGGCAATGATCTAGCTTCTGTACCAGTTCCATTAATGGTGAATTAACCAAAGCATCAGTCGAGATGGGAACAATAAATGTTTGAGTGGAGAACCCACAAGAAATCTCTAGGGAAAAGATTTGCGTCATAATGAACATATACGTCACGCAAAAAGATAAACATCGCTAATATGCACAAAGTTATTGAAATATTACCAAGGAAAATCATAATTTATTTATAAGGGAGTAGCAGTTGACATCTGAGGTACAATATGAACATTCATAAATATTTGAGCTGAGGATGAGGAGGATTAGGGGGCAAAGATCCAGGAACGTTCCGAGGAGGAGGGAAGAAAGGAATAGAAAGTGAAGTTGGATCTAATACAACCTCCCTTACAGGAACACGTGGGTCAAAACCTAACTTAATCTTCCCCCATTTAAAGTGGGGGGCAGCTTCATTTATCCTATTATACAAACGCTGGGCACCCTCGGAGGCTTTGTCCTCGCAGAAACATTTGAAGACTGGCGACTGCACTACATGCTCAATGGTAAGGTTAGTGGCGGCATACTTCTCAGCCCAAAGATAATCAGTAACGTTGTCAACTATATCTCGGGCAAACTTAAGCCTACTCAGTAGATCTTCCTCCCAACGCCCGAGAGATCTAAGATAATCAAGCTCACTCTTTAAATGATATTAGTGTTTCCTCAACACATCATTGGCTTTTGCATATGTTGTTATCCTAGATTGGAGTTCCTTTTCTCGATCTGAGGCATCAACTAGCGCAATACCGAGCAAAGGAAGATTATCCTAATAAAAAAGAAAAAAGTTATACTCGGATACAAGAGAACGCAGAAAGTAAATGAATCCTGGTCATCCTTCCTTGCAAGTTCCAGTATTTTAATAGCACCAACCTACATTTTCAAAAAAAAAACAAAAAAAAGAAAAGAAAATGGGGGAGAAAATGAGACAGAACAGTGACAAATAACAAGAGGCAAGTAAGTCAAACTACAGGAGTATTCGTAGCCTCTGGAACAGCATAGGCGACGGCTGGGTTATCAACAGGAGCAGACAGCGGATCCCCAATTCTCTACTCAACACTCTGGACACTAGCCTGCTTCGGGATCATCTCACTCGGGGCAGCCATCCCTGTTTCCTCAAGAGTGGCCACGACAACTCCCTTAATGCCAGATGATGTGCCTTGATCGTTAACCGAGGTCCCAACTATCGAAGGATTTGCTGAACTTGAAGATGGACGAAGAATGTCCAAATGACCAACCGAGGATGCAGGCTTGTAAGCACCAGACTCCAACCGTTCAAGCATCTTTTGCACCTTCGGTATGCCCTCGAAGTCGAAGTCTGGCTGCCTCTCTTTTATTCGCTGCCAGATAGAGTAAGCTATTTTCAAAAAGGTCAGGGATGCAGTAGACATATGACTGGTCTTGCAGGCCTCCGACTTAAGATAGGCGTCGACAGCCTTAGTTCCTGCATCGTCAATCTGGACCTTAAAGATAGCAATCTCAGCCTTCTGGTTCTGAATCAATTGCTCTTTTTCGGTTAGCTTTTCTTTGACCTTCGCATAAGAGTTGGAGGAAGACTTAGCATCCTTCTTCGCTTGCTTCCATTTCTCCTTGGTCTCCACCAACGCACTCTCAACAGCTTCTTTTTTTGCCTTAAGGTCGGCCACCTCGCTATTCAGGATGAAAATCCGATCATTACTATCCTGGACAACATTCTTCAAATCCCTCATTTCTTTCTCCAATTCTCCGTACACCGCGGCAATTTTCCTCTTACGCTCCACCAAGCTGGAGACGAAAGCAAGTGCCTGGGGTAGAAAGGAAAGTCAACGGATAGAAAATTGGAAGTAATGGAAATACCCGATAAAGAGCACGAAGGTCACCTCGTAGGTCCGTGCAAGGGCTGACTTCTCTAGCATATCGTCATCCATCTCAGATAACCAATCCAAGTCAACCGGTGGAAACCAATTCAAGGCCAAATTTTTGGCAACCGTAACACTACCGATCACCCTTTGCTCATTGTTTATAGACCATTTGGGAATGAATAAGTCAGAGCTTACTTTTTCCTTCCCCTTGTTCTTCTTTGATTTATCCGAAGGGGGCGGATCCTTAAGAACTAAAGAAGACTCTTCCTCCTACTGCGTGATCGGACCCGAGGACGAGCTTTTGCCTTTGTCCGAAGGGTCTCCAATCTTGATACCTTGGGAGCTCGGGAGGGAGCAAGAGGAACCTTTGAGGAATCTTTCTTTGAATGGACCTTTTCTTGCTCGGTGGGGGGTACCTTCCTCTTCCTACTCTTGTCTGAAGGAGGGAGACCTACATCCCCTGCAACTTGAAGGTTTTCACTCTCCATGAAGAAAATGAGAGAATCCAGAGAAATTCCCACTACAGCCAAAAAGTAAACAGAATAAGAAAAAGTTAGGACTTATACAGAACATCGAAGGGAAGATGAAAGAAGAAATTCCCGAGGTGCTCACCCATCTCCAGTTCGTTTATATTCAGAACATCGATGGCCCCGGCTTTGACCCGACTCCTATCAGCCATTAACGACTCCAGGGTTAACTAATCTTCACTGTCCAAGCACGGGATTCTATTCCCATTTGTGGTATTAGGATAGCTCCATACAGTGGGGCACTTAGGCCCTACACAGGCTGCCCAAAAAAATCTCTGCTTCCAACCATGGATGACTGATGGCAGAGGACCAACAATTGAAACGTCCCTTTGACGAAAATAGTCCCACCCCGGATGCCCACTATTCTGGTTCAAGGTGAAGCATTTGATAAATAGAGCAGGAGAAGGATGTCTCCCCAGTCGAGTACATTTAATGATAAAAGCCCCTACGCACCTCCAACAATTGGGAACTAATTGGTTGGGGACAACTTTATAATGTCTAAGAAGCCGAGCAACAAAAGGAGGAAGGGGATATTGAAGCCCAGCTTCAAATGCATCTAAAATCAAACCTACCTCATGACACTGCGGCTGATTTAACCTATCTCCAGGAGATGGAACCCTAAGAATTACAGAATTTGGGATGGCATAGACATTTCGGATCTCCAACAAGTTGCACTCGAACAAGATGGAAGGAATATCGTCCACCCATTTTCCAATGGTAGGATCCTGCTAGGGTTGGCGAACTTGATATCCCTTTCTACCCAACAATTTCTTGGAAGAAAGGCTATAAATAATGGAAGATGCCTCAAAGGGATTCCTAGGAATCAATATGGGAATCCTAGAACCTGCAGTCTCACTAGGGAGGATCGGGATGAAGCCCCTCGGGATCCTTCCAGAGCAACTCCATGATACAATTTCTCCCCCTCATCAAATAGGGATTCCACCTCCGAACTCGATTTTGAGGTCGAACTTTTCTTGGACTTCCTCATTTCCTAAAGATAAATAAAAAGAAAATGCCGATTCAATGGAAAAGAAAAGTAGAAAAGAACTTACTTGGGACGAGAAAGGTACTGTTGAAGAAAAGGAAGCACTGAATGAAGCAACTACAGAAGGTCCCAAGAAATATCTTTAGCAGAGAAACTCGAGGACGATCCAGAAAGAAAAAGAGAGGGAAAGCAGGATACTTTATACCCTTGGAGGCTATCCTTGAGGGCACCGGAATACTCCTCATAAAAATCTAACCATTCACACCCTTACGAATGGTCTAGATCACCAGAAGGGGAAAAGACCGCCTTTATCAGAGAACATTGGGAAGCCAAAGAAGTTTAAATTTAAACTTTATGACATCCCATCAATCATCTCTTAACAAGCGCGAGAAATGGAAGATATTTCGCCTCCACGCGTGAATAGCGGCTAGTGGCGGCATGATTATAAAAAACTTGTGGAGGATAAAAATGTCCTAAAGAAGAAAAGATATCAAGGAGATTGATCCATAAGACACCTGCGTCACCAACGCACAACCCGAGCACTATGGAATCCTACACGGGATACCGATGACAAATATACTCCCTATACCCTAGCAAGGATAAAGGGAGTAGGGGCAAATGATGCACCACATTCTGTGCACTAATCTTAGCCCTACACGTGGTCCATCCTAGACCGCAGACAAGGTTGGTCCAGAAGCGTGCCGAAGAAGAATCACGCTTATGATGGTTACGGGTGTAGGCCCACTACGGTAGGAATATAACCAAGTGGAGGTCCCACGTGTTCTCTCATGTGCTCCAAGAATCGCCAGATCCCGAGATCTAAGGAAGATGGCAGTTAGAGTGGGAGTTTCTTAAATCCATGCTCCCAATAAAGGAAACAAAAAGAGGGAAGGATTGTCTCAGATCCCCCCTAACCATTATAAATAAGGGGACTCAACCCTCATGTAAACCAAGTTTAATAATAAAAAAAGATACTCTATTACTTCGTAGTGCCGACTCTGGTTTTCTCAATTTTTCTAGTCCAGAATCAATTTCACAGTTGTGTTCTTAGAGAATATCTCTCTAGCAGATTTCTTCGCACAACAGGACCAAAGCAACTCCAAAACACCAAAAGGATAAGAAATCGGAAGAATGGGATCCCAGTTCCCCTGTTAGTTAATTTTGTTGTTACTAAAGCAGTTTCCCCTACCCTTTGTTAAGTTACCTGCAAAAGAGGGTGAGAACGATGAGATTATATAGAATAATGAAGGGAAATTAACAAGAACAATAGAGAACTGAATAGAGGAGCAAATTGTAGGTTTACCTAAAATCCAAAAAAAAACCTAACAGTTAACCAAGCATTATCGAAGAGATAACTTCCCCTATCCCCTCAAGTTTTTTTTTTTAAAAACCACATGGTTGCCCAATGGAGAAACCTTTCCGGCATTAGAAATCATGTGACTCCCCCCACCAAGCGGTAATGGGAATGGGGAGGGGAACCAGCATCAAGTAACGTAGAGAGGGAGACAGAGAGAAGGGTGTGGGAGATGGAACATAGGTGAAGGTGCTGATGGATCTCGCGCGAAAGAGAGTGGGGGAAGGGTTTCAATAGTAGAAAGGACACTGGGAAAGAGTATAGAAAGAATGAGAGATGATGAAGGAAACATGATTGATTGAGAGGAATGAGGTCTGAGCATTTGTTAGGTGGCGGAGAGAGTAAATGTCTACAACGATCTAAATGCATCATAAGAACTATCCTTTGTGGTAAAAAATAAATTAATCCCAAATTTCTATAAGGTTCAAATGTTCAATTTATATCAACCTAAAATGGGAAGAACAGAAAAAGAATATAAAGTATCCAATAATAGAGTTTTGTTCAAAGGAATTAGAAAGAGAAAACATAAAGTTTTCAAAGTTTTGCTCAAAAAATCTGTTAGACACTGTATCCCATGATTCAGTAAACATCAGTCATGGATTGAGAAAAGGGAAAAAGAGTGAAATAGTCATAATGTTGACAACGATTTAACAAAAGGGCAAACGAAAATGTGAAGAACTCAAGTCGGAACATGTATGTATCCTCACATGAGAAAAATGGAACAAATGAGAAGTCCAGACTCCAAACTCTAAATAGCATTTATAAATACAGAATCGATCCATAATATTTGGGTTTCCTAGGATCACTCTAAAAAAACCAAAAGGGGGAGGGGGAGGGGGAGGGAGAAAACTGCTCAAACAATCAACAATGGGAGAGGGGAATGTTGTGATAGAGATAAAAAGGAAAGAAACTGAGAAATAGAGGAATGTGACATGAGAAAGAGTTTGAGAAATTAAATAACGATATTAATTCGCAAAATAATGATTTACTTAATGATACAGCAACTCAGGTCTTAATTCAAGACTGGTCGACAACCCCCTCCCCTTCGTGTAAAAATATTTGAGGGGGAAAACAAAGAAAAGAACCTTCATAAGTAGTCTCTCACACTCACGACAACATTGAGAAAATGTTTCTTAATCATATCTCCAATATTTTAGGAGCAGTGTATATAAACAGAGGAAGGTATGGAGAGATATACCCAAGGCGGCTGAGACAATGGTTGAACTGTGATCAGTGCCAAAGCAATCATATTCGCTCTCAGAGCGTTCTGTGAATCCTAACAACCCATTCGTCTAACGCATGGCATACATCTTATTTCTTCACCCCATCAGGATTTTGTGTAGAAAAAATGTGGAATCAAAATGGCAGTAGTAACTTTAGAACTCTAGCAGAGACATTTATTACTGAAAACAGGAGGAGAAAGCATTAAGATGGGGTGGAGTTGAGAAGCGCATTGAGAGGTACCTGATGAACCACATCCCAGAGTATCTTATCCTGAGGTGCATTGAAGACGTACTGGAGAGACATAGTAAGCTCAACTACTCCAAGGTTTGAACCCAGGTGAACTCCGGTAGTAGAGATGTTGAAGATGACATCAGAATGTACCTCATCAATGAGTTGTTTAAGTTCCTACATCAGCAGATGAGTCTATCTCTAACCATTAGGTCATGTATACAAGTGTTAATGGAGTTAGAAATGAAGCAATTTCATTGTAATAAACAGAGTATAAAGATCCAGGGAATGATAAGTGTCTAAGATTTCGTTTTTATTTTAAACTTCAAATTAAGTAACTGTGGAACCAACCTCAAGATGCTACCTATATTGCTTTGCACATATTCAGAGCTTGACCCCAAAATTTTCTTTTCATATCCTCCAAGTTCATGGGAGGTCTTGGAACCAAAGGGTGGGCTGCTAGATTTTAATGCATTATTATTATATGAAAAAAATATAAGGGGATAAATCATCAGATGTATAATATATAGAGAGATAAAAAGTATAAGCAAAAATGATTCTTTATTCAAAAAAAATTCCCCTCTTCAAGCCATTCAACTTCTAAAATGTAGAAGTATGATTCAAGTTAAACCTGAAATTGGTGTACTCGCAACTTCCTCTTTGCAATTTTCATTAATTCTTCAAGGGTCATGATTTAAAAACTAGAAGCTTTATCCTAGATCCTACACCAGCTCAATGACAAAAATACACATAAGAAATACTTAAATTTCCCGACTGTATGTCCAACCATGGTGTCATTTCATGTTGGAAATTGGATGCTGGGGCAAGGAGCAATTATTGATAGCATTCATTTTGCTTCATAGGGCACAAATTCTGGATCTGACAATACATCTGTTTCCACTTTGGGCTCGTCACTCACACCGTCTAGTGAGAGTTACACCATTTTATTCCTTTCAGACTTTTCTGAACTAAGACAAAGCATCAAAATCATTTCGTACCCCCCTCCAATTTCTTTAAACCAAATCATTCAATACAATACCCAAAAGATCATCCTTTCACCCCCATTGTCGGATCAAGATGAGCGTTGAGATCCCCAGATTACCCAAACCGTGGAACAGTTATAGATTGATATGGTTGAAATGAAGCAAAACATGTCCTCGATTCTCTAGTATACTAGACACGGACCAACGTTGTTGTAGTACCATCATCAGGATAGCAAGAGCAGGCGACACCATTACATCGGAGGCACCTATAGTTGCACATCAAGTGTTATAACTACACCCAAGATACTAATATTATATTATTATTCTTGTGTCACGTAGATGGAGATGAAGTCTATGCCGGTGAGCTGTTCGCTAGGGTCATCAAAACGACTCATAAGATCATTGACCAATTCATGGGTTTGACTATTGAAGATAGATTCTTCAACTGGGAGTGGGGAAAGTTCGTAGACGATGATTTCATGGATTACCATCCTAGCACGAGTCATAAGAGCAGGGAGTACCAGAAGGAACACCCTGTGTCATGCCACTTCGACACTTGGTGCCCTAGTGAAGTCAGTGTTGAAGCAAGGAAACTTTTCTGTATTCCAGAAGGCATGTCGTGATGGGCGAAGGGTAAATTACTAACCTTATTATTTACTTGTTATCAGTCCCCTAGAAGCCCTTGAAGTGCGGCCCAAAGCCCGGAAGCAAAACCTTGTGTGCAGCCCTTTTCTCCTTGGACGATTGAAAGGGCGGTTGCAAAACTACTGATGCAACCGTCTCTCTGTTGAACCTCTTTTGTGATGGGTCTCATGTGGGACACATTTTTTCTGCATTCCGGGCACAAACTAACACCCCTAGACATGGTGGACCCCACCCCTACCTTTCCTTACCATGTGGGATCAAAGATGTGGGCCCACAAGGCTCAACTTGGGTTTTAATGGGTTTTAGACATTTAGAACCCTAACCAAGGAAGCCCTAAGTGGGTTTAAGTATAAATAAGGAAGGCTTGACTATTCATTAGTCATTACTACCACTGACCTGCCAAAACCGTGGACCACTGACCTGCCAAAACCGTGGAGGAGAGAAGAGAACCAAGAAGAGAGGGAGAAAGCAAGGGAGAAGAAGGAAAAGAAGGTGATTGGAGGGGAGCTAGGACCCCACTTGGGAAGCATCCATTGGACACCTTGAACATGGTAAGTCCATAAAACCCTCATCCCTCTCCTCTAAAATTTCTTTTAGGTTTTGGGGCCTACGATTGGGAATTATCCTAGGGTTCCACTTGGAACCCAAGGTTTGAAGTTAGATCCTTTAACCTCAGTTATTGAGAGTGTATTACACTCTATTTATAACCCTTAAAAACCCCTTTTAAGCCACTATTAAACCTAGGGTTTCAAAAACCCAAAACCCTAGATTTTAGTTCTTGGGGATTTGATCTCTTTAATCCCTCAAACCATGGCTTAACCTTGTTACTAAGACCATGTTGGACCTTAGAGCACCCTCCCCATGTCCTTGAGACCTTGAGACCCAAGTGGAATGGGTTGGGGAGGTAAAGCCCTTCAAATCACGAGTCTTACCTTGGGCGGTCGGAAGGCCGGTTTATGGTTGATTATGGAATGGCCCGTAAAACCGTCGGGCTTGATGGCTTACCCTAGGCTACTGCTAATGGGGGGTCACATGGCCAGGAGCACAGTAATGTGCAACCGCCATTAAAACCCATGACACTCTAAGGTGTTTGCTTGGGCGGTCGCAAGTTGCTTGTTCAACCTCCCGTGTAACTATTCCTATTCTGAAAGCTATAATCTTTAACAACCTTAGGGGGATTCTTTTGGGACCCCACCTACCCTTTCTAACACTCTTCTACCCTATCCTAGGCTCCATTAATTGTGTGAGGAGAGGCACTTAGTGGGCATCAAACGACGAACCTAACTTTCGACTTCTAAACCAATCGGTGAGTAGATTTGGGGTCTTGGATTAATTTTGGTTTGTTTTCCATTTGACATGCCTTGAATGCCATAAATCATTCATGTTTCATATTACATATTATAACTATGCTTATGTTTGTGATTATGTTATTTTGTATATCTTAAGATTATGAGACATTGGATACGGTGGCCGAGATGTGCCGGTGCTAGATTCGGTTGATTGTGATATTGCATATATGGACTGTTATGTGGTGTGTCATGCTGGTAACCGGGTGATAGATGGTATGGGATGTTGATGCGCCTAGATTACCTCTCGATATGATAGGAGCATATAGTATACCTACGGCAAGGATTGTTCTTCCCCTTGCTACGACCCTTACCAATAAGGGCTTAGGTGTTGGGTAGTTAAGGCTCCCTGCTTGCCTGTGGAGTGTGAGAGAGGCTAGGCCGGGGATGACGTTTGACTATCGGGGTCTGCCATTGGGTAGTATAGAGCTATGTCCGACACATGCTCCTAGGCAACAATCGAGGATACATTACGGCGATGACCGTAAATAACCCAAGATGTATCTCGAGTTGTCGTAGTGGTAAGTACTGATCAACTCGTTATCATATCAAAATTAGACCCTATATTACTGCTAGAACAGTGGTAAGAAGGGATCAAATCCCCAAGGAACTAGAAGGCTAAGTTACTTGAGACGATGTAAAATGATTTCAAAAACAATTATCTAGAATGCAATTAAAAATAAACTATGAACTAACGAACAAATAAAAAATCGATGAAGATGAAGAAAACGATGAGAGAAAAGACTGTGTTCAGGTTTCGAATCCACATTGATCTTTATTAATTAATTACTGGTGCACACCACTTCGGTTCATTATACCTACAAGCTTAATAATACCACACAATGATAATTGCAATTCATCCTAGGTATAGCCTATCTTGCCCATTACTATGATCTTTCATATACGCTTGGCACGCTTAGTTCAGTCAGATATAGGCTATCATCGGTACAACCACAATCACAATAAAAATCATTGCTTGAATAGAGAATATAAATCACAAAAATAAATCCTCTAACTAGATTAACAAATTAAAATCATTCACTTGGAATGGTCTACACATCAAGCAATCAAATATACTAAAACCAGAATTTAATTAACAATGTTCAATGCTTCATCTACACCTAAAGACAGAAGATACTTTGCCACTCATGGGGCTAATTGACAGGAGGCAGCAACGGTAATCTTCCATGGAACATAACAAGCGCAATATGGTGATACAATGAGACTCCTGAAATGGTAATGGCAAGGTTGCTCCATACGTTAGTTCCCAAGATAAAACATGAAGAAGAAGAAAGTGATTGAGAAGGTGTCATGCCCCCTTTCTAAGTAGAAATAAAATACAATAAAAGGGGTGACTAGAATAATACACGACGTCCTACTAAGCTACTAGGATCACAGATACAATATCCCAATCCTCAGTTAAGCAATATTATCCACAATAATATAAGAGTACGAAGACAAAAGGAATTACCATTCCTAAAGTGATTAGTAAACATGCAGAAGCATTTAAATAACAGTTACAATATGTTCAACTAGCTAAGTGATACAAGATAAGTTTAATAACGTCCATCGACTAACCATGACATAACTACTCAAAATATACGTATAACAGAGAATGTTTATACAAGAGCTGAAGCCCCAAAATAATCAAAAGGGGATCAAGTCCCAAACATCAACACAGTCCATAGGCTAATCATCACAAGGACATCTGTTGCCTTGTTCCTCTGACATAATATCATCATAACCCGTGGACTGGACTTCGAGACCAGTGAAGTACATCTGCATCATAATCTAAAAAGTGTGCACAAAGGGGGTTAGCTCCACTGAGCCAGTGAGGGGATGGGGAATGCACAAACACACATTTCACACATTGTCCATAATGAATGTAAATGTTAGTAGATTTTCCACCTAACACACAGTCTAAGTCAATGGTATATGCTACTGTGACAACTTGGGTAAACACTGTGGGTCACTTATGTTATCGCTATAGTGAAAACTTAATTGTCACAAGGGGACCCGGGCCAGTCGAAGTCACCAAAACTACCCAGAGGCAGACCTTGATGATCAATGGTCATCCTTCACCTGGCCTCTCTCCCCCCACAAGCCAAGAAGCCCTAATCGCCCAACACCTAAATCCTTGTTGGTAAGGGTCGTAGCATGAGGGATATAAAACCTAATCATAAATGTACTACATGCAAAGTCCTATCATCTCGAGAGGTATTCCGAGTACATCAGTGTCCCATACCATCTAGCACCCGGGTACCAGCACGACACGGCATATACAGGCCAATGTTGTCACGTCCCATACCACCCCCTGGGAGGATTTAGGCAAGTGACCGGATGTCCTACGACATCCGCCAATCCCCAAGGATCTAGAAGCAATATTTACACGTCACAAACCACACATTGAGGTTAAAGGATAATAAAAGAATATCAGAGTGCAACGGAAGATCGAACTACCCATAGATGATTTTATATAACTGATAATAAGATCCCAAATACCTATGTTATACCATATACATATCTGTTTATGTTCCATAAGTACATTATCTTGGTAAATTACACTTCTTGAAAAAAAAAAAACTTAGATAATAACAAAATCGTCGCTAAGCAATGAGATGAGGAAGATTTGCAATTCCATCGATAGCTTCCTCGCCCATTGGCAAACCTGTTCCTACAAAATCAACTAGAAGAGAATATACAAGAGTGTGAGCTCCACCGAGCCCGTGAATGAAATATAAACCATGCATGCATATGCAAGCACAACTAAATGAGTCCTACATGAGGTGCAGATCATTTTATTTATTAGCCACCTAACAGCACAACTAAGTCAGGTTAGTGCTACTACAATCCCCAATACATGTATCCCTGGTGTAGGCTTGGTTACTCCTTCCCACAATACACCCATTGAGTTGTCAGAGAGGACCAGTCAGCTCCAGCATCTCCCTACCCAGGTCAGCCTGACCAGTCCTCTGGGATTAACCTATGGGGTAACCGTTAGTATTTAGCTCAATTCTTTTTTTTTTCTTTTGATTATATTGTGGCATAAAGCCCGGCATATAGCTTCCGACATTAATTTTGGCATAAAGCCTGGCATATAGCTCCTGACATTAATTTTGGCATAAAGCCCGACATATAGCTCCTGACATTAATTTTGACATAAAGCCTGGCACATAGTTCCTGACATTAATTGTGGCATAAAGCCCAGCATATAGCTCTTGACATTAATTTTGGCATAAAGCCGGGCATATAGCTCCTGACATTAATTTTGGCTCCCACAGGCATCCAACACCTTAACCCCTGTTGGCAAGGGTGCGTAGCACGGGTGATGAAACTCTAGCCCCATGTCTATATGGCATCGTATGAGTCAGGCGGTGTCAACCATATCCCATAATACGGGCTACCACAGGCCTCATTTCCAAGCCGGCTATGGCATCTAATCTAGCAATTCCACATACAAGCATTATCATCCATTTCCAAAGTTCATCAGATAAGATTCAGAATTCAAATGAGAATATAAAATAATTTAAAGTAATTAAAGACAATAAATATTATTATTGTTGTTGTCATGACCCATCAATCATGTTACACCTACACTCATGGTGTAATTCCACTCACCTTGGTTTGATCCTACTGGTTTAGATGTTTGTTCAACTCTGGTTGGTATTTGGCTGTGCACCTCGAGCACGGAATCAAATCCTAAAGCAATAAATTAGAAATATGTTATTTTAATTATTCAAACTGTTTTGGATAACCCAGTGTTAGTCTAGGCTCCTAGGTCTAACTCGGTGCTCAATCCGAGATCACTTTGAATTCTCCAGGCCTTGCACTGGGCTTTAGGCTCATGTCTCGGTGCATCATCCGGAGAATATGGTCTCGGGGCAGAATGGTCATTTACCAATATAATACATGGTTCTAGGTCACAATAGCCTTACAGTATAGTCCCTAGGTCTGCAGTGTTGCAGGACCAACATAGAAAGGGTTTCCAAGCCCTGTGGGGCCCACTTGGGTACCCAAGGTATACATAATTATGGACAGATGTGAGGAGGGGGAGGGGTATTTTGGTCATTTTTCACCTCCTTACACTATTTATAGTCCATATGTGGAGGTCCCCCAAGTCAAATTAGCAAAACAGTGAAGTTTCATTCACTGGGTGATGTCTCTAGGCCTTGCTGCATCGCCCAGTGCATCACCCAGTGCCTGCAGAATCGATGCAGGCTGAGTTTCCAAGGTGGGGCCTGCAAGGCTGAGCCCTAAATGGATCCTTTGCATGTCAGGGGGGTCTGGTAGCCCCTGAGGTAGCCTACCTCATGGTCCAATTGGATTCTTCATCAGATCCATCTTTAGGCTAACAATGGCTGCCCAAGTAGCCCAGATGAATAGTGTTCAGGGTTTTGGCTAAGCTTGGGAGTTGGTTTCAGCCACATGTGGGGCTGGAAACAGATGTAAAATGGTGTTCTAGGGCTGCACTTCCCTAGGGCTTGGTCCCATGCAACCAGGGCTTGCATCTAGGACTCAAATCTGACAAATAACTGAGCATCTGGCAGTGCAGCTGTGCACAGCCAGATTTGGCTCTCAGAAATAGCATATCAGACTTATGAAATTTACCAAAAATCACAGATCTTCCATGCTCTAAGCTTGCATGGCAGATCTGAAGCCATTCATAGCATTTCATAGCTTTTCTGGGCTGTTAGAGAGCAGGAATCCATCAAAACACAGAGATTCAAAGAGGACAGCAGGTATGCACATATGTATTCATACCTGAACTGAGGTGAGGAGGTGTTTGAGTTAAAATAAAACCGCAAGCGTACGGGTCAATCGTAGCTACGGGTCGAACACGAGGAGATATACACCACTCTATTTAACTAACTTAAAAGTAATGCAAAGTGAACCAAATTAAAGTGTTAAATTAAACTAATTAAATTAATGAAAATTAATGCATTCTAACTCATAAGCAACTAACAAAATTAAGGGATTAAATTGGCATCCTAACACATGAGCATCTAACCTATCAGACTAACGCAAATTGAAAGGAATAAAAAAACAGCCACACATAATAACCACATAAAAAGGAATAAGGGAATAAAAGTGCATCCACAAACCACAACCATATAAAAAAAATAAAAGAAATAGAGGGAGAAGAAGAAGAAGATAGAGAGAGATAGAGGAAAGGGAGAATGAGATTAAGGGTTTAGAGAATGAGATACCTTGATGTGCTTGAATACTTGAATAAACTCACCATGGCTTCCTCTTCTAAATCTCCATGTCTTGTCATCAACATAGGAACTTAGACTAGGAAGCTTTAAACTACAACTATTACAACCATTAAACTAGACTTATGAAATCAAAACTAAGAACTTAAGCCAAAAATAGGAAAAGAAGAAAAAATTTCACTAAGTGAATGAAGTAAAAATTACACTAAAAAAGCTGAATTAAAATTGAACTAGAAACTAACTAAAAACTTAACTAAAAAACTACTAACTTCTTACAAGCCAGAGGGTAAGGGGTATTTATAAGGGGAAGAGAGGAGAAGAGAGAAGAGGGAAGTGTAGGAGAAATATTCCCTAAGAAAAGAGAATATTCTCTTCTCCTTCCTCTTTTACAATGCCTTGAATCCTAAGAAAAAAGAAAAAAATAGAAAGAAGAAGAAGATAAGATTGTTTACATAGACCTTCTATTTCTAAAAAAATAAACTTCCAATTCTAACAAGTGCTTCCTTTTCTTTGTAGATATCTTCTCCAAGCAATAAAATCAAAGCATCTTTGATTTTTTAACTTTCCATAGGTGAGAGAATATCTTTCAAAATAAATCTATCCCAAGTAGAATTTCAGAAGTGCCCTTGAGAAGTCGGAGGAGAGAGAGAGTAAGGGTGATGACTAGGATTCCTTCAAGAATAAATAAAATACCCATTCTGTCCTTCAGAAAACGTGGAGCATGGGGTGCTTATATAGGCCTCACCATTGTGTTCCTTGCGAAAAATCACCCAAAATAGACCCAAATTTCGTCCAATTTGGAGTTCGGGAGCCCAAGATATCTCAAGTTGAAGTTGGACTGTCCAGAGCCCTCCAAATGGAATCTTTCGGGTACAAGAAATATAACTTCTGGTTATTGCGTTAAGACCCCTGGCATCTGAACTTTTGCTTCATTTTGTCCCTGTCCGACTGTCAATAATTACAAATAAACCCTTACAGACCATTTTCACACTTCGTTATGGAAACGGCCGTAACTTCTTCGTTTCAACTCGGAATCAAGTGCCGTTTGAACCATTGCGAAGCTAACTCGATGGGCTACGCATCCAAGCCATTAACACCTCTAAACAGCTTAAAAACATTTCCTTAGCATCATCTCCTCCATTTTCACAAGAATTCACCTAAAACCTGAAAAGCACAAGAAAGCACCGAGTAACTCTGTCCAATGTGGTAAAATATATGTTTTATGCCCTAAGATTTCACACATAAATGTGCTCATCAGATTCCCCCACACTTGAACGTTACTTGTCCTCAAGTAAACAAAAGAAAAACTAACCTAGAATGCAAAAATCCTAACTCACTTTCGTAGGAATCACGGTTGCACTTAGCATGTGCAACAAGCCTTTAAACCCCTAGGTTACCCCTAGTGGATGAGTTTTGTCTCATGGGTGTTTGCAGTGAATATACACCCAAAATTCAATTGTAAATGAATCCTGCAAATTTTAATCATGGCATAAGTAGGACAGTGCACATAATCCCAAAAAGTGTTCAACTAAAAATCAAGGAGCCAAAGGTTCCCCCACACTTGAATTTTATCACCCCACATCAATTCAAGTAACAAGCATGCATTAAGTTCAAGGGATCTCCTCATATTTTCTGAACACTACTCACCTTCAAGTAAACCCCCCATAGCATCGATGGAACCAAAGACTTAGGCATTGAGTAATGTTGACCATACTTTTTTTTTTTTCAGGCATTAAGGCAAAAGTTTTTTTCTTTCTCAACCACAAACTCTATTTCTACTCCAATACTGTTCTCTGAATGACATGGTGGAGCATACACCAGACACCCAAATACTTGGTAGTTTCACTTTTTGCATATATCCATAAGACATTGAGACATTGATGCAAGAGTTTTTTTTTTTTTTGAGTTTCCTTCCAAGGAATTTCGATCAAGTCACCCTGCTTCATGAGGCACAGTGCCCTGTCTAGTCCCAAGGAATTCCACTTTCTTTTCTGTTCCTTTTTTTTTTTTTTTTTCATTCACTTCCACTTTCATGCCTTGCCTTGCCACAAACAAATTGGTCTCAACTACTAGCCAAAAGATCAAAGAGTCCATAAAACACATAGACGAATCTAGCCATCAAATGAAATAACGCTCATATTTTTCAATTCAATCCCTCTCACCGGATACAAACCAATTACCGTCCTTGAAAAGGGATTTTTTATTATTTCGCATGCTAGGACACCTAATTCCCTCTTTCTCTCGCTTTGCAATCAAAGAGACATATGCACAAAACCAAACTATTGTCACAATCAAAATTCACCAATTAAGCCTAACATCCCCCCCACACTTAATTCATGCAGTGTCCTCAATGCATGCATAAAAGAAAAAAATAAGGACAAGGGAGGAGATGAAGGCGCTTACCAGATATAATAAAAAAAGAGGGTCATGAAGAATGATGAGCTCTACAAAAAGTGCTAGGAGCAGCAACAAAAATCTCAATCCATGACCAATAAATGGAGAAATAGCTTCAGACCCAGAAAACACTCGACCATGAATTTTAGTAAAACGAGAAATAATATAAAAGTTAAGCACAACTGAGAAATATCCAATAGAAAAAACTGTCCTCATGGGACAGTGGAAAATGAAGGCACTAAAACTCAGACCATAAATCCTTCCCTTCTCTTCCATTTGCAATGTAGAATACCTGTCATTCTTTGAAAAATCAACCAAGAACGGATCACAATAAGCATAAAAAGGATTATGAATAACCTCATCTAAATAATCATCAAAAATTGGAGGTTTACTCAAATCAATCCTAGCAATATAACTATCGGCTATTTGCATAACTTGGTTTGCCAAATAAGGATCATGGGAATATGCTTGAAAGGCATTATGACTAACATTGTCCTCCTCAATAAAATCGTCAAACCTAGAAGGTTTGGACAAATCAACATGTGAGACAATGAAATCCTCAAAATGACAATTATCTAAGTTTTCCAAAGAGAGAGGGGGAGATCGAATTTCCTGGCTTTCTATGTTATCATGAAAATCTGATTCTAAATCAATAAATTCACTAGGCTCACTAAAATCAGAAATTTCAGGCAAAAGGTGGACTTCCCCAGGTAGCTCATCAAACCTCGCTTCACTAATATCTTTAGGAGACTCAATCTCAACAAATAAATTGTCATGACAAGCATCTTGTTGGGAGTAACTCTCATTAACCTCAAATTGGGGTGGTGGACTTTCAATATCATTAAACTGGGGATGGGGCGGTTCATTCTGAACAGGAATCTGGTAGCATAGACTAGGTTCAGGCTGACTAGGTAATGTATCCGTTTCCTCCTCTTGCACCATGGTTATCAGTTGAGAGAGTTGCTTCTCCATGGCATTTTGGCCTGTTGTGAGAAGGTCTATGTATTTCTCAAGCTCATTCAGTCTGGCCTCCTCACCCATGTTTTGAAACTCAAGGGGTTGGTGATATGGTTCAAGGAGAAGTGACACATTGAGATTTAATGGAGGGTTGGGCATTGGAGGACCAAACTGACCATGATATTGGAAATTGGGTGGTCCAGCTTGGTTATTCCATTGATCCCACAAAAAATCGGGATGATCACTCCACCCCCGATTGTAAGTGCCAAAAGAATTGTATTGAAATTGAGAACTCACATTCTCATCACCATAGCTACCCCCATAAAGATTAGGGCATCCTTCCATAACATGGATTGTCTGGGAAGTGACCAATCAAAATTTCCCAAAGCCCATAGTTGGGTTGGGGAGCAAAATTGTACTGGGGTGGTGCAAAATTGTTCTCTCTCTCACTACTTTTGGCTTCCCTAACCTGTTTAAACATTTCCTCCAAAATCATGGTTGTCTTAGCATAGGTCCATCTTTCCCCCAAAGTCTTATTTGGAAGTGTATCTCCCATTATTCTAAATTAACCACCTATCCCAAATTGAGGTCTCCCATAAAAAAAAAGTTTAAAGAAAAATAAAAGACTAGAAAAAAAAATACTAAAAACAAGAGGGAGCCCAAGGTAGATAGTGCATCTATCCCTCAGAAATCGAAACAATGGTTCCAAAGCTGTAAGGTTGCCATATAGGTTGACAGCAAGGGAACCCGTATAGTCTTCACGAGCCACCTACGGCGACTCCAAATGGATTCTGATGTAGGGTGGAGGACTACTATACGTTTATGTTTCCAACGCTCTCACTATGTCGCTTTCCTGTTATCAAGAGTGGTCACCTCCAAAGATAAGTCACATGCCAATCCAAACGACCCAACGAATCAAGGGGCACAAAGATTGGCTGAGTTTGGGCATATGAAGGACTTTAGATTGGGCGCACACTATTGAAACAGAAAAGAAACAAGAGGAGGTTTTCAAAATTTTTTTTTTTTTTTAAAAAGAAAGAGGAGAAAAAGAAGAAACTAAAGCACTTCGAATTACTTAAAAATCAAAAAAATAAAGTGGTCAATAATCTCCCCGGCAACGGCGCCAAAAACTTGTTTGAGTTAAAATAAAACCGCAAGCGTACGGGTCAATCGTAGCTACGGGTCGAACACGAGGAGATATACGCCACTCTATTTAACTAACTTAAAAGTAATGCAAAGTGAACCAAATTAAAGTGTTAAATTAAACTAATTAAATTAATGAAAATTAATGCATTCTAACTCATAAGCAACTAACAAAATTAAGGGATTAAATTGGCATCCTAACACATGAGCATCTAACCTATCAGACTAACGCAAATTGAAAGGAATAAAAAAATAGCCACACATAATAACCACATAAAAAGGAATAAGGAAATAAAAGTGCATCCACAAACCACAACCATATAAAAAAAATAAAAGAAATAGAGGGAGAAGAAGAAGAAGATAGAGAGAGATAGAGGAAAGGGAGAATGAGATTAAGGGTTTAGAGAATGAGATACCTTGATGTGCTTGAATACTTGAATAAACTCACCATGGCTTCCTCTTCTAAATCTCCATGTCTTGTCATCAACATAGGAACTTAGACTAGGAAGCTTTAAACTACAACTATTACAACCATTAAACTAGACTTATGAAATCAAAACTAAGAACTTAAGCCAAAAATAGGAAAAGAAGAGAAAATTTCACTAAGTGAATGAAGTAAAAATTACACTAAAAAAGCTGAATTAAAATTGAACTAGAAACTAACTAAAAACTTAACTAAAAAACTACTAACTTCTTACAACCCAGAGGGCAAGGGGTATTTATAAGGGGAAGAGAGGAGAAGAGAGAAGAGGGAAGTGTAGGAGAAATATTCCCTAAGAAAAGAGAATATTCTCTTCTCCTTCCTCTTTTACAATGCCTTGAATCCTAAGAAAAAAGAAAAAAATAGAAAGAAGAAGAAGAGAAGATTGTTTACATAGACCTTCTATTTCTAAAAAAATAAACTTCCAATTCTAACAAGTGCTTCCTTTTCTTTGTAGATATCTTCTCCAAGCAATAAAATCAAAGCATCTTTGATTTTTCAACTTTCCATAGGTGAGAGAATATCTTTCAAAATAAATCTATCCCAAGTAGAATTTCAGAAGTGCCCTTGAGAAGTCGGAGGAGAGAGAGAGTAAGGGTGATGACTAGGATTCCTTCAAGAATAAATAAAATACCCATTCTGTCCTTCAGAAAACGTGGAGCATGGGGTGCTTATATAGGCCTCACCATTGTGTTCCTTGCGAAAAATCACCCAAAATAGACCCAAATTTCGTCCAATTTGGAGTTCGGGAGCCCAAGATATCTCAAGTTGAAGTTGGACTGTCCAGAGCCCTCCAAATGGAATCTTTCGGGTACAAGAAATATAACTTCTGGTTATTGCGTTAAGACCCCTGGCATCTGAATTTTTGCTTCATTTTGTCCCTGTCTGACTGTCAATAATTACAAATAAACCCTTACAGACCATTTTCACACTTCGTTATGGAAACGGCCGTAACTTCTTCGTTTCAACTCGGAATCAAGTGCCGTTTGAACCATTGCGAAGCTGACTCGATGGGCTACGCATCCAAGCCATTAACACCTCTAAACAGCTTAAAAACATTTCCTTAGCATCATCTCCTCCATTTTCACAAGAATTCACCTAAAACCTGAAAAGCACAAGAAAGCACCGAGTAACTCTGTCCAATGTGGTAAAATATATGTTTTATGCCCTAAGATTTCACACATAAATGTGCTCATCAGGAGGCACGAAAATCCAGGCCTTGGTGTGTAGGGTTGATTCCCCTGTCCTTCTCCGTCCTTTCCTTCTTCTTCTCCCTCTCCTTTCCTCTCTCTTCCCTTCTCTTTTCTCTCTTCTTTCCTCTCTACGGTTTCAGCAGGAATTTAGAGCTCTAAAACTGAGCTAAGGGTCCTCTATTTATAAGCCAACCCCCTGCTGAGGCCTGTTTGGCTACTTAGGTCTCTTTACAAAATGCATTTTTAGACTGATTCTCAGTCATTCTGGGCACTCTGGTGGGGTCCATAGTGATCCAAGGGTATGAGGTGATCCCCCAGACTCCCCTCATCCTATGGAGGGTGCCCATGGCCAATAGGGGTGGTCCCCACACATCTGTACATTAAAATACAGCAATTTCCCACTCTGGGTGATGTCACTGGGCCTTGCTGCATAGCCCAGTGCCATCGTCCAGAGAATTCATCTGCAGAATTATTTGGATTGAAATGAAGATTTCAGTCAATTTAGAGACATAATTGGGCCATGGTTCCTTCTAGGAAAGTGAATCTCTATGAATCTAGTTTTTAGGAAAATTGGAATCAAAGGAAAATAAGATTGGGTTATGAAGTTATACTATTTTTATTACACAAAGGTCAACCTGTCAAAACAGCAGGATCCCTATTTTGACAGCAACTTGAGCTAAACTTTCAACTAACATAGAGACAGAACTAGGTAATGGTGTCTTGTAACTAAATGCAGCCCTATGAGTCAATTTTCCAACAAAATTGGAACCAACACAAATGAAGTTCGGGTGGTGGAGTTATATCATTTTAACTAAGAGAAGGTCAATCTGTAAATTAGCAGAATTTGTCACTTATGTTGGGACTTAAGATGTATGTATGGAATTGGGTTCTCATCATCAAATCAATCATGCAAATTGATGTTTGGGTCTTAAAATGTTTTATCTAAAACATTCGAGGTGATGAGGGTCATCATTAGTTTAGCCTAGAACTAGGATTTAAGTCCAAGGGTCCTAGAATCAAGGGTTGGTACCTTCCTTAATTGGGCTGTACATCTACAAAGGTCAGCATCCATCTTTTGACAGGTATGTAGGAAGATATCCTCGGGGTTTCTCCATTAAATTCAATCACTGAAGTGTTACTCCACAGTGTGCTTGGATGCCATGTCAGGGGTTTCCTGTCCTACCTTTAAATCCCCGGCCAGTCAGGGGCGGGTTTGACAAATATGACAAGAAATGAAGGATCATATACATTTTTGGGGTTTTGGCACCAGTATTTCCTGGCACCGTAACCCGTTATAAGATAAAGCCAAACATATAACCACAATCATATTAATCACAACAAGATAAATGATATGCAGTATGCAACATGCTTGATAATGATGCACTAGCATATGATATATGTTTAAGAAATAAGCAAACCCAAACAAAGCCCAAAACCCACTCATCAACAATACGCATATGATTCGGAGAGTCTAAGCATGTTTAGCTCGATACATGCTTCCTATATGAGTTAGATGGCCTAGGGATGCATGAATAAAACATTAGGAGGTGTAGGCGGGGTCTAAAGGGACGTCCCCAAGAGTTATAATCATAAAATTACAAAACAAAGCATGAACGGACTTAGGAGTAGAGGCAGTAGAGTGAATATGTTCCTTAATCTGTCCAAGCCATGGAGTCAAAATGCATAGGACGGATTCACAGACGAAACCTAATACTTGGATCCATTCATGCATTCATTCAATACCCTAAGAAAATACCAAAGGGAATGGAATCACAGACGGAGGCAACTGGGTGAGTCCTTTCGTCAGTCCGTTCGAGGAATCAGCCTTGAAGTATGGAACGGATCTACGGATGGAGGCCCAATTCTGGATCCGCTCGTTGATCCATTCGAGGTCCTATTCGAGTTCTTGAAGGTCGTTCACTTCCACCTTCAACCCTTGAGACCAAATAGCTTCAAGAGCTATGGAGGGGTATCCTAAACCTTCATAGGGTCACAATGTCACAAAGCATTCATTGGTCTTGTGAGATTCCATGAATTGGTATCACTTTAGGGTTTACCAGCTCTAGGTCAAGGTCATAGTTCCATAGGACAACAAGTAAGGTTGTAAGGGAGGAATATCTAAGCTTAGGATGGTGAGCAAAAGCTCATATATGAATCATAAATGTCTTAGGGTTAGCTTTGGGTTCCAATGGAACCCTAGGCTAAAACCAATCCAAGGGAGGAGGTTCTCAATAGCTTAGGAGGGGGAGGAGAGTGTAATGGATGGGATTCTTACCTCAATGGTTGATGTCCAAAAGGGATCCTCCAAGTGGCAAGCCTCCTTTTTAGCCCGCACTCTTCCTTCTTCTGTCTCTTCTCTTCTCTTCTCTTCTCTTCCTTGTCTCCACGGTCTTGGGTTGGTTGGGATGAGTAATGGCCAATAAAGACCAAGCTTCCCCCTATTAACTAAGCTTTGGCGCCTTAGGGCCTGATTGGTTTGGCACATAAGTCATGAAGTCCATTTATATATTACAAGGCTTGTGGGCCCAACAACATAACTCACACTAAATGTGGAGGTCAAGAGTGGGATCCGCCATGCCCGGGGGCATAGTCACAAGGTCCGAACACGGGGACGTGGGCCTCATAGAAGAAAACACACAGAACAAGCATGACAACACGAATGGAACATCGAACGGATTCAGTCCTGTGAGTCCGTCCGTGACTCCATTGCTACTGTGTAGGCTGAAAACATAATAAAAGTTGTCGGGCTTTGACCTGTACTTCAAGGTCACCAGGGGGAGAGTGAACAAGTATACCTAAGGTCAGAAACTTACCCCTTGATTGTCACGGTGTATCCCCCAAGATTCCGAAGAGCTTCTCCACTGGGATGCTGACCTCATCAGATAATGAATTATCCAAATGGGGAGATATGGGTGTCCTTCGATACTCCTCGCTCTTAAGGGCTAGTACTAGGAGGGTAGTCGACGAAGTCGCCATCGATGAATTTTCCCCACTGTCGGTTGAGGAACCTTTCTTCAATGGGCAAACCCATGAAGTGGTAAATGATCTTATGACTGGGCTTGACCACCATGGGGAATAGCTCACCGACATACGTGGCAGCACCATCTACATGTCACAAGGTTAATAATAAAATTTTAGGATCTTGGGTGCGGGTATAATATTCCCCCAGCTTACGTGAAATTTCATCCCCAAAATTTACTGTACCTTGTACGTAACCCAGGGAAGGGTACTTCGTCTTCATCTCAACTTCTGCTTCCCAAGATGCCTCTTTTTCTGGAAGATTACACCATTCCACCTTCACATAATGAATAGCTTGGTTACGAAGATGAACAATCTTACTATCCAGAATGTCATGCCCCTATCCCAAGCTTAGGAATAAGCACAGTTAAGAGGGTGATTAGGATGACACGCGTCACCATAATTCCTACCAGGATCAATGACACTGTGTCCTAAGCCATAGTCAACAACCAAGGATCCATCCAAATGATTACATTTGCATAAAAGGGAAGGAATATTCCATTAAACATCAGAGTTAATATGAGCATAAGCAATATATATATATATATATATAGCAGTTACAATATGTTCAGTTGGCTAGGTGATATAGTAATAGTTTAACACTGACTACCAACTGACCATAACGTAACTACTCAAAAGAATAATAAGTTATTACATAAAATGTTCATAATGGACATAAAGCCCCAAAATAATCAAAAGTGGGGTCAATCCCCAACAACATCAGTGCTAGTAGGCACAATCATCATAGGGGCAATTATCGCCGTGTTTATCTAGCACAAACTCAGGTTCCTCTGCGCCAATACTGTCATAATCTGCTGGCTGAGCTTCTAGGCCAGCCAAATAGCCGCCATCTACATCAAAATCTAAAGAGTTATGTACATAGGGGGTTAGCTCCACTGAGCCAGTGAGGGGAAAGAAGAATGCACAAACACACAATCACACATAGTCCATGAAGCATGTAATGTTAAATATATTTTTCACCTAACAAACATATCTAAGTCACGGTGTATGCTACTGTGATAACTCGGGAGATACTAAGGGTCATTTAACTTATCACCCCAGTGAAACCTTAATTATCACGAGGGAGCCTACGCCGGTAGAAGTCATCAGACCACCCAGTGGCAGACCCTGATAGCCATCACTACCCTTGATCAGGCCTCTCCCATCTCCATAGGCAATAGGTGCTCAGACTATCCAACACATAAACCCCTATTGGCAAGGGTTGTAGCATAAGGGAATAAGAGTCCTAGCCACTGATATACTACATGCAAGCCCTATCATCCCGAGAGGTATTCCGGGTGCATCAACATCCCATTCCATCGAGTACCAGGGTACCAGCACGACACGGCGCATACAGACCAGGATAGCAAGCAATGAATATCATAAGCATTTCTAGAGTCCCAGCACCATAACCCAATATAATAAAGTAAAGTAAACATATCCACATTTCACCAATTCGTATAATATACAAAGATGCAACATGGTAAGAATGAATGCAAGCATAAAAACCATCATATGATCTATATAGCCGTATGTATATTATATATATATCAAGCCCAATCATCACCCAAAACCCACTCACAGTTTGCTTGCTTGTTGTTCGGTGTGTTTGGTAAGATTTGCCTTGGTGCACACCATACCAGTTATAATGTCTGAGGATGCATGAGAACATATTTAGAAGTGTATAGGTGGGTCCCATGAGGGGTCCCAACAATTTATTTGAAGTTTGGGTCAAGACAACAAGAGCGGATGCAGGGACGGAGGCTACCAGGTGAGTCCATTCCTGGATCCATCCAGGCCAATCACTGAAAAATAAATGGAACGGATTCACAGATGGAACTTCCAAGTGAATCCACTCGTGCATTCGTTTAAACTCTGAGACATTCCCGAGGGAGAACTGAGCTACGGGTGGATTTACCAAATGAATCCACTCGTGGCTCCGCCCAAGCTAAACAGCTAGGTTATACTGGACGAACTAACGGTTGGAAACACGATAGTGGATCCGCTCATCGATCTGTCGACTCTTTCTTTGAAATTTGGGAAGATTTTCACCTCCAACCTTTCATCTATGGAACCACAAGGGTCCTAGGGTTAGGGAGGTGAGTCCAATCCTTCGTTGGGGGTCCTAAACACCTAGCCCTTTATAGGACATAGAGGATTCAAGGGTTTGGATCCATCTCCAAGGTTTTTCCCCAACTTAATTCTGGGTCTTCCACGCTTTGAGCAGTATTTATGTCATCAAAACTATGAAGGCATCAAGGAAAAGGGGAGTGAGTCTCAAATTGAGTATCCATTAGAGATTATTGGGTTCCCAAGAGAAACCCTAGGCTGAGGATCGATCCCAAGGGGATCCCCAAACTTGAAAATGGAAAAGAGAGGGAGAAAGGTGAGGACATTCACCTCAAGAATGGACCAATGGGTGGCTTCCACCTCCACAGCTCCCTCCAATCTCCTCTTCTTTAAAGCCTTCAATGCTCCTCAGCATCCAACGTTTTGGGTAGGTAGGAGAAGTAAACAAGCCTTAATGGCTAAGCTTTGTCTTTATAATTAGTCCCCACTTAGGGCATGTTTGGCTTGGGGCTTTAAGAGTTAAAACTCATTTAAAAACCAACTTAGGCAAGTGGATCCACCTTGATGGCAGACACACAAGCCAAGGAGACCAAGGGTTGGGCCTACATTATTTAGGTGCTTAGCGTCACACCCCAAACCACCCCTGGGAGGATTAGGTAAGTGACCCGAATTGCATAATGGTAAACAGCCAAATCTCATAGATCTGGAAGCAGTTAATACATTCATGGACTCACATTCGTAACATTACCACAAGTAAGATCAGAGTGTTGCAGATGATCTACAATTATAACAAAGAAAGAGAAAGCGTAGCGATATGGGAAATGATTGTGACATATATATATATATATATACATATGTAAGTTTGATACATTTCCTAGTACAACCCACAAGCAGAAAAGTGGAAGCTGACATATACATAAGCAGAAATGGAAATACATATATACAGGGTGAGAAAACTCAACCCCAAAAAGAAAGAAAGCAAAAACTAAACAAGAAGCAGGGACTGGGATAAACTCCTATCAAAAGCAAAAAGGAGTCTCCAAGATAAAAAGCATCAACAGCGCCCCTCACTGGTCTTCATCAATAACCACTGAGAACGCTCGCATCATCGGCACAACCTCCATCGGCGTCTATACCAATATCATCATAACCATAAGGGCTCTCATCCTCATAATGAGCCTCCATGCCACAGTGGCATCTATCTGTACAATCATCTAGAAAGAAAAATATATATAATAGAGTGTGAGCCCCACTGAGCCCGTGAGTAAAACATATCATCATGCATGCATATGCAACCACAATCCACATGATCCGACATGATATGCAAGTCCAGATTATTTAATTAGCCACCTAACAATACAGCTATGGTAGGTTAGTGCTACTACAATCCCCAATACATGTATCCTTGGTTTGGGCTTGGTTACCCCTTCCCGCGATACACCCAATGAGTTATCGGAGAGAACCAGCCGGCTCCAACATCTCCCTACCTAGGTCAGCCCGACCGACCCTCTAGATTAAACTTGTGAGATAACCGACTTAATATCAATTCACCTTTCCGGTGCATAAACTTTGTTTGGCATATAGCCATGATTCACCTACTGGTGCTTCCCAAGCATGTTGCTCGAGGCTTCCCGGCATATTTTCCCTGGGGCATCCCAACTGAGCTTAGGCTTCCCAGCGTAAATGCCTAAGATTTTACGATAGTCCTCATAGTTATCCAACACCTTAACCCTTGTTGGCAAGGGTGCGTAGTACGGGTGATGAATCTCTAACCCCATATCTAAATGGCATCGTATGAGTCAGGCGGTGTCAACCGAATCCCATAATACGGGCTACCACAAGCTCATTTCCAAGCTGACTACGACATCTAGTCTAACATTCACATTCATCATGATATTTCCACTGAGTTAATCAACAGTCATACGATGTGTAAAGAATTTGTGAAATTGAATTGAATTAAGTAACACAACATTATAATTAAAGAATTTAATTGTTGGCATAATAATTTTATTACACGTGCATACACGATAACATTTCACTCACCTGGGTTTGGTTCTAGGAATTCAGTTGTAGTTTCAGTTCCGGCTGCAGTTTGGCTATAGGCCTCGAGTGCGGGATCAAACCCTAAGTATAAATCAGAAATATGTCATTTAATATCCCAACTATCTTTGGATGTCCTAGAGTTGATCTAAGCTCACTGGGTTGACTCGGTGTATAGTTGGTCATCACATGGAATTCTCTGGGCCTTGTATTGGGTTTTAGGCCTATGTCCCAATGCATCATCCAGAGATTGTGGCTCAGGGGCAGAATGGTCATTTTCCATCGTAGTTCATGCTTTTGGGTCATATTAGCTTCATAGTACTGTCCCCAATTTGAAAGTGCAGCAGGACCATCACAAACAGGGTTTCCAATCCTTGCGGGGCCCACTTGGGCACCCAAGGTATTCATACATGTGGATAGATGTGGGGAGGGGTATTTTGGTCATTTACCACCTCCCTACACTGTTTTATGGCCAATGGATGAAAATCCCCAAACCAGATCAGCAATTCTGTCACTTTTCATTTTCTGGGCGATGTCGCTGGGTGATGTCTGCATCGCCCAGTGCATCACCCAGAGCCTGTATAGAATGTGAACAGGCTGAGATTCCTAGGTTTTTGACTATGGGCAATGCTTGAATCGTTCCCCCATGCATGTTAGGTCATCATGGACCCCCTGGGGTGTAGTTCACACTGGACACCATGGATTTTTACCTGGGCCCACCACTTGGCTGCCAGGAGCTGCCCAGACAGCCCAGTAAATAGTAACCCAGTGCATCTTCAGCTGTAAACCAAGGATTTGGCTGCATGCAAGGGTTGATTCACATATATTACAGTATTCTAGGGTTGTTACAACTCAGGGCTAGGTTGCATGCAGCCAGGGCACACAGATCGAAGCACAGACTGCATGTTCTTAGTTTAACAGTACAGTGCAGTCTGGCACCAGCTGGGTTTTTGTCTCAGGTGAAGAACAACCATGAAAAATATCATAAAATGCTCAGATCCTTCATGCATCATGTTTGCATGTTGGATCCGAGATGGTCCATGGCAGCCCCCAGCTGTTCTAGGCTGCCAATGGCCAGAAAAGCTTTAAAAACACAGAGAGTTAAGGTGGTGAACAGTAGCAACAATAGAGCAGCTTCTCAGAGGTATGAATTTATACCTGGAATGATCAGAGGGGCTGCTCGAACTGAGCCTTGGAGGCAGAGCAGCTTCTCTTCCTTCTCTCCTCTTTCTTCCCTTCCTTCTCCTTTCTCTCTTTTCTTTCTTCTTTCTCTCCTACGGTTTCAATAGTGCTAGGAACCTCTAAAATGAGGCTAAGGCACTCCTATTTATAGGCCAGCCTCATACTGAGGCCTGTTTTCCTGCCTATGCCCCTTTTGAGAAAGTGTTTATGACTGAATTCTCAGTTATTCTGGACACTCAGGTGGGGTCTATAGGGATCCAAGGGTATGAGGTGGTCCCCAAGACTCCCCTCAACCTATGGAGGGTGCCCATGTCTAGTATGGGTGGTCCCCAAACATCTGATCATTAAAATATTACATTTTTCCACTTTGGGCGATGTCTGCATCGCCCAGAGGTTGCAGCAAGGCTGTTTCTCTGTGGGCTTGCATAGGGATTTGACCCAGGGTTAGGGCCTTGCACCCACATGCCACTCAAGGATTTTGCACCTATTTTTAGGTGTGGGACCAACATTCATGGAGAGGAGAGAGAATACCTGGAGTCCAGGCAGTACATTATGCTATGAGCTGTGCAATTCCAGGGATCAGTTTCCATCTTCTGACAGGTATGTAGGAGGACATCCCCGGGGTTTCTCCATTAAATTCAATCACTGGAGTGATACTCTACAGTGTGCTTGGATACCATGTCAGGGGTCCCTGTCCTTCAATCAAAATCCTAGTCAGTTAGGGGCAGGTTTGATATTTCTCCCCACCTTACAAAAATTTCATCCTCGAAATTTACTTACATTGTAGCTCGAAGAGTTGGGGATACTTCTCTTTCATTTCTTCGTCACGTTCCCAAGAAGCCTCTTCTATGGGATTGTTTCCCCAACGAACCTTTACAAAGGCGACCGTGTGGTTACGTAGGTTATGCTCCTTTCTATAATAATATCTCCATAGGTTGTTCTTCATAGGTCATATCCATGTCCAACTGCTCAGGTTCAGTTGAGAGCACATGTGTCGGGTTGTTGATGTATTTCCTTAGCATTGACACATGGAAAACTTCATGGACACCTTGCAAAGATGGTGGTAATGCTAGCCAGTATGCTATGGGTCCTACTTTGTTGAGGATTTCATAAGGACCGATGAATCTTGGGCTCAACTTGCCCTTCTTGTTAAAATGTAGCAATCCCATTGTTGGAAACACTCAAAAGAATACCTTTTCTCCGACATTAAATTCGATGTCCTTCGTCCGATTATCGACATAACTTTTCTGTCTTGATTGGGCTGCCTTGATTTTCTCTCTAATGATGTCTACCTTATCACAGGTTGCTTGTATCATCTCTGGCCTGAGATACCTCCATTCACCAACTTCGTCCCAATATAGCGGGGTTCGGCACTTCCGACAATAGAGAGCTTCAAACGGTGCCATGCCAGTGGTGGAGTGGTGACTGTTGTTGTATGTAAACTCCACCAAGGGTATGTGGGGATCCCAACTATCGCTCATTTCTAAGACACACGCTCTGAGCATGTCTTCCAGAGTCTGGATAGTTCTTTCTGATTATCCGTCCGTCTGTGGATGGAAGACCGTACTAAGATTTAGATGAGATCCCAGTGCCTTTTGTAAACTTCTCCAAAACCTTGAAGGATCTTTATCAGGTACGATACTGACAGGCACACCGTGTAAACGGACTATATTTTCAATATATAACTGGGTAAGCTTTACCATTAAATAGATTATTTTGATGGGTACGAAGTGCGTTGCCTTCGTCAGTCCATCTACAATTACCCAAATTGCATTCATCCCCTTCCTGGTGTTGGGTAGATTTGTTACGAAGTCTATAGTAATCCTTTTCCACTTCCATTCAGGTATAGGGAGTGGCTACAACAATCCATATGGTCGGTGTCTCTCTGCTTTTATTTGCTGGCAGGTGAGGCACTTAGACATATATATCGCTATGGTCTCCTTCATCCCAATCCACTTGTAATATTTCTTCAGGTCCTTATACATCTTCATGCTTCCAGGATGGATTGAATAGGGTGAGTTGTGCCTCTTTAAGAAATCGTTCTTGGATATCATAATCATTAGGCACGCACAACCTGTCTCAAAACTTTAGTGCCCCGTCATGGGCCATTGAAAAATTTGGGTCCTTATAGACTCCTTGTTGCACTTCCCAAATTATTTTGGCCAATACAGGGTCCAATGGTTGCTTCGTGATTACCTCCTCTCGTATTGACGGCTGTAAATCTATAGTTGCTAGTTGTATAGCCGTTCCTTCGATCATGAGTTCCAGATCAAACTTTCGAGCTTCTTTAAACAACTGTTCGCTTACGACTAAGGAAGCGAGGGATGCAGTCTGAGATTTTTTGCTTAACGCATCCGCTACAACATTGGCCTTGCCAGGGTGGTACTAGATCTCATAGTCATAATCATTTACCAGTTCTAACCACCGCCTCTGTCTCATATTCAACTCCTTTTGGGTGAAAAAATACTTCAGACTCTTGTGATCGCTGAAGATTTCACTCTTTTCACCGTATAGATAATGTCGCTATATCTTTAACGTGAAGACTACCGCTGCCAACTCCAAGTCATGAGTGGGGTAGTTCTTTTCGTGTTCCTTCAATTGTCTCGAGGCGTAGGTGACCACTTTACCTTTTTGCATTAAGACGCCACCCAGTCCTGTTCTGGATGCGTCAGTGTATACCACCATTCCTCCAGTGCCATTCGGAATGGTCAAAATTGGAGCAGTCACCAACCGGTTCCTTAACTCCTAAAAACTTTTCTCGCATGCTTCATTCCACTCAAACTTGGCGCCCTTCTTTGTTAGCTTTGTCATGGGTGCCGAGATGCGCAAGAAATTTTTAATAAATCGGTGGTAATATCCAGCCAAGCCTAAAAAACTTTGGATCTCAGTGGCACTCTTCGGAGTCTCCCACTTGAGAACCGCTTTCACCTTGCTTGGGTCCACTTTAATGCCATCCTTGGTGATGATGTATCCCAAGAATCCAATTTGGTGAAGCCAAAATTCGCACTTGCTGAACTTGGCATAGAGCTGGTGTTTTCGTAACCGCTGTAACACGAAAGTAAGGTGCCGAGCGTGCTCTTCTTCACTCGTGGAGTACACCAAAATGTCATCAATAAATACGATGATGAACTTATCCCACACATCATGGAATACTCTATTCATCATGTCCATAAATGTTGCTGGGGCATTGGTTAATCCGAACGACAAGACTAGGAATTTATAATGTTTGTATCGAGCTCTAAACGTCGTTTTGTGAATATCGCCGCTCTTGATCTTCAATTGATGGTATCCGGACCTAAGATCAATCTTGGAGAAAACTCTTGCACCTTGTAGCTGGTCAAATAGGTTGTCAATACGCGGCACCGGGTTTCGATTCTTGATGGTCAGCTTATTTAGCTTGCGGTAGTCGATACACAGCTGCATGCTACCATCCTTCTTCTTTACAAACAGCAAGGTGCTCCCCAGGGAGATATGCTGGGTTGTATAAAACCTTTCTTCAGCGAGTCTTGTAGTTGGACCTGTAACTCTTTCAATTCAATAGGTGCCATTCGATATGGTGCTTTGGATACCAGTGCTGCACCAGGGGTTAGATCAATTGCGAACTGTGTCTCATGATCCGACGGTAGCTGGGTCAAATCTTTTGGAAAAACATCAAGAAATTCTCTGACGACGTTAAGTTCCTCCAAGGGCTTTATCTTTGCCTTCGTGTCTAACACAGTAGCCAAAAAGCCTTGGCATCCTTCATCTAGCAACTTTCGCGTCTGGAGGGCTGATAGGGTTATCCTTCTGGGTTTCCTCTTTGGTTCACTTTGATAGGTGAAAACTGACCCATCTTTTAACTTGAACAATATCCTCTTTTCCACACACATGACATTTGCTCCATAGGCGGATAGCCAATCCATGCCTAATATTACGTCAAAGTCTTTTATATCGAGCTTTATTAGCCGTGCGGTCAAGTTCCTCCCATAAATATCTACATGACAGGGGTCGTAGACTTCCTTCAAGCTTACGACACCGCCCGTTGGTGTGCTAACTACTAAATCGTGCCCGATGTCTCTCGATTGATCCTCCATCCTACTCGCAAAGGTGGTAGAAACAAAAGAGTGGGATGTGCCCAAGTCAAATAGCACTCGTGTAGGAATGGTTGAGACACTTAGGGTACCTACGGTTCATATATAGTTTAGGTTACATATATAGACCAGTTATTCCCTACAACTTAGTAGTGTTCAGCGGACTCACCTATCAATACATCAGGGTTCACCTCAGCTTCCTCGTTTGTCAATGCGAACACCTTTCCTCACGCCCGATTGTCCCGTGGCTGAAAAGGTCTAGCGTAGGGCTGGTTTGGCGAGTTATTGCTATATCCATGCAGTCTGCATTCTTTAGCCATGTGCCCTTCCTTGTTACACACGTAACGCTTATAAGGTGGAGCAGCTGGTGTTGAGGCTTGGCTCAATTGACTTGTGGCTTGTTGAGTTGGTGAAGCTGCTGTTGTCGCTTGACTCGTAGCTGGTTGAGTAGGTCGATTAAAAGTGGGGAGAAAAGGGTTCTGACCCACGTTCGGTTTGCGGTACGGAGTCGGATTGGGGTTTGAACTGGCTCCTCTAAAAACCTTGTTTGGCCAACCAAAGGTCTGGAAATTACTTGGCCTTTTACCCAACCTAGGTAATGTCACAGCTTTCTCTTTCTCTTTCTCTTTAAATCTATCTTCCATAGTCTTTGCCTTATCGACCATCTGAGCATAGTCCCGGATGTCCATAATTGACAGAACTGACCCAATCTCAGGTTTAAGTCCCTTCTCAAACTTCTTCATCTTGCTAACTTCCCCTTTCAGGTGCTCTGGAGCAAAATGGAATAGATCCTCAAACCGTTGTTGATAATCCAACACAGACTTGGTTCCTTGCACCAATGCAGAGAACTTAGTCTCTTTCCTATCCCTAAAGCTCTCTGGGAAGTAGTTCTTGAAGAAGACTTCTTTAAATTGCTCCCACGTGGGATTTGGATGAGCAATTTCAAGATTTGGCTTAGTAGCCTTCCACCAGGCTTCAGCCTCATTCTATAGCTGATAACCCGCACATATCAGCTTTTACGCATTCGTGCGCTCGAGCACACCAAATGCCTTCTCTAAGGCGCTAATCTACCGTTCCGGCTGCATTGCCTCAGAATTCAATCTAGAAAACACGAGAGGTTGGAGTTTCTTGAATCTCTCCATCATCTTGGCGGTAGAGTTTTTTGCTAAGTGTTGAGGCACAGGTGGTGGGAAAAGTACAGGCCGGTTGGGTGGTGGAGGTGGTGCTGCACGCTCATGCATCATGGTCGTAAATTGCGTAGACATTTGACCCAGCAATTCTTGTTGCTGTTGCATGGTCCGCATCACAGTAGTCATGAAAACATTCACCTCACCGGCTGCCATACCCGATTGAGGTGCCGTAGCAATGGCTTGAGCAGCCGCTGGTGCCCATGACGAAGCAGCCGATGCTTCAGAATTATGGGCCTCGGTTCCATTTGGCAGTTCAACCTCCAGTATAACGCGAGGGCATTTTCCATGATGACCACCTCGAGAACTTCTTGTGTTGACCATGGTTGCATCTCTGAAAAGAGCAACATGTTCAAGAATCCAACACTCCTTGTCGAGGTCAACAACAAACCCTAGTTAACACATGCACATACCTAGTCCACAATTCCAGTGAATTCATGTAGTCGTGCCAGCAAGGTGTGTTATTATATATGTTTTCTTTTGTTTATTATGAAGTGTTTCTTTTACTTGTGTTCTATTCAATAATATTTTGTGCGATGTTATGCTATGCATGACACTAAATAATAAACTTCAAATTTTTAACAAAAAATCTTTTAATTATATACCTGAGTCTAACAGGCAAGTCTCTGTAACTGCCAACTGGTAATAATGTTCTACACATAAAGATAGGCTATGTCACCTCTAACCTCGTCTGCTAGGTACAGGTAGGTAGCTCGATCCACAGGTTTACTAGCGTCCGCAAGAGCTAAGTAAACTACTAATTGGTTCTCGGCACGGGCTTGTATCTCACATATCTTGATGAGTCTTCTCCTTAGTTGCCTAATATATCGCATGTTGCTGGGGTCTCCAGGCTTGACTGAGGTAGTAAGGTCCTTGTCATGAAGAGGTTCTAGGCATCAAGTCACTATAAATACTTAATTAAAAGAATTAAGTACATGGCTATAGGAATTTAAGTAATCATTAGCAGGAGAAACAAATGGGTTGGCTCGAGGTACCTTAGCATCTACGGGGTTCAACTTGATTGGACAACCTTTTGAATCCTATTATTGGCTGACCTAGGTTGTGGGTATGGCAAGATCTATGCTCCCTAAACCTCATACATGCGTATTACAACATACCTACATATCTATGTTAAGTTTGCATAGCATCACACTACTCGGTTCATACACGCATGGTACTAGGCACATATCATTAAATATTTATACATACACTAATTACATATAGGCATTGCATATTTATTTATCATTATTTATTTAAATACAAAAGAAAAATTCCTAAAATCCCTATGTGTCTCATTTTTTTTTTTTACTTTAATAACCCATAAGCATTGCTTTATCTCTCTATAGATATGTTACTAACTAATATTTAAATTAATTTTTTTTATATGCATATTTTGTAAAAATTTATGTTTTTGTGTTTATTGAACCATTTTTAGGCAAATCTCACCATTTTATAAGTTTTTTTATGCAAAATAGCAAAAATTCCATTCTCTAGGCGATGTCTCTGGGCGTTGTATGCATCGCCCAGTGCTATCGCCCAGAGAATCGGGGCCCAGCTATAATAGTCCGAGACCTCTCATTTTCACCTCATTTCTTCTCTAGAGCTTCCCAAACACCTAGGACAAAGCTCCAAAGTCTTGTGTGACCATTTCCACACCATATCTTTGCATTTTCTTCGGTTCCCCGCGATCCTACGCAATCTTATGTAAGATTCTATAACTTTTCTCCTTACTTTAGGTCATTTTCCATACCTTGTTGCTTGGCTAGGGTTCTTACTAACTTTTCTTGCCATAACTACTTTTATTCCTTTCTTTTTGCAGCCCAATGTCTACTAGTCACAGAACGGCGAGGAAATCGGTAGCACGCAAGAGGCTACGGTCCAAGAGCGAGCATACCTGTTCTTCCTCTATGCCACCTACCTCACCGAGATAGGATTCATCATCAGAGGAGCCGGAGTTTGATCGATTCCTATTTTCTAGGTATGAGCACTATAGGGATTGGGACAAATTTAGGTCCCTGAAGATTGTGAATGGGAGGATGGTACAGGTAGATGACTTCCACCAGTACAACTTATATACTAGGTTCAACATCATAGGTTGGGCCTCTATGCTATCACCCACAGAGCCATGTTATCCTAACTTGGTTCGTTACTTTTACTGCAACCTTGTGCCATCTGGGGCACAGGAGTTTGGGTTAGAGAGCAGAGTTAAGGGAGTAGATATCAGACTGACCACTGCCACCTTAGCAGGGATCAAAGGGCTGCCTAACACATGCAAGAGGTGGTACTATAAGCCCAGGATGGACATTTCAGACATGTTCTCTTTGGAGACTAGGAGGAGGATCTTCAAAGCATTGACTGGTTCAGAGAGTAGTCCTAGGTCTGAGGCTTCCTATAAGCCTAGTGCTCAGATCATTAGTAGATGTGTCTCATATAACATCTACCCGAAGGGTGGGAACAAAGGCAGTATTTCTATGATGAGGGCCTACATTACTTACTGTCTACTAGGAGCAGCAAAGGGGGTCCAGTTATAAACCTCCCGTATTTACTACTTCAAGCTATGTTGTATCATGCCCAAAACCCTTCTGATGGGAACCTTCCATATGGGAAGTTCCTTACTTTGGTCTTCAGACACTTTGAGGTTCCTTTAGGTAGCGAGTACATGGAGAGGGACAAGTCTAGACCCATCAACAAGACCCCGATCCTGAAGATGAAGGTGCCAGGAGAGCCAGGGAGTGATCCAGGGGAGGGAGATCAGGTGGAGGTGCAGGGCAAGGAGCAGGGAGAGATGCAAGGTGATGAGGGAGAGATGCAACGAGAGGAGGGCGACTTTGAGGGAGTTGGTACATAGTTTATTGATTTTCCCCCATATGAGGTGACCGGTGCCACCAGCTCGCAGGTGCCAGAGTCATTTGAGTGGTCGCAGATGATGTCTCAGTTCCAGGGCCTCAGCACCCAGCTCACCGAGTTATCTACGAGGATGGATTGGGGCTTCTCGTCTCTTGAGGGCAAAGTAGGATCAGTGGAGTGATGCCTAGACTTTTGGGATACATTCTATCGCATCAACTCATGGCATTCACAACCTCCACCGGGTGATTTACCTCCGCCAGAGTAGTACTCTAGCCAGCTTTCACATGCTCAGCCTATCATGACATTATGTAGTTCTGACTTTTATCATCTCTTTCTTTTTTTTTATAGCTTATGTAATTTTCTTTCTTTTTTTTTTTGTCAGCACATGTAAATTGAAAGTAGTACTTTCAATCTAACTCCTTGTAGTGGCTCGGCCACAATTATCTTCATATTAATGTAATTATGCATCTTGTCTTTTAATTACATCTACCTCCCCTATAACTTTTACTTTAAGACATGTTTTAATGTTGGCAGCTTATTATTCCTATTCTGCATCCCATGAATGTAAGAAGAGCCTCATGCTCTGATACCAAGCTCTGTCACACCCCAAACCACCCACTGGGAGGATTAGGTAGGTGACCGGAATTGCATAACGGCAATCCGCCAAATCCCATGGATCTAGAAGCAGTTAATACATTCACGGACTCACATTTATAACATTACCACCATTAAGATCAGAGTGTTATAGATGATCTACAATTATAACAAAGAAAGAGAAAGCGTAGCGATACGGGAAATGATTGTGATATATATATATATATATATATATATATACATATGTAAGTTTGATACATTCCCCAGTATAACCCACAAACAGAAAATTGAAAGCTGACATATACATAAGCGGAAATGGAAATACATATATATAGGGTGAGATAACTCAACCCCAAAAAGAAAGAAAAGAGCAAAAACTAAATAATAAGCAGGGATGCGGATATCAAAAGCAAAAAGGAGTCCCTAAGACAAAAAGCATCAAGAGCGCCCCTCACTGGTCTTCATCAATAACCACTGAGAACGCTTGCATCATCGGCACGATGTCCGTCGGGGTCCATACTAATATCATCATAACCACAAGGGCTCTCCTCCTCGTAATGAGCCTCCATGCCACAGTGGCATCTATCGGCACAATCATCTAGAAAGAAAAACATATATAACAGAGTGTGAGCCCCACTGAGCCCGTAAGTAAAACATATCATCATGCATGCATATGCAACCATAATCCACATGATCCTACATGATATGCAAGTCTTGATTATTTAATTAGCCACCTAACAATACAGCTAAGGTAGGTTAGTGCTACTACAGTCCCCAATACATGTATCCCTGGAGTGGGCTTGGTTACCCCTTCCCGCGATACACCCATTGAGTTGTCGAAGAGAACCAGCCGGCTCTAGCATCTCCCTACCTAGGTCAGCCCGACCGACTCTTTAGATTAAACTTATGAGGCAACCGACTAAATATCAATTCACCTTTCCGGTGCATAAACTTTGTTCAACATATAGCCATGATTCACCTACTGGTGCTTCCCGAGCATGTTGCTTAAGGCTACCCGGCATATTTACCCTGGGGCATCCCAACTGAGTTGAGGCTTCCCGACGTAAATGCCCGAGGTTTAACGGTAGTCCTCACAGTTATCCAACACCTCAACCCCTGTTGGCAAGGGTGCGTAGCACGGGTGATGAATCTCTAACCCCATGTCTAAATGGCATCATATGAGTCAAGCGGTGTCAACCGAATCCCATAATACGGGCTACCACAGGCCTCATTTCCAAGCCGACTACGGCATATAGTCTAACATTCACATTCATCATGATATTTCCATAGAGTTGATCAACAGTCAAACGATGTGTAAAGAATTTGTGAAATTGAATTGAATTAAGTAACACAACATTATAATTAAAGAATTTAATTGCCGGCATAATAATATTGTTACATGTACATACATGATAATATTTCACTCACCTGGGTCTGGTTCTAGGAATTCAGTTGTAGTTTCAGTTTGGGCTGCAGTTTGGCTGTAGGCCTCGAGTGCGGGATCAAACCCTAAGTATAAATAAAAAATATGTCATTTAATATCCCAACTATCTTTGGATGTCCTAGGGTTGATCTAAGCTCACTGGGTTGACTCGGTGTACAGTTGGTCATCACATGGAATTCTCTGGGCCTTGTATTGGGCTTTAGGCTTATATCCCGGTGCATCATCCAGAGATTGTGGCTTAGGGACAGAATGGTCATTTTCCATCGTAGTTCATGCTTTTAGGTCATATTAGCTTCACAGTACTATCCCCAATTTGGAAGTGTTGCAGGACCATCACAGACAAGGTTTCCAATCCCTGCGGGGCCCACTTGGGCACCCAAGGTATTCATACATGTGGACAGATGTGGGGAGGGGTATTTTGGTCATTTATCACCTCCCTACACTGTTTTATGGCCCATGGATGAAAATCCCCAAAATAGATCAACAATTCTGTCACTTCTCATTCTCTGGGCGATGTCTCTGGGCATGCTTGTATCGCCCAGAGCCTTTATAGAATGTGAACAGGCTGAGATTCCTAGGTTTTTGACCATGGGCAATGCTTGGATCATTCCCCCATGCATGTTAGGTCATCATGGACCCCCTAGGGTGTAGTTCACACTAGACACCATGGATTTTTACCTGGGCCCACCACTTGGCTACCAGGAGCTGCCCACACAACCCAGTAAATAATAACCTAGTGCATCTTCAGCTGTAAACCAAGGATTTGGCTGCATGCAAGGCTTGATTCACATATATTACAATATTCTAGGGTTGTTACAACTCAGGGCTAGGTTGCATGCAGCCAGGGCACACAGATCTGAGCCCAGACTACCTGTTCTTGGTGTAACGGTGCAGTGCAGTCTAGCACCAGCTAGGTTTCGGTCTCAGGTGAAGAATAGCCATGAAAAATTTCATAAAATGCTCAGATCCTTCATGCATCATGTTTGCATGTTGGATCTAAGATGGTCCATGGCAGCCCCCAGCTGTTCTGGGCTGCAGATGGCCAGAAAAGCTTAAAAAACACAGAGAGTTAAGGTGGTAAACAGTAGCAGCAATAGAGCAGCTTCTCAGAGGTATGAATTTATACCTGGAATGATCAGAGGGGCTACTCGAACTGAGCCTTGGAGGCAGGGCAGCTTCTCTTCCTTCTCTCCTCTTCCTTCCCTTCCCTTCTTCTTTCCTTCTCCTTTCTCTCTTTTCTTTCTTCTTTCACTCCTACGGTTTCAATAGTGCTAGGAACCTCTAAAATGACGCTAAGGCACTCCTATTTATAGGCTAGCCTCATGCTGAGGCATTTTTGCCTGCCTAAGCCCCTTTTGAGAATGTGTTTTTGACTGAATTCTCAGTCATTCTGGACACTTAGGTGAGGTCCACAGGGATCCAAGGGTATGAGGTGGTCCCCCAAACTCCCCTCAACCTATGGAGGGTGCCCATGTTCAATATGGGTGGTCCCTAGACATCTGATCAATAAAATATTATATTTTTCCACTCTAGGCGATGTCTCTGGGTGATGTCTGCATCACCTAGTGCGTCACCCAGAGATTACAGCAAGGCTGTTTCTCTGTGGGCTTGCACAGGGGTTTGACCCAAGGTTAGGGCCTTGCACCCACATGCTACTCAAGGTCTTTTGCACCTATTTTTAGGTGTGGGACCCACATTCATGGAGAGGAGAGAGAATACCTGAAGTCCAGGCAGTACATTATGCTGTGAGCTGTGCAATTGCAGGGATCAGTAATCCATCTTCTGACAGGTATATAGGAGGACATCCTCGGGGTTTCTCCATTAAATTCAATCACTGGAGTGATACTCCACAGTGTGCTTGGATGCCATGTCAGGGGTCCCTGTCCTTCAATCAAAATCCCAGTCAGTCAGGGGCAGGTTTGACACTTAGGTAGGATGTCCTGGGCACGGGGTATGGATCCCACACAAGGGAAACATCCAAAAGCCTAAAATAGTACGGGCGGACTAACGGATGGAAGCAGTCATGTAAGTCCGTTTGTGCATCAGTTGCTGTTGTAAAGGGAAAAATCCTAAGGAAATTGATTGGGCTTTGGCCCACACTTCAAAGCCAACAAGGGGAAGGTATACTAACATCCACAAGGGCAGTATCTTACCCCTCGACCGTCACGACGTATCCTTTGTGATCCCGAGGAGTTTCCTGATCGCGATGCTAAGCTCATCGCTGAAAGAGGTGTCTAGGTGTGGGGACACAGGAAATGCCCTCCGGTACTCTTCACTTCGAGGACTCGTGCTAGGAGGATAGTCGATGAAATCACCATTGATAAATCTCCCCCACTGCTGGTTAAGGAACTTCTTGTTACACCCGCACCCAAATATACCCTAATACCCTGGGGCAATTTAGACCTTTACCAAAGGGTAATGCCATGGTGGCAATGGTCAACATTAATGACCTTTAACCTAATATATTATTATAAGTGTCCCCTCGAAGTCTTGGGAGTACGGGTCAAAGCCCCGTACCTTTCCTTGAAGTTTGGGCCCTGACAGCAGCACCGGAGTCTCGACTGGATCCACTGTTGGTGCATCCGATCGATAATCCGCCCATGCTGTTACTTGCCCTTTTGATTTATTTCCTGTGGAACCCACATTCCCTTGTCCCGGACACTATATTCAGACCTTTGGACCAGATGGACCCCCACCCTTACTTTCTTTAGCATTTTGAACCTTGTATGGGCCCACAAGGCCCAAATATGATTTTAATGAGTTTTAGTGTTAAAAGCCTGAACTAAACAAGACTTAAGACCTTAGTACTTGAGGTTTTAATGAGAAACCAAATGAACCTTAAGGCCCATGTTTTATTCTAAAACTAGCTTTGGATGTGTTTCTTGTAAATGAACTTTTAAGCTACCCTACCCAAACAGCCCTTAAGTTATAATTAAGAGACCCTAGCCAAACAAACCCTAGACTAAAACACATTTTGGGCCTTAAGCTAAGCCAAACATACCCTAACTAAATGGACCTAAGAACCTTAGCCAAACTGGCCCTAAGGCCCAACTTGAATTTAAAATGAATTTTTGGAGATTTGGGCTGCCAACCAAACTGGCCCTAAGGCCCATTTGATTTTATAGCCAATAGGTTCTTTTTAGGTTTGAGATGTTGGGTTGGTTCAAGGACCATGAGTTTAATCTTGGCCCAATAGTTGGACTATGGCTTGTTGAAGGAAAAAGGGAATAAAGGTAAGGGTAGTTTAGGGAGTTTACCTTTTATTGTTTATTTGAGCTTTACGAGGGTAAATAGAGGAGGCTCTTAAGCTTTCCTTATTTCTCCCAATTGCTGAAACCGTAGAAGGGAGAAAGAAAGAGAAAAAAAGGAAGAAGAAAGAGAAAGGGGGCTCACCTAGCCCTAGATCTTTGTTCTTGATTGGAGGTGAGTGATATCCAACTCTCCCTCTCTATTTCTCTAATTTTTAGTTTAGGTTTTGGATTTTGGAGCTTGGGTTTGGCTTGGGTTCCACTTGGGACCCAATGCTCTTGTTGGAGGGATGATTGTAGTCCCTTTGGGATGCCTTTGCATACCCTTGCACCTCTCTTTGAAGTGCTATACAACCTAAGCCATGAAAACCTAGATTTTTACCCAAAAACCCATGTTTGGGTTGAAGAATTGGATATAGACTATGGATGGCTTAATGTTTTGTGCCATTTGGATATTTGGAACCCTAATGAACCTTGGAAGTCATCCCTACAAGCCCTTGAAGCCATTGGAGGCATTGGGGATCAATTTGGATGAAGTTCGGACTTGAAAAACCCATTCCTGCTGCGAGCGGACTAAGGACTGGACTCACCATCGTGCATCCTCCCATGGATCCGCCCCCTTGGGTATGTCTCAGGGTTCAACCGGATGCACGGGCGGACTCACATAACAGAATCCGTTCATGGACCCGCCCGTAATTTTAAACATGGCCACTGTTTAGTATTTTGGCCGTAACTTTGTCTATACATATCGTATCCACATGATTCAAGTTGCGTTGTAAAATAAACTCAAAGGGATATATTTTACATGAAGAAACTGTGGACCCAATCCAAATAAAAGAACCTCAAAAGTGGGCCCAAACCCAGTTGATATATTTTGACAGCAACTTAGGAACATGATTGTAATCCGGTGACCTCGTCCACATTGTGGCTGCTTGTGTAAGACTTAATAAATTTTAATAGGGGTTAATTACCACTTAAAGTGCCCTAAAAATTTATTAATTAATTGACCTATCAGAGTGCCAAGGTCTACCATTGATGCCCTTAAAACCCCCTTGTTGTCCTAAGGGACTTATGACCTTAACCTAGAAATGGAAAATCCTAAGGAGAGATCAATCCATGGGATCTCCCAAGACCAATGAATGATATGAGACATTGCCCTTAGGAAGGTTTAGGACACCCTCCCCCACATGAGGTTGTTGGATGTCAAGGTAGAAGGCTGGGGATCAGGCTGACTTAAGGATTTCATGTTTAAAATTACTTGTCTATGATACTTGGGGCTCCTCTTGGGACCCGTCCACACTTTCTAACTTTATGTTTCACATATCCCTAGGCTACCTAACCAGTGCGGGAGAGCATATATCAAGACAATCCATACCAAACACATCGAACAATATCCAAAATATTGTGAGTGGGTTTTGGGTGATGTTTGGGCTTGTTATATATATATATATATATACTAGTAAACGTGCACGTGCAAATGCACGTGTGTTCAAATTTTGGGGCAGTAGAGAAACAAGTGAGGGTAGATCATAGGGAGAACGATAGATTTTGAGAGAGAATGAACATGATGGAGAGTCAGAGATAGAATGAAGATCAGGGGAGGGAGGGAGAATTAAGTCTAAAGCTTTGTGTGTGTGTGTGTGTGTGTGTGTGTGTGTGTGAGAGAGAGAGAGAGAGAGAGTGTGTTAAAAAATAAACTCTTCCAAAATGTCTGAGGGAGAAAAGAGAGTCGAGTTAAATTAAATATATATTTATTCAAATAGAAATTAAATAAATTTATTATATTTGCGTGCGGTGATCGTGGAGAGAGGGACAGATAGATCTTGGAGAATAGAGAGGGGGAAGGTGGGAGAGAAATTAGGGTTGAGGCAGGTTTTAAAAAACACGGTATCGAGGAAGGGATTGGTTTCCAATGATTCCGATTGATATCGTCCCCAAATCAATTGAAAATCAATCGAACTCAGACTAACTCGATTGGAGCCAATATGCATAATATCACATCCAGTTGATTCCGAGTTGAATCAGTCAATTTTGCCTGGTTAGATTTCTATTAAGTTCTCTTCAATTAACATGGAAGGACAAAACAACCTTATCTTCAGTCCAATGATAAGCTTCTTGTTACTGTCTTCAATTCATTGATAAGTTTCCTCAAGTGAATACACCATGGCACGGAAGAGACGCTTATAGTGAAAAGTTCTCTTTACCACATCAAGAAAAACGAATTATAAGTTTTCAATAGATTGTCCTTGTTACATAGTAATATTTTAAAGGGAAAAAAACTCTGTGAGTGTTTGCGTAGGCCACACTCCTGGACAGAAAACTACTTCCCTATTTTAAAAAACAAATTTTCGAATCATCAATTGCCAATATTACTTTCCCAAAAAATGTGTCAAAACAACAACCTAGACTACAAGGCATGTCTTAGAACTATCCATACCACATTATTAGGCCCAACATCCAAAGCATCCAATAAGGTTTGGTATTCCAGGATGCAACCCAGAGCACCTATTGGATCTCTATTGTGCATGGCTTTATTCCATGTGGCAGTTTAATTGGCATTCAAGATCACATGCCATGTATGTTGTTGACTTCTCATTTAACTAAAATCCCCAGAGTTTTGGTCTAATCGGAGTTCAACTCATGTTAAAGTAGAATTTAGAAAGAAAAAAGGGCCACCGTAAATATTTCAGGAACAATCCAATACATGGCTGTCATATGGTTGAGTTAGGCATTCAGTGATGATTTCCCTTATTGTGTGTATCAGAGGATACTCTAGAATGCTATAAGGCTCACCTTATACCAGTGAAAAAAGTTTATTGCATAAATTTCAATAGAAGTTATATACTGAATAATCAATCAAGACACCATATGGTTCTGAACCTCTGTAATATTAGCACGTCAACTCTTATATCGGTCATATAGAACAACAACAAACAAATAGAAAAAGGGCTGGAGGAAGTAGTCCATGAATTGAAATCGGTAGAATGCTACCTCTAATTCCTTGTATGTTTAGCCTTCATTTATGTTGAAGAACCTTACCTATTTACATCAAAGCAGGTACAAATTTATCTAAACATTGTCAAACACATCAAAAGACATATGTAGATAGATTTGAAGGGAAGAAATTAATTACCGAAAAAAATAATGTAAAATAACATAGAATAAAGTGAGGCAATAATTTTAGAAAAGAAACAGATGAAAATTTATTGCATTAAGCTTTGAGAAAATGCATTAATGGGATGGTATTGGGATTAACATCCTTTGTATTGAATCGGTATGTGTTTCTACACGTGCATAGCATTTATTAGGTGTTGAGGGAGGAAATGCCCGAAAGATTCATAATTTTTTATTTTTAAGTAGAGAAAAATGTATAGTTTTCAACTTAAATTAAATATGAGGGAACATATCATAATGTCCAAAGGATCAGCAAAAACCAGAATCTCTAGCTATAAATGGAGTCCCATCGACAAGGTTATTTATCAAGCCCCAAGATACGCGATGACCACATTAAGAATCATATGGCACATTAAGAATAATATGGCATTGGAATCAAATAGTATAGGTTTGATAAATTATGAGAACCTTCTCTTATATCGACTTCTACAAGGATCTTTATATGAATATGCATCTACAGCTTGTAGGTACTCAAAACCAGTACATCTAGTGGAAAATTCAATTATAAGTTTCACACCATACCCATCTTTCCTAAATGTAAATCCTTCTCGAGACCTGTATCTGTGTTGTTCCGATCGAAAGACAGATGTAAAAACCTAGCAAGGGAGAATTAAGATGAATGTACAAGAACAGGAACAAAAATGATGAGAAACTGATGGGACAATGAGAGTATGAACTATAAACAGGGAGACATTAGAGTTGGATCCAAATCCTTGCATTGGACAAAATCAATTTTATATGTATAATCTTGTTTTCTCTCAATTGTTGTGCAAATATTCCCACGCTTCCTATTGCTTGTATTGAAAAGCCTTCAAAGCAGTGACCAAGATAGAGTTCATTCTCAAGTCATAGATTGACATAATAGGCTACTATAATTTACACATCTCTTTCTTTGATGGAGGGTGTCCTCTTCATAATAGGCCACAACACAATTTGATCAATCAGCTCAAGGCCTAGACAAAGGAACAGAAGAAAAGAAAACAGACGACTAGAATTCTGAGACAAAAGTTCTACAAAAAAGGAAGAAGCACAAAAACTTCTTGCCAGCGTCTTCGAGTGAAGACTCACTCAGGTTCTCCTATGCCCTTAAGCAGCACCATTATCAACCATCCTTTCTCAAGAAAAGAGGGGCTTCACTTCCAAGAATTGGCTTGCTCTCATCTTGGAAGTGGATCATATCTCCTGTGAGAAATTGATTGTATCATCCATAAACATAGATTGAGGAGGCTGTATTAGAAGATTTTGGTGAATTCTTTATCCATCCTTGGAGCAATCTGAAAATGCCTCTCATCGAACCTGCCTAGCCATGGATTTCAGTTTGAAGCCTTTTTCTTCTGTTGACCTTTGGAGATTTGCTGAGAACCTCATCTCTAGTATTGCCAGCAAGGCCTGCCTCGAGCTTCTTCTTCCAATGGGAATCCAACAATTCATGATGTTGTCTACTATTCTTTGAGGAAGGTAGGAGTCTATGTTTGCCCATCTGCAGCCAAATCAGATCTCTATTAATATAATAAACAAACAAATCTAATCCCAAAAAATACACAAAATCAACACTTAATCTACAGACACTATACAATCAACTTCTGTTAACTACAATCAATCATAGCTGCTAGAATTAATCATGACAGCTCCTGCAAGTTCCTTGCATCGTTCCCAATCTGGTTTCCCAACCGGATTAATCAAAAGGAAGCCATCATTTTTATTTCATTTTCTAAACTCTACAAAAAAAATAACACTCATAAATATGGTATCTATAACTACAGTCCATTCCATGAGAAGAGGTCATGAGTTCAACTCTCCTTGGGCTTACCTAATAAAAAATAAATACATAAAAAGAGGTGCAAATTTTTTTAGTAGTAATAAAATCCTGAATGCTGACAATCTGGTATTTGAGCAAAACATTCATCAATTCATACGCTTGAACATAATCATCACGATTTGAAGTAATTTACTAAAATTAAAATTTATTTTCCCTAAATAAAAGAAAATACTGCTTTTGGAGGACAGGAGGAATGACACCTCTATGGGTTTAGCGTTTTTGTTGTTTCATTCACCATGAATATATGACATAAAATTGCAATCACAAGAGAAACAAAAAGACACTTGGTTAATCTCTACTTGATTTCAAAGGCCAGTCTGATTGCTAAGATGATATTGGAAAATAATCGTCTAACCAAAACACCATGATATTGTGATCCTCTTAGGGTAAACCTACAAACATAGTAGGGTGTACTGTTTCAAGATCTTATACTATGAATGCTAGCTTTAGCTTCTCTGCACTTAGGTTATAAAATTGTTGTTAAACAGTGGAGAACAATACACATATGGAAACCATGGGGTACAATAAATCAGTCACACAGCCCACAGAAGATTAGCAACATCTAATGCACATTATCAATTTTCACCTCATCAGTATAAAGCATGCACAAAAAGACCAATATACTAATATAAGTATCACATGACCAGATGCCTAAATTAAATGAATAGATAAGAATTGTTCTCAGTAGAGAAAGGCACAAAATTAATGATGTAAAGCTGCTATAATTTGCAGTTTGCGGCACACCTCAGTTGTTTAGTTGTTCAAATGAAAATATGCAAGTGAAACAGGATCCTGCCTTCAACCATCATCTTATTTGTAATCAGGAAAGACATAAGAAACAGAATCAAGCTGTAACAACCCTGCGAAAACTGTCAACTCTCAATCAAATGCCATCAATTTCAATAAAAAATTGGCCTATGAATTTCTACCAATATCAAATTGAAAAGGGAGGGTATTAGGGGAATTCCATACAACATGAATAAATATTTATGAATCTACTAGCAAAATTAACGAATCCTTAAGAGGGAGAAAGGAGAAAGTATATAGGATATATAGAGAGAAGTCACAAGGAAAGCAGCCGGATATGAACCAATTGCACGCACTGAAAAAAACCGGCAAGTAATTTAAAACGAATAAAGAAGAATAAGAAGAAAGACAAATACCCAACAACATTAATGAAAGCTAATCTCTCCTACTGCTGCAACTTGCTTCTTCAACTTTGAAACCCTTGCTCTGTCAAATCGTTACTCTGTAAAAGCAAATGAGAGATCCAACCTAAGATTAGAATAGGTATGCAACTTAAGTGAGATAATATAAAAGAACAAATGGACGTGTAAGGGATGTAAAGCTTATTTGGGTTAAAGAGGATCAAAGACAACATGCATCGAAGAGAGTGAATCATCAAGCCATCATAAGGATGGTAATAAATCTATAACGAATTGATCTGGACATATTGCTAAGAAGAAAGTGTGTAAAACATAATCACCTTAGAAGAAGACTATTGTCAATTTGAAGAATTCAGTTGCTGAATTTCATCCTCAACTGATGCATCGTACTACCCCCGGTACAATATAGGCTGGTGTCCCTATAGTAGATTTTGGTTGGGAAGGCAATACAGGCAACTGCAAAATAAGGTAGAACAACATATATCCAAAACAATATAAATGAATTCAGTCCCATAGTAAAACAAAAATAATAACTTTTGAATACCCAAAGTCTGCTGCAAGCAACAGATCAAATTAAAAAGATCCAACCCAAAAAAGACTCAGATCTTTTAATGAGTATATTATATGGTTCAACATGTTTGATAGATGGCAATAACTGACTCTTTATATCATTGTTGAAAGAAGTAGCTTGCCTGATTCAACCAAAAGAGATCGCAATGAAACTAAATTATAAATAATCACTATACTGATAAACAAAAATCAAGAAATGGGTATTGTTCAACTTTTAGTAGAAATCAGATATTGTATACTAATTAGAAATTGGTATAGTCCAGCATTACCAGTCATAAGCAATCAATCCATACCTTCTAAGCTACCTTTTGGATGGAAAATTATCCCAAAACCATACCATTCAAAAAATCCTAGTAATCAAAAGAACAAGCACTTGACAGTGTCCACAGCTCTTGTGACTATATAAAAACAAGAAAGATATCAAAGAACCTAAAGTACCTCATTTGGATATGATTTAGTCATGGTCAGTCTACATAGCTGGGATCATATAAAGAGTTTAGATTAAGAACATGAGTACCAATGAAATGGATTAAGTCAAACTATACCATTTAGAATTCTCAAAATTCTTCATTCCCTTCACACCTTTATTTTACCTCATCTTCGCTAAATCTACCGTCACTGCAGATCCTCACTAAGAGTTCCCCTCCAGCAGCATATTCCATGACTATGGTTAGATGAGTAGGAACCAGTACTACCTGCAAGGATTGGTGCTTCCGGTCAAGAGCAATAACAGAGCACTAATAATGGACATAATTAAGCATTTCAACTTAGGTTGCTCCTTTCAAGCTAATAAGTTGTGTATTCTGAGCGCTTGCTATACAATTTAGCAACAAAGAGTAGATAAACCACAACAAAAAGTATAAGAACGTGAAGAGAAAACAAAATAAAATTGTCCTTGAATAGAAAATTTCCTTTCCCTTACCAACAAGTAAGGCTTATTGAACGCTAGATGAAACTATTAGATGAATCCATTTTAGCATTGTTTGAAGTGGATATATATCTTCAGAGTGAGCAAAGTTCAGTACAAACTGGAAGAGATGTAAAGGTAGAAGCAACAGAAAATGAAACGGAAGCAAGTACAAGCATGAATCCTCTGCTCGGTTTTGTCTCAATCAAATAAATAATCACCCATGAGTGACAAAAGAACACCTTAAATATAAATGCATAATAAAAGGAAGTAAATGAAAATGGTCACCTCCTTGAATCCAGCTATATTGGGGTTCTACAGGATCTGTGGTTCATGATCTACCTTTGCACATTTTCATCAATCTTGTGGTACAAAAAGAAATTTGTTAATCAATCCAAAACACAAAATCCATAGAATGAAAAAGAAAATGGAAGGGAAAACAGAAGCCACAGATAAGAGGAGGAAAATCAGATCAGGTACAAAAAACCCAATGAACAAAGAGAAGGAACAAACCTTCTGCCCTCTTTCAATATATTTCACGGCATTTGTGAGAGCGAGCGCTTACCAGAAGATGGCTGTAACCACGAATATTCTTCGTCAGTGAGAGAGAGAGAGTTGAATATTCTTCTCTTACATTAAATCCTGCAGATCCCTTCTCCCCATCAAATCCAAGAAATTGCAGAACTCTCCTTCCACTATCAATTATCGTCACTGAAGAAAACCCCCACATAGTTGCTTGTTTGGTTCAGATGACTGAGAAGTTGAAGACAGATAAATATATATATATATAAATATAGAGAGAGAGAGAGAGAGAGAGCCCAGGATAAGAGGACAAAGCAACGATCGGCGTCGGCGACGAACTACAATAGTTAGGGCAGCAAAACAACGGTAATCGTTGAGGGAGAGAGAGGTTCGTTTTTGCAGTGAATAAAGAAGCTTTGAGATGTGAGAGGGACTGAAATTGGGAGATTGGGAGAGAGGAGATCGTGAAGAGGGAGAGATTAGATAGATTGTTATTTATTTATTTTTTTTTGGTAAGAAAAAGGATTTGATAGATTTTCTTTCATCAAAAACGGTTTTAAGAATAAAGAACTTTGAGACGTGAGAGGGACTGAAATTGGGAGATTAGGAGATTGGGAGAGAGGAGATCGTGGAGAGGGAGAGGGAAGGAGAAGGTCACACGATTAGATAGATTTTTATTTTATTTATTTATGGTAAAGAAAGGATTCGATAGATTTATTTTCATCAAAAATGATTTTAAGAATTAAGAAAAAAAAAAAACTAAGGATACCAATTTTTTGAAATAATAAGAAAGAATGACAAAGATTAAGAATTGAAGAATGAAATTTAGATAAGAATGAAGGGTAGAATAGGTAACTGAAAGATTTGCCACAACGTGCTTTTATATAATGGTATGATATGATATGATATATAGATCATATAATTGTGTATGCTTGCATTCATTCTTAACATGTTGCATTCTTGCATATAAATTATGTTAGATATGAATTGATGAATTGTGGATATGTTGCTTTATTTCATTATATCAGGTTACGGTGCCGAGTATGCCGGTACCGGAACTCCCAAAATTCTTATAATAATATTCATTGTTTGTCATCCTGGTCTGTATGCGCCGTGCTGTGTTGGTACCCGGGTACTAGATGGAATGGGACATTGATGCACCCGGAATACCTCTCGGGATGATAGGATTTGCATGTAGTATATCTGTGGCTAGGATTTATGCTCCCTTATGCTACGACCCTTGCCAATAGAGGTTTAGGTGTTGGATAGTCTGAGCATCTGATGGCTGTGGAGGCGGGAGAGGCCAGGTCAGGGGTAGTGATGGCTATCGGGGTCTACCACTGGGTGGTCATGATGGTTTCTATCGGCGTAAGTCCCCTCGTGATAATTGAGGTTTCACTGGGGCGATAGGATAAGTGACCCTCAGTGTCTCCCGAGTTATCATAGTAGCATATACCATGACTTAGATTGTGTGCTAGGTGGAAAATGAATCTAACATTAGCATGCATCATTCTGTTTGATATTGATTGTATGATGTATGTGCACTCCCCTTTCCCCTCACTAGGCTCAGTGGAGCTTACCCCCGTTGCGTAACCCTTTTTAGCTGTATGCAGGTGACATATGATGGTGATCTTCTTTTGATGTGGACTGATCGGAGCCGTGATTTTGGACCTTGATCATGGAGTGTACTCATGGACTATGCCATTGAGGCACAATTTACATCTTTTGTTATTTTGTTCATCATGGGTATTATATATATTTGGTAGTATTTCTACTGTTTCAGTTTTTAGTAAATCTTTTGGGTCGAAATGTAAAATATTAAATAGTCTATCACGTAGACTTTGAATCCTTTGAATTTGAAACGCTTCCGCCCAATTCTAATCTTTTAGAATGAAATATTTTTTTACTTTCTACATTCTAATATTATTGTAATTTAATATTAGTTTAAGACTGTGCGTTGGCCACTGCATCGAGATCATGGTAGTTGTTAGGATGTTGGTAAGCATCGTATCATACCCCATTTATTGTACTTTATGCTTTAATGGGATGGGGGTGTGACACATCTCCTCCGTAGGTAGGCCTGTGAACTGGTCAATGATCTTGTGGCTAGGTTTGACCACAAATGAAAATAGTTCACTAGTGTACACGACGGCAGAATCTATACGTCATAGGAGAGAGAAATTATAATTAATAGCAAATCCGGGCACAAATGTAACATCCTCCCTACCTTACAAAATTTCATCCCCGAAATTTGTCTTAACTTGTAAGAATCCAAGGGAAGGATACTTTGCTCGCATCTCCACCTCGGCTTCCCAAGATGCTTCTTCTTCTGGGTGGTTGCACCACTTCACTTTCACATAGTGAATAGGTCTATTGCGGAGATTCACTACTTTGCTGTCCAAGATCTTCTCGAGCTGTTCCTTATAAGACATATCCGCTGCCAGCTCTGATGGTTCTTGAGATAGAACTTGACTTAGGTCATGCACATACTTCCGCAACATAGACAAGTAGAAGACATCGTGCACGCCATCCATAGATGGTGGGAGCACTAACTGATAAGCCACCGGTCCAATCTTCGCTGGAATTTCATAAGGCCCAATATATCTCGAGCTTAGCTTGCCCTTCTTGCTGAACCGTATCACACCCTTGGTGGGCGACACCATGAGGAATACCTTATCACCAATAAAGAACTCTAGATTCTTCCGCCTTTGGTCTGCATAGCCTTTTTGTCTAGATTGGGCAGCCTCGATTCACTCACAGACCAAGTCCACCTTTTCACAAGTTGCTTGGATCAATTCCGGCCCAGGATACGTCGCTCACCTACGTCATCCCAATACAATGGAGTATGACACTTCTTCCCATACTGAGCTTCAAATGGAGCCATCCCGATAGTAGCTTGATAACTGTTATTGTAGGCGAATTCGATAACCGAGATGTGTTCATTCCAATTGCCCTGCATATCAATGGCACAGGCTCGGAGCATATCTTCCAATGTATGTTGTCCTCTCCGACTATCCGTCAGTCTGTGGATGGAAGGCAATGCTTAAACTCAATAGGGTACCCATAGCTCTCTAGAATTCGCCCCAAAACATAGATGTGAACATGGGGTCCTGATCTGAGATGATGCTAACTGGAACTCCGTGCAGACGAACCACGTTATCAATGTATAAGCGGGCCAGCTTATCCATAGAATAGGTGACCTTGATTGGGATGAAATGAGCTATCTTCATCATATCTATCCATAATAACCCATAGAGCATCAACACCTTTGGGTGCACAAGGAAGTCCAGTGACGAAGTCCATGGTAACATGTTCCCACTTCCATTCTGGCATGGGCAATGACAGTAGAAGGCCGTGGGGCCGTTGTCTATCTGCTTTCACTTGCTGACAAGTGAGGCACCAGGCCACAAATTCAACCACATCCATCTTTATTCCACTCCACCAATAGTGTCCTTTCAAGTCCTTGTACATTTTAGTACTACCTGGGTGAATTGAATAGGGAGAATCATATGCTTCTAACTACACTTCCTTCCTTAGTTGATCGTCCATAGGAACACATAGCCGATCTCTAAAGATGAGAACACCGTTATCTGTCAATGTGAAATCTAGATCTCGCTGTGTGTCACCCAGGATAGCTTCAATGATCTCCTTAAAGTGTTCATTTGAAGCCTAAGCTGACTGAATCCACCAAGGTTGATTGCACAGATAAGGCTGCTAGAGACAAAGTAACACCCTCTACCAGTAACTCCAAATCCATCTTTGTAGCTTCTTCAACAAGTTCTTTACTGACAGCCAAGGATGCGATGGATAAGGTCTGGGACTTTCGACTAAGAGCATCCGCCACAACGTTTACGTTACCCGGATGGTCATGGATAGTGCAATCATAGTCCTTCATGAGTTCCAGCCAACGCCTCTGTCTCATGTTGACTTCCTTCTGAGTGAAGAAATATTTGAGGCTTTTATGGTCACTATAAATCTCACTCTTCTCTCCATACAGGTAGTGTCTCCAGATCTTCAGGGCAAAGACCACAACATCCAACTCTAAGTCATGAGTTGGGTAATTCCTTTCATAATCCTTCAGCTGACAAGAAGCATAGGCTACAACTTTTTCATTCTCATCAAAACACAACCGAGGCCATCTTTGAAGCATCATAGTAAACTACCTTCCCTCTAGTACCATTTGGAATGGCAAGGACCGGAGCCTAAATCAACCACTGCTTCAATTCCTGGAAGTTCCTCTCACAGTCATCTGACCACTCGAACTTCACTCCCTTCTGCGTCAGTCGAGTCATAGGGGCAGAGCTCTCGGAAAAATTCTCGATAAATCTCCTATAATTGCTGGCCAAACCAAGAAAACTGTGAATATCTGCTACATTCTTGGGTGTCTCCCAGTCCTTGCCCGAGTCAACTTCAATACCCTTCACAGAAACCAAATGGCCCAAGAAAGCCACTTGCTGTAACCAGAAGTCGCTCTTGCTGAACATAGCATACAACTGCTTTTCTCTCAAGCGCTGCAACACAAAGCGAAGGTGGTTAGCGTGTTATGCCCCCATCCCAATGAAGATATTTCACATTATATAGGGGGTGACTGGGACAACCAGTGTCATCCCAATACCTACCAGGATCACAGATACAGTGTTCCGAGCCACAGTCCACCCTGTTATCAATCGTGATAACAGCAAGGTACATACCCAAATGGAATAAATCGTTCCAATCACAGAGTTAGCAGAAGCAAAACTAAATTAAAATCATGTGAAATTATAGAGCATCGGTTCTCTAATGATAACACATAGTACACTTTCCATAATTGTAACCATTCAATCTTTCCTTATAAACAAACATAGTTTATACATGATTGTGGATGAATACAAAAATTAAATAATAATTAATTACCACTAAGGCACCATTCTTGGGTGTACATCTACATCCAAGTCACAGCAACCGACTCCGCTTGATTCGCATCCAACGGTGCTCATCAAGAGTAGTACTTGCATATCAACTAAAAGGGGGTTGCGCAATGGGGTTAGCTACACTAGCTAGTGAGGGAGCAAAGGGGAATGCACACACATACACATAAACAATTGCAAGCAGAATGATGTATGCTAATGTTAGATTCATTTTTCACCTAACACACAATCCTATCGGTCAAGTGTATGCTACTGTGATAACTCGGGAGACGTTGAGGGTCTCTTAACTTATCGCCCCAGTGAAACCTCAATTATCATACGGGAGCCTATGCCGGTAGAAACCATCCGGTCACCTAGTGGCAGACCCCGAAAGCCGTCACTACCCCTGTCCTGGCCTCTTCTACCTCCACAGACCACAGGTGCTCAGACTATCCAACACATAAACCCCAGTTGGCAAGGGTCGTAGCATAAGGGAACAGGCATCCTAGCTACAGATATACTATATGCAAGTCTTATCGTCCCGAGAGGTATTTCGGGTGCATCAACGTCCCATTCCATCTAATTCCCAGGTACCAGCACGGCACGGCATGGCACATACAGATCAGGATGGCATATAACAGTTTTTATAATTAAATAAATTGGGGTTCTAGTACCGGCACACCCAGCACCATAGCCCGATACAATGGTGAGAATAATATCACATTCATAATAGTTCACAATTGAGATAAATAATGCAATACGCACAATGCTTATAATTATATAATAGGATGCTTAAGATTGCTAAATTTATATATTCAAACCCAACAAAGTCACCCAAAACCCACTCACCTAACTCGGGTGTCACCCGGCGTGGTTGACATGAATCTCACCGGTGCACCACCTATCCATCGAGTTGGGTAGCCTAAACATACAAAAGTAGTCATTAAAGCATGTATAGAAGGGTCCCATGCTAGGGCCCCAAGGTTAGAATCAAGTTTCAACCAAGAAAGCACGAGCGGACTTACGGACGGAAGCAGCAGGGTGAGTTCGTCCCTGACTCCGTTTAGGCCAAAAGGTCAAAACACAAGGGACGGATCCATGGATGAAACATCTTACTTGGATCCGATCGTGCATCCGTTCGGTTTCTAAGACACATCCGAGAGCGAGCAGACCCACAGGTGGTTGTGCCATCTTAATCCGCCCCTGCATCCGTTCGATCTCTGAGACATACCTAAGAGTGAATTGACCCATGGGCGGAGGCAACAGATTGAATCTGTTCCTTCATCCATTAGGGTCAAATCACAAGGATTACACTGGGTGGAAAAATGGACAATACCACGACTGGTGGATCCGGTCGTGCGTCCGTCGAAAATCCTTTTCAAGATTTCATAGGGCTTCTTCTCCAGCTTGAAGCTTGGGGTACCACTTGCACTCAGGGACATGGATGGGGTGTCTAGGTCTCCATAGGGTCACTCGAACCTAGGCTTATCTCATGGATCCAAGATCATACAAGGGTTTGGTCTCAAATTGGTCCAAGGGTGGGGTTTTATAGCTTAGAACCAAAGGTTCAGCAATAATGGCTGCAAATGCAGCTCATACGAACCATTTCTAAAGCTAGGTCAGCACCATTAGAGCTCCCATTAAGGACTAAGCATCACCTTGAGTCTCAAATAGAACCCTAGGTTAGCTCAAGCTCAAGGAATCTATAAAAGTAGAAAATGGGAATGGAGAAGTACCAAGTTTGAGGTCTTACCTTGGTGGGAGGAGCTCCAATTTCCGAAGATGTGGGGCAGCCAGCCATCTTGGTATAGCTTCCATCCTCTTCCCTTCCCTTCCTATTCCTCTCCTACTTCTACTTCTTCTTCTTCCCTCCTTCTTCTCCTTCTTTCCTTGTCTCTTCTCCTCCACGGTTTGCTTGGGAGGGGGAGAGATAAGGGAGTAGGAATTTAGGATTATCTTTTAAGGGATAGAAGGGCCTAAGTCATGTTTGGTTAGGTGTCCTTAGAACATAATTAATCCCCTTAGGCTTTAAATGGGTTTTAGTTTGGGTCTTAGGCATGTTTGGCCCAAGTCATAACCCATTAGGTCCATTTAGTTAGTTAGGTCATGTTTGGGTTAGGCCCAAGTCTTATAAGACCTATTAGCCCTTAGGCCTTGTTTGGTTTAAGTTAAAATAGTAAAACTCATTATTTACTTGTTATAAATTATTAATATTTATGGGATGCAAAAGAAACTCGAATCGATTTATTTCCGCTGCGCATTCGAGTATGGGATGGATCCCTCTTGCCATGTGATGGATTAGAGATGCTTTTCTCCATCCCTATTGCATTCTATAATTGCATGGGACACAACAGGGAAGGAGAAACCCTAACAGGGATGCACCAGGGTTCCCATGGGCAACCATGGGAAACCCTAAAATTAAAATGGGACACCATGGGCTGACCCAGCTGCTAACCTGGTGAGCCTCAACTGTTGCTCCTCCAATAGACAATGGTTCTTCCTCCAGTGAGCCCTTCAAGCAAGCAGATCTGAACCTCCAATGGTGCTACTAAGGTTCTTCAAGCAAATCTCAGATGCTCTTGAATTCTTCAGCACAGATCTAGGGTTTCACAAACCCTAACTCTCAAACACAGATGAGAGAAACTAGAAGAAGAAGGAAAGAGATCACAAGAGGGAGAGAGAGTGACCAAAACGCAGGAGAGGAGGCCAGGATGAAAACACAGACCACTGCCCCTCTTTGTGTTTCTGGTCCCCTGGAAATAGGCCTAGGGTTTTCTAAAAACCTTGATTGGATTAGATTTAATCCAAGTGAGAGTCTGCCTCTCTTTCTCTCAGTTTAGCAGTTTTGTTTAAATTCAAAGTGCTTCAAAAAGGTGAAGAAGCAGAATCTAATAGGGAAAGTATTAATTAGTTACTTTATTTAATATTTATGGATAATTATAATTAGCACCATATCTATTAATTAAATAAAGAACTAATTAAAATAGCAAATTCCAAATAACTCCCTATATGATAACAATTTATCATATACAACCCCCCACTAATCAACACCATCATTATGGAATCTAGGGCATGTACACATGTACTACCAAACCCCAATCCATAGTACATGTCCATATAAGAGAGTCTGTGCATCTGATTGGGTCCCGCAAAACTCGATAAAATACTTTGTTCAAATAATCATATATAATGTATTATTTTATGTAAATTAGATTTTTGCAAAAACCATTTCCAAAACGACAATGGATCCAAATTCCAATCCGACCATACACTGACAGTCTTAATCTTGGTGTTCCCCAATCGGACAGTGGTGACCATCTTGAGTAACTCCTTCACTCACAAAGTGTTCACGCATTCCCAAAACTTCGACTTTGACTCATTTGAGTCTTAGTCATTGATAAACCAAAGAATGCGATCACACTTTACAATGACAGGGTTCCCTCAGGCAAAGGGTGTCAGTGATACATGTCAATCCCTTCCTACATTTGGTAGTAATACATGAGTGTCACACCCCAAACCACCCACTGGGAGGATTAGGTAGGTGACCCGAATTGCATAAAGGCAATCCGCCGAATCCCATGGATCTAGAAGCAGTTAATACACTCACGGACACACATCCAAAGCATTATTACTAATAATATCAGAGTGTTGTCAGTATTCTACAATTATAAGAAGAAAGACAAAGCATAGCGATACTGGAAATGATTGAGATATTGTTACATAGTAAAGACTTGTTCCATTCCCCATTACACCCACACGCAGAGCAGTAAGAACTGACATATACATAAGCTGAGGTAAAAGTAACTATATACAGGGCGAGACAATTCAACCCCAAAAAGAAAAGGAGAAACTAAAACAGAAACAAAAATGGGGATAAACTCCTAACAAAAATAAAAAAGGAGTCCCCAAAACAAAAGCATCAAGAGCGCCCTCACTGGTCTTCATCAATAACCATTGAGAACGCTTGCATCATCAGTACGACCTCCGTCGGGGTCCACACCAATATCATCATAACCATAAGGGCTCTCCGCCTCATAATGAGCCTCCATGTCACAGTGGCATCGATCTGCACAATCATCTAGAAAGAAAAACATATATAACAAAGTGTGAGCCCCACTGAGCTCGTGAGTGAAACATATCATCATGCATGCATATGCAATCACAATCCACATGATCTTACATGATATGCAAGTCCAGATTATTTATTAGCCACCTAACAATATAGCTAAGGCAGGTCTGTGCTACTGCAATCCCCAATACATGTATCCCTAGTGCGGGCTTGGTTACCCGTTCCCGAGATACACCCATTGAGTTGTCGGAGAGAACCAGCCAGCTCCAGCATCTCCTTGCCCAGGTCAGCTCGATCGGCCCTCTAGATTAAACTTGTGAGGTAACCGACTTAATGTCAATTCACCTTTTCGGTGCATAAACTTTGTTTGGCATATAGCCAAGATTCACCTATTGGTGGTTCCCAAACATGTTGCTCCAGGGTTCCTGGCATATTTATCCTAGGGCATCCCAGCTGAGCTGAGGCTTCTCGGCGTAAACGCCCGAGGTTTTACGGTAGTCCTTATAGTCATCCAACACCTTAACCCCTATTGGCAAGAGTGCATAGCACGGGTGATGAATCTCTAACCCCATGTCTATATGGCATCGTATGAGTAGGGCGGTGTCAATCATATCCCATAATACGGGCTACCACAGGCCTCATTTCTAATCCGGCTACGGCATCTAGTCTAACAATCACATTCATCAGGATATATTCAAGCAGAGTTGATCAACAGTCACAAGATGTGTAATAATTATGAAAATTGTATTTGATTAAGTAACACAACATTATAATTAAATAATTTAATTGCCAGCATAATAATATTGTTACACGTACATACACAATAATATTTCACTCACCTGGGTCTAGTTCTATGAATTCAGATGTAGTTTCAATTCCGGCTACAGTCTGGCAGTAGGCCTCGAGCGCGGGTCAAACCCTAGATATAAATAAAAAATATGTCATTTAATATTCCAAACTATTTTTGGATGTCCTAGGGTTGATCTGAGCTTACTAGGTTGACTCGGTGCACAATTGAACATCACTTGGAATTCTCTGGGCCTTGCACTGGGCCTTAGGCCTATGTCCTGGTGCATCATCTAGAGATTGTGGCCTAGGGGTAGAATGGTCATTTACCATAGTAGTACATGACTCTAGGTCCTAATAACCTCATAACACTGATTCCAACTTAGCAGTACTGCAAAACCAACACAGACAGGGTTTCCATCCCATACGGGGCCCACTTGGGTACCCAAGGTATTCATATTTTTGGACAGATGTGGGGAGGGATATCTTGGTCATTTACCACCTCCCTACTCTGATTTATGGTCCATGGGTAAAGATCCCGAAGTTAGATCAGCAAAATTGTCAATTTTCATTCCCTGGCCGATGTCTCTGAGCGTTGGATGCATCACCCAGAGCCTGTTTAGAATGTGAACAGGCTGATTCCTAGGTTTTGCACTATAGACAGTGCCCTTATCATTCCCCCATGCATGTTAGGCCATCATGGACCCCCTGGGGTGTACTTTGCACTAGACTTCATGGATTTTCACCTAGGTCCACCACTTGGGTACCTGGAGCTGTCCAGACAGCCCAGTAAATAGTAACCCAACATAGCTTCAGCTGTAAACCAAGGATTTGGCAGCATGCAAGGCTTGTTTCACTTATAACACTATAATCTAAGGCTGTTACAACCCACGGCTAGGCTGCATGCAGCTAGGGCACACAAATCTGAGCCTAGACTGCCTGTTCTTGGTGTAACAGTGTAGTGCAGTCTGGTGCAGACTTGGGTTTCGGCCTTAGGTGTAGAATAGCCATTAAAACATGATTAAAATGCTCAAATCCTCCATGCATCATGTTTGCGTGTTGCATCTGAGATGGTCCATGGTAGTCCCCACCTGTTCTGGGCTGCCAATGGCCAGAAGGGCTTTAAACATCAGAGATTTATGGAAATGAGTAGAGAACAACAACATAGCAGTATGAGAAGCATGGTCCTTATACCTTACAGCAAGTCTGGTAGTAGATTTAATCCAAGGTGAGACCTTCTCCTTCTTCTCCTTCTCTTTTCTCTCTTTTCTTTCTTTTCTTTCTTCTCCTTCTCTCCACGGTTTCAACAGTGTCTAAGGTTCTAAAATGAGCCTAAGGCACTCCTATTTATAGGCCAGCCTCATACTGAGGCCTGTTTGGCTGCCTAGGCCCCTTTTGAAAATGCATTTTTAAGCTGCTTTTCAGCCATTCTGGGCTCTCTGGTGGGGTCCACAGGGGTCCAAGGGTATGAGGTTGTCCCCCAGACTCCCCTCACTCTGTGGAGGGTGCCCATGTCCAATATGGGTGGTCCCCACACATCTATGCATTAAAATATTATATTTTCCACTCTGGGCGATGTCTCTGGGTGATGTCTGCATCGCCTAGAGATTATAGCAAGGCTGTTTCTCCTTGGGTTTGCATAGGGGTTTGACCTAGGGTTAAGGCTTTGCACCCACATGCCACTCATGGTCATTTGCACTTATTTTTAGGGGTGGGACCCACATTCATGGAGAGGAGAGAGAGTACCTGGAGTCTAAGCAATACATTATGCTGTGGGCAGTGTAACTGCATGGATCTGCTATCCATCTTCTGATAGGTATGTAGGAGGACATCCTCGGGGGTTCTCCATTAAATCCAATCACTGAAGTGATACTCCACAGTGTGCTTGGGTGCCATGTCAGGGGTTCCTGTCCTTCAATCAAAATTCCAGTCAGTCAGGGGCAGGTTTAACATTTCTCCCCACCTTACAAAAATTTTGTCCTCGAAATTTGCTTACCTTGTAGCTCAAAGAGTTGGGGATATTTTTCTTTCATTTCTTCTTCACGTTCCCATGAAGCATCTTCTATGGGATTGTTCCCCCCCATCGAACCTTTACAAAGGCAATTGCACGGTTACGGAGATTATGCTCTTTTCTATCCAATATCTCCGTAGGTTGCTCTTCATAGGTCATATCCATGTCCAACTGTTCATGTTCAGTTTTGAGTACATGTGTCGGGTTGTGGATGTATTTTCTTAGCATCGACACATGGAAAACATCGTGGACGCCTTGTAAAGATGGTGGTAATGCCAGTCGGTATGCTATGGGTCCCACTTTGTTGAGAATTTTATATGGACCAATGAATCTTGGGCTCAGCTTGCCCTTCTTGTTGAAACGTAGCAATCCCTTTATTGGAGACACCTGGAGGAATACCTTTTCTTCAACATCAAATTCGATGTCCTTCCTTCTATTATTGGCGTAACTTTTTTGTCATGGTTGGGCCGCCTTGATTTTCTCTTTAGTAATGTCCACCTTATCACAGGTTTCTTGTGTCATCTTCGGCCCGAGATATTTCCGTTCTCCAACCTCATCCCAATGTAATGGGGTTCAGCACTTTCGACCATAGAGAGCTTCAAACGGTGCCATGCCGATGGTGGAATGATGACTGTTGTTGTATGTAAATTCCACCAGGGGTATGTAGGCATCCCAACTGTCGTTCATTTCCAAGACACAGGCTCTGAGCATGTCTTCCAGAGTCTGGATAGTTCTTTCGGATTGTCCGTTTATCTGCGGAAGGAAAGCCGTACTAAGATTTAGCTGAGATCCTAGTGCCTTTTGTAAACTTTTCCAAAACCTTGAGGTAAATCGAGGATCCCTACCAGATACAATACTGACAGGCACACCATGTAAGCGGACTATATTTTCTATTTACAGTTGGGCAAGCTTCTCCATTGAATAACTTATTTTGATTGGTATGAAGTGAACTGCCTTTGTCAGTCCGTCCACAATTACCCAAATTGCATTCATCCCCTTCCTGGTGTTGGGCAGATTTGTCACGAAGTCCATGGTAATTCTTTCCCACTTCCCTTCAAGTATAGGGAGTGGCTGCAACAATCTATACGGTCGGTGTCTCTCTACTTTTATTTGCTGATAGGTGAGGCACTTAGACACGTATATCGCTATGCTCTCTTCATCCCAATCCACCAATAATATTTCTTCAGATCCTTGCACATCTTCGTGATTCCAGGATGGATTGAATAGGGTGAGTTGTGTGCCTCTTTAAGAATTCTATCTTGGATATCATAATCATCAGGCACGCACAACCTGTCTCAAAACTTCAATACCCCATCTTAGGTCAGTGAAACATCTTGATCCTTATGGACTTCCTGTTGCACTTCCCAAATTATTTTGGCCAACTCGGGGTCCAATGGTTGCTTCGCAATTACCTCCTCTAGTATCGACGGCTGTAAATGCATAGCTGCTAGTTGTATAGCCATTCCTTCGGTCACGGGTTTTAGTTCAAACTTTTGAGCTTCTTCTAACAACTGTTCACTTATGACCAAGGAAGCGAGAGATGCAATCTGAGATTTCCTGCTTAATGCATCCGCTACAATGTTGGCCTTGCCAGGGTGGTACTGGATCTCACAGTCATAATCCTTCACCAATTCTAACCACCGCCTTTGTCTTGTATTCAGCTCCTTCTGGGTGAAGAAGTACTTCAAACTTTGTGTTCGCTGAAGATTTTACTATTTTCACCGTATAGGTAATGTCCCCATATCTTTAGCGCAAAGGCTACCGCTGCCAACTTTAAGTCATGAGTGAGGTAATTCTTTTCGTGTTCCTTCAGTTGTCTTGAGGCATAGGCGACCACTTTATCCTTCTGCATTAAGATGCCACCCAATCCCATCCTAGATGCGTTAGTGCATACTATCATTCCTCCAGTGCCATCCAGAATGGTCAAAACTGGAGTTGTCACCAATCGGTTTCTTAATTCTTGAAAGCTTTTGTCGCATGCTTCATTCCATTCAAACTTTGTGCCCTTCTTCGTTAGCTTTGTCATGGGTGCCGAAATGCATGAGAAATTTTTAATAAATCGACAGTAATATCCAGCCAATCCCAAGAAACTTTGGATCTCAGTGGCACTTTTCAGAGTTTCACACTCGAGAACGGCTTTCACCTTGTCTGGGTCAACTTTAATGTCGTCCTTGGCGACGATGTGGCCCAGGAATCCAATTTGGTGAAGCCAAAATGCACATTTACTGAACTTGGCATAAAGCTAGTGCTCCCGCAACCGCTGCAACACGAAAGTAAGGTGCCGAGCGTGCTCTTCTTCACTCTTAGAGTACACCAGAATGTCGTCGATAAATACGATGATGAACTTGTCCAACACGTCATGGAATACTCTATTCATCATGTCCATGAATGCTGCCGGGGCATTGGTTAACCCAAACAATAAGACTAGAAATTCATAATGTCTGTATCGAGTTCTAAACGCTGTCTTGTGAATATTGCTGCTCTTGATCTTCAATTGATGGTATTGGGACCTAAGATCGAACTTGGAGAAGACTCTTGCTCCTTGTAGTTGGTCAAATAGGTCGTCAATACGTGGCAACGGGTATCAATTCTTGATGGTCAGCTTATTCAGCTCACGGTAGTCAATACACAACAGCATGCTACCATCCTTCATTACGAACAACACGGGTGCTCCCCAGGGAGATACACTGGGTCATATAAAACCTTTCTTCAGTGGGTCTTGTAGTTGGACCTGTAACTCCTTCAATTCGATAGGTGCCATACGATATGGTGCCTTGGATACCGGTGCTGCACTCGGGGTTAGATCAATTACAAACTCTGTCTCACGATCAAGCAGTAGCTGGGTTAGGTCTTTTGGGAAAACATTAGGAAATTCTCTGACGGTCAAGTTCCTCCAAGGGCTTTATCTTTGCCTCGGTGTCCATCATAGTGGCCAAAAAGCCTTCACATCCTTTATCTAGTAACCTTCGCGCCTGGAGGGCGGATATGGTTATCCTTTTGGATTTCCTCACTGGTTCACTCTGATAGGTAAAATCAGACCCATCCTTAAATTTGAATACTATCTTTTTCTCCGCACACATAACGTTTGCCCGATAGGCGGATAGCCAATCCATGCCTAATATCACGTCAAAGTCCTTCATATACAACTTTATTAACCGTGCGGTCAGATTTTTCCCACAAATTTCTACCTGACAGGGGTCATAGACTTCCTTCAAGCTCACGACACTACTCATCGGTGTGCTAACTACTAAGTTGTGCCCGATGTCTCTCGATTGATCTTTCATCCTACTTGCAAAGGTGGTAGAGACAAAAGAGTGGGATGCGCCCGAGTTGAATAGCACTCGTGCAGGAATGGTTGAGACACTTAGGGTACCTAGGGTTCATACATAGCTTAGATCACACACACAGACTGGCCATTTTTTATAACACTGTAGTGTTTAGTGGACTTACCTATCAATACATCGGGGTTCGCCTCAGCTTCCTCATTTGTTAACGCAAACACCTTCCCTCGCGTTCAATTATCCCATGGCTGAAAAGGTCTAGTGTAGGACTGATTCGGTGAGTTATTGCTGTACCCACACGATCTACATTCTTTGGCCATGTGCCCTTCTTTGTTACACACGTAGCATTTATAAGGTGGAACAGCTAGTGTCGAGGCTTGGCTCACTTGACTTGTGGGTGGTCGGGCTGGCGAAGCTGTTGTTGTTGCTTGACTCGTAGGCAGTTGAGCAGGTCGATTAAAAGTGGGGTGGAAAGGATTTTGACCCAAGTTTGGCCTGCGGTATGGAGTCAGATTGGGGCTTGAACTGGTTCCTCAAAAAACCTTGTTTGGCCATCCAAAGTTCTGAAAATTACTCGGCCTCTTGCTCAACCCAGGTGATGTCATAGCCTTTTCTTTTTCTTTCTCCTTCAATCTAGCATCCATGGTCTTTGCCTTGTCAACCATCTGAGCATAATCCCGGATGTCCATAATTGACAGTACTGACCCAATCTCAGACTTAAGTCCCTTCTCAAACTTCTTTGTATTGCGGACTTCCCCTTTTAGGTGCTCTGGAGCAAAATGGAATAGATCTTCAAATCATTGTTGATAATCCAATACTCACTTGGTTCCTTGCACCAATGTAGAGAACTCAGACTCTTTCCTGTCCCTAAAGCTCTCTGGGAAGTAGTACTTAAAAAAGACTTCTTTAAATTGCTCCCACGTGGGATTAGAAAGAGTAGCTTCAAGATTTGGCATAGTAGCCTTCCACCTGGCTTCAGCCTCATTTTGTAGCTGATAACCCGCACATATCAGCTTTTACGCATCCGTACACTCGAGTACATCAAATGCCTTCTCTAGTACGCTAATCCACCATTCTGGCTGCATTGCCTCAAAATTCAATCTGGAAAACACAGGCGGTTAAAGTTTCTTAAATCTCTCCATTACCTTGGCGGTGGAGTTTTTTGCTAAGTGTTGAGGCATAGGTGGTGGGAAAAGTACGGGCCAGTTGGGTGGTGGAGGTGGTGCTGCACGCTCATGCATCATGGTCGCAAATTGCATAGACATTTGTCCCAACAATTCTTGTTGTTGCTGCATGGTCCGCATCATAGTAGTCATGAAAACATTCACCTCACCAGCTGCTATACTCGGCTGAGGTGCCGCAACAGTGGCTTGAGCCGCCGCTAGTGCCTCCGACAAAGCAGCCGATGCTTCAGAATTTTGGGCCTCAGTTCCATTTGGCAGTTCAACCTCCAGTATAACACAAGGGCGTTTTCCTTTATGACCACCTCGAGAACTTCTTGTGTTGATCATGGTTGCTTTTCTAAAAAGAGCAATATACCCAATAATCAACACTCCTTTTCGAGGTCAACAGAAAAAAATTCCTAGTTAAGACATGTACATACCTATTCCATGATTCCAGTGAATTTATGTTGTCATACCAGCAAGGTGTATTGTTATATATATTTATATTTTTTTCCTCCCTCTTTCTTTTCTTTTTTTGAAGTGTTTCATTTTTATTTTTTTTACTTGTGTTCTTATCCTTTAGGTATTTTATGTGATGTTTCGCTATGCATGACACTAAATAATAAACTTTAAATTTTTAACAAAATCTTTTAATTATGTACCTGAGTCTAACAGGCAAGTCTCTGTAACTGCCAACTGGTAACAATATTTTGCACGTAAAGGTAAGCTATGTCACCTCTAACCTCGTCCGCTAGGTATAGGTAGGTAGCTGGATCCACAGGTTCACTAGCGTCCGCAAGAGCTAAGTAAACTACTAATTGGTTCTCAGCACGGGATTGAATCTCACGTATCTTGATTAGTCTTCTCCTCAGTTGCCTAATATATCGCATGTTGTTGGGGTCTCCAGGCTTGAATGCACTAGTAAGGTCCTGTCATGAAGAGATTCTAGGCATCAAGTCACTATAAATACTTAATTAAAAGAATTAAGTACACGGCTATGGGAATAGCTTATGAGGAGGAGAAAATAAATGGGTTGGCTTGAGGCATCTTAGCATCTAGGGTTCAACTTTGACTGGACAGCCTATCGGATCCTATTCTTGGTTGACCTAGGTGGTGGGTAGGGTGAGACCTACGCTCCCTAAAATCTCATAAATATATATTACAACATACCTAAATATCTATGTTCTGTTTGCATTGCATCACTCCAACTTGGTTCATACATGCATAGTACTTAGCACATAATATTAAATATTTATGTACACTCTACTTACGTATAGATATAGGCATAATTATTTATTATCATTGTTCATCTTAAACAAGAGAAGAAATTTTTTGAAATTCTCTATGCTTCTCCTTTCACCATGTTAGCCCGCAAGCATTGCCCTTTTCTAGTCATATATGTATTTTTAATTAAACTTAATTTAAATTTTAATATTATAATTTTATTATTTTTTATTTTTTTTATTTTGGTGAATAATTTATTATTTTCTTTATATCCACACATCTGAAAAGTTCATATTTTTGTGTTTACCATGCCATTTCTAGGCAAATCTCACAAGTTCATAAACTTTTATGCAAAAACAACAAAATTCTATTCATTGGGCGATGTCTCTGGGCGTTAGATGCATCGCCCAGAGAATTAAGGCCTAGATATAACAGTTCGAGAGGGTCCCATTTCATCTCATTTTCTCTCTAAAGCATTCTAAACACCTAGGGCAGAGCTTTGGAGCCTAGTGTGACCTCTTCCACACCATTTCCTTCCATTTTCATGGGTCCCCCACGAGTCTACGCAATCTTAGGTAAGATTCTTTAACTTTTCTTCTTACTTTAGGTCATTTCCCTTGTTTCTCTTGTTTTGGCTAGGGTTTTATCAATTTCTCTTGCCCTAACTATTTATAGTCTTTCCTTTTTGTAGCCCCATGTCTACTAGCCATAGAACGGCAAGGAAATCCGTAGCATGCAAGAGGCTACGGTCCGAGAGCGAGTACTCCTCATCTTCCTCTGTGCCACAAACCTCATCGAGAGAGGATTCTTCATCAGAGGAGCCGGATTTTGATCGGTTCCTATTTTCAAGGTATGAGCAATCACGTGATTGGGACAAGTTTAGGTCCCTAAAGATTGTGAATGGGAAGGTGGTATAGGTGGATGACTTCCATCAGTACAACCTGTATACTAAGTTCAACATTCTAGGTTGGGCCTCTATGTTATCACCCACCGAGCCGTGTTACCCTAACATGGTTCGTTATTTTTACTGTAACCTAGTGCCATCTAGGGCACAGGAGTTCGGGTTAGAGAGTAGGGTTAAGGGAGTGGACATCAAACTTACCACTGCCACCTTAGCAGGAATCCTGGGGCTGCCTAACATAGGCGAGAGGTGCTATTATAAGCCTAGGATGGATATTTCAGACATGTTCTCTTTGGAGACCAAGAGGAGGGTCTTCAAAGCATTGACTGGTTCAGAAGGTACTCCTAGGTCCGAGGCTTCCTATAAACCTAGTACTCAGATCATTAGTAGATGCGTCTCATATAACATCTACCCGAAGGGCGGGAATAGAGGCAGTATTTCTATGATGAGGGCCTACATTACATATGTCACACCCCAAGCCACCCCTAGGAGGATTAGGTAGGTGACCTGAATTGCATAACGATAATCTGCCAAACCCCATGGATTTAGAAGCAGTTAATACATTCATAGTCCCACATTCGTAACATCACCATAAGTAAAATCAGAGTGCTGCAGATAATCTACAACTATAACAAAGAAAGAGAAAGCGTAGCGATACGGGAAATGATAGTGATATATATACATATGTAAGTTTCGATACATTCCCTAGTATAACCCATAAACTGAAAAGTGAAGCTGACACATACATAAGTGAAAAGGAAATACATATATATATATATATATATATATATATATATATATATATATATATATATACAGGGCGAGATAACTCCACCCCAAAAAGAAAAGAAAAGTAAACTAAACAAGAAAACAGGAACAGGGATAAACTCCTATCAAAAACAAAAAAGAGTCCCCAAGATAAAAATCATCAAAAGCGTCCCTCACTGGTCTTCATCAATAACCACTAAGAACGCTCGCATTATCAGCACGGCCTCTGTCGGGGTCCATCCCAATATCATCATCATCACAAGGGCTCTCCTCCTCGTAATGAGCCGCCATGCCACAGTGGCATCCACCTACAGAATCATTTAATAGAAAACATATATAACAGAGTGTGAGCCCCACTAAGCCCGTGAGTAAACCATATCATCATGCATACATATGCAACCACAATCCACTTGATCCCACATGATATGCAAGTCCAGATTAATTATTAGCCACTTAACAATACAGCTAAGTCAGGTTAGTGCTACTACAATCCCCAATACATGTATCCCTGGTGTGGGCTTGGTTACCCTTTCCTCCGATACACCCATTGAGTTGTTAGAGAGGACCAGTCGGCTTCAGCATCTTCCTACCTAGGTCAGCCCGACCGGCCCTCTGGATTGAACTTGTGAGGTAACCGACTCAATATAATTTCACCTTTTGGTGCTTCCCGACATGTAATTCGAGGATAAACTTTATGTGGCATATAGCCATGATTCACCTATTGGTGCTTCCCAAGCTTGTAGCCCGACACTTCCTGACATTTTTTCCCTGGGGCATCTTAGCTATGCTGAGGCTTCCTAACATAAACGCCCGAGGTTTTACGGTAGTCCTCACAGTTATCCAACACCTTAACCCCTGTTGGCAAGGGTGCGTAGCATGGGAGATGAATCTCTAGCCCCATGTCTATATGGCATTGTATGAGTCAGGTGGTGTAACCGTATCCCATACTACGGGCTACCACGGGCCTCATTTCCAAGCCGACTATGGCATCTAGTCTATCAATCACAATCATCATGGTATATTCAAGCAGAGTTGATCAATAGTCACACGATGATCAATAATTGAGAAATTTTTATTGAATAAGTAACACAACATTATAAATGAAGAATTTAAATTTTTCGGCATAGATAATATTGTTACACATACATACACGATAACATTTCACTCACCTGGGTCTGGTTCTATGAACTCAGTTACAAATTCAGCTCCAGCTGCAGTCTGGCTGTAGGCCTCGAGTGTGGGATAAAATTCTAGATATAAATAAAAAATTTATCATTTAATATTCCAAATCACTTTTGGATGTCCTAGGGTTGATCTAAGCTCACTGGGTTGACTCAGTGTACAGTTGGTCATCACTTGGAATTCTTTGGGCCTTGCACTGGGCCTTAGGCCTATGTCCCGATGCATCATCCAGAGATTGTGGTCTAGGGGCAGAATGGTCATTTACCATAGTAGTACATGTTCCTCGGTTATTTAAGCTTCACAGTACAGTGCCCAACTTGGCAGTGCTGCAGGACCATCACAAACAGGGTTTCCAAGCCCTATGGGTCTACTTGGGTACCCAAGGTATTCATTCATGTGGATAGATGTGGGAAGGGGTATTTTTTTCATTTAACACCTTCCTGCACTAATTTGTGGCCCATAGGTGAAGATTCCCAAGTCAGATCAGCAATCCAGTAAAATTTTATTCACTGGGCGATGTCTCTAGGTGATGTCTGCATCGCCCAAAGATTGCAAAACTAGGAACAGGCTGAGATTCCAAGGTTTTTGATCATGGGTAGTGCATGGATCTTCTCCCCATGCATGTTAGGTCATCATGGACCCCCAGGGGTGTACTTTGCACTGGTCCTTGCGGATTTTCACTTGGGCCTACCACTTGGCTGCTAGGAGCTGCCCAGACAGCCCAGTGAATAGTTACCCAGCATATCTTTAGTTGCAAATCAAGGTTTTGGCTACATGCAAGGTTGGTTTCATGTATATTACTATGATCCAAGGCTGTTACAGTCCAAGGCTAGGCTGCATGCAGCCAGGGCACATAGATCTGAGCCCAGACTGCCTGTTCTTGGTGTAACAGGGCAGTGTAGTCTGGCATTGTTCGGTCTCAGGTGAAGAACAGATATGAATATCACCATAAAATGCTCAGATCCTTCATGCACCATGTTTGCATGTTGGATATGAGATGGTCCATGGCAGCCCCCCAGCTGTTTTGGGCTACCAATGGTCAGAAAAGCATCTAAAACATAGAGAATCATGGAGAAGATCAATAGTAGCATCACAACAGCAGGTATAGGTTCAGATTTAAACCTGAACTGAGCTGAGGATGGATGCTGGAGCAAATTTGATCCAAGGTGAGGTCTTCTCCTTCTTCTCCTTCTCTCCACGATTCCAATAGTACCAAGAGCTTTAAATGAGCTAAGGTACACCTGTTTATAGGCCAACCCCTAACTAGGGTCTGTTTGGCTGCCAAGGCCTCTTTAGAAAATGCATTTTTGACTGAATTCTCAGTCATTCTGGACACTCAGGTTGGGTCCATAGTGATCCAAGGGTATGAGGTGGTCCCTCAGACTCCCCTCAACCTATGGAGGGTGCCCATGTCCAATATGGGTGGTCCTCGTAGATCAAATCATTGAAAAACTACATTTTTCCACTTTGGGTGATGTCTGCATCGCCCAGAGATTTCAGCAAGGCTGTATCTCTATGGGCTTGCACAAGGGTTTGACCCAGGGTCTGGGCCTTGCACTCACATGTCATTCTTGGTCTTTTACACTTATTATTTCTAGGGGTGGGGCCCACATTTATGGAGAGGAGAGAGAATACCTAGAGTCCAGGCAATACATTATGCTGTGAGTTGTGCAATTGCAGGGATCAGTGATCCATCTTCTGACAGGTATGTAGGAGGACATCCTTAGGGTTTCTTAATCAATTTCAATCACTGGAGTGATACTCCACAGTGTGCTTGGATACCAGGTCAGGGGTTCCTGTCCTTCAATCAAAATCCCTGTCAGTCAGGAACAGGGTTTGACATTTCTCCCCACCTTACAAAAATTTCGTCCTCAAAATTGGCTTACCTTATAACTCGAAGAGTTGAGGATATTTCTCTTTCATTTCTTCCTCACGTTCCCACGAAGCCTCTTCTACAGGATTGTTTCCCCATCGAACCTTTACAAAGGCGACCGTGCCGTTACAGAGGTTATACTCCTTTCTATCCAATATCTCCGTACGTTGTTCCTCATAGGTCACATCCACGTCCAACTGCTCAGGTTCAGTTGAGAGTACATGTGTTGGGTTGTTGATGTATTTTCTTAGCATTGACACATGGAAAACTTCATGGACGCCTTGTAAAGATGGTGGTAATGCCAGCCGGTATGCTACGGGTCCCACTTTGTTGAGAATTTCATATGGACCAATGAATCTTGGGCTCAACTTTCCCTTCTTATTGAAATATAACAATCCCTTTGTTGGAGACACTCGGAGAAACACTTTTTTCTTTGACATTAAATTCAATGTCCTTCCTTCGATTATCGGCATAACTCTTTTGCCTTGATTGTGCCACTTTGATTTTCTCTCTAATGATATCCACCTTGTTACAGGTCGCTTGTATCATCTCTGGCCCGAGATATCTTCATTCACCGACCTCGTCCCAATATAACGGGGTTCGGCACTTCCGGTCATAAAGGGCTTCAAATGGTACCATGCGAATGGTGGAGTGGTGACTGTTATTGTATATAAATTCCACCAAGGGTATGTGGGCATCCCAACTATCGCTCATTTTCAAGACACAGGCTTTGAGCATGTCCTTCAGAGTCTGGATAGTTCTTTCTGATTATTCATCCGTCTGCAGATGGAAAGCCATACTAAGATTTAGCTGAGATCCCAATGCCTTTTGTAAACTTCTCCAAAACCTTGAGGTAAATCGAGGATCCCTATCAGATATAATATTGACAGGCATGCCGTGTAAGCGGACTATATTTTCAATGCATAGTTGGGCAAGCTTCTCCATTGAGTAACTTATTTTGATTGGCATGAAATGGGTTGCCCTAGTCAGTCCGTCTACAATCACCCAAATTGCATTCATCCCCTTCCTGGTGTTGGGCAGATTTGTCACGAAGTCTATAGTAATCCTTTCCCACTTCCATTCAGGTATAGGGAGTGGCTGCAATAATCCATACGGTCAGTGTCTCTCTGCCTTTATTTGCTGACAGGTGAGGCACTTGGACACGTATATCGCTATGGTCTCCTTCATCCCAATCCACTGGTAGTACTTCTTCAAGTCCTTGTACATCTTCATGCTTCTAGGGTGGATTGTATTGGGTGAGTTGTGTGCCTCTTTAAGGATTCGGTCTTGGATGTCAAAATCATCAGGCACGCATAACCTATCTCAAAAATTCAGTGCCCCATCATGGGCCAATGAAAAATCTGGGTCCTTATGGACTCCTTGTTGTACTTCTCAAATTATTTTGGCCAACTCGGGGTCCAATGGTTGCTTCGCAATTACCTCCTCTCGTATCGATGGCTGTATATCCATAGTTGCTAATTGTATAGCCATTCCTTCAATTACGAGTTCCAGATCGAACTTCCGAGCTTCTTCTAACAATTGCTCACTTACGACCAAGGAAGCGAGGGATGCAGTCTGAGATTTTTTACTTAATGCATCTGCTACAACGTTGGCCTTGTTGGGGTGGTACTAGATCTCACAGTCATAATCCTTCACCAGTTCTAACCACTGCCTCTGTCTCATACTTAGCTCCTTTTGGGTGAAGAAATACTTCAGATTTTTGTGATTGCTGAAGATTTCACTCTTTTTACCATATAGGTAATGTCGCCATATCTTCAACACAAAAACTACCGCTGCCAATTCTAAGTCATGCATGGGGTAGTTCTTTTTGTGTTCCTTCAGTTGTCTTAAGACATGGGCGACCACTTTACCCCTTTGCATTAAGACGCCACCTAATCTGTTCTGGATGCGTCAGTGTATACCACCATTCCTCCAGTGCCATCCGGAATGGTCAAAATTGGAGCCGTCACCAACCGGTTTCTTAACTCCTGAAAGCTTTTCTCGCATGCTTCATTCACTCAAATTTAAAGCCCTTCTTTGTTAGCTTTGTCATGGGTGCCGAAATGCACGAGAAATTTTTAATAAATCGATGCTAATATCCAACCAGGCCTAAGAAACTTTGGATCTCAGTGGCATTTTTCAGAATCTCCCACTCGAGAACCACTTTCACCTTGCCTAGGTCCACTTTAATGCCGTCTTTGGTGATGATGTATCCCAGGAGTCCAATTTGGTGAAGCCAAAATTCACACTTGCTGAACTTGGCGTAAAGCTGGTGTTCATGCAACCGCTGCAACACAAAAGTAAGTTGCTGAGCGTGCTCTTCTTCACCCTTTGAGTACACCAGAATGTCATCAATAAATAAAATGATGAGCTTGTCCAACACGTCATGGAATACTCTATTCATCATGTCCATGAACACTACCGGGGCGTTGGTTAACCCGAACGATAAGACCAGGAATTCATAATGTCCGTCTCGTGTTCTAAATGCCATTTTATGAATATCACCGCTCTTGATCTTCAATTGATGATAACCAAACCTAAGATAAATCCTGGGGAAAACTCTCGCTCCTTGTAGTTGGGCAAATAGGTCATCAATGCACGGCAACGGGTATCGATTCTTGATGGTCAGCTTATTCAGCTCGCGGTAGTCGATCCATAGTCGCATGCTACCATCCTTCTTTTTCACGAATAGCACGGGTGCTCCCCAGGGAGACACGCTGGGTCGTATAAAACCTTTCTTCAACAGGTCTTGCAACTGAACCTGCAACTCCTTCAATTCTATAGGTGCCATTCGATATGGTGCCTTGGATACCGGTGCTGTACCAGGGGTGAGATCAATTGCAAACTCTATCTCACGATCAGGCGATAGTTGGGTCAGATCTTCTAGAAAAACATTAGGAAATTCTCTAATGACGTCAAGTTTCTCCAAGGGCTTTATCTTTGCCTCGGTGTCTATCACTGTGGCCAAAAAGCCTTGACATTCTTTATCCAACAACTTTCGCGCCTGGAGGGCGGATAAAGTTACCCTTCTGGATTTCTTCTTTGGTTCATTTTGATAGGTGAAAACTGTCCCATCTTCCAACTTGAATATTATCTTCTTTTCCGCAGGTTTTCTCCATAGGCAGACAACCAATCCATGCCTAATATCACGTCAAAGTCCTTCCTATCAAGCTGTATTAGCCGTGCGGTCAAGTTCTTCCCACAAATCTCTATCTTACAGGGGTCGTAGACCTCCTTCAAGTTCACGACACTACCCGTCGGAGGGCTGACTACTAAGTCGTGCTTGATGTCTCTCAGTTGATCTTCCATCCTACTCGCAAAGGTGATAGAAATGAAAGAGTGGGATGCACCAGAGTTGAATAGTACTCGTGCAGGGATGGTTGAGACACTCAGGGTACCTAGGGTTTGTACATAATTTAGGTCACATAAATAGACCAGTTATTCCCTACAACTTAGTAGTGTTTAGTGGGCTTACCTGTCAATACATCGGGGTTTGCCTCAGCTTCATTATTTTTCATTGCAAACACCTTTCCTCGCGTTTGATTGTCCTGTGGCTGAAAAGGTCTAGCGTAGGGTTGGTTCGACGAGTTATTACTGAACCCACGCAGTTTGCATTCTTTGGCCATGTGCCCTTCCTTGTTGCACATGTAGCACTTATAGGGTGGAACAGCTCGTGTTGAGGCTTGGCTTACTTGACTCATAGCTGGTCGGGCTAGTGAAGCTATCATTGTCGCTTGACTAGTAGCCGGTTGAGTAGGTCGGCCAACCAAAGGTCTGGAAATTACTTGGCCTTTTGCCCAACCCGGACGACGTCACATGTCACACCCCAAACCACCCCCTGGGAGGATTATGTAGGTGGCCCAAATTGCATAACGACAATCCGCCAAACCGCATGGATATAGAAGCAGTTATTACATTGACGGTCCTACATTCATCACTTTATCATAAGCAAGATCCGAGTGCTGCAGATAAATTACAATTTATAATGACAAAGAGAAAGCGTAGTGATACGGGAATGATGATAATATATATATATATAGGTTTGTTCTGATACATTCCCCATACACCCATAAACTGAAAAGTAAAGCTGACAAGAACAAAAGCCAAAGAAAATATATACATATATACATATATATATATATATATATATACAGGGTGAGATATTCAACCCCAAAAAGAAAAGTAAAAACTAAGACAGCACCAAGAACGGGGATAAACTCCTGTAAAAAACAAAAAGGAGTTCCCAAGACAAAAAGCATCAAATGCACTCCTCATTGGTCTTCATCAATGACCATCGAGAATGCACGCCTCATTGACATGACCTCCGTCGGGGTCCACACCAATACCATCATAATAACTAGGGCTCTCCTCCTCGTAATGAGCCTCCATGCCACATTGGCATCCACCTGCAAAATCATCCAGAAGAAAAGCATATATAACAGAGTGTGAGCCCCACCGAGCTCGTGAGCAAAACATATCATCATGCATGCATATGCAACCATAGTCCACATGATCCTACATGATATGTAGGTCTAGATTATTTATTAACCACCTAACAATACAACTAAGTTAGGTTAGTGCTACTACAATCCCCAATACATGTATCCCTGGTGGGGGCTTGGTTACCCCTTCCCGCGATACACCCATTGAGTTGTCGGAGAGGACCAGCCGGCTCCAGCATCTCCCTACCCAGGTCAGCCCGACCGGCCCTCTGGATTAACTCCTATGAGGTAACCGACTCAATATCAATTCACCAAATCGATGCATAATCATTATATGTCATGTAGCCAAAAATTCACCTTTTGGTGCTTCCCAAGCTTATAGCCCAAGGCTTCCCGGCAAATTTCCCCTGGGGCATCCCAGCTGTGCTGAGGCTTCCTGGCGTAAACGCCTCTAGGGTTTTACGATAGCCCTTATAGTTATCCAACACCTTAACCCCTGTTGGCAAGGGTACGTAGCATGGGTGATGAAACTCTAGCCCCATGTCTATATGGCATCGTATGAGGTGGCAGTGTCAACCGTATCCCATACTATGGGCTACCACCGACCTCATTTCCAATCGACTACGACATCTAGTCTAACATTCACAGTCATCATGTAAAAATCACAGTGTTGATCAACAAACAATCAATGTGTAGTAATTTTGAGAATTTGAACAGAATTTAAATAACATTGCATTAACAATTTAAGAATTTAATCGCCGGCATAGTAATACAGTTACACATACATATGTGATAATACTTCACTCACCTGGGTCTGGTTCTAAGAACTAGCTGTAAATTCAGTTCTGGTTGCACTCTGGCTGTAGGCCTTGAGCGCGGGATCAAATCCTAGTTATAAATCAGAAATTGTCATTTTAATATTCCAATGTTTTTGGAGGTCCTAGGGTTGACCCGGTGTACAGTTGGTCATCACTTGGAATTCTCTGGGCCTTGCACTGGGCCTTAGGCCTATGTCCCGGTGCATCATCCAGAGTTGGTAGCCTAGGGGTAAAATGGTCATTTGCTATATTAGCACATGTTTCTAGGTCACATTGGTCTTGCAGTGCTGTCCCCAACTTGACAGTGTTGTAGGACCAACACAGGCTGGGTTTCCAAGTCCTGCGGGGCCCACTTGGGTTCCCAAAGCACTCATACACATGGACAGATGTGGGGAGGGACATTGTGGTCATTTTCCACCTCCCTACACTGTATCATGGCCCTAGGGTAAGGATCCCCAAGTCAGATTATCAAAACTGCCAAATTTCACACACTGGGCGATGTCTTTGGGTGATGTCTGCATCGCCCAGTGCATCACCCAGAGATTTCAAAACCGTGATCAGGCTGAGTTTCCAAGGTTGCTGGCCATGGGCAGTGGCCACATCATTTCCCCATGCATGTTAGGTCATCATGGACCCCCAGGGGTGTCCTTTACATTGGTCCTTTTGGTTCTCCAACTGGGCCCACCACTTGGCTGCCAAAGGCTGCCCAGACAGCCCAGTGAATAGTAACCCACGGTTTCTCTAGGTACCAAAACTTGGTTTCAGCCACATGCATGGTTGATTATAGGTTCATAAGAATGATTTAAGTCTGCTACCACTTAGGGTTTGGTCCCATGCAGTTAGGACAAGAAATCAGGACTCCAAATAGCCTATTTTCAGTGTAACTAAGCAGTGCTGCCAAGCACAGTCTGGTTTCGGTTCCAGATCTGTAAAACAGGTATGAATATCATCATTAAACACTCAGATCTTCCGTGCAACATGTTTGCATGGCAGATTTAAGGTGGTACTTGGCAGTTCCTAGCTGTTCTGGGCTACCAGTGGCCAGATAACATTCAATTGCACAGAGATATCAAGTGAACAACAGTGATTCATCAAGGCAGCAGGTATGGATAGAGGTGTTATACCTGAACAGATGTAGAGCTGCTTGAATCCAAGGCCTTAGAGGGCATGGCTGCTCCCTCCCTTCTTGTCTTTCTTCTTCTTCCTCTCCTTTCTCTCTTTTTCTTTCTTCTCCCTTCCCCCACGATTTGAACAGTACCAAGAGCTCTAAATGAGCCTAAGGTACCCCTATTTATAGCCCAACCCATGACTAGGGTCTATTTGGCTGCTAAGGTCTATTTTCAGAATGCATTTTTGACTGTATTCTCAGCCATTCTGGGCACTCTGGTGGGGTCCACAGTGATCCAGGGGTATGAGGTGGTCCCTCAGACTCCCCTCAACCTATGGAGGGGGTGCCCATGTCCAATATGGGTGGTCCCCACAATTTAAATCCTTAAAATAATGTTGTTTTGCACTTTGGGCGATGTCTCTGGGTGATGTCTGCATCGCCCAGTACATCGCCCAGAGAATTCAGCAAGGCTGAAACTCTGTGGGCTTGCACAGGGGTTTGACCCAGAGTCAGGGCATTATACCCACATGCCATTTAGGGTCTTGTACACACGTTTCCAGGGGTGGGACCCACATTTATTAAGAGGAGAGAGAATACCTGGAGTCCTGGCAGTACATTATGCTATGAGCTATGCAGTTGCAAGGGTCAGCTGTCCATCTTTTGACAAGTATGTAGGAAGACTTGCACAGGGTTTCTTCATCAATTTCAATCATTGGAGTGATACTCCATACTGTGCTTGGTTACCATGTCTGGGGTTTCTATCCTTCAGTCAAGATTCCAGTCAGTAAGGGCAGGGTTTGACATTTCTCCCCGCCTTATAAAAATTTCGTCCTCGAAATTTGCTTTCCTTGTAGTTCGAAGAGTTGGGGATATTTTTCCTTCATTTCCTCTTCATGTTCCCATTAAGCTTCTTCTATGGGATTGTTTCCCCGCCGAACTTTTAAGAAGGCAACCGTGCAGTTACGAAGATTATGCTCTTTTCTGTCCAATATCTTTGTAGGTTGCTCTTCTTAAGTCGTGTCCACACCCAACTGTTCGGGTTCAGTTGATAGTACATGCGCCGGGTTGTTGATGTACTTTCTTAGCATCGACATATGGAAAACATCGTGGACGCCCAACAAGAATGGTGGTAATGCCAGTTGGTATGCTACGGGTCCTACCTTGTTAAGAATTTCATAAGGATCGATGAATCTTGGGCTCAGCTTGCCCTTCTTGTTGAAACGTAGCAATCCCTTTGTTGGAGATACTCGAAGGAACACTTTTTCCCCGACTTCGAATTCAATGTCTTTCCTTCGATTATCTGCATAACTTTTCTGTCTTGACTGGGCCGCCTTGATTTTCTCTTATGAAATCTACTTTGTCACAGGTTGCTTGTATCATCTCTGGCCCAAGATATCTTCATTCACTGACCTCGTCCCAATATAATGAGGTACGGCACTTCCAACCATAAAGTGCTTCAAACGGTGCCATGCCAATAGTGGAGTGATGACTATTATTATATGCAAATTCCACCAGAGGTATGTGAGCATCCCAACTATCATTCATTTCCAAAACACAGGCTCGAAGCATGTCCTCCAGAGTCTGGATAGTTCTTTCTGACTGTTCGTCCGTTTGTGGATGGAAAGCTGTACTAAGATTCAGCTGAGATCCCAATGCCTTTTGTAAACTCCTCCAAAACCTTGAAGTAAATTGAGGACCTCTGTCAGACACAACGCCTTTTGTAAACTCCTCCAAAGCTGTACTAAGATTTTCTACTTAACGCATCTGCTACAACGTTGGCCTTCCCAGGGTGGTACTGGATTTCACAATCATAATTCTTCACCAGTTCTAACCACCGCCTCTGTCTCATATTTAGCTCCTTCTGGGTGAAGAAATACTTTAGACTCTTGTGATCGTTGAAGATTTCACTCTTTTCACCATATAGGTAATGCCGCCATATCTTTAACATGAAGACTACTGCTGCCAATTCTAGGTCATGAGTGGGGTAGTTCTTTTCGTGTTCCTTCAATTACCTGGAGGCGTAGGCGACCACTTTACCTCTCTGCATTAGGACGCCACCCAATCCTATCCTGGATGCGTCGGTATATACTACCATTCCTCCACTGCCATCCGGAATGGTCAAAACTAGAGCCGTTACCAATCGGTTTCTTAACTCCTGAAAACTTTTCTCGCATGCTTCATTCCACTCAAACTTGGCGCCCTTCTTGGTGAGTTTTGTCATGGGTGCCGAAATGCGCGAGAAATTTTTAATAAATTGGCAATAATACCCGGCCAATCCTAAGAAGCTTCGAATCTCTGTGGCACTCTTTGGAGTCTCCCATTCAAGAACCACTTTTCCTTGTATGGGTCCACTTTTATTCCATCTTTGGTGACGATGTGTCCCAGGAATCCGATCTTGTGAAGCCAAAATGCACATTTACTGAACTTGGTGTAAAACTGGTGTTCCCACAACCGCTGCAACACAAAAGTAAGGTGTCAAGCATGTTCTTCTTCACTCTTAGAGTACACCAGAATGTTATTAATAAACACAAAGACGAACTTATCCAACACGTCATGGAACACTCTATTCATCATATCCATGAATGCGACTGGGGCGTTGGTTAATCCGAACGACAAAACTAGGAATTCATAATGTCCGTATCGAGTTTGGAATGCCGTTTTGTGAATATCACTACGCTTGATCTTCAATCGATGGTATCCGGACCTAAGATCAATCTTGGAGAAAACTCTTGCTCCTTGCAGCTGATCAAATAGGTCATCGATGCGTGGCAACGGATATTGATTCTTGATGGTCAGCTTAGGTAGTCGATACACAGCCGTATACTACCATCCTTCTTCGTAACGAACAACACGGGTGCTCCCCAGGGTGATACGCTGGGTTGTATAAATAGTTTCTTTAGCAGGTCTTGCAACTGAACCTACAACCCCTTCAATTCAATAGGTGCCATTTGATATGGTGCCTTGGATACCGGTGCTGCATCAGGAAATTCTTTGACGACGTCAAGTTCCTCCAAAGGCTTTATCTTTGCCTCGGTGTCTATCACTATGGTAAAAAAGCCTTGACATCCTTCATCCAATAACTTTCGCACCTGAAGGGTGGATAAGGTTATCCTTCTGGGTTTCCTTTTCGGTTCACTTAGATAGGTGAAAACTGATCCATCTTCCAACTTAAATACTATCTTCTTTTCCGCACACATGACGTTTGCTCCATAGGTAGACAACCAATCCATGCCTAATATTACGTCAAAATCCTTCATATCAAGCTTTATTAGTTGTGCAATTAAATTCTTCCCACAAATTTCTACCTGACAGGGGTCATAGACATCTTTCAAGCTCACGACACTACCCGTCGATGTGCTGAGTATTAATTCATGCCCGATGTCTCTAGGTTAGTCTTCCATCCTACTCGCAAAAGTGATAGAAACGAAAGAGTGGGATGCGCCAGAGTCAACTAACACTCGCGCAGGTATGGTTGAGACACTCAGGGTACCTAGGGTTCATATATAATTTAGGTCGCATAAATAAACCAGTTGTTCCCTATAACTCAGTAGTGTTTAGTAGACTTACCTGTCAATACATCGGGATTCGCCTATGCTTCTTCATTGGTTAGCGCGAACACCTTTTCCTGCGTCCGATTATCCCGTGGCTGAAGAGGTCTAGCATAGGGCTGGTTTGGTGAGTTGTTGTTGTACCCACGTGATCTGCACTCTTTAGCCATATGCCCTTCCTTATTGCACACGTAGCACTTATAAGGTGGAACAGCAGGTGTTGAGGCTTGGCTCACTTGACTTGTAGCTAGTCGGGCTGGCAAAGCTACTGCTGTCGTTTGACTTGTAGCCAGTTGAGTAAGTCGATTAAAAGCGGGGCAGAAAGGATTCTGACCCACGTTTGGCCTACGGTACGGAGTCAGACTAGGGCTTGAACTTGTTCCTCGACAAGCTTTATTTGGCCACCCAAAAGTTTGAAAATTATTTGGCCTTTTGCTCAACCCAGGCGACATCGTAGCCTTCTCTTTCTCTTTCTCTTTAAATCTATCTTCCATTTTCTTGGCCTTGTCGACCATCTGAGCATAGTCCCGGATGTCCATAATTGACAATACTGATCCAATCTCAATTTTGAGTCCTTTCTCAAATTTCTTGGCCTTACTAACTTCCCCTCTCAGGTGCTCTGGAGTGAAATAGAACAGGTCCTCAAACCACTATTGGTAATCTAACACTGACTTGGTCCCTTGTACCAGTGTGGTGAACTCAGCTTCTTTCCTGTCCCTGAAACTCTTTGGGAAGTAGTTCCTGAAGAAAACTTCTTTAAATTGCTCCCACATGGGATTCGGGTGAGTGACTTCCAAATTGGGCTTAGTAGCCTTCCACTAAGCTTCAGCCTCATTCTGTAACGGATAACCCGCACATATCAGCTTCTATGCATCTGTGCCCTCAAGCACTTCAAATGCCTTCTCTAGGGTACTAATCCACCGTTCCGACTGCATTGCCTTGGAAGTGATCTTGGAAAACGCAGGCGGTTGGAGTTTCTTGAATCTCTCCATAACCTTGGCAGTAGAGTTTTCCGCTAAGTGTTGAGGCACATGTGGTGGAAATTGTACAGGCCGGTTGGGTGGTGGTGGTGCCGTACGCTCATGCATCATGGTTGCAAACTGCGTAAACATCTGACCAAGCAATTCTTGTTGTTGTTGCATGGTCCGCATCATAGTGGTCATGAATGCAGTTACATTGTCGGCTGCCACATTCGGCTGAGGTGCTGTAGCAGTGGCTGGTGCCACTGATGAAGCAGTCGATGCTTCAGAATTTTGAGCCTCAGTCCCATTTGGCAATTCAACCTTCGGCATAACACGAGGTTGTTTTCTATTGGTCCATTGGTAGTAGTGGTAAGGTGTTGTCATTGTTGGCAACCAAGTACGAACAAATTAGAAGATAATTTATGGAAGTGTTTAGGGGCATTTTAGTCCTCTTACATCTCTCAGGGGCAAAATGATAATTTGGTGTAGCTAATAAGCAAGTGACAGTACTCATTGCGATGATGGTAGTGTGTTCGTAAGTGCTTATGTACTTATTCTTTCTTATTTTAAGGAGAGAGAAAGTGGAGAGAGAAAATTGAGGTGGGTCCCACATAATGTGGACCCCAAAAAGAGTGTCTAACATGGCTGAGGTGGCAGTTAAGTGGTCGGACAGTGATAAGATGGAAGTGATTTGGCTTGGTAATGGTGTAGACAAAAGGAGATGCAAAATAGACTATTTGCTATACTTTGAAAAGTGTTGCATGAAAGTCTCCCATACTTAGTGTTTGAGTTAAAATAAAACCGCAAGCATACGGGTCAATCGTAGCAACGGGTCGAACACGAGGAGATATACGCCACTCTATTTAACTAACTTAAAAGTAATGCAAAATGAACCAAATTAAAGTGTTAAATTAAACTAATTAAACTAACAAAAATCAATGCATCCTAACTCATAAGCATCTAACAAAATTAAGGGATTAAATCGGCGTCCTAACACATGAGCATCTAACCTATCAAACTAAAGCGAATTGAAAGGAATAAAAATGCAGCCACACATACTAACCACATAGAAAGAAATAAGGGAATAAAAATGCATCCATAAACCACAACCATATAAAATTAAAATAAAAGAAATAGAGGGGGAAGAAGAAGAAGATAGAGAGAGATAGAGGAGATGGAGAATGAGATTGAGAGTTTAGATAGTAAAACCTGGATGTGCTTGCATGAATGTAAATGAAAAGCTTGAATACTTGCATAAACTTACCATGGCCTCCTCTTCTAAATCTTCAAGTCTTGTCATCAACTTAAGAACATAGACTAGAAGGCTTAAAACCTAAACTAGAATTAAGAAATTATAACCCAATTGAAGACTTAAATTGAAATTAAAGCATAAACTAAACCTATTATAAGCATTAACTAAAAATTATAAAACCAAACTAGAACTTAGAAAAGCCAAAAATCACAAATTAGAAGGAGAAGAAGAGAAGAAATTTCACTAAGTGAATGAGCAAATTTTTACAAGAGAGGTAGGGGGTATTTATAGGTGGAAGAGAGGAGAAGAGAGAAGATGGAAGTGTAGGAGAAATATTCCCTAAGAAAAGAGAATATTCTCTTCTCTTTCCTCTTTTACAATGCCTTGAATCCTAAGAAAAAGAAAAAATAGAAAGAAGAAGAAGAAGATTGTTTACATGTAGACCTTCATTTACTAGAAAAATAAACTTTCAATTTTAACAAGTGCTTCCTTTTCTTTGTAGATATCTTCTCCAAGCAATAAAATCAAAGCATCTTTGATTTTTCAACCTTCCATAGATGAGAAAATATAAATCTATCCCAAGTAGAATTTCAGAAGTGCCCTTGAGAAGTTGGAGGAGAGAGAGAGTAAGGGTTATGACTAGGATTCCTTCAAGAATAAATAAAATACCCATTCTGTCCTTCAGAAAACGTGGAGCATGGGGTGCTTATATAGGTCTTACCATTGTGTTCCTTGCGAAAAATCACACAAAATAGACCTAAATTTCATCCAATTCGGAGTTGGGGAGCCCAAGATATCTCAAGTTGAAGTTGGACTGTCCAGAGCCTTCCAAATGGAATCTTTCGGGTACAGTAAAGTAACTTCTGATAATTTCATTAAGGCCCCTATAATCTTAACTTCCGTTTCACTTTGTCCCCATCCGACTGTCAATAATTACAAATAAACCCCTACAGACCATTTTCACGCGTCGTTACGGAAACGGCCATAACTTCTTCGTTTCAACTCAGAATTAAGTGTCGTTTGAACCATTGCAAAGCTGACTCGATGGGCTATGCATCCATTTACACTTCTAAAAAGCTTAAAAACATCTCCTTAGCATCATCTCCTTCATTTTCACAAGAATTCACCTAAACCCTGAAAAGCACAAGAAAGCACCGAGTAACTCTGTCCAATGTGGTAAAATGTATAATTTATGCCCTAAAATTTCACACATAAATGTGCTCATCACTTAGCCAAAATTTGACCAAGTTTTTCAAATGAGCATTCGGTTGGAGCTTTTGCGTCTTAGGGGTTTTAGTTGCAATTTATCAAGAAATTTGGTCTACAGTGACATGGATAGTTGAAGCAAAGGATTTATTCATAAATGACATGAAGTAGAGAAGGGGTTATGTGCAATTTTTTGAAAATCTCAAAGCTGAGCATTAAATGAAGGCTTTTATGCTTTTAGGAGATTCTATATAATGGAATCCCATTGGTTCTTGGATAAAGTAAAGAGACTTGAATTGATTCCACCCTCTAGGAATCCGAAACGTGGCATCTACTTTATCAAGCTTGGCTTTTTGTAAAGCTCTATAATCTTGGAATGCGTTCTATGTACACTTTTGAGATTCTAATCCTTGAGCATCCATTGGCTCATGTCTCAATGATAGTGACAAGTCTAATGACCCATCTAACACCATCTCTACGGCCATCAATGCACCTCATTGTCTTACTCCAATCTGACGGTCCACATTTAATATAATTTGTGCACCTCCATGGTCCCTTGATTCCATGCTTAGCCAAAGCTTGGTGCACGTGCATAAAAGATTTCAAATGGAATTTTATCATTGGCTGATCTTTGAAGCTACATATCTTGGCCGTCCGATATCCATTTTGGGTGAACCACCTATCAAAATTCTCAATAAAATACCCTCTTCGTCCCTGCATCAAATGAGCTTGAAGAAAAAGACTCAAAAAGAGAGAAAAATAGGGGAGAAGCTTGAGAAAGCTTAGGTGAGAAGTTGAAGAAGCTTGAACTTGACTTTAATGGAGATCTTGATTGAAGTTTGATGCTCTTCATCACTTGGAAGTCAGATTGATGGTGTTTATGCATCTGTTGTTTAAAGCTTAGCCTTCTAAGAGCATTGGTGGAGTACTTCAAGTGGCTTAGTCCACTTTGGTAATCTCTAAACCATTTCCCTTATATTGTAAGTAGCTTATGAGCTTATTGGGATGAACTTCATTAGCTATATGTGATGGGATTTTGGGAATGGTAGTTTTGGTTGTATTTTCTCAAGTTGTAAGCCTTGTTGAGTTGATGCTCAATAGGTGTTTGTGAAAATTACTTACATAGTTGTTGCTATTGTAAGGGGGGTTGTAGCCCTTAACAGTGTTGGGGCATTGTTGGAAGCAAGAGTAGGGGCTCCTAGACTGTTGTTGCAGTCAAATTGTAATTTATGTAGGGTGTTGGGTAATACACGAAGCCCAGGGTTAGGCATTACCCCGTGGATGTAGGTGCCGAACTACGTATGTTTATGTGCATTGTCTTGTGGATTTGGAGTACCTTTGTTTTACAAGATGGGCATACACCCTAGGTAGGCCAGACCATTTTTGGTTGGAGGTTGGGGGTGTATGTGAACTGTAGCCGATAATTACAGAGTACTCCGGCGGGTGGTGTTTACAGGGACAGTTGTGTGGTTTGTTAAGACAATTTTGGGACGATTTTTATTGAACACCGATTCACCCCCTCTCAGTATCAGCCTGGGAACATCAAGTGGTATCAGAGCAGCAGGTTCCCCAGGGAGTTAAGCTTTACCGCTTTGGGTGTTTGACATAGAGATTGACACTATGGCTTCACATGACAATCACAGTGGACATGGTAGTAGGATTCTGTACTTTGATGGCACTAGTTACAACTTTTGGAAAATCAAGATGGAAGCGTATTTAAAGTCTCTTGGCTATGGTGTGTGGCTAGCAGTGAAGAATGGCTATACTCCACCTACCACAGACATTGTTGTTGAATCTGAAATGAAGAAGTTAGAAAATGATGCCAAGGCACTGAATCCTTTCCATAGCTCTCTATCTACAAATGAGTTTGTAAGGGTTGTAGGTTGTGCTACATCTAAGGAAATATGGGACAAGTTGCAGAGTATACATGAAGGTGATGAAAGGATTAAAGAAGCAAAGCTACAACACTACAGGGCTCAGTTTGAAAGTCTAAAGATGACTGAAGAAGAGACAATTGATGTATTTATGAACAAGGTGAATGAAATTGTCAACTCCATCAGAGGCCTAGTTGAGCAGATAATAGATGCAGTTGTAGTAAAGAAAATCCTTAGATCTGTACCTGAAGTATACAATGCCAAGGTGTCGGCCATTGAGGAATCAAGGAATCTAAATCAGTTGAGTTTGAATGACTTGCATGCAAATTTGAAAGCCTATGAAATGAGGATGGTCAAGCCCAAGACCACAAGTAAAGAAGCAGCTTTCAAGACTCTAAGCAAGATGAAGAGCTTGAAAATAACTGAAGGAAGTGATTCTGAAGACTCAAATGATGAGTTGATTGTCTACCTTACTAAGAGGTTGAAGAAGGGACATGGTAAGTATAAGGGAAAGCTTCCCTTGAAATGTTTCAATTGCGGTGGTATAGGACATTTTGCTTCAAAATGCCCTAAGAAAGGCAAAATCAGCCTCTCTGATGATGAAGAAGAAAGTGAGCCAAAGAAGGGAAAGAAGAAGTATGTTTCTAGTAAGGAAAACTACTTTAAGAAAAAGAGTTTGATGACAATGAAAGACAACAACACTTCTGAATAAGAATAAGATGAAGAAGAATCTGAAGATGAGAGATATGAAACATTGTTTATGACCTATGGAAGTAACACCTCTCACAAGAGTTATGAAAAATCTGATGAAGAAGAGGAATTTGAAGGTCAATGAGATCTTGAGGCTGAACTATTTCATGGTTTAACAGAACTTAAAAAGGAAAGAAAGAAAAACAAGAACTTGCAAAGCAACCTTGTGGAATCACAAGAAGAGATCACCCAGTTGAAGTCTACTATTGAAGAACTAGTCAAGATAAATGATGACATGAGTCTTGATTTCACTTCAAAAGTTGAGGCATGTGCAATATTGGAGGACCAATTATTATCTCTAAAATCTGAATTTGAAAAGACTTACAAGATAGATTATCTTATAGCTGCTACTTCATCTCCACCAGCTTCAGTGTTGAGTTCTAAGGGAAAGGAAGTTAGCATTCAAGTGGAGGATCATTCCACTGACAGTATTGAAGGTAATGTCTTGGATGAAATCTTAAGTTACCAAAGACCCCTACAAAACAAGACTAGACTTGGATATGAGAAAGGCAACACATTTGATGTTGTTAAAACAAAAGGACATGGAACTGCAAACAACCCTGTGAGGTTTGTGAAGGAAAAACAGAAGAGTTCAAGATTTGAGAAGACAACTAAGAAGAAGACTGACAGTGATGGTTACACTACAGTTAATTACCAGAGGTACATGGGACATTCAGGTAACACTTGGCAGAGACAGAACTACTTCTATGGCTATTGTTATGGTTGCAACAACTTTGGTCATAGGATGGCAGATTGTAGAAGACTAAGTAAGCCTATGACAATTACTAGTAGAAACATTTTTGCACCATTAGCATAGGAACCTGTTAAGTGCTACAGATGCTTTAGGAAGGGTCATGTTGCTAGAAATTGCAACACATTGCTTCCTTCTCAAATGCAAGCTAATAGAAGGATTGCAAGATTTCCCCAACAAGAGCAACAACAAAGAAGAAAAGTTGATGGTAAGAAGAAAGGAGGGAAACCAAAGCCAAAGCCTATTAGTGTGGCTGAAAAAACTATTTGGGTTGAAAAAAGGAGGAGAGATAACAACAAATCTCTAGTAGTACAGACAACTTTTAAAGCACACAGTAAGTCATCTCCTTGGATCTTGGACAGTGGATGTTCATCACATATGATAGGTGACAAAGCAAGATTCCTAAGTCTTGAACAAGTTGACAGTGGCTCAGTGAGATTTGGCAATAATGATGATGCAAAAATTGAAGGAAAGGGTCCAGTCAACTTAAATTAAAGCAAAATCAAGTCAGACAATGTTTTATATGTGAGTGGACTCAAACACAACCTACTTAGTGTAAGTCAAATTTGTGATGATGGAAATGAGGTGATTTTCACAAAGGAGGGTTTTATAATCAAGAAGGCAACTAGTGGAAAGACAATAGCAAGAGGTACAAGGACATCTGGGAACTTGTATGTGCTTAATGAAGGTTTTGAAAGCAGTTGCTTATTGAACCAAGAAGATGAACATTGGTTATGGCATCGAAGACTTGGGCACCTAAATTTCAAGAATTTGGCCACAATCAGCAAAAGTGAAGTAGTTAGAGACCTACCGAGGATTAAAATTCCAAAAAATCATGTGTGTAGTTCATGTAAAAAAGGTAAGCAAACCAAGGCAACCTACAAGCCCAAGGAGCACCACTCAAGCAAACCTTTAGACCTAATTCACACAAATTTATGTGGTCCTATGAGAATCCAAGCTACTAGAGGTGAGAGATACTTCATTCTGTTTATTGATGAGTACTTAAGGATGACATGGGTTACATTTCTCAAGGATAAGACCGAGGCTCTGGATGCTTTTAAAGTGTTCAAGAAGAGGGTTGAGAATGAAACTGGAAAAACTATTAAATGCTTAAGGTTAGATCAAGGTAAGGAATTTACCTGGAATTTATTTTCTGCCTTTTGCAATGAGAATGAAATTAGATTCCAACATTTTACAGTCAAAACCCCTCAACAAAATGGGGTAGTACAGAGGAAGAACAGAACAGTTCAAGAGATGGCAAGGTCTATGCTAGTTGAGAACAATGTTGCAAGAAAATTTTGGAAAGAAGCAGTATTCACCTCTGTCTATATTCAAAACAGATGTTCTTTGAGACCTCATGAGAACAAAACTCCATATGAATTGTGGATTGGGAGAAAAGCTACAGTTAAGTATTTTAAAGTATTCAGTTCCAAGTGTTACATCAAAAGGAAGGATGATAACCTAGGAAAATTTGATGACAGGGCAGATGAAGGAATTTTCTTGGTTTACTCTTCAAAAAGTAAGGCATACAGGTGTTACAACAAAAGACTGTGCAAAGTGATTGAGAGTTCAGATGTGAAAGTAGATGAGACACTACCAAACTCAAAGTCAGTATAGTTAGAACTAGATTTTGAAGAGCCTATTGATGTTGATGGAACAGTTGAGGCAGAGGTAGAAAAGAAAGATGACACAGACTCAAAAATTCAAGAAACAGAAGCAAAAGTTCACAAGGATGGTAGACCTAAAGACAGCAAATGGGTAAAAATACATCCCTCACACCAAATCATTGGAGATATTGATGAAGGAATGAAAACTAGAAGAAAAGCAAGAATTGCAGCCTTTTCTTTGCTATCACAGGTAGAACCCAAAAATGTTCAAGAAGCTTGGAGAGATGAACATTGGGTAAATACCATGCATGAAGAGCTGGACTAAATTGAAAAGAACAACACATGGGAGTTGATTCCTAGGCCAGCTGGGAAAAATGTGATAGGTACAAAATGGGTCTTCAGAAACAAGTTGAATGAAGACGGAGTGGTTGTGAGAAACAAAGCCAGATTGGTTTGCAAAGGCTATGCCCAGGTGGAAGGGATAGACTTTGATGAAACATTTGCACCTGTTGCAAGGATGGAGTCAATCAGGATGTTTTTGGCATTGGTAGTGTACAAGGGCTTCAAAGTATATCAAATGGATGTCAAGTCAGCATTTCTGAATGGCAATCTTGAAGAAGAAGTTTATATTGAGCAACCAGATGGATTCCAACTTGGAGATGACCCAAATAAGGTGTGTAAATTGAAGAAGGCACTCTATGGTTTGAAACAGGCCCCAAGGGCAGGGTACTCTAGGTTAGACACATATCTGCATCAATTGAGACTGAGGAAAGGCAAGGTTGATAGTAACTTGTATGTGATGACAGAGGACAGTGGCCAGCTGGTGGTAGTGGTATATGTGGATGACATCATCTTTGAGGGTCAGTATGATGAGCTATGTCAATAGTTTGCAGAGAAGATGAAGAAGGAGTTTGAAATGTCCATTGATGAGCACATTTATGTGTGAAATCTTAGGGCATAAAGCATACATTTTACCACATTGGACAGAGTTACTCGGTGCTTTCTTGTGCTTTTCAGGGTTTAGGTGAATTATTATGAAAATAGAGGAGATGATGCTAAGGAGATGTTCTTAAGGTTTTTAGAGGTATTAATAGTATGGATGCATAGCCCATCGAGTCAGCTTTGTAACGGTTCAAACGGCACTTGATTCCAAGTTGAAACGAAGAAGTTATGGCCGTTTTCGTAACGACGCGCGAAAATGGTCTGCAGGGGTTTATTTATAATTATTGGCAGTCGGACGGGGACAAAGTGAAGCGAAAGTTCGGATTCCAGGGGCCTTAACAAAATTATCAAAAGTTACTTTACTGTACCCGAAAGATTTCATTTGGAAGGCTCTGGACAGTCCAACTTCAACTTGAGATATCTTGGGCTCCCCAACTCCGAATTGGACAAAATTTGGGTCTATTTTGGGTGATTTTTCACAAGGAACACAATGCTGAGGCCTATATAAGTACCCCATGCTCCACGTTTTTTGAAGGATAGAATGGGTATTTTATTTATTCTTGAAGAAATCCTAGTCATCACCCACACTCTCTCTCTCCTCCAACTTCTCAAGGGCACTTCTGAATTTCTACTTGGGATAGATTTATATTTTCTCTTCTATGGAAGGTTGAAAAATCAAAGATGTTTTGATTTTATTGCTTGGAGAAGATATCTACAAAGAAAAGGAAGCACTTGTTAGAATTGGAAGTTTATTTTTCTAGAAATAGAAGGTCTATGTAAACAATCTTCTCTTCTTCTTCTTTCTATTTTTTTTCTTTTTTCTTAGGATTCAAGGCATTGTAAAAGAGGAAAGAGAAGAGAATATTCTCTTTTCTTAGGGAATATTTCTCCTACACTTCCATCTTCTCTCTTCTCCTCTCTTCCACCTATAAATACCCCCTACCTCTCTTGTAAAAATGGCTCATTCACTTAGTGAAATTTCTTCTCTTCTTCTCCTTCTAATTTGTGATTTTTGGCTTTTCTAAGTTCTAATTTGCTTTTTTGATTTTCATTTAATAGTTATAATAGGTTTAGTTTATGCTTTAATTTCAATTTAAGTCTTTAATTTAGTTGTAATTTCTTAATTCTAGTTTAGGTTTTAAGCCTTCTAGTCTAAGTTCCTAAGTTGATGACAAGACTTGAAGATTTAGAAGAGGAGGCCATGGTAAGTTTATGCAAGTATTCAAGCTTTTCAATTACATTCATACAAGCACATCTAGGTTTTACTATCTAAACTCTCAATCTCATTCTCCATCTCCTCTATCTCTCTCTATCTTCTTCTTCTTCCCCCTCTATTTCTTTTATTTTAATTTTATATGGTTGTGGTTTATGGATGCATTTTTATTCCCTTATTTCTTTTTATGTGGTTAGTATGTGTGGCTGCATTTTTATTCCTTTCAATTCGTTTTAGTTTGATAGGTTAGATGCTCATGTGTTAGGACGTCGATTTAATCCCTTAATTTTGTTAGATGCTTATGAGTTAGGATGCATTGATTTTTGTTAGTTTAATTTAACACTTTAATTTGGTTCACTTTGCATTACTTTTAAGTTAGTGAAATAGAGTGGCGTATATCTCCTCGTGTTTGACCCGTAGCTACGATTGACCCATACGCTTGCGATTTTATTTTAACTCAAACAAGTTTTTGGCGCCGTTGCTGGGGAGATTGTTGTCCATTTTATTTATCTGATTTTTAAGTAGTTCGAAGTGTTTTACTTTATTATTTTCTCTTCTTTTTTTGAAAAAAAAAAAATCAATTTTTGAAAACCTCTTCTTGTTTCTCTTCTGTTTCAAATAGTGTGCGCCCAATCTAAAGTCCTTCATATGCTTCAACCCTCCATCTTTTGATGTCCCTCGTAGGACTAAGTTACCTGTGACGCTATATCTTGACTTGGTTGGGTGGATTGGCATGTGACTTATCTTTGGAGGTGACCACTCTTGATAACAGGAAAATGACATAGTGAGAGCATTGGGAACATAAACGTATAGTAGTCCTCCACTCTTTATCATAATCCATTTGGAGTCGCCCATAGGTGGCTATAGAAGACTATATGGGTTCCTTTGCTATCAACCTATATGGCATCCTTGCAGCTTTGGAACCATTGTTTTGATTTTTAAGGGATAGATGCACTATCTACCTTGGGCTCCCTCTTATTTTTAGTATTTTTTTTCTTAAGTCTTTTATTTTTTCTTCTTTAATTTTTCAACGGAGACCTCATATCTGTTTAGTGGCTACGGTATCGACTCGTGATTCAACTAATCGTCTTATTAGAATACCACCTCCTCCACTACCCTTAACCCCACCTTTGACCATGGTTGACCAACAACCCAAGACTCTTAAGGATAGGTTCTACCCCACCAGGGCTGCACAGCCCTCATGCATTAGTCTGCCTGTTGTTACGGGGAATAACTATGAACTCAAGACCAACTTCATCAGTATGCTACCCCATTTTCATGGGATGGCTAATGAGGATGCATATCTTTTCCTTAGGGAATTTAAGGAGGTCTGTGTTCTAATTAAGGTCCAGAATTTGACTGATGATGCAGTTAGGCTTAGGTTTATACCCTTTGCCCTGAAAGACCAGGCCAAGAAGTGGCTTTATGGACTGCCTACAAACTCCATTAATACATGGGATGAGTTCACCATTGTCTTTTTGAGAAAATTCTTCCCTCTTCACAAGACCAATAAGCTTAAGAGTGACATCCTCCAGTTCAGGCAGAAACCACATGAATCATTTTCTAAATTCATGAAAAGATTCAAGGACCACCTTTTAGAATGCCCTCACCATGGTTTCGACTTGTGGCAACTATGCCAAATTATTTATGAGGGTATTGATTATCAGACCAAGCAACTTGTACAGTCCATGTGTCTAGCAGGCTTTACTTCTTTTTCTGAGGAGAATGATGCATGGACATTCTTAACCAACTTGACTGATAAGACTAGGGAATGGAAATCTTCCCAAGAGGCTGAAAGGACCACTAAGGGGTATCTCATTGAGGGTATGCCAGCCAAGGAGGCCAAACTTGACAGCCTCATAAAACGGTTGGAGTCCATAGTTCTTAAAGAGTCTATACCAGTTAATCAGGTCAACCATGTGTCGGTATGCAGTTGGTGCCAAACCCCTGGACACCTTCTGAGGAATGCCCCAACACCTTGGTGGGCAATTTCGGTATTAAGAATGTAAGTGCTCTCTACCAAAATAATCCATATAGCAATACTTACAATCCAGGATGGAGAAATCACCCCAATTTCTCCTGGAATCAAGGGAACCAAGCAGGCCCATCCAACTTTAACCATCAAGGCCAGTCTGGTGTCTGAAAGCCCAACTTTGCATCACAAAACCAAGGGCTATCTCCTAACCCTTTCCCCCCTCGTCCTCATCCAGGACCTTCTATTAATTCTGCTAGGCCTCCTCTCCTTGCACCTTATCAGCAACTCCCAAGGTTTACCAATATAAGAGAGGCAACAAGACTGAATGAGATGGACAACAAGATAGCTCTTCTCATGACAAGCCACAATAACATGGAAAAACAACTCACCCAGCTTGTCACAATCTTGCATGAGAGGGAAATAGGGAAGTTACCTAGCCAATCTGAGTCAAATCCTAGGCATCAGGTTCATATTCAGCAAGGTACCCAAGCTCCTCCAACCAATGTTGCACAAGACCAATAGCACCAAGGGCCCTCCAGACAGGTAAATGTTGTTTATGCTTTAAGGAGTGGCCGTGAGTATCAACAGGCTAGTGCACCTCAGTCTTTATCATATCATACTCCTGTTGACTCTCCCCCTTCTGAAGAGGCCATTGAAGTGCCCACTGTTCCAGGTTCGTCTGATGCACCTAACAATATACCAGATGATTTAGTTGAGGAAACCAAAGTCTGTTGAGTAAGTTAAAAAGACCAACCCTGAAAGAATTTATACCCCACCTGCCCCTTTCCCAAATAGGTTGGTTAGCAAGAAGTCTCCTTCTGTGGAGAAGATATTGGATGTGTTCAAACAGGTTCAGGTGAATATCCCATTGTGGGATGCTATTGCCCAGATCCCCGCTTATGCTAAAGTCCTCAAAGACTTATGCACCCAAAAGCGGACCACCAATGTGCCTAAAAAGGCATTCTTGGCTACTAACATTAGTTCTCTAATCTCACAGCCAGTAGCAGCCAAGCATAAGGATCCTGGAAGCTCCACCATCTCTTGCACTATAGGCCATACCACTATTGATCATGCCTTATTGGACCTTGGTGCAAGTGTGAACCTCTTACCCTTTCATGTCTACCAACAACTGGGATTGAGAGAACTGAAACCGACCAAAATTACCCTTCAACTTGTAGATCGGTCGGTTAAAGTTCCTAAGGGAATGATTGAGGATGTCCAATTAAAGGTTGGGGAATTTATTTTTCCTGTGGACTTTATTATTTTAGATACCCAACCTACTGCCAACTTTAAGGACCAAATCCCTATCATCTTGGGTAGGCCATTCTTAGCTATCAGTAATGCTTTAATCAATTATAGGAATGATCTCATGAAATCATCTTTTGGCAATACTTCTATTGACTTCAATATGTTTAGGTTGGGCAAGCAGCCTGATATGGATGACGAGGTGCATATGCTTCAAGGATTTTCCGATGATATTGATACGTTCTTTGAGATTGATTTTGATTTGGGATTTCAAGAATGTATGTAGGAATTGGAGGGTGTTGATGATACCCCCTTATCTGAGGTCTGGAGCATCCAACCATCTTTGGAGCCCTTTGGACCCCTATCCACTTCCATTCCCAAACCCTCTATTATTGAGCCCCCCACATTAAAGTTGAAGGCATTGCCCTCCAACCTCAAGTATGCATTCTTAGGACATGATCATACTCTTCCTATTATTATTGCTTCTGATTTGACTTCTATTCAGGAAGAAGAGTTGATTAAGCTTCTAAAGGACCATAAGGAAGCCAAAGGTTGGACCATGTCTGACATCAAAGGTATTAGCCCCTCCATTATTTAACATCATATACATCTGATGGAGAGTTCCAAACCTTCTAGGGAACCCCAAAGGAGGGCTAATCCTGTGATGAAAGAGGCAATCAAGAAAGAGATCCTACAATGCTTGGATCATGGCATTATTTATCCTATTTCTGATAGCCAATGGGTGAGTCCTGTGCATGTTGTGCCTAAGAAAGGAGGAGTCACTGTAGTTGAGAATGCCAATAATGAGTTGATTCCAACCCGTATCCAAACGGGATGGAGAGTGTGCATTGACTATAGGAAATTGAATGCGGCAACTTGGAAGGACCACTTTCCTTTGCCTTTTATTGATCATATGTTAGAGAGACTAGCTGGCCATGAATATTATTATTTTCTTGATGGTTATGTAGGCTATAACCAAATTTCCATTGCTCTAGAGGAGCAACACAAAACTACTTTCACATGCCCTTATGGAACCTTTGCCCTTATGGAACCTTTGCTTACCGGCGTATGCCTTTTGGGCTTTGCATTGCCCCTGCTACATTCCAAAGGTGCATGATGAGTATCTTTTCTGATATGGTAGAGTACTTCCTAGAGTTGTTTATGGATGATTTTTCTGTTCACGACTCTACTTTTTCTAATTGCTTGCATCATCTCTCTTTGGTTCTTAAAAGATGCATAGAAAAGAACTTGGTCCTGAATTAGGAGAAGTGTCACTTCATGGTGAAGCAAGGCATAGTTCTTGATCACATTGTGTCCAAAGAAGGGATTAAGGTTGATAGATCTAAGGTGAACCTTATTGCCAATTTACAACCACCCAAGAGTGTGAAGGACATTAGATCTTTTCTTGGCCATGCAGATTTTTACAGAAGATTCATCAAGGACTTTAGCCAGATAGCTAGACCTCTCACTTCTCTTTTGGCAAAGGACTGCCCATTTGATTTCTCTTCTGTGTGTCATGGTAGTTTTGAGAAATTGAAAAGAGCTTTGACCTCAACCCCCATTATTCAAGCTCCAAATTGGACAGTTTCATTTGAGCTTATGTGTGATGCCTCTAATTTTGCTATAGGGGCTATTCTTGGGCAAAGAATCAATAAATTACCCCATGTGATTTATTATGCAAGCAGGATTCTTAATGATGCACAGTTTAATTATACCACCATTGAGAAAGAATTTTTAGCTATTGTGTTTGCTTTAGAGAAGTTTAGGCCCTACTTGGTTGGATCACATGTGATTGTTTATACTGACCATGCAGCTATCAAATATCTTGTGCAGAAGAAAGATGCCAACCTCACCTCATTAGGTGGGTCCTTTTGTTACAAGAATTTGATCTTGAAATTAGGGATAAGAAAGGGTGTGAAAATTTGGTTGCAGACCATCTATCCCGACTGCCTAATTCCTTGACTGTTGATTCTCCAGTCAATGAGAGTTTTCTTGATGAGTATCTGATGGCAGTGTCTAGTGAACCTTGGTTTGCTGACATTGTTAATTATCTAGTTACGGGTGAGACACCTGCACATTAGTCCACCCAAGATAAGAATCATTTCTTTTCACAAGTTAAGTATTTCTTTTGGGATGATCCTTATCTTTTTAAGACCTGCTCGGATCAAGTAATTCGGAGAAGTGTCCTTGACCATGATCAGGATTATGAAGGTCATTTTGGGCCTAATAAGACTACGGCCAAGGTTTTACAGTGTGAATTTTATTGGTCTAGTCTGTTTAAAGACGCTTTTACTTATTGTAAGGCATGTTCTTCATGCCAATCCTTAGGGCGTCTTACTAAGAGAAATATGATGCCCCTCAACCCAACTCTGGTAGTTGAGGTGTTTGATGTATGGGATATTGATTTCATGGGGCCTTTGCCTAACTCTTTTGGTAACCTGTACATATTACTTGTTTTGGACTATGTGTCCAAATAGATTGAGGCAGTTGCTTGTAAGACCAATGACCACAAGGTGGCTGTGAAATTTTTGAAGGAGAACATCTTCTTCCATTTTGGTACTCCCCGGGCTATCATTAGTGATCGGGGCAAGCATTTTTGTAATCGACCTTTTGAGGCCCTCATGAGAAAGTATGGTGTCGTCCATAAGTTGGCCACACCCTATCATCCCCAGACCAGTGGCCAGGTTGAGGTTTCAAATAGGCAGATCAAGCAAATTCTTGAGAAAACCATCAACCCAAACTGTAAGGATTGGTCTAACCGGTTGGTAGATGTGTTGTGGGCCCATAGGATAGCCTTCAAGACCGATCTTGGTCAATCTCCGTACCGTCTAGTGTATGGAAAGGCATGTCACTTATCTGTAGAGATTGAGCACAAGACCTTTTAGGCTATCAAGAAGCTTAACTTTGACCTACCCACTGCAGGTGCCCATAGGAAACTCCAACTATCTGAGTTAGAAGAGCTTAGAAATGAGGCATATAAGAATGCCCGGATTTACAAGAAAAAAACCAAGGCTTTCCATGATAGACACATTTTGAGAAAATATTTTGAGATAGGCCAGAAAGTTTTGTTATACAATTCTCATTTGCATATCTTTCTAGGTAAGCTGCGTTCTAGATGGGATGACCCCTATATTGTTCAAAAAATTTATCCTGATGGGGCTGTTGAAGTCCTCAATCCAAGTACTGGAGCTACTTTCAAGGTCAATGGCCAAAGATTGAAGCCATACATAGAGATGCCTACTCCAGTTGAAGAAGAGGTCATGGATCTCCATGAGCCTCTTTATCTTGACCCCTGATATCCTGGTATGTATCCCCTCCCTTGTCCTTATTCTTTCTTTTTTGCATGCATTGACACTGCATGAATTAAGTGTTGGGGGGGGTGTTGGACTTTAATTATGAATTTTGATTGTGGCGATAGTTTTTGGTTATGTGCATCAGTCTCTTCAATTTGCAAAGCGAGAGTGAGAGGCAATTAGGTGCCTTAGCATGCGAAATAATAAAAAAATCCCTTTTCAAGGATGGTAGTTGGTTTGTATCCGGTGATGGGGATTGAGTTTGAAAATATGAGTGCTACTTCATGTGATGGTTAGATTCCTCTATGTGTTTATGGACCCCTTTGATCTTTTGGCTAGTACTTGAGACCAATTTGTTTGTGGCAAGGCATGAAAGTGAAAGTGAATGAAAAAAAAAAAAGAAGAGAGAAACAGAAAGAAAAGTGGAATTCCTTGGGACTAGACAGGGCACTGTGCCTCATGAGGCAGGGTGACTTGATCAAAATTCCTTGGAAGGAAACTTAAAAAAAAAAAAAAAAAACTCTTGCATCAATGTCTCAATGTCTTATGGATACATGCAAAAAGCAAAGTTACCAAGTATTTGGGTGTCTGGTGTATGCTCCACCATGTCATTCAGAGAACAGTAGTAGAGTAGAAAAAGAGTTTGTTGTTGAGAAAGAAAAAAAAAAACTTTTGCCTTAATGCCTGGAAAAGAAAGTATGGTAAAAAATACTCAATGCCTAATTCTTTGGTTCCATCAGTGCTATGAGTGGTTTACTTGAAGGTGAGTAGTGTTCAGAAAATATGAGGAGATCCCTTGACCTTGATGCATGCTTGTTACTTGAATTGATGTGGGGTGATAAAATTCAAGTGTGGGGGAACTTTTGGCTCCTTAATCTTTAGTTGAGATTGTGTGCCCTATCTTACTTATACCATGAGAAAAAATTACATCATTCTTTTTGATTTATTGAATTTTGGGTGTATATTCACTGCAAACACCCACGAGACACAACTAGTCCACTAGGGGTAACCTAGGGGTTGAAAGGCTTGTTGCACATGCTAAGTGCAACCGTGATTCCTACGAAAGTGAGTTAGGATTTTTTTTGCATTCTAGGTTAGTTTATCTTTTGCTTTACTTGAGGACAAGTAACGTTCAAGTGTGGGGAAATCTAATGAGCACATTTATGTGTGAAATCTTAGGGCATAAAGCATATATTTTACCATATTGGAGAAAGTTACTCGGTGCTTTCTTGTGCTTTTCAGGGTTTAGGTGAATTATTGTGAAAATGGAGGAGATGATGCTAAGGAGATATTTTTAAGCTTTTTATATGTGTTAGTAGTATGGATGCATAGCCCATCGAGTCAGCTTCGCAACGGTTCAAACGACACTTGATTCCAAGTTGAAACGAAGAAGTTATGGCCGTTTCCGTAACGACGCACGAAAATGGTCTGTAGGGGTTTATTTATAATTATTGACAGTCGAACGGGGACAAAGTGAAGCGGAAATTTGGATTTCAGGGGCCTTAACAAAATTATCAGAAGTTACTTTACTGTACCCGAAAGATTCCATTTGGAAGGCTCTGGATAGTCCAACTTCAACTTGAGATATCTTGGGCTCCCCAACTCCGAATTGGACGAAATTTGGGTCTATTTTGGATGATTTTTTACAAGGAACACAATGGTGAGGCCTATATAAGCACCCCATGCTCCACGTTTTTTGAAGGACAGAATGGGTATTTTATTTATTCTTGAAGGAATCCTAGTCATCACCCTTACTCTCTCTCTCCTCTAACTTCTCAAGGGCACTTCTAGAATTCTACTTGGGATAGATTTATATTTTCTCATTTATGGAAGGTTGAAAAATCAAAGATGTTTTGATTTTATTGCTTGGAGAAGATATCTACAAAGAAAAGGAAGCATTTTGTAGAATTGGAAGTTTATTTTTCTAGAAATAGAAGGTCTATGTAAACAATCTTCTCTTCTTCTTCTTTCTATTTTTTTTCTTTTTTCTTAGGATTCAAGGCATTGTAAAAGAAGAAAGAGAAGAGAATATTCTCTTTTCGTAGGGAATATTTCTCCTACACTTCCATCTCCTCTCTTCTCCTCTCTTCCACCTATAAATACCCCCTACCTCTCTTGTAAAAATGGCTCATTCACTTAGTGAAATTTCTTCTCTTCTTCTCCTTCTAATTTGTGATTTTTGGCTTTTCTAAGTTCTAATTTGCTTTATTGATTGTCATTTAATGGTTATAATAGGTTTAGTTTATGCTTTAATTTCAATTTAAGTCTTCAATTGGGTTGTAATTTCTTAATTCTAGTTTAGGTTTTAAGCCTTCTAGTCTAAGTTCTTCAGTTGATGACAAGACTTGAAGATTTAGAAGAGGAGGCCATGGTAAGTTTATGCAAGTATTCAAGCTTTTCAATTACATTCATAGAAGCACATCCAGGTTTTACTATCTAAACTCTCAATCTCATTCTCCAGCTCCTCTATCTCTCTCTATCTTCTTCTTCTTCCCCCTCTATTTCTTTTATTTTAATTTTATATGGTTGTGGTTTATAGATGCATTTTTTTCCCTTATTTCTTTTTATGTGGTTAGTATGTGTGGCTGCATTTTTATTCTTTTCAATTTGCTTTAGTTTGATAGGTTAGATGCTCATGTGTTAGGACGCCGATTTAATCCCTTAATTTTGTTAGATGCTTATGAGTTAGGATGCATTGATTTTCGTTAGTTTAATTAGTTTAATTTAACACTTTAATTTGGTTCACTTTGCATTACTTTTAAGTTAGTGAAATAGAGTGGCGTATATCTCCTCGTGTTCGACCGATAGCTACGATTGACCCGTACGCTTGCGGTTTTATTTTAACTCAAACATCCATGCTGGGGGAATTATCTTACTTTTTGGGTTTGCAGGCAAATCAAAAGAAGAATGACATCTTCATCTCCCAAACAAAGTATGTCAAGGAGATGTTAAGAAATTTATGATGGAGGATAGCAAACCAGTAAGTACCCCCATGGTTGTTTGTTGTAAGCTGAGTTTAAATGATGAGTCAGCTTCAGTGGATCAAACAAAATACAGGTCAATGATTGGGACTTTACTGTATCTGACAGCATCACGACCGGATATAATGCAATCAGTTTGTTTGGTTACAAGGTTTCAGTCCAATCCTAAGGAGACACATCTATTGGCAGTTAATAGGATTTTCAGGTACATTAAAGGCATAATGGAATATGGGTTGTGGTATCCAAAAACTGAGAATTTCTCTCTTACAACATTTTTAGATGCAGATTGGGCTGGGAGTATAGATGACAGAAAAAGCACCAGTGGTGGTGCATTCTTTTTGGGGAAAAGTTTGGTAGCATGGCATAGTAAAAAGCAGGAATCTGTTTCACTTTCTACAGCTGAGGCCGAGTATATTGTAGCAGCGGCTAGTTGTACACAAGGACTGTGGATGCAAAGGCAGATTTCAGATTTTGGTCTTTCAAGTGATGGACCTGTGACTATTATGTGTGATAATATGAGTGCCATCAACATTTTCAAGAACCCTGTACAACATTCAAGAACCAAGCATATTGATATTAGATATCATTGCTTGAAAGAAAAGGTCACATCGAATGCAGTGAGATTGGAATTTGTGTCTACAACTGACCAAGTACCCGACATCTTCACCAAGCCACTCCCAAAAGACAACTTTGAGAGACTTCGAGACAAGCTTGGGGTGGTTACTTATAGGCCACCTTAGGTGGTATTGGTGCAGGGGGAGGAAGTGTGTGCATAGAACACTAACTCTCCATAGGATAGGAAGATGCGGTGGGCACTCCTATGGTTGAGTCTATGTAAGGAGGACTCTCATGAAGGGGGAGTTCCGTTACCCTTTGTATTTGTTGTCAAAGGGGGAAAGAGAGAGACTGCACTTGTGGTTGTTGCCAACAATTTCAAAGGGGGAGATTGTTGGTCCATTGGCAGTAGTGGTAAGGTGTTGTCATTGTTGGCAACCAAGTGCGAACAAATTAGAAGATAATTTGTGGAAGTGTTTAGGGGCATTTTAGTCCTCTTACATCTCTCAAGGGTAAAATGGTAATTTGGTGTAGCTAATAAGCAAGTGACAGTACTAATTGCGATGATGGTAGTATATTGGCAAGTGCTTATGTACTTATTCTTTCTTATTTTAAGGAGAGAAAAAGTGGAGAGAGAAAATTAAGGTGGGCCCCACACAATGTGGACCGCACAAAGAGTGTCTAACATGGCTGAGGTGGCAACCAAGTGGTCGGACAGTGATAAGGTGGAGGTGATTTGGCTTGGTAATGGTGTAGACAAAAGGAGATGCAAAATAGAGTATTTGCTACACTTTGAAAAGTGTTGTATAAAAGTCTCTCATACTTAGCTAAAATTTGGCCAAGTTTTTCAAATGAGCATTCGGTTGGAGCTTTTGTGTCTTAGGAGTTTTAGTTGCAATTTATCAAGAAATTTGGTCTACAGTGACATGGATAGTTGAAGCAAAGGATTTATTCATAAATGACATAAAGTAGAGAAGGGGTTATATGCAATTTTTTGAAAATCTCAAAGTTGAGCGTTAAATGAAGGCTTTTATGCTTTTAGGAGATTCTATATAATGGAATCCCATTGGTTCTTGGATAAAGTGAAGAGACTTGAATTGATTCCACCCTCAAGGAATCCGAAACGTGGCATCTACTTTATCCAGCTTGACTTTTTGTAAAACTCTACAATCTTAGAATGCGTTCTATGTACGCTCTTGAGATTCTAATCCTTGAGCATCCATTGGCTCATGTCTCAATGATAGTGACAAGTCTAATGACTCATCTGACACCATCTCTACGACCATCAATGCACCTCATTGTCTTACTCCAAACTGATGGTCCACATTAATATAATTTGTGCACCTCCATGGTCCCTTGATTCCATGCTTAGCCAAAGCTTGGTGCATGTGCATAAAAGATTCTAAATGAAATTTTATCGTTGGCTGATCTTTGAAGCTCCATATCTTGGCCGTCCGATATCCGTTTTGGGTGAACCACCTATCAAAATTCTCAGTAAAATACCCTCTTCTTCCCTGCATCAAATGAGCTTGAAGAAAAAGACTCAAAAAGAGGGGAAAATGGGGGAAAATCTTGAGAAAGCTTAGGTGAGAAGTTAAAGAAGCTTGAACTTGACTTTAATGGAGATCTTGATTGAAGTTTGATGCTCTTCATCACTTGGAAGTCAGATTGACGGCGTTTATGCATCGGTTGTTCAAAGATTAGCCTTCCAAGAGCATTAGTGGAGTACTTCAAGTGGCTTAGTCCACTTTGGTAATCTCTAAACCATTTCCCTTATATTGTAAGTAGCTTATGAGCTTATTGGAATAAACTTCATTAGTTACATGTGATGGGATTTTGGGAATGGTAGTTTTGGTTGAATTTTCTCAAGTTGTAAGCCTTGTTGAGTTGATGCTCAACAGGTGTGTGTGAAAATTACTTACATAGTTGTTGCTATTGTAAGGGGGGTTGTACCCCTTAACAGTGTTGGGGCATTGTTGGAAGCTGGAGTAGGGGCTCCTGGACTGTTGTTGCAGTCAAATTGTAATTTGTGTAGAGTGTTGGGTAATACACGAAGCCTAGGGTTGGGCATTACCCCTCTGGATGTAGGCTTAAGCCGAACCACATATATTTGTGTGCATTGTCTTATGGATTTGGAGTACCTTTGTTTTGCAGGATGGGCATACACCCTAGGTAGGCCAGTCCATTTTCAGTTGGAGGTTAGGGGTGTATGTGAACTGTAGCCGGTAATTATGGAATGCTCCGGCAGGTGGTGTTTACTGGGACAGTTGTGTGGTTTGTCAAGACAATTTTGGGATGATTTTTATTGAACAATGATTCACCCCCCTCTCAGTGTCAGCCTGGGAACATCATTTTCCTTTACGACCACTTTGTGAACTTCTTCTTGTGTTAACCATTGTTGCTTCTCTGAAAAGAGTAGCATGTTCAATATTCCATTATTGTTTATCGGGGTGAACAATTAATTCCTAGTTAGTGCATGTGCATACCTAGTCCATGGTTCCAGTGAATTCCATAAGTTGCACCAGTAAGGTATATTGTTAGATATGTCTTCTTTGTTTGTTATGAGGCGTTTCTTTCATTTTTGTGTTCTGGTCATAAACATTTTTATTTAATGATAAGCTAAGCATGATACTATATGAGAGACTTCAAATTTTTAAGTAAAAGTCTTTTAGTCACCTACCTGGTCTAACAGGCAAGTAATTCTAGTTTCCTTCTAGTCACAAATTCCATCGCAAGCAGGTACTCTATGTTAGCTCTAACTTCCTCGGCTAAGGACAGATCAAAATCTCGTTCCCCTGGTCCCCTAATAGCAGCAAGGGCTAGGTAAAAGTCCAACCGATTCTCGGCTTGGGGTAGTACTAGACGTATTCGTCTCAGTCTCTCTCGTAGCTGTCTAATATAGATCATGATGCTAGGGTTTCCAGCCTTGGCTGAGGTAGTAGGTCCTGTCATAAAGAGGTTCTAAGCTTCAAGTTCCACTTAATTAAAAGAATTAAGTACATGTCCACCAGAATTTAAACGACTATAAACAATAAAAAAAAATATAATTGGGTTGGCTCGAGGTACCTTAGCGTCTAAAGAGCTCAGATTGACTAGACAACATATTAGATCCTAATCTTGGCTGGTCTAGGCTGTGGGTATGGTAAGATCTATGCTCACTGCATATCGTAAATACGTATTACAACATACCTACATATCTATTTTCGGATTTGCATAGCATCTCACCACTTGGTTCCTACATTCACAGTATTAGGCACATAATAAATATTTACACACACTATTTCTTATAGGCGTATATATATATTTATCTATTATTGGATACTTAGACCAAAACAAAAAACAAGGAACTTCAAATTCCTATGTGCTTTACACCAAAAATTCCCGGATTAGTGTTTATATTTTGACCAAATTGGGTCTATCTAATTATTTAATTTAATTAATTAATTTTTTTTTTACATATTATGGTTATTTATAAAATTTCATATTTTCATGTTTATGGAGGTTATTTGAGTCAAGTTTGAGGTTTCCATAGGCTGTTACACAAAAACAACAGCAAAATAATCTCTGGGCGTTAGATGCATCGCTCAGTGCTATCACTCAGAGAATCGAGGCTCAGTTATATAGTCCGAGAGGGGCCCATTTCATTCTATTCTTTTCCTAAACTCCTCTAAACACCTAGGGCAGCTCTTTGGAGGGTAGTGTGACCTTTTCCACACCAAATCCTCACATTTCTTCGGGTCTTTCGCGAATCCACGCAAGCTTAGGTAAGATTCTTTGGTCCTTTTCTCTACATTAGGTCTTTTCTTGGTCTCTTCTTGTTTTAGCTAAGGTTTTATCAAATTTCTTTAGCCCTAATTGTTCCTTTTTCTTCTCTCTTTGTAACCTAATGTCTATAAGTCACCGTACGGCAAGGAAATCCGTAGCACGGAAGAGGCTACGATCCGAGAGCGAACATTCTTCTTCCTCTATGGTGCCACCTTCTTCACCTAGGGACTATTCTTCATCGGAGGAACCTGAGCTTGATCGATTTCTCTTCTCTAGGTATGAACATTCTAAGGATTGGGACAAGTTTAGGTCCCTAAAGATTGTGAATGACAGGGTGGTATAGGTGGATGACTTCCATCAGTACAGTCTATTTACTATGTTCAACACTTTGGGTTGGGCCTCTATGTTATCACCTATTGAACCTTGTTATCCCAACTTGGTTCAGTATTTCTATTGTAATTTGGTGCCATCTAGGGCACAAGAGTTTGGACTAGAGAGCAGAGTAAAGGGAGTGGATATTAGGTTGACCATTGCCTCACTAGCAGGGATCCTGGGGTTGCCAAACACTGGGGAGAAGTGCTATTACAAACCCCGGGTTGACATTTCAGAGATGTTTTCATTGGAGACCAAGAGGAGGGTCTTCAAGACATTGACTTGGTCTGAGAGCACAACCAAGTCAGAGGCTTCCTACAAGCCTAGTGCTCGCATCATTAGTAGGTCTGTGACCTACAACATCTACCCTAAGGGCAGAAACAGGGGTAGCATTTCTATGCTGAGGGCTTATATTACTTACTGCCTATTGGGAGCGGGCAGAGGAGGTCCAGTTATAAACCTCCTAGACTTACTGCTTCAGGTCATGCTATATCACGCACAGAACCCCCCTGATGGGAACCTTCCATATGGGAAGTTCCTCACTTTAGTCTTCCAGCACTTCGAGGTTCCTTTGGAGGGCGAGTATATGGAGAGAGATAGGTCTAGGCCCATCAACAAGACCTCAATTTTGAAGATGAAGGTGCCAGGGGGTGATCCACAGGAGGAGGAGCAGATGGAGGGGCTGGGTGATGAGGAGCAGGGAGATGAGGAGTTAGGAGAGATGCAGGGTGACATTCAGGGCGAGGAGCAGGGTGACTTCGAGGGCATTGGCACACATTTCATGGATTTGCCTGCTTATGAGGCGGCAGGGACCACTAGCTCGCATGTGCCAGAGCCATCTGAGTGGGCACAGGTGATGTCACAGTTCCAGGGTCTCAGTACTCAGCTTACAGACATGTCGACTAGGATGGATCAGGGCTTTTCATCCTTAGATAGCAGAGTGGTATCTGTAGAGCAGCGCTTGGACTTCTGGGACAGGTTCTACCGTGTCAACTCTCGCCAGTCCCATCCTCCACCGAGCGACTTGCCTCTGCCAAAGTAGTTATTCCAGCCAGCACTTGACCTTTTTGGTACGTGGTCCAGACTCACATCATCTTACCTTTTTTTTTCGAGATGTATGTAGTTTTTTTTTTTTTTATCAACTTATGTAAATATTTGAAAGTAGTACTTTCAGTTAAAGCTTCTGTAGTGGCTCAGCCACAGTTATCTTTAAATTAAGGGAAAATATCATCCCCCTCCCCTCTAAGTTTGCCTAATATCAATCCAGTACCCAAGTTTTCAAAAATATCTACCCCCTCCCCTACTTTATAAAGATTTTATCAACCGTACCCTAACTGTTAAAAAATGCCATTAAGTGATGATGTGGCATGTATAAAATTTCTAAAATCCCAAAATACCCTTAACCCGATCCAACCCAACCCTAACCTAACCTAACATTCTCTCTCCTCTCTCTACTCCTCCCCATCCCTCGTTTCTCTTTCTTTCTTCTTCGGCGAACACTATCATTGTCACACCTGCAACTCTTCTTCTTCGAAGAAACCAGTGAAAGACACATTCCTCTCAAATCCTTTCTTTCTCCTTAAGCACCTCAATCCTCATTCCCATTCGTCACTCCTCCACCTTCGTCTCCGATTCCATCCCCCAATCCCAGAGAATCGATGAAGCAGATGAAGAGGAGACAGAGGAAAGAGTAGTTGGACTGGTCAAAATCACGATCTGTCTAGCGGTGGAGCTAGGAGGTTCGAACTCACAAGGCCTTCGATCATAGATAAGGTTACAAGGTGTACAACAATTCAGATCTTTTCTTGCACATCCCTTGGACAAAGACGCCTTCAAGTTCTCGCTATTGAAGGTGGCTCCCAGGCTTGCTTACATTCAAATCTTCAAACCCAAACCCTTGCCGAACCGAAGCACAACTTCGAGTCCTCACTTCCGGCAACTCTCGAGATCTTTTCTTTTTTTGCTTTTGAGGTTGTTTTTTCAACTCTGTTTGTATTAACACCTCTTCGATTACTTACCCGATTCCTAAAGGGTAATGAATCGAAGAAGGGTGTCAGAAGCAGTGCTGTTAAAGAGAAGCAATGCTGTTAAAGAGAAGCATAAGCCCTAACGAAGTAATTCCGATAGCTATGAATCAATGATAATTTATGTAGGAATTTACATGAGTAAGATTCTTCTTAATGTGAGAAAGATCTATAGCATTTTTTGAAATCTTTGAAAACTGGGGTTTGTTGCTTTCGCTTGCATTGATCTGAATTGGGTTATAGAGATTTATCATTTTCTAGTTCTTGGTTGATATTCTCACGCCCTCCTCCGTTTCGATGCAAAATGGGAAACCATTGGTTTCAGATTTTGTGATGAGGTTGTTGGGCATGCAAACCTTAAAGTTTTTTATCTAGGGCACATTCAATGCTCTTTAAATTGCGAACTAATGAGGTTGATCCAATCGAGAACATGAATTCTAAGATGCTCTTTAAATTGCCACATCATCACTTAGTGGTGTTTTTTAACGGTTGGGGTACGATTGATAAAATCTTTATAAAGTAGGGGAGGGGGTAGATATTTTTGAAAACTTAGGTATTGGATTGATATTAGGCAAACTTAGAGGGGAGGGGGATGATATTTTCCCTTAAATTAATGGAAGCATTGCATATATGCCTTTTAATTACTTCTACCTCCCCTGTAGCTTTTACTTGATTACATGTTTCAATGTTGGTAGCTAATTAGACCTACTCTGCGTCCCGTGAATGTAAGAAGAGCCTCATGCTCTAATACCAAGCTTTGTCACACCCAAACCACCCCCTGTGAGGATTAGGTAGGTGACCCGAATTGCATAACGGCAATCCACCAAACCCCATGGATCTAGAACCGAGTTATTACATTCACGGTCCCACATTCATCACTTTATCATAAGCAAGATCAGTCTTGTAGATAAACTATAATTTATAATGACAAAGAGAAAGCGTAGTGATACGGGAATGATGATAATATATATACATAGGTTTGTTCGAAACATTCCCCATACACCCACAAACCGAAAAGTAAAGTGACAAGAACAAAAGCCAAAGAAAATACATACATATATATATATATATATACGGGTGAGATACTCAACCCCAAAAAGAAAAGTAAAAACTAAGACAGACCAAGATCGGGATAAACTCTGTCAAAAACAAAAAGGAGTTCCCAAGATAAAAAGAATCAAATGCACTCCTCACTGGTCTTCATCAATGACCATCGAGAATGCACACATCATCGACACGACCTTCATCGGGGTCCACACCAATATCATCATAATAACTAGGGTTCTCTTTGTAATGAGCCTCCATGCCACAATGACATCCACCTGTAGAATCAAGAGATAAGGATACATTTTCATGCAGTATGAACCACAATCCACATGATACATGATATGCCTAAAATTAACCACCTAACAATACAACTAAGTCCCCCAAATAAGGCCCCAAACGACCTACCCAGTTTGCTTTAAATAAAAAATGAACATATGTCAAAATAGGTATCAATTCGAAGGTCACGACCATCAACATCGCATCCACACGTCTAATAAGAGATAAAGACACTTTTTAGAAAATCCCAAGCCCAAAAAAGTATAGAAATGCCCCCAACTAACCCCAAACAACCCACCCGATCTTGTTTAAACTGAAAATGAATATATGTCGAAATAGGTATCGATTTGAAGGTCACGACCCTCAACATTGCATCCACACGTCTAATAAGAGATAAGGACACTTTTTAGAGAAATCCAAACCCAAAAAAGTACAGAAATGCCCCCAATTTACCCCAAACGACCAACCCGGTCTGGTTTTAACCGAAAATGAGCATATATTGAAATAGGTATCGATTACCAGGTCATGACCCGCAACTTCGCATCCACACGTCTAATAAGAGACAAGGACACTTTTTAGAGAATCCCAAACCCAAAAAAGTACGGAAATGCCCCCAAATAACCCTAAACCACCCACCCAGTCTTCTTTAAATAAAAAATAAACATATGCCAAAATAGGTATCGATTCGAAGGCCACGACCCTCAACATCGCATCCACACTTCTAATAAGAGATAAGGACACTTTTTAGAGAATCCCAAACCCAAAAAAGTACAAAAATGCCACCAAATGATCCCAAACGACCCACCCGGTCTGGTTTAAACCGAAAATAAACATATGTCTAAACTGGTATCGATTCGAAGGTCACGACCCTCAACATGGCATCCACACATCTAATAAGAGATAAAGACACTTTTTAGAATATCTCAAGCCCAAAAAAATACAGAAATTCCTCCAACTAACCCCAAACAACCCACCTGATCTTATTTAAACGAAAAATGAACATATATCGAAATAGGTATCGATTCGAAGGTCACGACCCTCAACATTGCGTCCACACGTCTAATAAGAGATAAGGACATGTTTTAGAAAATACCAAACCCAAAAGAGTACAAAAATGCCCCCAAATAAACCCAAACGACCCAGCCGGTCTGGTTTAAACAGAAAATGAACATACGCCGAAATAGCAATCGATTCGACGGTCAGGACCCCCAACATCGTATCCACATGTCTAATAAGTGATAAGGACACTTTTTACAAAATACCAAACCCAAAAAAGTACTGAAATGTCTCCAAATAACCCTAAACGTCCCACCCGGTCTGGTTTAATCCAAAAATTAACATACGTCAAAATAGGTATCGATTCGAAGGTCACGACCCTCAACATCGCATCCATACATCTAACAAGAGATAAGGATACTTTTTAGAAAATCCCAAGCCCAAAAATGTTCAGAAATGCCCCCAAATAACCCCAAACAACCAACCCGATCCTGTTTAAACCGTAAATGGACATATGCCGAAATAGGTATTGATTCAAAGGTCACAACCTTCAACATCGCATCCACAAGTCTAATAAGAGATAAAGACACTTTTTAGAAAATCCCAATCCCTAAAAAGTACAGCAATGCCCCCAACTTACACCAAACAACCCACCCGATCTTGTTCAAACAAAAAATGAACATATATCGAAATAGGTTTCGATTCGTAGGTCATAACCCTCAACATTGCATCCACACGTCTAATAAGAGATAAGGACACTTTTCAGAGAATCCCAAACCCAAAAAAGTACAAAAATGCCCCCAATTTACCCCAAACGATCCACCCGGTCTAGTTTAAATAAAAAATGAACATATGCCGAAATAGGTATTGATTCGAAGGTCACGACCTGTAACTTTGCATCCACACATCTAATAAGAGAGAAGGACACTTTTTAGAGAATCCCAAACCCAAACAAGTACAGAAATGCCCCCCAAATAACCATAATGACCCACCCAGTCTATTTTATACCTAAAATTAACATATGCCGAAGTAGGTATCGATACGAAGGTCACGACCCACAACTCGAATCCACATATCTAATAAGAGATAAGGACACGTCTTAGAAAATACCAAACCCAAAAAACTACAAAAATGCTCCCAAATAAGCCCAAACGACCCAGCCGGTCTGGTTTAAACAGAAAATGAACACATGCCAAAATAGCAATCGATTCGAAGGTCATGACCCCCAACATCGCATCCATACGTCTAACAAGAGATAATGACACTTTTTAAAAAATCCCAAGCCCAAAAATGTACAGAAATGCCCCCAAAATAACCCCAAACAACCCACCCGATCTTGTTTAAATCGTAAATGAACATATGCCGAAATAGGTATCGAATCGAAGATCCCGACCCTCAACATCGCATCCACACGTCTAATAAGAGATAATGACACTTTTTGTAAAACACCAAACCCATAAAAGTACAAAAATGCCCCCAAATAACCCTAAACGACCAACCCGGTCTACTTTAAATCGAAAATCAATATATACTGAAATAGGTATCGATTCGTAGGTCACGATGGTCAACATCGCATCCACAGGTCTAATAAGGGATAAGGACAATTTTTACGAAATACCGAACCTAAACAAGTACAAAAATGCCCCCAAATGACCCACACAGTCCGATTTAAATCAAAAATGAACTTATGCTAAAATAGGTATCGATTTGAAGGTCACGACCCTCAATATTGCATCCACACGTCAAATAAGAGATAAGGACACTTTCTAGAAAATATTGAACCCAAAAAAGTATAGAAATGCCCCAAATAACCCCAAACGACCCACCCGGTCTTGTTAGGACCGAAAATGAACATATGTCGAAATGGGTATCAATTCGAAGGTCATGACCCACAACATCACATCCATACGTCTAATAAGAGATGTGGATACTTTTTAGAGAATCCCAAACCCAAAAAAGTACAAAAATGCCCCCAAATAACCCCAAACGACCCACCCGATCTGCTTTAAACCGAAAATGAACATATGTAAAAATAGGTATCGATTCGAAGGTCACGACACTCAACATCGCATCCACACGTCTAATAAGAGATAAGGACCTTTTTAGAAAATATGAACCCCATGAAAGAATAGAAATACCACCAAATAACCCAAACGACCCACCCGGTCTGGTTTAACTCGAAAATGAACATATGTCGAAATAGGTATCGATTCGAAGGTGACGACCCTCAACATCGCATCCACACGTCTAATAATAGATAAGGGGACTTTTTAGAAAATACGAAACCCATGAAAGGATAGAAATGCCCCCTAATAACCCCAAACTACCCCCCGGTCCGGTTTAAACCAAAAATGAACATATGCCGAAATAGGTATCGATTCGAAGGTGACGACCCTCAACATCGCTTCCACACGTCTAATAATAGATAAGGGGACTTTTTAGAAAATACGAAACCCATGAAAGGATAGAAATGCCCCCTAATAACCCCAAACTACCCCCCAGTCCGGTTTAAACCAAAAATGAACATATGCCGAAATAGGTATCGATTCGAAGGTGACGACCCTCAACATCGCATCCACACATCTAATAATAGATAAGGGGACTTTTTAGAAAATACAAAACCCATGTAAGGATAGAAATGCCCCCTAATAACCCCAAACTACCCCCCGGTATGGTTTAAACCAAAAATGAACATATGCCGAAATAGGTATCGATTCGAAGGTGACGACCCTCAACATTGCATCCACACCTCTAATAATAGATAAGGGGACTTTTTAGAAAATACGAAACCCATGAAAGGATAGAAATGCCCCCTAATAACCCCAAACTACCCCCCGGTCCGGTTTAAACCAAAAATGAACATATGCCGAAATAGGTATCGATTCGAAGGTGATGACCCTCAACATCACATCCACACGTCTAATAATAGCTAAGGGGACTTTTTAGAAAATACGAAACCCATGAAAGGATAGAAATGCCCCCTAATAACCCCAAACTACCCCTCGATCCGGTTTAAACCAAAAATGAACATATGCCGAAATAGGTATCGATTCGAAGGTGACGACCCACAACATCGCATCCACACGTCTAATAATAGATAAGGGGACTTTTTAGAAAATACGAAACCCATGAAAGGATAGAAATGCCCCCTATTAACCCCAAACTACCCCCCGGTCCGGTTTAAACCAAAAATGAACATATGCCAAAATAGGTATCGATTCGAAGGTCACGAACCTCAACATCGCATCCACATGTCTAAGAAGAGATAAGGGCATGTTTTAGTGAATACCAAACCCAAAAAAGTACAGAAATGCCCCCAAATTACCCCAAATGACCCACTCGGTCTGGTTTAAATCGAAAATGAACTTATGCGAAATAGGTATCGATTCGAAGGTCACAACCGTCAACAACACATCCACACCTCTAATATGAGATAAGGACACTTTTTAGAGAAACCCAAACCCAAAAAAGTACATAAATGCCCCCAAAAAACCCCAAACAACCCAACCGGTCTGGTTTAAACAGAAAATGAACATATGCCGAAATAGTAATCGATTCGAAGGTCATGACCCCCAACATCGCGTCCACACGTCTAATAATTGGTAAGGACACTTTTTAGAAAATACCAAACAAAAAAAGGATAAAAATGCCCCCAAATAACCCCAAATGACCCAGCCGGTCTGGTTTAAACAGAAAATGAACATATGCCAAAATAGCAATCGATTCGAACGTCATGACAGCCAACATTGCATCCACACGTCTAATAAGTTATAAGAACACTTTTTAGAAAATAACAAACCCAAAAAAGTACAGAAATGTCCCCAAATAACCCCAAACGTCTCACCCAAAAATGAACATATGTCAAAATAGGTATCGATTCGAAGGACACTTTTAAAAAAATCCCAAGCCAAAAAATGTAAAGAAATGCCCCCAAATAACCCCAAACAACCCACCCGATCTTGTTTAAACCGTAAATGAACATATGCCAAAATAGGTATCGATTTGAAGGTCCCAACCCTGAACATCGCATCCACACTTCTAATAAGAGATAAGGACACTTTTTTGAAAATACCAAACCCATAAAAGTACAGAAATGCCACCAAATAACCCAAAACTACCCACCTGGTATACTTTAAATTGAAAAATGAACATATCCCAAAATAGGTATCGATTCATAGGTCACGACGCTGAACATCGCATCCACACGTCTAATAAGGGATAAGGATTATTTTTACAAAAAAACCAAACCTAAACAAGTACAAAAATGCCCCCAAATGACCCACAGGGTCCGGTTTAAACCGAAAATGAACTTATGCCAAAATAGGTATCGATTCGAAGGTCACGACCCTCAATATTGCATCCACACGTCTAATAAGAGATAAGGACACTTTTTAAAAATACCAAACCCAAAAATGTACAGAAATGCCCCCAAATAACCTCAAACGACCCACCCGGTCTTGTTCGGACCGAAAATGAACATATGTCGAAATGGATATCGATCCGAAGGTCACGACCCGCAACGTCGCATCCACACGTCTAATAAGAGATGTGGACACTTTTTAGAGAATCCCAAACCCAAAAAAGTACAGAAATGCCCCTAAATAACCCCAAACGACCCACCCGATCTGCTTTAAACCGAAAATGAACATATGCCAAAATAGGTATCGATTCGAAGGTCACGACACTCGACATCGCATCCACATGTCTAATAAGAGATAAGGACACTTTTTAGAAAATATGAAACCCAAGAAAGGATAGAAATGCCACCAAATAACCAAAACGACCCACCCAGTCTGGTTTAAATCGTAAATGAACATATGTCGAAATAGGTATCAATTCGAAGGTCACGACCCTCAACATCGCATCCACACGTCTAATAATAGATAAGGGGACTTTTTAGAAAATACCAAGCCTAAAAAAGTACAGAAATGCCCCCTAATAACCCCAAACTACCCCCGGTCCGGTTTTAACCAAAAATGAACATATGCTGAAATAGGTATCGATTCGAAGGTGACGACCCTCAACATCGTATCCACACGTCTAAGAAGAGATAAGGACACCTTTTAGTGAGGACCAAACCCAAAAAAGTATAGAAATGCCCCCCAAAAAACCCTAAACGACCTATCCAGTCTGCTTTAAATAAAAAATGAACATATGTCGAAATACGTATCGATTCGAAGGTCACGACCCTCAACATCGCATTCACATGTCTAATAAGAGATAAAAACACTTTTTGAAAAATCCCAAGCCCAAAAAAGTACAGAAATGCCCCCAACTAACCCCAAACAACCCACCCGATCTTGTTTAAACTGAAAATGAACATATGTCAAAATAGGTATCGATTCGAAGGTCACGACCCTCAACAATGCATCCACACGTCTAATAAGAGATAAGGACACTTTTTAGGGAAATCCAAACCCAAAAAAGTACAGAAATGCCCCAAATTTATCCCAAACGACCCACCTGATTTGGTTTTAACCGAAAAATGAGCATATGCCAAAATAGGTATCGATTAGAAGGTCACGACCCGCAACTTTGCATCCACACGTCTAATAAGAGACAAGGACACTTTTTAGAGAATCTCAAACTCAAAAAAGTATTGAAATGCCCCCAAATAACCCCAAATGACCCACCCGGTCTGCTTTAAGTTGAAAATAAATATATGCCAAAATAGGAATCGATTCGAAGGCCACGACCCTCAAGATCGCAGCCACACATCTAACAAGAGATAAGGACACTTTTTAGAGAATCCCAAACCCAAAAAAGTACAGAAATGCCATCAAATAACCCCAAATGACCCACCCAGTCAAGTTTAAATCGAAAATGAACATATGCCAAAATAGGTATCGGTTCTAAGGAGACGACCCACAACAACGCATCCACTCGTCCAATAAGAGATAAGGACACTTTTCAAAAAATACCAAACCCAAAAATGTACAGAAATGCCCCCAAATCACCCAAAAGGACCCACCCGGTCTAGTTTAACCCGAAAATGAACACATGTTGAAATAGGTATCGCTTTGAAGGTCATGACCCAAAACATCACATCCACAAGTCTAATAAGAGATACGAACACTTTTTAGAGAATCCCAAACCCAAAAAAGCACAGAAATGCCCCCAAATAACCCCAAACGACCAACCCGGTCTGCTTTAAACCGAAAATGAACATATGCCAAAATAGGTATCGATTCGAAGGTCAAGACCCTCAACATCACATCCACACGTCTAATAAGAGATAAGGACACTTGTTAAAGAATCCCAAACCCAAAAAAGTACAGAACTGCCACCAAATAACCCCAAACGGCCCACCCGGCCCGGTTTTAACCAAAAATGAGCATATGCCAAAATAGGTATCGATTAGAAAGTCACGACCCGCAACTTTGCATCCACATGTCTAATAAGAGATAAGGACACTTTTTCTAGAATGCCAAACTTAAAAAAGTACAGAAATGCCCCCAAATAACCCCAAACGACCCACCCGGTCTACTTTAATCCGAAAATAAATAAATGCCAAATAGGTATCGATTCGAAGGCCAGGACCCTCAACATCGCATCCACACGTCCAATAAGAGATAAGGACATTTTTCAGAAAATACCAAACCCAAAAATGTACAAAAATGCCCCCAAATCACCCCCAAAGGACCCACCTGGTCTTATTTAAACCACAAATGAACATATGTTGAAATAGGTATCGATTCAAAGGTCACGACCCTCAACACCGCATCCACACGTCTAATAAGAGATAAGGACACTTTTTAAAAAATACCAAACCTAAAAAAGTATAGAAATGCCCCCAAATAACCCCAAACGACCCAGCCGGTCTGGTTTAAACAGAAAATGAACACATGTCGAAATAGCTATCGATTCGTTGGTCACAACCCTCAACAGCGCATCCACACATCTAATAAGTGATAACGACACTTTTAGAAAATACCCAACCCAAAAAAGTACAAAAATGTCCCAAAATAACCCCAAACGTCCCACCCGGTTTGGTTTAACCCAAAAATTAACATATGTTGAAATAGGTATCGCATCAAAGGTCACGACCCTCAACATCGCATCCACACGTCTATTAAGAGATAAAGACATTTTTTAGAAAATCCCAAGCCCAAAAAGTATAGAAATGCCCCTAACTAACCCCAAACAATCCCCCCGGTCTTGTTTAAACAGAAAATGAACATATGTCGAAACAGGTATCGATTCAAAGGTCACGACCCTCAACATTGCATCCACACATCTAATAAGAGATAAGGACACTTTTTAGAGAAACCCAAACCCAGAAAAGTACAGAAATGCCCCCAATTTACCCCAAATGACCCACCCGGTCTAGTTTTAACCAAAAATGAGCATATGCCGAAGTAGGTATCGATTAGAACGTCACGACCTGCAACTACGCATCCATACCTCTAATAAGAGATAAGGATACATTTTAGAGAATCCTAAACCCAAAAAAATACAGAAATGCCCCCAAATAACCCCAAACGACTCACCCGGTCTGCTTTAATCCGAAAATAAACTTATGCCAAAATAGTTATTGATTCGAAGGCCACCACGACCCTCAACATCGCATCCACACATCTAAAGAGAGATAAGGACACTTTTTAGAGAATCCCAAACCCAAAAAAGTACTGAACTGCCACCAAATAACCCCAAACTACCCACCAGGTCTGGTTTAAACTGAAAATGAACATATGCCAAAATAGGTATCGGTTCTAAGGAGACCACCCACAACATCGCATCCACACGTCCAATAGGAGATAAGGACACTTTTTAGAAAATACCAAACCCAAAAATGTACAGAAATTCCCTCAAATCACCCCAAAGGACCCACCCGGTCTTATTTAAACCGAAAATGAACATATGTTGAAATAGGTATCGATTCGAAGGTCACAACCCTCAACATCGCATCCACACATCTAATAAGAGATAAGGATACTTTTTAGAAAGTCCCAACCCCAAAAATGTATAGAAATGCCCCCAAATAACCCCAAATGACCCATCTGGTCTTGTTCAGACCGAAAATGAACATATGTTGAAATAGGTATCGATTCGTGGGTCACGACCCTTAACAACGCATCCACACGTCTAATACGAGATATGGACACTTTGTAGAGAATCCCAAACCCAAAAAAGTACAGAAATGACCCCAAATAACCCCAAGCAACCAACCCGGTCTGCTTTAAATCGAAAATGAACATATGCCAAAATAGGTATCGATTCGAAGGTCACGACCCTCAACTTCGCATCCACATGTCTAATAAGGGATAAGGATACTTTTTACTGAATATCAAACCCAAAAAAGTATAGAAATGGCCTCAAATAACCCCAAACAACCCACCCGGTCTGGTTTAAAGCGAAAATGAACATATGTCAAAACATATATCGATTAGAAGCTCACGATCCTCAACATCGCATCCACATGTCTAATAAGAGATAACGACACTTTTTAGAAAATCCCAAGAACTAAAAAGTGCAGAAATGCTCCCAAATAACCCCAAACGACCCACTCGGTCTGGTTTAAACCGAAAATGAACTTAGGTCAAAATAGGTATCGATTCGAAGGTCACGACCCTCAACATCACATCCACACATCTAATAATAGATAATGAAACTTTTTAAAAAATACCATACCCTAAAAAGTACATAAATGTCCCCAAATAACCCCAAACGACCCAACCGGTCTGGTTTAAATAAAAAATGAACTTATGTCAAAAAAGGTATCGATTCGAAGGTCACGACCCTCAACATCGCATCCACACGTCTAATAACAAATAACGACACTTTTTAGAAAATCCCAAGCCCAAAAAAGTACAGAAATGCCCCCAAATAACCCCAAACGACCCAGCCGATTTGGTTTAAACAAAAAATGAACACATGTCGAAATAGCTATTGATTCGGTGGTCACAACCCTCAACAGCGCATCCACACATCTAATAAGAGATAACGACACTTTTTATAAAATACCAAACCCAAAAAAGTATAAAAATGTCCCAAAATAACCCCATACGTCCCACCGGTCTGGTTTAACCCAAAAATTAACATATGTTGAAATAGGTATCGCTGCGAAGGTCACGACCCTCAACATCGGATCCACATGTCTAAGAAGAGATAAAGACATTTTTTAGAAAATCCTAAGCCCAAAAAGTATAGAAATGCCCCCAACTAACCCCAAACAACCCACCCGATCTTGTTTAAATAGAAAATGAACATATGTCGAAATAAGTATCGATTCGAAGGTCACGACCCTCAACATTGCATCCACACGTCTAATAAGAGATAAGGACACTTTTTAGAGAAACCCATACCCAAAAAAGTACAGAAATGCCCCCAATTTGCCCCAAACGACCCACCCGATCTACTTTTAACCAAAAATGAGCATATGCTGAAGTAGGTATCGATTAGAACGTCACGACCCGCAACTACGCATCCACACCTCTAATAAGAGATAAGGATACTTTTTAGAGAATCCTAAACCCAAAAAAATACAGAAATGCCCCCAAATAACCCCAAACGACCCACCCGGTCTGCTTTAATCCAAAAATAAACATATGCCAAAATAGGTATTGATTCGAAGGCCACGACCCTCAACATCGCATCCACACATCTAAAAAGAGATAAGGACACTTTTTAGAGAATCCCAAACCCAAAAAAGTACAGAACTGCCACCAAATAACCCCAAACTATCCACCCGGTCTGGTTTAAACCAAAAATGAACATATGCCAAAATAGGTATCGGTTCTAAGGAGACCACCCACAACATTGCATCCACACGTCCAATAAAAGATAAGGACACTTTTCAGAAAATACCAAACCCAAAAATGTACAGAAATTCCCCCAAATCACCCCAAAGGACCCACCCGATCTTATTTAAACCAAAAATGAACATATGTTGAAATAGGTATCGATTCGAAGGTCACAACCCTCAACATCGCATCCACACATCTAATAAGAGATAAGGATACTTTTTAGAAAGTCCCAAGCCCAAAAAAGTATAGAAATGCCCCTAAATAACCCCAAATGACCCATCCGGTCTGGTTCAGACCGAAAATGAACATATGTTGAAATAGGTATCGATTTGAGGGTCACGACCCGCAACAACGCATCCACACATCTAATACGAGATATGGACACTTTGTAGAGAATCCCAAACCCAAAAAAGTACAGAAATGACCCCAAATAACCCCAAGTGACCAACCCGGTCTGCTTTAAATCGAAAATGAACATATGCCAAAATAGGTATCGATTCGAAGGTCACGACAGTCAACATCGCATCCACACGTCTAATAAGGGATAAGGACACTTTTTACTGAATATCAAGCCCAAAAAAGTACAGAAATGGCCTCAAATAACCCCAAATGACCCACCTGGTCTGGTTTAAATCGAAAATGAACATATGTCGAAACATATATCGATTAGAAGCTCACGATCCTCAACATCGCATCCACATGTCTAATAAGAGATAATGATACTTTTTAGAAAATCCCAAGAACTAAAAAGTGCAGAAATGCTCCTAAATAACCCCAAACGACCCACTCAGTCTGGTTTAAACCGAAAATGAACTTAGGTCAAAATAGGTATCGATTCGAAGGTCACGACCCTCAACATCACATCCACACGTCTAATAACAAATAAGGACACTTTTAAAAAAATACCATACCTTGAAAAGTACATAAATGTCCCCAAATAACCCCAAACGACCCAGTCGGTCTGGTTTAAACCGAAAATGAACTTATGTCGAAATAGGTATCGATTCGAAGGTCACGACCCTCAACATCGCATCCACATGTCTAATAACAGATAACGACACTTTTTAGAAAATCCCAAGCCCAAAAAAGTACAGAAATGCCCCCAAATAACCCCAAACAGCTCTCCCGATCTTGTTTAAACCAAAAATGAACAAACGTCGAAATAGGTATCGACTCGAAGGTCCTGACCCTAAACATCGCATCCACACATCTAATAAGAGATAAGGACACTTTTTAGAAAATACCAAACCCATAAAAGTACAGAAATGCCCCTAAAAAACCCTAAACGACCTACCCGGTCTACTTTAAATCGAAAATGATCATATGCCAATATAGGTGTCAATTTGTTGATGACGACCCTCAATATCGCATCCACACGCCTAATAAGAGATAAGGACAATTTCTAGAAAACACAAAACCTAAACAAGTATAGAAATGCCTCAAAATGACCCACACGGATCGATTTAAATCAAAAATGAACTTATGTTGAAATAGGTATCGATTCGATGGTCAACACCCTCAACATTGCATCCACACGTCTAATAAGAGATAAGGAAACTTTTTTGAAAATATCGAACCCAAAAAAGTATAGAAATGCCCCCAAATAACCCCGAACAACCCACCCGGTCTGGTACGAACAAAAAATGAACATATGTCGAAATAGGTATTGATTCGAAGGTCACGATCCGCAACATCGCATCCACATGGGCAATAAGAGATATGGACACTTTTTAGAGAATCCCAAATCCAAAAATGTACAAAAATGACCCCAAATAACCCCAAACGACCCGGTCTGCTTTAAACTGAAAATGAACATATGCCAAAATAGGTATCGATTTGAAGGTCACAACACTCAACATCGCATCCACACGTCTAATATGAGATAATTACACTTTTTAGAAAACCCCAAACCCAAGAAAGTACAAAAATTCCCCCAAACGACCCACCCGATCTGGTTTAAACCAAAAATGAACCTATGTTGAAATGGATGTGGTTCCTAAGCTGGCTTTTTGTGCTATGGTGCCTTACATTTGGTGGGAAAGGAATTGCAGGCTTTTTGAAAATAAAGTCAGGTCCCATGATCAGATCATAGAGGCTATTCGCCTTGATGTGGCCATCAAGTGTACTACCTTCCCCATTTTCGTTGTTCAAAACCCAAGGAACAAGTTCTTGGCTGATACTTGGGGGATTAGGGTGGACTGGAAGGTGATTACATAAAAAACTTGTGCTTGGTTTAGACCTCCTACTCACATGGCAGTGCTTCACTGTGATGGGTCCTTAATGGTTTATAGAGCTTCCTATGGTGGATTATCCGTGATGCTGTAGGTATTGCCATCATAGCTTATGCGGGCAAGGGAGATGACAGCTCGGTCCTTGGCATGGAGCTCTATGCTATTTTAAAGGGGGTTGATCTTTGCATTCAGAAGAATCTCCTTCGGGTCTCCATCAGATTTGATTCCAAGTTGGCAGTAGATATCCTTAATGGGAGTGTGAGCTGCCCTTGGAATATGCAAATCTTGAAGGATCGCATTTTTTCTCTTTTTGAGCAATTACAGCGTAGGGAGGCCAGACATGTTTGGAGAGAGCTCAACCAGCTAGAAGATTTTATGGCAGCCATGGATACTGGAGATTGGGGAGTTGTTCTTTGTCCACTTGATTTCCCACAGGAGTTGGTGGAGTTGCTTAAGGATGATTTTGACTGTAAAGTTTATTTTAGGAACTTACCCCTCTGAGTTGTATACCTGTTTTTAGGCTGTTCCACCAAGGGCCTGTCCTCGGGTTGCTTAGGGGCTCCCCTTCCCTCTCTTAGGTCTGTCTAAGGGGGGAGGGTGTGGGCTGCCTTCCTCTGTCTTCCTTCTTTCTTTCTTTTATACATACACACTTACCTATATAAAAAAAAAAGGTATCGATTTGAAGGTCATGACCCTCAACATCGGATCCACACGTCTAATAATGGCTAAGGACACTTTTTAGAAAATACCAAACCCAAAAAAGTACAGGAATGCCCCCTAATAACCCCAAACGACCCACCCGATCGGGTTTAAACCAAAAATAAATATATGTCGAAATAGGTATTGATTCAAAGGTCACGACCCTCAACATCGCATCCAAATGTCTAATAAGAGATAAGGACACTTTTTAGTGAATACCAAACCCAAAAAAGCACAGAAATGGCCTCAAATAACTCCAAACAACCTACCCGGTCTGGTTTAAACCGAAAATGAACATATGTCGACACTAAGCTGGAGTCTATGTTCTCAAATTTCCTTTGGTCAGGCCCTTCCCTTGAGAGGAAGACCCACTTTATTTATTGGGATGCGGTCTGCAGGCCAAAATCAGAGGGAGGTTTGGGAATCAAACGGGTTAAAGAAATGAACATTGTTGGAATTATGAAGAAAATTTGGTGGATTGCCTCCAAGCAGGATCGGCTTTGGGTCAAGTGGGTACAACAAAGATACCTTAAGCAAGAATCTATTTGGACAGTCAAGGGTCTCAACAACTGCTCTTGGGTTTGGTGTAAAGTTTTGAAGTATAGGGATAAAGCCCTTCTTCTTATCAAAACTATCATTGGGGATGGGGCTGCTACTAAGCTTTGGCTTGATAATTGGTACCCGTTTGGAGTTCTCTTGAATAGATTTGGTAGCAGGATATGCTATGATGCAGGCTCCTATTCTCTTGTTGCCCGATATGCTTGCGTCAAGGAGATTATTCGTGATGGAGATTGGTACCCTGGCCCCTCTACATCTTTTGACCTCATTGATATTTGGAGGGCCCTCCTAGCCATTGAAAAATTTCACGATGAGGTTCTGGATTTGACAATTTGGATTGGTAACTCTTCCGGTATTTTCTCTTCCAAATCAGCCTGGAATGCTATCTGCACAAGAGCTGCCCGTATAGATTGGAGTGAAGCTGTTTGGTTTAAAGGGGGTATTAATTCCCATTGCTTTATAGCCTGCAGATGCCTTTCGGATGCCCTCCCCACTAGGGACAACCTCAGTCATAGACACATTCCGGCTCCACTTCATTGTGAGTTTTGCTGGGCTGGAACTGAAAGCAGGAATCATCTATTCTTTGGGTGCCCCTTTACTACTGATATTTGGAAAAAATATTTATGACCTTTGTTTTCATGATGGGACCATGCCTAGTAATGCCATTGATGCAGCCATCTCAGTTAGATATGCTGCAGGTAGAGCAAGGAAGTTGGGGCTGGTCATCAAGCTTGCATTCTGTGCCACAATCAAGCATATTTGGTCAGAGAGAAATTACAGAATTTTTCGGAACAAAATCAGACCTAAGGACCAGATCATAGGGGCTATAAAGGGGGATGTTATTGGCAGATTATCTTCCATTTCTTTGGTGGGTGACCATACTACTGCCAGCCTTCATATTGCCAGCAAATGAGGTCTTCATGTTTATTGGGCTGCACGAATACCAAAGGCCTGCTCTTGGTTTGCCCCTAATCTGAATATGGTTGCTCTCCATTGTGATGGGTCTCTTGCAGATCACAAAGCAAGCTTTGGGGGTCTCATTTGCGATGGATGTGGGGATCCCATAGTTGCCTATGCTGGCCTTGGGGAAGATCTCTCGGTGCTGTCCATGGAGCTCAAGGCTATTTACAAGGGAATTTCCCTATGTATCAAGAAGGGCTTTCATGATGTTTCTGTTAGGTCAGATTCAAAGCTGGCCGTCGACATCTTGAATGGGAAGATCATTGGGCCATGGCAAATCCTTACTTTGAAAACTAAGACCCACTCAAAGTCTAGGCTACTGAGGTCTAAAGAATTTGTTCATGTTTGGAGAGAATAGAACCAGCCCGCAGATTTCATGCCTTCTATCCCTGTTGACCCCTCTGAAATCCTTTGGGAGCCTGTGTCTTTCCCTCCGGAGCTAGCCATTCTCATCAAAAAAGAAAAGGAGCTGGTAACCTATTATAGGATGTAGCCTTGGGGGTTTTATGTCTCCCTGTTGTTTGGATAGGGACAATCCTATCTGGCCTAGGGACCTTTTCCCCAATTTTGGGTTCTTAGAGGATGCCTTTCTTTGTACAATTTATCTTTCCTTAGTAATACAATTCTTACTTATCAAAAAAAAAAAATTAAACGAACCACCCCATCTGGTTTAAACCTAAAATGAACATATGTTAAAATAGGTATCGATTCGAAGGTCACAACCCTCAACATTGCATCCACACGTCTAATAAGAGATAAGGACACTTTTTAGAAAATCTCGAACGCAAAACTAACAGAAATGCCCCCAAATAACCCCAAACGACCCACTATACCTTGGGTACCCAAGTGGGCTCTGCAGGGCTTGGAAACCCTATCTGTGATGGTCTTACAGCACTGCCAAGTTGGGGACTGTACTGTGAAGCTTAAAGAACCTAGGAACATGTACTACTATGGTAAATGACCATTTTGCCCCTAGGCCACAATCTCTGGATGATGCATCGGGACATAGGCCTAAGGCCCAGTGCAAGGCCCAGAGACTTCCAAGTGATGACCAACTGTACACCGAGTCAACCTAGTGAGCTTAGATCAACCCTAGGACATCCAAAAGTGATTTGGAATATTAAATGATAAATTTCTGATTTATACCTAGAATTTGATCCCGTGCTCGAGGCCTACAGCCAGACTGTAGCCAAAACTGAATTTGTAACTGAGTTTATAGAACCAGACCCAGGTGAGTGAAATGTTATCGTGTATGTACATGTAACAATATTATATATGCTGGCAAATTTAAATTCTTCATTTATAATGTTGTGTTACTTATTCAATTAAAATTTCTCAATTATTATACATCGTGTGACTGTTGATCAACTCTGCTTGAATATACCATGATGATTGTGATTGATAGACTATATGCCATAGTTGGCTTGGAAATGAGGCCGGTGGTAGCCCGTAGTATGGGATATGGTTGACACTGCCCGACTCATACGATACCATATAGACATGGGGCTAGAGATTCATCATCCGTGCTACGTACCCTTGCCAATAGGGGTTAAGGTGTTGGATAACTGTGAGGACTACAATAAAACCTAGGGCGTTTACACTGGGATGCCCTAGGGCAAATATGCCGGGAAGCCTCGAGCTACAAGCTTGGGAAGCACCAATAGGTGAATCATGGCTATATGCCATATAAAGTTTATCCTCGAATTACATGTCGGGAAGCATCGAAAGGTGAAATTATATTGAGTCGATTACCTCACAAGTTCAATCCAGAGGGCCGATCGGGGTGACCTGGGTAGGGAGATGCTGGAGCCGGCTGGTCCTCTCTGAAAACTCAATGGGTGTATCGTGGGAAAGGGTAACCAAGCCCACACCAGGGATACATGTATTGGGGATTGTAGTAGCCCTAACCTGACTTAGCTGTATTATTAGGTAGCTAATAATTAATCTGGACTTGCATATCATGTAGGATCATGTGGATTGTGGTTGCATATGTATGCATGATGATATGGTTTACTCACGAGCTCAGTGGGGCTCACACTCTGTTATATATGTTTTCTATTAGATGATTCTGCAGGTGGATGCCGCTGTGGCATGGCGGCTCATTACGAGGAGGAGAGCCCTTGTGATTATGATGATATTGGTGTGGACCCCGATGAAGGTCGTGTCGATAATGCGAGCGTTCTCAGTGGTTATTGATGAAGACCAGTGAGAGGCGCTTTTGATGCTTTTTGTCTTGGGGACTCCTTTTTGTTTTTTATAGGAGTTTATCCCCATTCCTGCTTTCTTGTTTAGTTTACTTTTCATTTCTTTTTGGGGTAGAGTTATCTCGCCCTGTATATATATATGTATTTCCTTTTCATTTATGCATATGTCAGCTTCACTTTTCAGTTTGTGGGTTGTACTGGGGAATGTATCAAAACTTACATATGTATATATATCACTATCATTTCCCGTATCGCTACGCTTTCTCTTTCTTTGTTATAATTTTAGATTATCTGCAGCACTCTGATTTTACTTATGGTAATGTTACGAATGTGGGACCTTGAATGTATTAACTGCTTCTAGATCCGTGGGGTTTGGCGGATTGTCGTTATGTAATTCAGATTACCTATCTAATCCTCCCAGGGGTGGTTTGGGGTGTGACAAAGCTTGGTATCAGAGCGTGAGGCTCTTCATACATTCACAGGATGCAGAATAGGAATAATAAGCTACCAACATTAAAATGTGTAATAAAGTAAAAGCTATAGGGGAGGTAGATGTAATTAAAAGACAAAGATGCATAATTACATTAACATGAACATAATTGTGGCTGAGCCACTACATGAAGTTGATTGAAAGTACTACTTTCCATTTACATAAGCAGACAAAAAAAAAGTACATACACCGTGAACAGAAAAAAAACTACTACATAATAAAAAATAAAAAAAAAGGTTAAGATAAAAGTCAAAACAACATAATGTAAAGTCAGGCTAGAACATGTGGAAGCTGGCTAGAGTACTACTCTGGTGGAGGTAAATCACCCGATGGGGGCTGAGAATGGAACGAGTCAACGCGATAAAATGTATCCCAAAAGTCCAGACGCTGCTCTACAGATCCCACTCTACTCTCAAGAGATGAGAAGCCCCGATCCATCCGGGTCGCCATGTCAGTGAGCTGAGTGCTGAGGCCCTGGAACTGAGACATCATCTGTGACCACTCAAATGGCTCTGGCACATGTGATCTAGTGGCACCTATTGCCTCATATGGGGGCAAATCAGTAAACTGCACACCAACCCCCTCAAAGTCTCCCTCCTCTCTCTGCTCATCACCCTGCATCTCACCCTATACATCTCCCTACTCCTCATCTCCCTGCATCTCCATCTGATCACCCTCCTCTGCATCACTACCTGGCTCCCCTGGTACTTTCATCTTTAGGATTGAGGTCTTGTTGATGAGCCTAGACCTATCTCTCTCCATATACTCACCGCCCAAGGGAACCTCGAAGTGTCTGAAGACCAAAGTGAGGAACTTCCCATATGGAAGGTTCCCATCAGAAGGGTTTTGGGCGTGATATGGCATAGCCTGAAGCAGTAGATATGGGAGGTTTATAACTGGAACCCCTTGCCCACTCCCAGTAGGCAATATGTAATGTAGGCCCTCATCATGGAGATACTCCCCCTGTTCCCGCCTTTTAGGTAGATGTTGTATGAGACATATCTACTGATGATACGAGCACTAGGCATATAGGTAGCCTCAGACCTAGGAGTGCTCTCAGATCCAGTCAGTGCTTTAAAGACCCTCCTCCTGGTCTCCAAAGAGAACATATCAGAAATATCAATCATAGGCTTATAATAACATCTCTCACCGGTGTCTGGTAGCCCTAGGATCCCTGCTAAAGTGACGGTGGTCAATCTAATATCCACCCCCATGACTATGCTCTCTAATCCAAATTCCTATGCCCCAGATGGCACTAGGTTGCAGTAAAAGTAACGAACCAAGTTGGGATAACATGGCTCTGTGGGTGTCAACATAGAGACCCAACCAAGAATATTGAACCTAGTAAACAAGTTGTACTGGTGAAAGTCATCCACCTGTACTACCCTGCCATTCACTATCTTAAGGGACCTAAATTTGTCCCAATCCTTAGAGTGCTCATACCTAGAAAATAGGAACCAATCAAAATCCAGCTCCTCGGATGATGAATCCTCCCTAGGAGAATTGAAGTAGGTGGCACAGAAGAAGAAGAGGAATGCTCACTCTCGCCTGCTATGGATTTCCTTGCCGTTCTGTGGCTAGTAGACATTGGGCTGCAAAAAGAGAGGAATAAAAGTAGTTAGGATAAGAAAATATGTAAAAACCCTAGCCAAAGCAAAAAGACATGGAAAATGACCTAAATTAGGGATAAAGTCAAAGAATCTTACCCACGGACGCGTAGGATTGCGGAAAAACCCAAGAAAATGGAAAGAGATGGTGTGGGAGTAGTCACACAAGCCTTTAAAGCTTTACCCTAGGTGTTTGGGGAGCTCTAGAAAAAAAATGAAATGAAAATGGGCCCTCTCGGACTGTTATAGTTGGGCCCCGATTCTCTGGACGATGCGCCTAACGCCCAAAGACATTGCCTAGTGAATGTATTTTTGCTGTTTTTACATAACAACATGTGGAATCTTGGGTTTTGCCTAAAGATGCATCAATAAACACAAAAACATGATTATTTGTAAAATATGCATGTAAAGGAAATAAAAAAAAAAATTATTAAATTTAAAATACTAGCTAATAAAATAATTAAGGACGATTTAGCCAATGCTTGTGGATTATTAGAATAAAAGTAAGATACATAGGAAATTTAGGAATTCTCTTTTGTGTAAATATATAATGAGAAATACATATGCCTATGCCTATATGTATGTGATGTGTACATAAATATTTATTAATATGTGCTTAGTACTATGCATGTATAAACCAAGTGGTGTGATGCTATGCAAACTTGAACATAGATATGTAAGCATGTTGTAATACGTATCTTTGAGATTTAGGGAGCGTAGGCCTTACCACACCCATAGCCTAGGTCAACCAAGAATAGGATTCATTAGGTTATCCAATCAAGCTGAACTCCATAGATGCTAAGATGCCTCGAGCCAACCCATTTGTTTTTCCTGCTCATGATTACTTGAATTCCTATAGCCGTGTACTTAATTCTTTTAATTAAGTATTTACAGTGACTTGATGCCTAGAACCTCTTCATGATAGGACCTACTACCTCAGGCAAGCCTGGAGACCCTAGCATCATGCGATACCTTAGGCAACTGAGGAGAAAACTGATCAAGATACTTGAGATACGAGCCCGTGCCGAGAACCAATTAGTGGTTTACTTAGCTCTTGCGGACGATAGTGAACCTGTGGATCGAGCTACCTACCTATACCTAGCAGACAAGGTTAGAGGAGACACAGCTTACCTTTACGTGCAAAACATTATCACCAGTTGGCAATTACAGAGACTTGCCTGTTAGACTCAAGTACGTAACTAAAAGATTTTTTTTATATTATTTAAAAATTTAAAGCTTATCATATAGTGTCATGCATAGTGAACCATCGCATAAAATACCTAAAGAATAAGAACACAAGTAAAGAAGCACTTCAAAGAAAAAAGAAGAAAGAGACAAATATAAATATACATAATAATACACCTTGCTGGTATGCCGACATAAAATCACTGGAACTGTGGAATAGGTGTACATGTCTTAACTAGAAATTTTTCTGTTGACCCCGAAAGGAGGTGTTGGATTATTAAGTATGTTGCTCTTTTCAGAAAAGCAACCATGGTCAACTCAAGAAGTTCTTGAGGTGGTCGTAAAGGAAAACGCTCTCGTGTTATACCAGAGGTTGAATTGCCAAATGGAACTGAGGCCCAAAATTCTGAAGCATCGGCTACTTCGTCAGGGGCACCAGCGACAGCTCAAGCCACTGCTGCAGCACCTCAACCGGGTATAGCAGCCGACGAGGTAACTGCGTTCATGACCACTATGATGCGGACCATGCAGCAACAACAAGAACTGCTGGGTCAAATGTCTATGCAATTTGCAACCATGATGCATGAGCATGCAGCACCACCTCCACCACCTAACCGGCCCGTACTTTTCCCACCACCTGTGCCTCAACACTTAGAAAAAAACTCTACCGCCAAGATGATGGGGAGATTCAATAAACTCCAACCACACGCATTTTCCAAATTGATTTCCGAGGCAATGCAGCTGGGATGATGGATTAGCGCCCTAGAGAAGGCATTTGTAGTGCTCGAATGCACGGATGCACAAAAGCTGATATGTACGGGTTATCAGTTACAAAATGAGGCTGAAGCTTGGTGGAAGGCTACTAAGCCAAATCTAGAAGCCACTCATCCAAATCCCACGTGGGAGCAATTTAAAGCAGTCTTCTTCAAGAACTACTTCCCAGAGAGCTTTGGGGACAGGAAGGAAGCTGAGTTCTCTGCACTGGTACAAGGGACCAAGTCAGTGTTGGGTTACCAAAAATGGTTTGAAGATCTATTCCATTTTGCTCCAGAGCACCTGAGAGGGAAAGTTAGCAAGGCAAAGAAGTTTGAGAAGGGACTCAAACCTGAGATCGTATTAGCTCTGTCAATTATGGACATTTGGGACTATGCTCAGATGGTCAATAAGGCGAAGACCATGGAAGATAGATTTAAAGAAAAAGAGAAAGCGAAAGCTGTGATGTCAAACCCGGCCCCTGACTGACTGAAATCTTGACTAAAGGACAGAAACCCTAGACATGGCAACCAAGCACACTGTGGAGTATCACTCTAGTGATTGAAATTGATGAAGAAACCCTGTGCAAGTCTTCCTACATACCTGTCAAAAGATGGACAGTTGACCCTTGCAACTGCACAGCTCATAGCATAATGTACTTCCTGGACTCCAGGTATTCTCTCTCCTCTTAATAAATGTGGGTCTCACCCCTGGAAACATGTGTAAAAGACCCTAAATTTCATGTGGGTACAACGCCCCGACTCTGGGTCAAACCCCTATGCAAGCCCATAGAGTTTCAGCCTGGCTGAATTCTCAGGGTGATGCACTGGGCGATGTCTGTGCAAAAAAGCATTATTTTAAGGATTTAAATTATGGGGACCACCCATATTGGACATGGGCACCCTCCATAGGTTGAGGGGAGTTTGATGGACCACCTCATACCCCTGGATCACTGTGGACCCCACCAAAGTGCCCAGAATGGCTGAGAATGTAGTCAAAAATGCATTCTGGAAATGGACCTTAGCAGCTAAACAGACCCTAGTCATGGGCTGGACTATAAATAGGGGTACCTTAGGCTCATTTAGAGCTCTTGGTACTGTTCAAATCGTGGGGGAAGGGAGAAGAAAGAAAAGAGAGAAAGGAGAGGAAGAAGAAGAAAGAGAAGAAGGGAGGGAGCAGCCTTGCCCTCTAAGGCCTTGGATTCGAGCAGCTCTACATCTATTCAGGTATAACACCTCTATCCATGCCTGCTTCCTTGATGAATCACTACTGTTCTCTTGAAATCTCTATGCATTTGAATGTTATCTGGCCACTAGCAGCCCAGAACAGCTGGGAACTGCCAAGTACCACCTAAGATCTGCCATGCAAACATGATGCATGGAAGATCTAAGTGTTTAATGATGATATTCATACCTGTTTTATAGATCTGGAACCGAAACTAGACTGTGCTTGGCAGCACTACTCAGTTACACTGAAAACAGGTTATTTGGAGTCCTGATTTCTTGTCCTGACTGCATGGGACCAAACCCTAAGTGGTAGCAGACTTAAATCATTCTTATGAACCTGTAATCAACCTTGCATGTGGCTGAAACCAAGTTTTGGTACCTAGAGAAACCATGGGTTACTATTCACTGGGCTGTCTGGGCAGCCTCTGGCAGCCAAGTGGTGAGCCTAGTTGGAGAACCACAAAGACCAGTGTAAAGGACACCCCTGGGGGTCCATGATGACCTAACATGCATGGGGGAATGATGTGCCCACTACCCATGGCTAGCAACCTTGGAAACTCAGCCTAATCACGTTTTTGAAATCTCTGGGCGATGCACTGGGCGATGCAGACATCACCTAGAGACATCGCCCAGTGTCTGAGATTTGGTAGTTTTGATGATCTAACCTGGGGATCCTCACCCTAGAGCCATGATACAGTGTAGGGAGGTGCAAAATGACCAGAATGCCCCTCCCCACCTCTGTCCATGTGTATGAGTGCTTTGGGAAGCCAAGTGGGCCCCGTAGGACTTGGAAACCCAGCTTGTGTTGGTCCTGTAGCACTGTTAAGTTGGGGACAGCACTGCAAGACCCATGTGACCTAGAAACATGTGCTAATATAGAAAATGACCATTTTGCCCCTAGGCCACCAACTCTGGATGATGCACTGGGACATAGGCCTAAGGCCCAGTGCAAGGCCTAGAGAATTCCAAGTGATGACCAACTGTACACCGGGTCAACCCAGTGAGCTTAGATCAACCCTAGCACCTCTAAAAATAGTTGGAATATTAAAATGACAGTTTCTGATTTATAACTAGGATTTGATCTCGCGCTCGAGGCCTATAACCAGACTGCAACCGGAACTGAATTTATAACTGAGTTCTTAGAACCGGACCTAGGTGAGTGAAGTATTATCATATATGTATGTGTAACTGTATTACTATGCCGGCAATTAAATTCTTAAATTGTTAATGCTATGTTATTTAAATTTTGTTCAAATACTCAAAATTACTACACATTGAATGTCTGTTGATCAACACTGTGATTTTTACATGATGACTGTGAATGTTAGATTAGATGCCGTAGTCGGCTTGGAAATAAGGTCGATGGTAGCCCGTAGTATGGGATACGGTTGACACTGCCTGACTCATATGATGACATATAGACATCGGGCTAGAGTTTCATCACCCGTGCTACGCACCCTTGCCAACAGGGGTTAAGGTGTTTGATAACTGTGAGGACTACCATAAAACCCTAGAGGCGTTTACGTTGGGAAGCCTCAGCACAGCTGGGATGCCCCAGGGCAAATTTTCCAGGAAGCCTTGGGCTATAAGCTTGGGAAGCACCGAAAGGTGAATTTTTGGTTACATGCCACATATAATGATTATGCACCGTTTTGGTGAATTGATATTAAGTCGGTTACCTCACAGGAGTTAATCCAGAGGGCCGGTGGGGCTGACCTAGGTAGGGAGATGTTGGGGCTGGCTGGTCCTCTCCGACAACTCAATGGGTGTATCACGGGAAGGGGTAACCAAGCCCACACCAGGGATACTTGTATTGGGGATTGTAGTAGCACTAACCTGACTTAGTTGTATTGTTAGGTGGTTAATAAATAATCTAGACCTGCATATCATGTAGGATCATGTGGATTGTGGTTGCATATGCATGCATGATGATATGTTTTGCTCACAAGCTCGGTGGGGCTCACACTCTGTTATATATGCTTTTCTTCTAGATGATTCTACAGGTGGATGTCATTGTGGCATGGAGGCTCATTACAAAGAGAACCCTAGTTATTATGATGATATTGGTGTGGACCCCGACGAAGGTCGTGTCGATGATGTGTGCATTCTCGATGGTCATTGATGAAGACCAGTGAGGAGTGCATTTGATTCTTTTTATCTTGGGAACTCCTTTTTGTTTTTGACAGGAGTTTATCCTCGATCTTGGTGCTGTCTTAGTTTTTACTTTTCTTTTTGGGGTTGAGTATCTCACCCTGTATATATATATATATATATGTATGTATTTTCTTTGGCTTTTGTTCTTGTCAGCTTTACTTTTCAGTTTGTGGGTGTATGGGGAATGTTTCAGAACAAACCTATGTATATATATTATCATCATTCCCGTATCACTACGCTTTCTCTTTGTCATTATAAATTATAGTTTATCTACAGCACTCTGATCTTGCTTATGATAAAGTGATGAATGTGGGACCGTGAATGTAATAACTGGTTCTAGATCCATGGGGTTTGGTGGATTGCCGTTATGCAATTCGGGTCACCTACCTAATCCTCACAGGGGGTGGTTTGGGGTGTGACAAAGCTTGGTATTAGAGCATGAGGCTCTTCTTACATTCACGGGATGCAGATTAGGTCTAATTAGCTACCAACATTGAAACATGTAATCAAGTAAAAGCTACAGGGGAGGTAGAAGTAATTAAAAGGCATATATGCAATGCTTCCATTAATTTAAGGGAAAATATCATCCCCCTCCCCTCTAAGTTTGCCTAATATCAATCCAATACCTAAGTTTTCAAAAATATCTACCCCCTCCCCTACTTTATAAAGATTTTATCAATCGTACCCCAACCGTTAAAAAACACCACTAAGTGATGATGTGGCAATTTAAAGAGCATCTTAGAATTCATGTTCTCGATTGGATCAACCTCATTAGTTCGCAATTTAAAGAGCATCGAATGTGCCCTAGATAAAAAACTTTAAGGTTTGCATGCCCAACAACCTCATCACAAAATCTGAAACCAATGGTTTCCCATTTTGCATCGAAACGGAGGAGGGCGTGAGAATATCAACCAAGAACTAGAAAATGATAAATCTCTATAACCCAATTCAGATCAATGCAAGCGAAAGCAACAAACCCCAGTTTTCAAAGATTTCAAAAAATGCTATAGATCTTTCTCACATTAAGAAGAATCTTACTCATGTAAATTCCTACATAAATTATCATTGATTCATAGCTATCGGAATTACTTCGTTAGGGCTTATGCTTCTCTTTAACAGCATTGCTTCTCTTTAACAGCACTGCTTCTGACACCCTTCTTCGATTCATTACCCTTTAGGAATCGGGTAAGTAATCGAAGAGGTGTTAATACAAACAGAGTTGAAAAACAACCTCAAAAGCAAAAAAAAGAAAAGATCTGAGAGTTGCTGGAAGTGAGGACTCTGAGTTGTGCTTCGGTTTCGGGCAAGGGTTTGGGTTTGAAGATTTGAACAGAAGCAAGCCTGGGAGCCACCTTCAATAGCGAGAACTTGAAGGCGTCTTTGTCCAAGGGACTGTGCAAGAAAAGATCTGAATTGTTGTACACCTTCAGAACCTTATCTATGATCGAAGGCCTTGTGAGTTCGAACCTCCTAGCTCCACCTGCTAGACAGATCGTGATTTTGACCAGTCCAACTACTCTTTCCTCTGTCTCCTCTTCATCTGCTCCGTTGATTCTCTGGGATTGGGGGATGGAATCGGAGACGAAGGTGGAGGAGTGACGAATGGGAATGAGGATTGAGGTGCTTAAGGAGAAAGAAAGGATTTGAGAGGAATGTGTCTTTCACTGGTTTCTTCGGAGAAGAAGAGTTGCAGGTGTGACAATGATAGTGTTCGCCGAAGAAGAAAGAAAGAGAAACGAGGGATGGGGAGGAGTAGAGAGAGGAGAGAGAATGTTAGGTTAGGTTAGGGTTGGGTTGGATCGAGTTAAGGGTATTTTGGGATTTTAGAAATTTTATACATGCCACATCATCACTTAATGGCATTTTTTAACACTTAGGGTACGGTTGATAAAATCTTTATAAAGTAGGGGAGGGGGTAGATATTTTTGAAAACTTGGGTACTGGATTGATATTAGGCAAACTTAGAGGGGAGGGGGATGATATTTTCCCTTAATTTAAAGATAACTGTGGCTGAGCCACTACAGAAGCTTTAACTGAAAGTACTACTTTCAAATATTTACATAAGTTGATAAAAAAAAAAATGAGGTAGATGCAACTACTCCCAGTCTCTGCCTAAGATATGCAAATGTAGATGTTGGAAGGGGTATAGTGAAAATGTCTGCCACCTGTTCAGCAGTAGGAACATAGTCAAGTTTAATATCTCCACTACTTACCTTTTCCCTTAGAAAATGATACCTGATGGCTATGTGTTTGGTCCTGGAATGCATGACTGGATTCTGAGAGATATTGATTGAGTTTGTATTATCACAATAGATAGTCACTTGTAGTTTTTGCTCAATCTAGAGGACCTTCAGCATTTGGATCATCCAGAGTATCTGAGTGCAACAAGAAGTAGCTGCCATGTACTCAGCTTTAGCTGTAGAAAGAGAAACTGAGTCTTGCTTTTTGCTATGCCATGTGACTAAACTTTCTCTAAGATAGAATGCACCTCCACTAGTGTTTTTCTTGTCATCGACACAACCTGTCCAATCCGCATCTGAGTAGGCTGTCAACTCAAATCCTTTCTTCTTGACTAACCAAGCAAGATCCACCTGTGCTATCTGGCAATGCATACAAATTTCCTAAAGTCCTCACACCTGATGCCACGAGTTTTCCATTCTTTGATTTTATGATCTCACATCCTGATTTATCAAAGATAACCTTGTGACCCTTGTCACACATTTGACTAATGCTGAGAAGATTATGCTTCAAACCTGAAACATATAAAACATCAGATGTCTTCACTTTCCCTTCATCTAGATGCATTGTGCCCTTGCCAACTATCTTGGCACTCTCACTGTTTCCAAACTTAACAGACCCTCCCTCATATTGGTTAAGCTCTGCAAACTTGTTCTTGTCACCAGTCATATGACTTGAACAACCACTATCAAGGATCCATGGAACAGCCTTGTCTTAAGCTCTAAAAGCAGTTTGAACAACCAAAGAGTTAATACTCTTTCCTCTTGAAACTTTTTCAACCCAAACCTTCTTAACTTGCTTTTTCACATCTGAACCAGTTGTAGTCTTCTTTTGACTTGGCTTCTTTATGGGAGAGAAATAGATGGGCTGTTTACAATTCTTAGCAAGGTGACTATGACTACAACAATTGTAACACATCACATTTTGTAACAAAGGTGCAAAAGAGTTCTTACTAGTGAAAAACACTTGCTTTGAGTTGAACTTGCAAGTGGCTATCTTATGCCCATAGGTGTTACACTTGAAACAATAACCAAGAAAGTAGTTGCTCTGTTTGCCTTGAAATCTTGATCTTCCAAACCTAAATGTGCCATAGAATCTGCAATGAGAGGCATTAGTCTTTTGCTGATTTCTTTGCTCTTGATGTTTCTTCTTTTTCTCCCCCTTACTTGTTGCATGGGAAGTTTTTCCTCTTGCATCAGTAGAGCTGCCTTCTTTCACAAAATCCATCTTCTTCAAGTTTTTGGTAAGTTGCTCATTATTCCCAGATGATTCCATATGAACATACCCCAAACCTGATTTCATGCTAGTTGGTCTCTGATTATTGATGATCTTCTCAAGAATCTGACTTGACTCATTTGGTTGAGATTGAGTGAACTAAATTTCTTGAAATACTCCATTCTCATCAAATTTTCTAACTTTCTGTTTCAACTCATTAAGTTCAACCCACATCAACTTATAGTTGCTGATTTTGTCTTCATACTCTTTGATTTGGCTTTGAAGAACCTCATTTTCTTGAGCAAGCTTGTTGTAATGAGTAACCTTGAATGGAAGTTGAGTCTCAAGATCAGTCAAAGTTGTCTGGCTATCCTTCAAACTCTCCAATTCCTTTTCTTGTTTCATACAGACCTTGACCAACTTCTTATTCTTTTTCTTCTCAATATCAAGCTTCTCAAGAGCCTCTTCCAACTCACCCTCAAGATCCACTACAGCTTCCAGTTCCTCTGTCTCTTCAGAAGGCTGATTTTCATCCTTATTGATTTCATAAGCCATTAATAGACTCTCACTAATATCACTGTCTGAATCTTCATCAATCTCTGAATCCGATGAGGAGTCATCACTCTCTTTGGAGATAATCAATTTTTAGATTCTTCATTGCTTTAAAAGCAATCTCTTTGTCTTCAGCTTTGCCTTTTCCTTTCCCAGTTCTCATCTCATAAGCCTTCAGCTTTCCTTGTAAAACATCTAATGCCAAGTTGTCTATATCATCATGATCTTCAATGTATGACCTAGACCTCTGATAGCATTTACAACTTCATTAACTCTAATCATATATGCTTCAATATCTTCACTTTCATTCATTTTCAATCCTTCAAAATTTGCCTTGTGAACCTGAAGCTTGGACTTTTTGACCCTTTGGTCACCTTCATACACACCCTTAAGCCTATCCCACAATTGCTTGGCTGTCTTGCAATCCATGACCTTTGCAAGCTCCGTGTTTGTTAGTGCACTCTTAAGTGCATTCATTGTCTTCAGGTTGTTTTCAAACTTCTTAATTTCTACCTCAACGATCGATTCTGTATCTGGCATCTCAAACTCGGTATATATTAATCTGAGAACACCATACCCTAAAGACCCTAGATAGGTCTCCATTCTATTCTTCCGAAAAACATACTCAATACCATCAAAGTGTGGTGCCCTTCCATAACACTCGAGACTTTCTTGTGTGGCATTATTCCCAGGAGAGATCTCTCAATCAGCCGATTTGACTAATGCTGAGTCTAGCTCTAATATTAATTGATGAATGGCACTCGGCACGCTGAGGGGGAATCTGTGCTTATTAAGATTTTTGTAAACTCGCATTATAACAACCAACACACAATCGTATGGTCATGCACCAATCACTACAAAGTAGCTTGGTCTACCAGTGAACCACACCCACTCTGCAAGTAAGCACTTCAAAATAAAATATCAAACCATAACATAAGCATATACGTGGTTTGGCATAATGGCCTACGTCCACGAGCAATACCCCTCACGATTTTCGGTGCTTTGCTCAAAGACACTTCTATTAAGAACCTTATTACACAGGTTCAACACGGTTCCATATGACACAGGAACCACAAGAAATACTCTCACACACCAAACTGTATCAGCACAGTAGGCTTTAAACACTAACAGTGAGTTTATATGATCAACCCAAATTCTCAACACTCAAAATTACATGAATCTCACTCCCCAACAAGACTAAATGATAAAAAGGGGAACTTGAATGAAAAATTACCTCAAGAGTGAAGTAGAACTACAACCACTGTCGATGCAAACCTTTTGAACATCAGTAGCAGCATGCGGCATGTCCTAGAAGACTCTAACACAAATCCCAATGCATCGATCTACTCAAAATACCTTCTTCTCTGAGAAAATTTAAACATTAAATCATAGAGGCATCAAACCCTAAATCCGACTTCACCACTGCGTAGAGGACGTCAAAATATGGGGGTAGCGTCTCTTCACAAATCCCAAAATTCAATTTTTAAATAGCCCAAAGTTCGAGGCAAAGATTGAGTCATTCTGGGCCATTAGATCAGATCTTATGGACGGTCCAGATTGAAATAAGATTCTATCTTCTGTCTTCCACTTTACACGGGAGCGGAGCACATATAAGCCGTTGGATCCTCATCTTTGATATTAGATTAAAACAGAACCATCATATTAGATTCTGGATCCACCAATGAGAAGTCATCACTTAAGTGTACCAATTTTGCATGTGCTTAATTGTGAGATGTCCATTTAGAATCTTCTATCTCAGCCATTGATTATGATATAGATCAACCAATCAGAACAAGAGATTCTAATTTAGATTTAAAGATCAATCTTTGCGACACAATTGCTTGCGTTTTTGGGACAATGATGACTCATCCATGATCTGTAAACGTGTCAAAAAAAGCTGAAATTTTTATCTCCCACTATTTGCCACGTGGGCTTCACATCTGTATGGTTGGAATTCCCATGTGATGCTCCAAAAAATTCACTAACCTGCTACAGAGAATGACTTCGAGTAGCTTAATTTTTAAAACCTCCAAATATTTTCTAAGTATAAGAGCATACTCAAGCTGTTTGACAAAATGCACAAGATGGTTGGGCTGCTGTGCCCATGGGGCTATACTGCTTGAGCTCTTCACGCTCGGGTGCTTTGTGCCCATTGTGCGCCATGCTATCAAGGCTGTGATGGCCATATGGCCATATTAACTCAGTCAAATGCCAAGGTAGACATGCCACCTTACTACCCCCTGACACATGGCCCCCCATGTGGGGTCCACACTCTCTCTCCTCTTTCTCTCTATTCAAAATCAATTCAAGCTTGCTGTCCAGCTCACTGACAATGATCCTGAAGCACTCTTCTCACCTTCACACGCATCAACCTGTAGCTCGAATGACTGTGTGGTTTGTTCACCGTTGTAGAGAAAAACTTTGTGAACATGTTGGCACAAACCACTTGTCTTTTCTTTCTCATATGCACACTTTTCTAGAGTCTTAAAAAGGCTTCACAATCACAGTTGCTGAATTTCGGATTTACTTGAAAACTTGCAACTGAATATGTCATTTTCACAAATTACCATTGTTTGGCTTAAGTAACACTTGAAACACATCACCAACAAGAATTTGAGCATGCGTAGCCACTCGAAAGACTAGTGGGTCCCACAAATCATCAAACGAACCTCCAAACCAAGAAAAACACTGTTTTGCCTTGAATTTTTAGAAATCTTGAACTTGGACCTTAAGGAGGCAATAAAGCTCGAGTTTAACTTTGAACTTTCTTGGAACATATCCAATACACTGAAATAAGAGCCACCAAGAGCTCAAACCACCATAAATCTCTCTATATTAAGAATTCATCTCTCAAACCAAGCCATTTCCTCTTCAACCCTGTACATATTTTCCATGCATTGTACACAAAACCTCCAAATCTCTGAGAGCAAGGTTGTTAGACTTCAAATATAATATTTATGAGATTATGAGCATATTCAAATAACTAAACAAGGTGGCCTACACTTACACACTCATGCAATGGGGAAATATACTTTGCAAACATGAAAAATAGGCAAGAATGAAACTACAATGCTACTGTGTGCTACCAAGACATACCTCAAGGAGTCATGTCATCCTAAGTAGGATTGTCAAGAGTTGAAAACCCCTTGGAGAGCTATGGGTATTTTCCATGTGCATCACCTGGCTTACAAGAAGAGTCAGGCACCCAATGTTTTTGACTTTCTATAGCTTTACTTTTTTTCTTTCCCTTTTATTTTTATTGGCAATGCTTATATTATAAAATGTTGAATGGTCACGCATGCTATGGGTTTTTTCTATCCCTTTCATTTCTAGGTCATGCTTTCTGTCTTCTCATTGGAAGCTCACATGCCATGGGATTTTGCTGGCCCTTTCATTTTCTAGGTCATGCTTTCTGTCTTCTCATTGGAAGCTCACATGTCATGGGGACTTACTTTATTTATTAGCTTTGAGGCTCACACGGTGTTCCTTATTCCCAACTTGCAGACAAGCTTAGCACATTCCTTACACCACTACTGTCCACCAAGTTGCCAACAATGACAACAATGCCATTAGATGAACACATTGTGCTCGTAATCAAAAGCTTGGTTCTTGATCTCTCTTCCGCTGTCTTCCATTATACATTCAGGTCTGATTCAAATTTTGGATCTTGAATCAATTGATCTAACAGCAATGATCACATTTTGTTTCTAGCCCTTGCAACAAATCTAAAACTAACTTGTTGTTATACCCATCTTTGTTTCAAGTGACCTTGTTATTTTTGATAGTCACTTATAAGTTTCTATTATGTCCTCCAAACTGAAATAGATTACATCAAATCAATAGATTGTTTTCAAGGGTTAAATAAGGCTTTGAAAAAGATATTCTAAGCCTCATCAAGAACTACTATTGATAGGCTTTGAATGGAAACCTAAGTAAGATTATCAACTCAACTACATATTGGAGAATATATCAATATCTGGAAGAGGAATCCACTTTCTCATGGGCCTCATATAAAGCACTTTCTAAATCCTATAAACTTTAGGTGCTTTAGATCATACAAAGAACATTAACTCCCTGATATTCCCAAGTTGACACTAAGAAGGTGTAGAATCAATGTCTCAGAATCTTCCAAAATTATCCCCAACACTCTTTCAAATACTTCCTTTGTTAAACTGACTGGGGTTTTGGATGAAGGATAGGAACCTATGACCAGTCACCTAAACACCCTGTGGAGCATCAACTATCACACCCTAAACCACCCCCTAGGAGGATTGGGTAGGTGATCCGAATTACGTAACGACAATCTGCCAAATCCCACGGATCTAGAAGCAGTGCTTACGATCATGGAACCATATCCACATCTTAACCATAAGTAAGATCAGAGTAATGCAGGACATCTACAATTTAAAAGTAAATGGAAGCATAGCGATACAGGAAATGATGATAATATATACATATAAAGTCTTGTTTGATACATCTCCCAAGCACACACAACCCACAACAAAGAAACAGAAGCTGATAAGTACATACAAAAATATATACAGGGCGAGCATTCTCAACCCCAAAAAGAAAAACAAAAGTAGAAGCTACATGACCAAGTCAGAACGGGGATAACTCCAAAAAACCCAAAAGGAGTCCCAAGTCAAAACATCACATGAACACTTCAATGGTCTTCATTCGCAATGACCACCGAGAACATACGCAGGATCGGTATGACCTCCGTCAAGGTCCACACCAACATCATCATAACAACCAAAACTCTCCTCCTCGAGATAGCCCGCCATGCCATAGTGGCATCCACCTGCAGGATCATCTAAGAAAAAACATTGCATAACAGAGTGTGAGCCCAGTGAGCTCGTGAGAAAATAACATCAATCATGCATGCACATGTAATCACAATTCATAATTTATATGATCCTACATGATATGCAAGTCCAGATTTTATTATTAGCCACCTATCATTACAACTAAGTCGGGTCTGTGCCACTATAATCCCTAATACATGTATCCCTGGTGCGGGCTTCTAACCCCTTCCTGCGATATACCCATTGAGTTGTCGGAGAAGACTGGTCAGCCCCCGCATTCGTTCACCAAGGTCGGCCCGACCAGCCCTTTGTGATTAACCTGGGGAAACAACCATTTCTTCCCTCATTTTCTTTTTTGGTTTATAGCCCATATGCACCATTCCGGTGTTCTTTTATTCTTTTTTTTTTCTCTCCCTGATAACTGCCCCCACAGGTATCCAACACCTTAACCCCTGCTGGCAAGGGTGCGTAGTATGGGTGATGAAACTCTAGCCCTATGTCTATATGGCATCGTATGAGTCAAGTGGTGTCAACCGTACCCCATAATACGGGCAACCACAGGCTCCATTTCCAAGCTGAGTATGGCATCTAGTCTAACAATCACAATCATTATATAGAATTCACAGTGTTGATCAACAACAGTTATTATGCAGTGATTTGACTAACTTGAATTATATGTAAATAACTCAACATCCATGATTCAATTATTAATAGCCGGCATCAAATCATAATTACATTTTAACATACGATAGTATCATTCACTCACTAGTACTTGGCTCTAGGTACTCAGTCACAATTTCAATTCCAGTAGTTGTCTGGTTGTTGTCCCCGAGCACAGGATCAAGTCCTAGCTGTAAATCAAAAGTTGCCATGTTAAGTTATCTGTCTGTCATTAGAAGTCCTAGGGTTACCCTAATCTACTAGGTTGACCCGGGGTTCATTTGGTTTTCTCTTGGAGTCATTAAGCCTTACATCGAGCCTTAGGTGCATGGTCCAGTGCATGGGCCAGTGTTTGTGGCACAGGGGCAAAATGGTCATTGTCAGTGTCAGCACCTGCCTTTAGGTCAAAACATGATCATAATGCTGTCCACAGCATGCCTGTGCTGTAGGACCAAGCACAGCAGTGATTCAATAACCAACGAGGCCCACTAGGGTTCCAAATCATTTCCATATAAGGACAGATGTGAGGAAGGGCTTTTTGGTAATTTCTAGCCTTCCCACAGTGTCCAGGGGGTATGTGGGTGAAATCCTCCAGGTCTGTCCATTATTCTAGACAAATTCCCTTCACTGGGCGTTGGCTCTGGGCGATGTCTGCAGTGCCCAGTGCATCGCCCAGTGCCTGTAGAATCGATGCAAGCTGAGTTTCCAAGGTTGGGCTTTCATGGTTGGGCTCACACCAGATCCTCTGCATGTTTATGGAATTAGGTAGCCCCAGTGATGGCCTACATCATGGTCCAGAGGGTTTTTCCATCAGGCTCACTGTTAGGCTGACTGTGGCTCCCCAAGTAGCCTGGATGAATAGTGTTCAGGGATCTGGTTAGGCTTGGATTTTAGTTCCAGCCTTGTATATGGCTGAAAATACATGAATCAAAAGGGTTCAAAGCTGCATCCATCTAGGGTTAGGACTGTGCAGCCTTGGCCAACACCCAGGGTTCTAAACCACAGATCCATAGGGCCATCTGGCAGTTCAGGTGGGCACAGCCAGGTTTTGGCCATAGAAACAGCACATCTAAATGCTAAAAATGTATAAAGATCTCAGATCTTCCATGCACAAGGTCTGCATGGTTGATCTGGACCAACACTGGGCAAACCCTAGCTAGTCTGGGCTGCCCAGGGAGCAAAACACAGTGAAAACAAGAGAGGGATAGGGAGCAGCAGCATATAGGAGTATTTTATACCTGCACAAGGCTGGGAGAACCCGGATCCAAGCTGGTTGCAGGGCTGCAGCAGGTCCTCCTCCCTTCTTCTTCCTTCTTCCCTCTTCTTTTCCCTCTCTTTCTCTCCTTTTTCCTCTCTTTCTCTCCTTCGGATTCAGCAGAGAACAAGAGCTCTAAATGACCTCAGGTCACGTGGCCAAAAGTCCACTTTTTAAAAATCAGCTTTTGAACTGATTCTGACTAGTTCTGGGTTCTTTGGTGGGATCCACACTGAACCAGGGGTATGAGGTGGTCCCTCAAACTCCCCTCTATCAGTGGAGGGTGCCCATGGTCATGTTGGGTGGTTCCCCCATTTCTAATAATTAAAAATGTGCAAAAACAGCCACTGGGCGATGTCTCTGGGCCTTGTTGCATCGCCCAGTGCCATCGCCTAGAGAATTCCAGCAACTGAATTCAAAGGGGATCAGCACAGGGGTTTGACCCTAGGTCAGGGTATTGTCCCCACATGCCCATTAGGGATTTTTACATGATTTTTCAGAGGTGGGTCCCACCATTATAAGGAGGAGAGAGATTACCTGGGGTTCAAACCATACATGAGGCTGTGACCTATGCAAGAGCAGGGGTCCACTGTCCATCTTCTCACAGGTATAAAAGAGGACATGCACAGGGTTTCTTCATTGATCCATGTCACTGGAGTGATGCTCCACAGTGATCCTGGTTCCCTGATCAGGGGTTCCTATCCTTAAACCAAAATTCCAACTTGTCAGGGGCAGGGTTTGACATTTCTCCGCACCTTACAAAAATTTCGTCCTCAAAATTTGTTTACCTAGTAATCCAAAGAGTTGAGGATACTTCTCCTTCATTTCTTTCTCACGTTCCCATGAAGCTTCTTCCACTGGGTTGTTTCCCCATCGAACTTTCACAAAAGCGACGGTGCGGTTTCAGAAGGTTACGCTCCTTTCTGTCCAATATCTCCGTGGGGTGCTCTTCATAGGTCATATCCACGTCCAACTGTTCAGGTTTAGCTGATAATACATGCATCGGATTGTTTAAGTACTTTTGTAGCATTGACACATGAAAAACATCATGGACGCCTGACAAAGATGGTGGTAGAGCTAGTCGGTATGCTACGGGTCCCACCTTATTGAGAATTTCATATGGACCAATGAAACTTGGGCTCAACTTGCCTTTCTTGTTGAAACGTAGCAATCCTTTGGTTTGAGATACTCGAAGGAATATTTTTTATCCAATCTCAAATTCAATATCCTTCCTTCGATTATCCGCATAACCCTTCTATCTCGACTGGGCTGCCTTGATCTTCTCTCTTATGACATCCACCTTGTCGCATGTCACTTGAATCATTTCGGGTCCTAGATATTTCCGCTCACCAACTTCATCCCAATAGAGCAGAGTTCGGCACTTCCTGCCATAGAGTGCTTCGAATGGTGCCATGCCAATAGTGGAGTGGTAGCTGTTATTGTATGCAAATTACACCAAAGGTATGTGGGCATCCCAACTGTCATTCATTTCCAAAACACAGGCTCGAAGCATATCTTCTAGGGTTTGAATAGTTCTTTCTGATTGTCCGTTCGTCTGCGGATGGAAAGCTGTACTAAGATTTAATTGAGATCCCAATGCCTTCTGTAAACTTATCCAAAACTTTGAAGAAAATCGACGATCACTGTCAGACATAATATTGACAGGCACGCCATGTAAGCGGACTATGTTTTCAATGCATATCTGGGCAAGCTTCTCCATTGGATAACTTATTTTGATCGGTATGAAGTGTGCCACCTTTGTTAGTCCATCTACGATCACCCAAATTGCATTCATGCCCTTCCTGGTGTTGGGCAGATTTGTCATGAAATCCATAGTGATTCTTTTCCACTTCAACTTAGGTATGGGAAGTGGCTGTAATAATCCGTACGGTCGATGTCTCACTGCTATTATTTGTTGACAGGTGAGGCACTTGGACACGTATATTTCTATGGTTGCTTTCATTCCCATCCACTAGTAATACTTCTTCAAATCTTTGTACATCTTTGTGCTTCCCATGTGGATTGTATAGGGTGAGTTGTGCGCCTTTTTAAGAATTCGGTCTTGGACGTCAAAGTCATCAGGCACACATAATCTATCTCGAAACTTCAATGCACCATCTTGGGCCAAAGAAAAAATCTAGGTCCTTATGGACACCTTGTTGAACTTCCCAAATTATTTTGGCCAGCTCGGGATCTAATGGTTGTTTCGTAATTATTTCCTCTTATATCGACGACTGCAGGTCCATTACTGCTAATTGCATAGCTGCTTCTTCGATCACGAGCTACAAATCAAATTTTTGAGCTTCTTCTATTAATTGTTCACTTACGACCAAAGACGCAAGGGATGCAGTCTGAGATTTCCTGCTTAATGCATCCTCCACAACATTGGCTTTACCAGGGTGGTACAGGATTTTGCAGTCATAATCCTTTACCAATTCCAGCCACAGCCTCTGTCTCATGTTCAGGTCCTTTTGGGTGAAGAAATACTTCAGGCTTTTATGATCACTGAAGATTTTACTCTTTTCACCATATAGGTAATGTCGCCAAATTTTCAACGCGAAGACTACCACCGCTAGCTCCAAATCATGAGTGGGGTAATTCTTCTCGTGTTCCTTCAACTGCCTGGAGGCATATGCGACTACTTTACCTCTCTGCATCAGGATGCCACCTAAGCCTGTTCTAGATGCGTTCGTATATACCACCATTCCTCCGGTTCTGTCCAGAATGGTCAAAATTGAAGCTGTTACTAATCGGTTCTTCAATTCTTGAAAACTCTCCTCGTATGTCTCATTCCATTCAAACTTAGCACCCTTCCTCGTGAGTCATAGGTGTCGAGATACGCGAGAAATTCTCAATGAATCAGCTGTAATAACCAGCCAATCCTAAGAAACTTCGGATCTCGGTGGCATTTTTTGGAGTCTCCCACTCGAGGACCGCTTTCACCTTACCGGGGTCTACTTTGATGTCATCTTTGGTGATGATATACCCCAGGAATCCAATTCGGTGAAGCCAAAATTCACATTTACTGAACTTCACAAAGAGCTGGTGTTCCCGTAACCACTGCAACACGAAAGTAAGGTGTCGCACATGCTCTTCTTCATTCTTACAGTACACCAAGATGTCATCAATAAATACTATGACAAACTTATCCAGTACATCATGGATACTCTATTCATCATATCCATGAATGCTGCCGGGGCATTGGTTAATCCGAACGACAACACTAAAAATTCATAATGTTCGTACCGAGTTTGGAACGCCATTTTATGAATATCACCACTTTTGATTTTCAGTTAATGATATCCTGACCTAAGATCAATCTTAGAGAAAACTCTTGCTCCTTGTAGCTGATCAAATAGGTCGTCAATACACGACAACGGATATCGATTCTTGATTGTCAGCTTATTCAACTCGCGATAGTCGATACACAGCCGCATACTTCCATCTTTCTTCTGTACGAACAGCACAGGTGCTCCCCAGGGTGATACACTGGGTCGTATAAATCCCTTCTTCAACAGATCTTGGAGTTGAACGTGTAACTCTTTCAGCTCGATTGGTGCCATCCAGTATGGTGCCTTGGATACCGATGCTGTACCAGGAATCAGATCAATCATGAACTCTATATCACGGTCCGGTGGCAACTGAGTCAGATCTTCTGAAAATACATCAGGAAATTGTCTGACGACGTGGAGTTCCTCCAAGGGTTTTATCTTCACCTCCGTGTCTATCACAGTGGCCAAAAAGCCTTGGCATCCTTCTTCTAATAACTTCCGCCCCTGGAGTGCGGATAATGTTATCCTTCTGGATTTCCCCCTTGATTCACTTTGATAGGTGAAGTCTGACCCATCTTCCAATTTAAATTTTATCTTTTTCTCCGCACATAAGATGTTTGCACTATTGGCGAACAGCTAGTCCATGCCTAGTATTACGTCAAAATCATTTATTTTCATCTTTATAAATCGTGCGGCTAGTTTCTTCCCACAGATTTCAATTTGACAGGGATCGTAGACCTCCTTCAGACTCACGACACTCCCTATTGGTGTGCTGACTACTAACTCATGCCCAATATCTCTTGGTTATTCTTTCATCTTACTTGCAAAGGTTGAGGAGACGAAAGAGTGGGTTGCGCCCGAGTCGAATAATACTCGTGCAAGTATGGTTGAGACATTCAAGGTACCTAGGGTGCTTAGGTAATTTAGGTTATATGAAGTAAGCCAATTATTCCCTATCATCAAGTAGTGTTCAGCAACATACCTGTCAATACGTTGGGGTTCACCTCAGCTTCTTCATTTGTCAAAGCATACACCTTTCCTTGCATCCGATTGTCCTGTGATTGAAAAGGCCTAGCGTAGGGCCGGTTCTACAGATTGTTGCCATATCCACATGATCTACAATCTCTGGCCATATGTCCTTCCTTGTTGCACAGATAACACTTATAGGGTGGAGCAACAGGTGTTGAGGCTTTGCTTGCTTGACTCGTTGTTGGTTGAGCTGGCAAAGCTGCTATCGTCGCTTGACTCGTAGTAGATTGAGCAGGTCGACTGAATGTGGGGCAGAAAGGGGTCTATCCCACGATCGGCCTACGGTATAGAGTCGGAGTAGGGCTTGAACTTATTCCTCGATAAACTTTATTCAGCCATCCAAAAGTTTGAAAATTATTTGGCCTTTTATTCAATCCAGGCGACATCACAGTCTTTTCTTTCTCCTTTTCTTTGAATCTATCCTCCATTTACTTTGCCTGATCAACCATTTGGGCATAATCCCGAATGTCCATAATTGACAAAACTGACCTGATCTCAGTTTTGAGTCCCTTCTCAAATTTCTTGGCCTTACTAACTTCCCCCTTCAGGTGCTCTCGAGCAAAATGGAACAGATCTTCGAATCGTTGCTGATAGTCTATTACCGACTTAGTTCCTTGCACCAATGCAATAAATTCTGCTTCTTTTCTGTCCTTAAAGCTCTCAGGGAAGTAGTTCTTGAAGAAAATTTTTTTGAATTGTGCCCACGTGGGATTTGGGTGAGCAGCTTCCAAATTAGGCCTGGTCGCCTTCCACCAAGCTTCAGCTTCATTCTACAACTGATAACCCGCACAAATAATCTTTTGTGCATTCGTGCACTCAAGTACTTCAAATGCCTTTTCTAGGGCACTGATCCATCGTTCCGGCTGCATTGCCTCAGAGGTTATTTTTGAAAATGCAGGTGGATGAAGTTTCTTGAATCGCTCCATCACCTTGGCAGTGGAATTTTCCGCTAAGTACTGAGGTACCGGTGGTGGAAATAGCACTGGTCGATTGGGTGGTGGTGGTGGTGCTCATAGTTGCAAACTGTGCAGACATCTAACCAAGCAACTCTTATTGTTATTGCATGGTTTGTGTCATCGTGGTCATGAATGCAGTCACATCACCGGCTACCACACTTGGCTGAGGTGCTGCTACAGTAGCTTGTGCAACCGCTGGTGCCTCTGATGAAGCAGCCGATGCCTTAGAGTTTCGAGCCTCAGCCCCATTAGGCAGCTCCACCTCCGATACAACTCTAGGTTGTTTACCTTTTCGACCTCCACAAGAACTTCTAATGTTGACCATTGTTGCTTCTCTGAAAAGAGGAGCGAGTTCAATATCCCAATTCATCTATATGGATCAACAGTTGTTTCCTAGCTAGAAGATACTAACCCAGTCCACAGTTCCAACGAGTATCATGAGTCATACCAGTAAGGTGGATTGCTAGATTTATTGTCTCGGTTTGTTAGGTAATGTGTTTCATTGATTGCTTTGTGTTTCTCGATCTTATGCATTTTATGTGTCAATATGCTATGCATGGCACTAATGAGAGATTTCAGATTCTTAATAAAAACTTTTAATTAATTACCTGCTCTAGTAGGTAAGCATCTCTAGCTTCTTCCCGGTCTCGAACTCTATTGCCAGTAGAAATTCTATGTCAGCTATTACCTCTCCAGGTAGACTCAAAAAATGCTCTCGATCCTCGGGTCCACTAATGGCTGTGATAGCCAAGTAAAAGTCCAATTGATTCTCAGCCCAGGGTAACACTAACCGTATTCGTCTCAGTCTCTCTCGTAGATGTCTAATATAAAGCATGATGCTGGGGTCACCAGCCTCAGTCAACTAACTGGTCCTATCACATAAAATAGTTCTAGGCATTAGGGTATACTTAATTAAAAGAATTAAGTACACGACTATTAAAACTTAAATAATCAAAGATCAATGAAACAACTCTTGGGTTGGCTCGAGGTACCTTTACGTCTAAGTGTTTCGATTGACTAGGAGTCCTATTAGGTCCTATTCTCAGCTATCCTAGGCCTAGGTTTGGATGAGATCTACGCTTCCCACAAGTACTACATATGCATTACAACATACCTATGTAATTATGTCCAGTTTGCACAGCAACAGTCCAGTCAGTTCGTACATTATAATAGGCAAGCATAAAGTATATTAATAATACACACCATAAGCTGTAATTATACATACAAATATACTCACAAATATGAAGTAAACTAATTATTTAGTTTAACCTAATCATATAGATTTTCCCTAATCCCAATGTGTTGCATTTGTAAAATTTTCACTCTCTTGAACTTATGAAATCTAAGTTCTTAGGTCATTAATTATTTATTATTATATTTTATTAATATATTATTATTATTATTTAGTAAAAATAATAAATTTTTTTCCAGTCCTATGGGGTTATTATGCCCAAAACTAGGGTCCTCATGTGCAAATACTGTAACTCTACAAATTTACCATCATTGGGCGATGTCTCTGGGCGTTGCCACATCACCTAGTGCCATAGCCCAGAGAATCGGGCGTAGGGTTTTTAAATCCGAGAATGGCCCACTTTGACTCCATTCTCTTCTAACCTCTTCTAAACACTTAGGGAATAGTCTTGGAGGGTAGTAGGGCCTATTTCACCCAAATTCTTTGCAAACCCCCATAATTTACACGAGCTTACACGTGTCTCGATAAGTTTCTTCTCCACATTTACCTCTTTGATCACTTACTTTATTAAATCAACTCCTACATTAGGTTTTCTCGTTTCCTTGTCCTAACCTAACCACTTTTGTTATATATATTTTTTTACTTCTTGTAGAAAATGTCTACAAGCCGCCGTACCACTCAAAAATCGATAGCCCAAAAGAGGCTACGGGTCGAATCTGAGGAGTCTTCTTATTCTTCAATTCAACCATCATCTCCTAGAGAGGATTCATCTTCTGAGGAGCCAGATTTTGATCACCATCTTTTCTCTAGGTATGAGCACGCCAAAGAATGGAAAAATTTCACCTCTGTAAAGATAGTAAATGGCCGGGTGGTACGAGTAGAGGACTTCCACCAATATGGCGTCTTTGCCAAATTCAATGCCCTAGGCTGGGCATCGATGCTATCCCCTACCGAGCCTTGTTATCCCAACCTGGTTCGGTACTTCTATTGCAACTTGATGCCATCCGGGGCACAAGATTTCACACTTTTGAGTAGGGTACAGGGAGTGGATATCAGATTGACCACTACCCTTCTAGCAGAGATCTTGAGTTTACCAGACACAGGGGAGATGGTCTACTACCAGCCCCGCATGGACATTTTTGATATGTTCTCTTTGGAGACTAGGAGGATAGTATTCAAGGCTTTGACAGGTTTAGGAAACACTCCTAAGTCTGAGACTGCCTACAAACCTAGTGCCAGGGTGATCAGTAGGTGTGTAACCTACAATATTTATCCTAAGGGTGGAACCAAGGGCAGTATTTCTATGATGAGAGCATACCTTACCTACTGCCTCTTGGGAGCTGGTCAGGGGGGTCTAGTCATCAACCTCCCTTATTTATTGCTTCAGGTGATGCTTTATCATGCCCGAAACCCAGCTGATGGGAACCTTCCCTACGGGAGATTCCTTACCTTGGTCTTCCAATATTTTGGGGTTCCATTGGAAGACGAGTTTATTGATAGGGTCCGATCCAGACCTATAGATAAGACTTCTATCTTGAAGATGCAGGTGCCTGGGGAAGATCCAGTAGTGGATGAGGAGCAGGTGATGGCTGAGGATATGCAGCAGGGCAAGGAGTAGGGTGGTGATGCATAGGGTGAGGGTCAGATTGGAGAGGAGCAGGGAGACATTGGAGTACACTCAGGGCATGTACACAGAGGAGCAGGGGTTAGGTCCAGATGATCTCGAGGGTTTTGACACTCAGTTTACAGATTTACCCACTTATGAGATGACCGACGCCACTAGCTCACAGATTCCAGGTCCTTCAGAGTGGTCTTAGATGATGGCACATTTCCAGAGCCTTGGCACTCAACTCTCTAGCTTGGCAACTAGAGTGGATCAGGGTTTCACTTCCTTAGAGACGAGGGTGGGGTCTGTAGAGCAGCGTCTAGATTTCAGGGATAGGTTCTACAAAGTTGACTCTCACTAGACTCAGCCTCCGCCGAGCGACTTGCCTCCTATAGAGTAGTTCCTGCAGTACCAAACTTTCGTGCTACGTGGTTTTGACTACTGTTATTTTCTTTATGCTTATGTACTTTTTCTTTCTTTGTTTTCAGTTTATGTACTTGTTGAATTGCAATTATGCAATCAAACTTTTTTAACTATTACCGAGTTAATGAAATTCTTGCATTTTTACTTAATTGCATCTACTTCCCTTGTGTTTTTTTTTAATTCTTGCATGTGTTATTGTTTAAAACTTATTAGTCCTAGTCTGCAACCCATAATTGTAAGAAGAGCCTTAGGCTCTGATACCAAGCTCTGTCACATCCCAAACCACCCCCTAGGAGGATTGGGTAGGTGACCCGAATTGCGTAACGGCAATCCGCCAAATCCCACGGATCTAGAAGCAGTGCTTACGATCATGGAACCATATCCACATTTTAACCATAAGTAAGATCAGAGTAATGTAAGACGTCTACAATTCAAAAGTAAATGGAAGTATAGTGATATGGGAAATGATGATAATATATATATATAAAGTCTTGTTTGATACATCTCCCGAGCACACACAACCCACAACAAAGAAATAAAAGCTGATAAGTACATACAAAAATATATACAGGGCGAGCATTCTCAGCCCCAAAAAGAAAAACAAAAGTAGAAGCTACACGACCAAGTTAGAATGGGGATAACTCTAGAAAACTCAAAAGGAGTCCCCAGTCAAAGCATCACATGCACGCTTCAATGACCTTCATCCGTAATGATCACCGAGAACGTATGCAAGATCGGTATGACCTTCGTTGAGGTCCACACCAACATCATCATAACAACCAAAACTCTCCTCCTCGAGATAGCCCATCATGCCACACCCGCATCCACCTGCAGGATCATCTAAGAAAAAACATTGCATAACAGAGTGTGAGTCCCACTGAGCTCGTGAGCAAATAACATCAATCATGCATGCACATGCAATCACAATTCATAATTTATATGATCCTACATGATATGCAAGTCCAAATTTTATAATTAGCCACCTATCATTACAACTAAGTCGGGTCTGTGCCACTACAATCCCCAATACATGTATCCCTGGTGTAGGCTTCTAACCCCTTCCCGCGATACATCCATTGAGTAGTCAGAGAAGACTGGTCAGCCCCCGCATTCGTTCACCAAGGTCGGCCCGACCAGCCCTCTGTGATCAACCTGAGGAAACAACCGTTTCTTCTCTCATTTTCTTTTTTGGCTTATAGCCCATATGCACCATTTCGGTGTTCTTTTATTCTTTTTTTTTTCTCTCCTTGATAATTGCCCCTCAGGTATCCAGCACCTTAACCCCTATTGGTAAGGGTGCGTAGTACGAGTGATGAAACTCTAGCCCCATGTCTATATGGCATCATATGAGTCAAGCGGTGTCAACTATACCCCATAATACGGGCTACCACAGGCCCCATTTCCAAGCCGAGTACGGCATCTAGTCTAACAATCACAATCATCATATAGAATTCACAGTGTTTATCAACAACAGTTATTATACAGTGATTTGACTAACTTGAATTATATGTAAATAACTCAACATCCATGATTCAATTATGAATAGTCGGCATCAAATCATAATTGCATTTGCACATATGATAGTATCATTCACTCACCAGTACTTGGCTCTAGGTATTCAGTCATAATTTCAGTTCCAGCAGATGTCTGGTTGTTGTCCCCGAGCACAGGATCAAGTCCTAGATGTAAATCAAAAGTTGCCATGTTAAGTTATCAGTCTGTCATTAGAAGTCCTAGGGTTACCCTAATCTTACTAGGTTGACCCGGGGTTCATTTGGTTCTCTCTTAGAGTCACTGAGCCTTACACCGGGCCTTAGGTGCATAGTCCAGCGCATGGGCCAGTGTTTGTGGCACAAGGGCAAAATGGTCATTGTCAGTGTCAGCACCTGCCTTTAGGTCAGAACATAATCATAATGCTGTCCACAGCATGCCTGTGCTATAGGACCAAGCACAATAGTGATTCAATAACCAGCGGGGCCCACTAGGGTTCCAAATCATTTCCATATAAGGACAGATGTGAGGAAGGGCTTTTTGGTAATTTCTAACCTTCCCTCAGTGTCCAGGGGGTATGTGGGTGAAATCCCCCATGTCTGTCCATCATTCTAGCCAAATTTCCTTCACTGGGCGTTGGCTCTGGGCGATGTCTGCAGCGCCCAGTGCATCGCCCAGTGCCAGTGAATCGATGCAGGCTGAGTTTCCAAGGCTGGGCTTGCATGGTTGGGCTCACACCTAATCCTCTGCATGTTTAGGGAATTAGGTAGCCCCGGTGATGGCCTACATCATGGTCCGGAGGGTTTTTCCATCGAGGCTCACTATTAGGTTGGTGTTGGCTACCCAAGTAGCTGGATGAATAGTGTTCGGGTTTTGGTTAGGCTTGGATTTCAGTTCCAGCCTTGTATATGGCTGAAAATACATGAATCAAAAGGGTTCAAAGCTGCATCCATCTAAGGTTAGGGTTGTGCAGCCTTGGCCAATACCTAGGGTTCCAAACCACAGATCAATAGGGTCATCCTGGCGGTTCGGTGGGCACAGCTGCATTTCGACCTTACGAGAAACAGCACATCCTAAATGCTAAAAATGTATAAAGATCTTAGATCTTCCATGCACAAGGTCTGCATGGTTGATCTGGACTAACACTGGGCAAACCCTAGCTAGTCTGGGCTGCCCAGGGAGCAAACCACTGTGAAAACAAGAGAGGGATAGGGAGCAGTAGCATATAGGAGTATTTTATACCTGCACAAGGCTAGGAGAACTCGGATCCAAGGTGGTTGCAAGGCTTCAGCAGGTCCTCCTCCCTTCTTCTTCCTTCTTCCCTCTTCTTTTCCCTCTCTTTCTCTCCTTTTTCCTCTCTTTCTCTCCTTCGGATTCAGCAGAGAACAAGAGCTCTAAATGACCTCAGGTCATGCCTATATATAGGCCCAAGACCACTAAGGTCTCTTTGGCCAAAAGTCCCCTTTTTAAAAATTAGCTTTTGAACTGATTCTGACTAGTTCTGGGTTCTCTGGTGAGGTCCACACTGAACCAGGGGTATGAGGTGGTCCGTCAGACTCCCCTCTATCAGTGGAGGGTGCCCATGGTCATGTTGGGTGGTTCCCCCATTTATAATAATTAAAAATGTGTGAAAACAGCCACTGGGTGATGTCTCTAGGCCTTGCTGCATCGCCCAGTGCCATTGCCCGGAGAATTCCAACAACTGAATTCAAAGGGATCAGCACAGGGGTTTGACCCTAGGTCAGGGTATTGTCCCCACATGCCCATTAGGGGTTTTTACATGATTTTTTAAAGGTGGGTCCCACCATTATAGGGAGGAGAGAGATTACCTGGGGTTCAAACCATATATCAGGCTGTGAGATGTGCAAGAGCAGGGGTCCACTGTCCATCTTCTCACAAATATAAAAGAGGACATGCACAAGGTTTCTTCATTGATCCATGTCACTGGAGTGATGCTCCACAGTGATCCTGGTTACCTGATCAGGGGTTCCTGTCCTTAAACCAAAATTCTAGCTTGTCATGGGCAGGGTTTGACATCACCCCAGTAGTTGAAATCAGTGGAGAACCCTTGAGGATGTCATCCTATATGCCTGTTAGAAAATGGGTTGCAGACCCATGCAACTACACTACTCACCGCCTGATGTGCAGTTCTAACTCTAGGTACTCCCTCTCTTACCCAAATATGTGGGGCCCACACCTGTTCAGATATGTGTTAGACCTTGGAAGGGGTATTGGTACCATGCCCAAGCCATAGGAGGGGGTTCGATGTCAATTCTAGGTAAAATCTTATGTTATGAATATAAAGAGTGAGAGCCACTCTTCATTTGGCTTTGTTAGCCCTATAGTGGATCAAATCACGCACTCTTGGGCTTGGATTGTTCGTGCACTCTTGCTCTTCATTCCTATCCGAGTGGAATTTTAAAAGAGATCTTCAATTTTTGAGTTTTTCTTGTTATTTTGATTTTCCTTTGTTTCTCCATTATGTATGAGTGAGACGACAAAGCTCTAGCATCGTGATTCAGGAAGGAGGTGATTCAGCTCATTGTCCGGAGGTCAATCCGGATGAGGATGTGTTGACTGATTGTGAAGAGTCTTCAAGGGCTTCATGGTACGAGGGCCAGTTGCTCAAGGATACACCATCCCATATCTATAGCAACTCCTGGAAGGCGCCCAAGGTAAGCCTTTGAATTCATTTTTTTGGATTTGGGATGTCATGTTGCTTACTTTGAATTGGAATTTTTGCTTGTAATGCCATGTGTTAATCTCTGTTAATTCTCTTAGGCTCTGTTGTGTTGTGTAGTTCTCTGTGTGATGCCTAAATTGTGTGGCCATTATTAACTCCATATAGCTTATGATTGACCTCATTTGGGACTAGGTTTATTGGGGATTGGTTGCCTTTGATGCTCCTTGATGTTTCAGTCTTAGGGTTTATTATATGGATTGATCTATTTTAAAACAGCTGCTTAGTTTGACCCATCAGGGATTTTGAACTGATTATGGTATTGCTGTATTGTTTTGATGTGCAGGAACCCATGGCCTATAATAAGTATGGGTCATGCTCCACTACTCTGAGCTGGTGTAGCCAACTATGTGGGGGCTGTTTGACAGCGAGTCGTGGCAGCCAGCTTCGAGGATCTAGCTCTTCTCCAGACTAGGTCCTTCAATACGTCCTAGGTATAGGCCCTGGCTAAGAGGTGGTGGCCCACTACTTATACTTTTCATCTGCCTTTGGGCTAGATGATAATCACACCCCTCTGCTTTTCTTGTACATAGGCCTTTCTTTTGGAGGTGAGGCGGTGATAGGGTGCCCTAAGGTGTGGGAGAACGATGATGAGGAGCTGAAGAGGCTTCTTGGGTTGCTTCCTTCTGAGTCTAACGTTGCGGAGCAATGGTTCCATCGAGAGTGGGACAAGATGACAGTAATCGACTCATCTGATATCGAGAAGCTAGACCAATAGGCGAGGTGCTTCATCCTCTACTTCCTGGGGAACACTTTGTTTTGCACCAGCGGTATGAGGATCCACATCTTTATAGTGTGGTACCTCAAGGATCTGTTGAAGGTGAAGAAATTCAACTGGGTTGATGACACTTGGTTTATACCAGAGGTAATATGGTATTCCTTCCTTATGCTTTGTATTATATTTTCTTGTATTACTTGTACTGATGTCTGCTTCTTGATTGCAGTGCTGGTGCTATAACCATTTGGGAGTACGGGCTCCCAGGTTGGTATCTTGAGATAACTCCTTCTTTCTTAGGGCGGGGATGTGGTTGTCTGATAATACCCGTCCTAAGGAGAGGAAGGTACCAGTGTCGGTGGTGATGGAGGTGTTGGACCAACTCTCCCCATAGGAGGTATGAACCTGCTCTGTGCCTCTGATCTTGTTTGTGTTGTTTTACTTCCTTGATATCTGACTCTGACTTAGATTTATTTGTGTTGGCAGGTTGTGTGTAAGCCTTTTGAGTCTCTCAAGCTAGGTGTGCAAGCTCGACTAGAGGCTACTAGGAGGCTCGTGCTACGGTGAATGGTCTTTGCTAGGCCATCTGGGTATGCCTTATATTTGGGGGCCCGGGCCTATAGGCAATGGCTGAGTGTTTAGAGGCCTTGTAGTCCTATAAAGCCTCCTCGCTTCATGCTTGAGCTAGAGAGACTCTCTAAGAGGGAGATGAACCAGTTCATGAAGGGTGTTGATGCACGGACCTTCGTTAAGCCTAACTCGTGGGGAAGTAATCTGCGGTTATAGGGCGAAGGAGCTGATGTATGTTTGATTCACTCCTTTGGGTCCGCAGTAAGTCTCGAATACCTTTGCTTTCGTTCTTCCCAATTTGCTATTTTGGTTTCTAATTGTCTCTTTGTATGCTCGGCCCCACCTGGTATCGAGCCTTACGAGGCTAGGGGAGACCACTAGTATCTTGTAAGAACTACTCTTCTTTGGGTGTCCCGGTTCATGAGGCCACCTCGTTCAAGTCTCTCCTGGGGTAGTACGTTCCCCTGCTAAGCGATATTAGGGGTAGATCATCGCGGCACCCCTCATGTTAATACAAGTTGTTGGATGCCTTCTTCACGCTTTAGATGGTCCTTCGTATGTCGAGGTGGGAAGTACCTATCCTCACCTTCTTTATCGTTGGTGGCTTTCCTTGTGGCTTTGACTTTGTAAGTACCTCTACCTATGCTTTGCAATTCCTTTCTTGTGTGATTAGCTAACCATCAATGTTGGTGTAGGTCCTTGGTTATAGATATGATGATCTATTGGGGATGGTTGTTAGCTGTGATGAGCACATTTATGTGTGAAATCTTAGGGCATATAGCATACATTTTACCACATTGACAGAGTTACTTTGGTGCTTTCTTGTACTTTTCAAGTTTTGGGCTATTTTGGGCTATTCTAGACTATTGGGAGCTGCATGTCCCAAGTTACACGTAAAGTTGCCATTTTTCTTTCCATGACTGTAAAGAAGACTAAATTTGGAGCAAGTTGGACGTGACGGAACGCAAGTACGCATTTGTTTAGCCCACCATATAGTTCATTATTCTTTTCAGCCTAAGAAAGGATAATGGGTCAAAAAGGAGCCGTAGTGCAAGCCCATAGTCATTCTACCACTTCCCAAGGACATTTTTGACATTATAGAAGATATTTCTAAGCAATGGTGGAGATCTACTGCAAGTACAGGGCCATTTTGGTAATTTTGTATTTTTGAAGAGAGAGAAGGACTGCTACCCACATGGAGGGACCCACACTACCACTAGATTCCATAATTTTGAAGGGCCACTACTATCAATGATTTTATTGCACTGCATTTAATGCCCCCTGATTTTTAGAGGACACATTGGGGATTTTGTTATTTGGTTGAGTGGAATCCTAATCATCATAATCCTAATCATCACTCTCTCTCTCTCCTCCAACTTTTCAAGGGCATTCCTGGAATTTCACTTGGGATAGATTTATTTTGAAAGATATTTTTTCATCTATGGAAGGTTGAAAAATCAAAGATACTTTGATTTTATTGCTTGGAGAAGATGTCTACAAAGAAAAGGAAGCACAAGTTAGAATTAGAAATTTACTTTTCTAGAAATAGAAGGTTTATGTAAACAATATTCTCTTCTCCCCCTCTTTCTATTTTTTTCTTTTTCTTAGGAGCCAAGGCATTGTAAAGGAGGAAGGAGAAGGGAATATTCCCTATTTTTGGATCCTCTTCTCACACTCTCTCTCCTCTCCATGATTTTTAGAAGGACACGAGCTCCAAAATCATGGAGCTCCTCCTCCTCTCCTCTCTTCTCTTATTTCTTCTCCCCTTCCCCTATAAATACCCCCTACCTCTCTTATAAAAATTATTCATTCATTTTGTGAAATTTCTTCTCTTCTTTTCCTTCTAAATTGTGATTTTTGGCTTTCTAGTTTTTTATTTTGATTTCATAAGATTAGTTCTTTCTAGTTTTTAGTTTTGATTTCATAAGATTAGTTCTTTCTAGTTCTTAGTTTTGATTTCATAAGTCTAGTTTAATGGTTGTAATAGATTTAATTCATGCTTTAATGTCTTCAATATGGTTGTAATAGTTCTAGTGTAAAGCTTCCTAGTCTAAGTTCCTATGTTGATGACAAGACTTGGAGATTTAGAAGAAGAAGCCATGGTAAGTTTATTCAAGTATTCATACAAGCAAGTTCAATCCGGTTCAAGCACATCAAGGTACCTCATTCTCTAAACCCTTAACCTCATTCTCCCTCTCCTCTATCTCATTCTCTCTCTTCTTCTTCTTCTCCCTCTATTTCTTTTATTTTTCTTTTATGTGGTTATTTTGTTTATATGGATGTGTGGCTGTGTTTTATTACTTCAATTTGCATTAGTTTGATAGGTTTCTTTTATTCCTTTATTCCTTTCAATTTGTGTTAGTTGATAGGTTAGATGCTTGTGAGTTAGGATCCGTTAGTTTCATTGCCATTAGTTTATTTAGTGCTTTAATTAATTTTTGGTTCACTTTGCATTACTTTTAAGTTAGTTAAATAGAGTGGCGTATATCTCCTGGGTGTTTGACCCGTAGCTATGATTGACCCGTAAGCTTGCGCTTTTATTTTAACTCAAACAACAACTTTGAAGCTGCTTGGCTGCCTCACAGAAACGAGAGGATCCTCTAGTTGGTACATTGTTCATTGCATTATTTTGATGTCCCGCATGGTTAGTATGTGTGGTGGAAATGTATGAATGCTAATGTCTTGTAATGTAATGCAAGGAGGGTGACATTTTGGGGTACAAGGCAACTACCAATCGGCTCTAGAAGGAAAGGGATGAGGCTCTTCAAGCTGCCCGCTTGCCCCAACGTAGAGGTTTTGTGCTAGGAGGCTCCCCGCCATCCGGATCGATGATCCCATGGATGACCAGATGCGAGGGTGGATGATAAGCTGGAAGAGAGTGGGGAGCAAGAGCGATGACGCACGATGAGGACAAAGGAGGATGATGAGGAGGAGGAGTCCTGAGAGGATGAGGATGGTGGAGATGATGTTGATGGGGGGGCCAGTAGTTATGTCCTCACTTTGTTTTTGTTTTTGAAGGATGTACTGGATGAGTAAAAGTTTTGGGTACATTTGGGTCCTCGTGAATTTTTGATGATTTTTAATCCAATTTTATTTGATCCATTCTATGGTTTTTGATCAAATGTGTGGGTTGGATAGGTCAAAATAGGATGTATAAATGTGAGTGTAATGCAAGATGGTCCATCGTGACCCTATGATATAGGATGATGTGTTGGGACGGCAGTGGGACCCACCGTGTGAGCGGAAATGTACGCACTCAACCTAAGATGTAAAACACAAGATTGACATCGAATTCTCGCTCCATCAATAGTGAAAGCTCTTCTTTCAACATCGAGAGTATAATTATGAATGTCGAGTGCCATTTACCGACTGTTTAACCACACTTAGACAATAAAAGGACATTATTAGACAATGAACCACTTGGGATCGATATCGGCTTGGATTCTTCGACAAAGGTGTCGTTGTCGATTAGTTCACCGTCAATCGGGGATATTCACTGCTGACTCATTGTTTTCATTCTGATTGCTTCCTTTGAAATGCCCAGCTTATTTGTGATTTTTTATTTCTTCACTTCTTGAGCCCTTGCTCATCCTCGGGGCTATTTTAAGAGACTTGGGAGTGTAGAAACTCTATCTGCTCGACATGCTCTTAGGGTGTTTCATAGTTCCTCTCCTCTGTTGTCTATTTTGCAGTTTTTGTTATTTTATTCACTAATGGACAGCGTTGAGTTCTTGGATGGATTCCATGTTGAGAGATGATCGTGAAGTTTTGGGGGAGAGTACATCTCTAGCTTCTAATGGGTAAGAAGAACATAACGCTTACGTGGGGCTTGCTCGAGGAGTTTCTCGCTATTGATCCCGAAGCTCATGTGTTCCACTTTGGTACAAATGGGCTTGAGGTATGTCCAATTTATGAAGAATTTTGTACATGCTTTCTCCTCAACATGGTGCTAGGATACGCCCCCTCTGAAGGGACGATCATCCAAAGACATCATGTCCTTCTTGGTTTGGAGAAGGGACATCTTCCCCACTTTATGGCATGTTCAATCTATTGATGTTTTGGTGAATATTCACCTCCTTTGCGGGTCAACATAGGGGAGACTATGGTTTAATGGAGGTAAGAAGAGGACCTTTGTATCGTGGTGATTACTCAATTCCTTCTTCACCTGGTGCTCGCGGGGCTTCGTTGATGGAAGTTGCTACAAAACCACGGAGGCAGCGACATCATTCCTACCGTCTTGTAGGAAACGATGAGAGGGTTGATTGTCTTGAGTGAAGCAAACTTCATACCAAGATTTTACTAGTAGCCTCGCTTGCCGCATTTTCTTTTCTTCTTCGGTGATTTTCTTTTCTTTTTCCATACATTTGGTACTATCCTTAAATCCATTTGAATGGTAGGTTTGACTATGAAGAGGCCACACTTTGTAAGGCGGCAGAGGAGACTTCAAGATTAAGCATTATTGTTCCATTCGGTGGTGATGGAGTATTACCATTGGGATTCTTGGGAGCATGCTCTTCTCGTATTTTTATGAGCATAAGTCGGGGTGTTTATGGTGGCTTGTTGATGCACCTGCTGAATTCTTTTCCGGATATAACTATGCTTGTTGGGGCTTTGTCGTCATAACCCAATGGTCGAGATCGACTCAAGATGTGGCAAGACTTGGTGAATTCTTAATCCACCGGTAACATTTGGACAAGGAGTTGGTGGGAAGGATTGGCAGTTTATGGTGATCTGGGACAATATGAAGACCGGGGAGCCGCGTGATGATGAAGGGAGACTCCGAGTACGAAGACTCAGAAGACCCAAGGAAAGAAGAAAGAGAAGATCGGATGGAGGATACTAACGTGAGCGAAGGAAACTACAGCTCTTTCAAGTTCCAAGCGTTCTAGGGAGGTGGAAGAAGATGATGGTGAAGGCACAAAATGATCTAATTGTTCTCCAAGGCAAGGATCGCAAAGTTGAAAAAAAAAGTGAAAGATTTGAGCTATTAGGGATGTTTTACTGCCAAGAGTAGTTCTTTTTGTTTTTTGAATTTACATTATGCTTTTTCTTTTGCCTATTGAGCTCTTTTTAAACCTTAAATTCTGTGATTGAACTTTGAACTTGGTTGAATGGGATGATTTTTATTTTATTTTTTGTATTTGATGACTCAGTCCTGATGTTTATTTCACCAAGATGCCGACGTACCCTCAAGTTTTCTGGGTGATCAGGTCGAATGTAGTCCCATTGTTTAGGAAACTTTTTAGACATTGTACTTCTTGGATTTGATCCATATTTATTATGTAATGGAGTTCGATCCCATCTAGATCCACTCACAAACTTCTTGGCCAAGTAGTATTTCCTCCCTTGATCATGGGGGTCGCTCCAATGACCTAAATTTGCCTCATGGATCATGTAGATGAAGGATGACAAGGATGACAACCAAGCAAACCAGTCTCGATAATAAATCTAGAACATACTTTCTCCTGGAGAGAAAGATGCCTTTGGAGAACGGGCAACTTCAATCCCAAGAAAATATCTTAGTTGTCCTAGATCTTTTATGTCAAATTCCCGTCCCAAGAAAGCCTTAGGTGAGAAACTTCATCTGTATCATTACCGGTCACAACTATATCATCAACATAAACTATGAGAAGAGCGACCTTTTCTCCCTTTCGCTTGATGAACAGAGTGATCAGCATGACTCGCTTATATCCACAAGAGACCATGGCTTTATGAAACCTACCAAACTATGCCCGTGGAGATTGCTTCAACCCATAGAGTGCCCTTTTGAGCCTACAAACTTTCCATGGGTCTTGTCAGAGGAAAAACCCGGAGGAACATCCATATAAACCTCCTCTTCCAGCTCCCCATGAAGAAATGCATTTTTTACATCCAACTGCTATAGGTCCCACCCAAAGTTGATAGCACAAGACAGTAAGACCCGGACAGTGTTCAACTTCGCAACAGGGGCAAATGTCTCCTGGTAGTCGATCCCATAAGTCTAAGAGAAGCCTCTGGCCACAAGCCTGGCTTTATATCTATCCACTGTTCCATCTGGCTTCTGCTTGACAACAAATACCCATTTGCACCCGATTGGTTTCTTACCCGAAGGAAAAACAACTAGCTCTTATGTATCATTTTTAAGTAAGGCCGTCATTTCTTCCATCATGCCTGCTTTCCACTTTGGATCTGCAATCGCCTCCTGCCATTTCTAAGGAATAGAAACAGAGGAAAGAGAAGAGACAAATGCACGATAGGAAGGAGATAAAGCATCATAGGAAACAACATTGGAGATGGGGTGTTGGGTGCATGACCTAACGCCTTTACGAACAGCGATAGGTAAGTCAAGGGAAGGATCCTTACCAGATGATGTAGTAGGGTCCGGATCTGGATCAAGTGCAGACAATTGTGGAGGTGGTATGGTGGTGGTGGTAGTCTCAACTTGTCCTATGCGCTCCCGAGTATATACCTTATCAATAGGGATTTGACTGACTGGCCTACGCTCCCCCTGAATAGGAGCCACTATAGGAGCTGAAGTTACAGAGGGCTCCCCCTGAATAGAAGCCGGAAGAATGGCAGACACATCTTCAAAACCCTGATCCTGCTCCCCCTGAAGAGGTGTCTGGGAATAATATGATAAGGACTCATAGAAGACAATATCCATGGAGACAAAAGTCCGACGAGAAGGTGGATGGTAACACTTGTATCCTTTCTGGGTCGCAGAATAGCCCAGAAAAATACACCGAATGCTCCGTGGATCAAATTTCCCATGAGGATGATGATTGCGGACATAGCAAACCTAACCAAAAACTTTGGGGGGAACCACAAAGGAGGAGGAACCCTGGAGGAGATCAATGGGGGAACGGCCATCAAGGACACGGGTAGGCACCCGGTTGATGAGATAAGCAGCGGTAAGAATGGCATCACCCCAATAGTGAGAAGGAACCTGCCGTGCAAACATAATGGCCCGGCTACCTCAAGGAGATGTCTATTTTTCCTTTCAGAACCCCATTCGGCAAGTGTCAACACAATGGTCCGATGGACAATACCATGTGCAGCCAAATAAAGTTGGAACCGACCCTCCATGTACTCTCTGCCATTATCACTGCGTAAAATGCGCAAGGTGGCATTGAATTGGGTCTGAACCATACGATGAAATAACTGAAAATAGCGGAAGACCTCACTTTTATGGCTCATCATGTACACCCAAGTGGCACGAGTATAACAATCAATAAACGAAACAAACCATCGATGACCAGAAAGGGAAGTACAATGGGCAGGGCCCCACACATCAAAATGAACCAAAGCAAAAGGAAACTCACTTCTTTTATTTAATGAAGAATAACTGGAACGAGTCTGTTTGGCCAAAACACAAGCCTCACATAAAAACTCATTCCTATTACAATGCTTAATCAAGCTCGGAAACAAAAGAGACAAAGTACTAAGGGATGGATGACCTAGTCGGCAGTGCCAGAGATGAAGGTCAGGGGACGAGGTGGACTGTAAATGATGAGCTATAGAGGAAGCCGAATGCAAAGTTGAAGGCTGACCCGGGTCAAGTAAGTAGAGACCACCCTACATCTTACCACCCTCAATCGTGCGTCCCATCTCCAGATCCTGTATGACACAATGAGAAGGGAAAAAAGTCAGTTTGCAGTTCAGATCTCTAGTTAGACTACTAATAGAGAGAAGGTTGGTAGAAAAGGACGGAACATGCAAAACAGATTTATTTGAAAGGGTAGGTGAGCAGCGTATGGAACCCTTCCCATTAATAGGAGAAAGGGAACCATTAGCTACTCGAACACTGTCTTTGCCAGAAGATGGAGAATAAAGATGAAATACATGGGAGGAGCCAGTCATGTTGTCAGTGGCACCGGAATCTATAATCCAAGGACTGGATACAGCCGATGCACACAGACTCCTACTGGAGTACCTGAGGCAAAATTAGAACCAGGAGGGGCAACAGGTGTAGATGCCGTAGTGGAGGCAGCGGAAGAGGCCTATAGCATGCGACGAAAAGCTAGGAGCTCATCCTGAGTAAGCCCAATGTTAGATGAAGGGGCAGCAGCAGTAGTAGTAGGAGAATCAGCCATATGAGCCTTGGGCTTAAACTTCCCACGGGCTTTCTTTTCCTCAAAATCAGCAGGCTTCCCATGGAGCTTCCAGCATTGAGCCTTGGTATGATAGAGCCTGTTGCTGTTCACACTTGACAGACCTTTAGGGACAGAGTACCACCATCGAGTGGTAAGAGAAGGAGTACTGGAAGGAACTTGCAAGGCGGAGCGATCAACAGTAGAGGAATGCAGAATAGCAGCCCGACGAGATTCCTCATTATGAACCAAGGCAAAGGCCTGCTCTAGGGATGGAAAAGGGGACTGCCCAAGTATTTGCACCCGAATAAGATCAAACTTCATATTTAGTCCAGCCAAAAAATCATAGACACATATTTTGTCAACATGTTTGCGATAGGCAGTCAGATCAGTAGTAGTAGAGGGCTGATAGTCGGAGTAATGATCCAATTGCTGCCACATGTTCTTGAGGGCACCATAGTATTTGGAGACAAAGAGCTCCTGTTGGGTAGTGGCGTTAGCCTTCTTTCTAATCTCATAGACCTGTGCATCATTCCCCGTGCGACCATAAGTCTCTTTGGCACCATTCCAGATGGTATGGGCAGTGTCCAGTAGAAGAAAATTGTCTGAGATATCCCTTTGCATAGAATGGATCAAGTAGGACATCACCATCGCATCATTCGATAACCACTTGTTGAGCTGAGAACCCTCTTCCACTGGTTTAGTTGTTGTCCCAAGAAGATGGCCAGTGAGGCCACGGCCAGCTATTGTCAAATAGGTAGACCGAGACCACTTCAGGCAGTTAGAGCCATCAAGTTTGATTGGGGCAGCAAGGGGAAGAAAATCAGTCTAGGGCTGGCCATCAATGCCAGAAGAGGCCGAAGAAGAATCTGAACCAGTCATTGCAGCAAGTAACCAATCTTCAATGAAGCAGCAAACAGCAAAAAATATCCAAAAAAATTCTGGAATCGACCCCCAATAGAAAAGGGCTGTATTAGAGCAAAAAATCTCAGATATGTAGGCTGGGAATGATGTCAAATGAAGGTAGCAAGGGTGCCAATCAGATGCAAGCAGAACCAAGCAGCCCAACCCCAAGATCGATAATGTCGTGGTTTTGAAAAAACCCGAGAAGAGAGAATCGATAAGGGGCGGGGTCTTCAACCAATCTGATGAAGTGAATAGGGGCTGAGAACAATATCAAATAAAGATCCCACAATAGAAGATGCAGCCGAAACAGATGTAGAGGCCTGATCTCCAAAAAAATAGGAATCTTCAAATTGCAGACAGTGCTTCAGCTCCACTCGATCCAAAAAAAGAGGCATAAAAAAGGAGGTATATTGGGGCAGCAGCTAGATCATTACAATCACCTCAGTAGTGCTGCCCTAATGGGAGAAGAAGAACCAAAAGAAAGGAAGAAAGAAGAAGGGAAGAAGCTCGATGGAGGGAAGGAGAAAAAATCGAAGGGAGGGAGGTGGGTTTTGAAAACCTAGATCAGAGTGTATTTGGCTCTGATGCCATGTTAACAAAACAGGAATTTCGTGAATGGCTTGAATGATCAATTAGATCAGTCAAGCTTTCTATTTATAATAATAATAATAAAAGAGATTACAAAGGGAAATACTGTTCACGATACTATTCACGACACTGTTCGCGTGAACAGTGTCACAGCCCAAATTACAATCCTACCCTTGTTCAAAAGTACATAAATAAAGCATAAATAAAAAACCAAAAATACCCTTATAATATCGGGTAACACATCTCAACAAGTCTTAAGAGGGGTAATCTCTGGAGGGGTTAGTATTGTTTCCAGTAAGTCATGGCCTTAATTTGTTCTACTCGGGCACTAGTTACCTTTGCTTATAGGGAGAGTAACAGGGTAGCTGATTGGATGGCCAACCTGGCCTGTGATACTGGTTCCTCTATCAGTTTCCACGTTGGCAGCCGGCTGCCGGGTGATCTGCAGCGTATTCTTCGAGAGGACAGGGCTGGTTTGCCAGTTCTAAGAAAATAGATTTTAAATTTGTATGGGTTGGGTCTAGAGTTGAGATGAGGGTGAGTGCTCCTATGGGTTGGGGTTAGGTGGTACGTCCCCCCCCCTTGTATTCTTTATTCATTGATTGATTTTAATGATATTCTAGGGGCTGGCCCGGGTCCCAGGTAATATTCGGTCTAAAAAAAAATAAACCAGAGCCAACTAGACCAGCATGTTTCTCAGATCTAGGTGGCAGGTTTAGACCTAAACGAAGGAGAGTTGCGAAGCTAAAAACGGAAAGAAAAGTAAATGGTAGCAGCAGAAACAGTTTTGTCAATTTTTGTAGGCTTTACCATTTCAAGGTCAAAACTTACTAATGTAAGAGTCGACCTCAAACCAGGGAAACCAGTGGAAATCGATTGCTGCAGGATCGATACAATGAAAACAACAAATTAAAACTGCAACTCTTTTTTTTTTTTATTACTACCTTTCTGTTACATATGAAGAAGAAGAAGAAAGGGATATAGAGAAGATAGAAGAGAAGGGGGTAGGGGAATTGCTCTCTCAGCCTGGGTCTCTCACCCACAGCTGTCCCAGTTGTTGAAACATGGAATTTCTCCCATAATCGATGGCAAACTTGGCCACAAATTCTTTTCTCCAGTTCTGTTTCTATTACAAGAGGGGCTGCCTATTTAATGCAATAGGTTAGCTTACAAATTAGACACTTAAGAAATAGAAACTCCTAAAAGAAATAGCAACTTAAGAAATAGAAACTCCTAAAAGAAATAGCAACTTCTAAAAAAAAAAGGAACTTAATGAAAATAGAAACTAGGCTTTATAGTTCAGCCAACATGCTGCCGTACCCAGTGCACAAGGCTCCCGCATTTAGCAGGGGAGGGTCAAATGTACGCAGCCTTACCCCTTTTGCCAGAGAGGCTGTTTTCAGGATTTGAACCCATGACCAAGCACGTTCAGCTAGTGAGCACTTGACCAACGCGCCAAGCACGAAACTATAAAATTAAAAACACATGAATGACTGAATTAGAAACTAAGCCTAATAAAAATATATGCTAAATAAAGTCTTCAAGTTGCATTCAATCTCCACCAGTCTGTCCATATCAGCTCCCAATCACTGTTCACGTGAACAGTAACTTGGGTACCGTTCATGTGAACAGTAACTTCACTTTTTTTTTTTTTTTTTGTCTGTCTTGGTCTTTTTTTCTTCATTCTTCTCTTTGGGCTGGGGCTGCCTTAGGTGATGTTCCATCGAACCAACAAAAACTTGCCACATCATCAAACCAGGCTGCCGCAGTCAAATCCACAACCTTGGTGGGCTGGTTTTGGGGTTTGTTCCTGCAGGTACATATGGACTTGTGATCTACATCACTTATCCTTTTTATATGATTTTGGTGCTGTTTGAAATGTTGTGAAGTTACCTATCCAATGAGACCAGGATTCCGATTTCTATCTGGAGACTTGTGACTGATTTACTGAAGTGGTGTTAGTTTGTAATGGGATTTCTGGTGTTGCAGTTTAATTACAAGTAAGGTTATTTTTGTTTTCTTAAATTAGTAGTAGGTCTGCTTAGTGTTGTTGGGTTTATGAATATGTCGTATTTGAGTTTGTAATTCACATGTTTTTGAATAATTGATATACTGGTTGGATCAATCTCATCTTTTCTCTCCTTTGGGAGTTTATCTTTACCATTTGGGGGCGGCAGTTTGACATCCTGGATATGAGTACTATATTTATTATAATGAGTATTCACTGTGTGAAGACTGTTGGATGTGCCAATATATTAGCTGAAGCTCTTGAAATCTAATCCTAATACATTTTAGGACTGATGTTCTCTGGGCCGCAGCGCAGCCTGCGCTCAGATACATGGGCTGGGTATTCCTGCCATTCAGGGGGCAGGATGGTCATTTCGCCCACCTCCCATGTGTTTGGGCGTAGCCTGCTCCCCAGGCACAGAGAACTTTTGGCCTAAATTTTAAATGAAAATTTTCTTTTTCTAGATCTCATTCGAAATTTTATTTGTTTCTCTGGGTCGCAGCGCAGCCTGCGCCCAGATACATGGGCTGGGTATTCCTGCCATTCAGGGGGGCAGGATGGTCATTTCGCCCACCTCCCATGTGTCTAGGCGTAGCCTGCTCCCCCGGCACAAAGAACATTTGGTCTAAATTTTAAATGAAAATTTTCTTTTTCTAGATCTCATTCAAAATTTTATTTGTTGCTTAGATTAACACCTTGGAGAAGGATTGTCTTGAGGTTGCCGTCTTTGAGAACCAACTGGACTTTGATTAAAGGATTTTAAATTTAATCAACCACTTCTTTCTGTGCTTGAATTTGTTTCCCACTGCATTCCTTGGGTGGTCTTTTGTTCTGTGGCATTTATAGTAAATCTAATGGCAGCTTAAATAAGCTCATCATTGCATTTGTGATTTGTCACACTTAATACTAATACCCCTACTGTTATGGTCATCACTCATCAGTACTATTTCCGATAAGAGATCTGATCAATTACCGCTAGTGTTGCCTAAAGGCATTTGGTTACGCTTCGATTTTAATGACTCACATCCGGTAATTATTTTACTCACATCCTGTTCACTTGGAAGAGTTCATCAGAGTTGCAATTGATTTATTAACTGTTTTTTTGACTTGATAATCCAGGACTTACCCACACTGTATCTGCAAGGTGGATCAATTATTCCTGTGGGTCCTCCTCTTCAGCACGTTGGTGAAGCAAATCTAACAGATGATTTATCCCTAATTATCGCTTTAGATGACCATGGTAATTTTGTTGCATTACATTTATGTTTACGAACCTTGAAATATTGTGACTAGGACTAAACTGCTTATTATAGTTTTCTTGGGAAGGCTGCTCAACAATGATGTGGGAAAATCAGGGAGGGATAGAAAGGGTTCAGTCTCCACTTGCAGTACAAGGGGTGCTATCTTCCACTACTTCCTCTGCTAGCAAGCTGTTGAAGAAAATCAATTGGGCTCTTTTTGCTATTTATTATGGTAAAACAAAGGAAAAGAAGGTTTTGAAACTTAGATCGGAAATTACCAAAAAAAAAAACTTAGATCAGAAATTAGCCAGAAGCAGGCAATTCCCTCCCTTCTCTTTCTCTTTCTGAAATTGATGCAAACAGCCCATGTATGTGGGTTTACATATGCTGGGATTTGTTTTGGAATATAAGAATGTATACAGAACTGAAACCAGAGTTAAACTAGCCTGCTGACCTGGCAATACTGTAGATGTTCTGGAATCAATTCTGCAAAGCTAGAATTTAGAAGTACAATAAGAAGAGAAGAATAAACTAAGAAGATAAGGATGTTGAGATGGATGTGTGGCAAAACTCGGAAGGGTAAAGTAAGGAATGACCATATTAGAGCTGATTTGGGAGTAGCTCCAGCACATGATAAACTATGAGAAAGTCGTTTGAGGGTGGCCTGACCATGTTCAACAGAGACCTTTGGATGCTCAAGTACGGAGGAGTGATTTGATTCAGATTAAAGGAGCTAAAACAGCCAGAGGCAGACAAAAATGACTCTAGGAGAAGTGAGGAAAGACGTGCATAGCTTAGGCCTTGTATCAAATATGAACTCGAACAGAGCTGATTGGAGGGAAAGGATCTATGTAGCCGACCCCATTTAGTTGGGATAAATTCGAGATGGCTAGGATACCAACTTGAACTAATAACCAGGATCTGCTAAGGGTTGGAGGAATCGGCTAGGTCAAAATAGATGAAATTCTGAAATTAGGGTTAGGGTTAGATGGGATCTAGCGTTTGATGGTAGGGTTAGGTTAAGTTGGTGAAGGGAAGTCTTCCAGTGAAGGTCCTGAGATGTTTATGTAGGTTGAGTATGTAAACAAAGATGAATATTAAATTAATGTTTGGGTTTCTAGGTTTTGGGAAAGTGGAATGAAGGAGAATCTAGGGTTTAAAGTGGTCACTTAGGGCTAGGACCAGAATCGAGTTTCCTTTATAGTGAGAGGGAAAGATTGTATCTAGAAAGGTGGGATTTTGATGAGTGGATTGGTCTGGACAGGAATTAGGGTATGGGGAATGAAGTTCGGGTGTGGGGGAATGTTAGGGTTAGGTTTAGAGGATTAGAAGAAGAAGGGTTTGGGTTTGGGGTATTGTACTTACTTGTTGATTGAACTTATCTTGAGTACAGTAGCAGAAATCCCAGTTGTTGAATTGAATCTTCAAGCTATCGGCTAGGGCAGAATTGAAATGACTTGAAAATTGAATGCAGACCGATGGAGAGAGAGGCAGTGAAGGCTATCTCACGCTCTCAGCCTGGGTATCTCACCTTCACAGCCTATCTCAGGACATTGACAATTTGCAAAGCAAAATTCTTATTCATTAAATCGTGGGAGGCTCTCAAGAGCTCTTACAATATATAGCCTTATGGCTGGACAGAAATCAAACTCTAACTATGACTCAAAACTGAACTAGGAATACTAACTAGGACTTCTAACCAATGTTTAAAATCTAGTTTCGTTTCAGTATTTCGGTTGAAATATTGTAATTTTCTGCAAGGTTTCGGTAGGTCATTTCCGTGGGTTTTAGGCCAAGTTAAGGTCTAAAACTTCATGGAAACCCTATTTTAGGCTATATAAACACATGTAAATGTTCAAATTGTAAAAATAATCACCCAAAGTGGTGTTTTGAATTTACACCATTGATTGGTAATATACGGTCGAATCCTAATGTATTGATCACCATACAATGTACATAACCCTTATTTTTTTTTAGGTTTTTGTTGTAGGAAAATCAAAATTTTGAAGCAGAAAAATAAAATATTAATATATATACAAAAAAAAAATTTCAACATCGTGAGGTTGTAGATTGGCCTCCGGTGTCTGACATATATTAATTTCATCACAAACAAACATATATTGATCATGTTTTTTTCAAAAAAAAATATTTTTGGAGAAAATGGTTTTACTTGAAATAGTGGAAAGGCTTTATTGATATGAAGAAGGTCCAATACTGACTCCCCCAAGTGCTTCCGGCATAGATGTGGTAAAGATTCGAATAACAAAACAAAAATCACTGAAAATGAGTGAAGGATAAGAAACAGGACCAAAAATACGAAATACAAGTCCCTTGTGAGCTCTCAGTCGAAAGTTCGACCCATATTTCGGTCATTTCGTGAGATTTAGAGACTTTGTAACATCTCGCCAAAATATTGGCAAGATGTTACAAAGCCCCCTTATAAAAAGACCAAATCTTATGAATCGATCGAAATTTTGCATTTTTTCAATTCAAGCATGCATTTTGTTTCGACCATGTCAAGATACTTGAAATTCTCGGGATCTCAACCGAGATATAATGAGTTTTTTACTATGCTTCTAACTAGGATTCAAACTTGCACTAGGAATCCCAATTAGAATTACAATTCAATGGCACTATGTCTACATGCCATGTATGGTAAATGCATTATGGTTTGGGGCACGTACCTAACATCCGAAAGGAGGAGCGACTGTACACAGGTCCCCGATCAGTTACCCATGATGATCCGCACCATGGTTGCTCACGCCACTTCTAATTGGCGATTCTCCGGTGGACTCGAATTCACCATTACTAGTACGTTGTCACCGATGTCATACAATTGCCGCACCTACACACATGTTCAAATTAGTACAGGTTTGGACACGATTGTAACACTTATAGTAGCTCTCAGTAAGTGCTTTGCAGTATCATCGTGCTTGGTAGTTTATCAGAGATGTATCGAGCATATCGATAGTTATCGACCATGTAACGACATATCGGGTTATGTATCGACCCAATACAGTTGATACATTTTTTTTAGGTATCGTATTAGAATACCTTATGTAGCGGTACCTAAATATACGGTATGTATCAATTCGTACCGACAGCTACGGTAGGATACTTTAAACCATGGATATGTTCCTTGAGCTGCCCGATTTTACAAGATTCGGGGAGTCTAGGATATTGCAATTAGTGTGCGATTCATGGAGCCTCATGGGACATCCTTACATCCTCAATCATTCTTATCTGTCTCTGTTAGCAAACTGTGGGTTAGAAAGAGAATAGAATGTGTTAGATTGATTGATAGGTAAGCCCCTCTATTTATAATAGAGGGGAAAGTTACAAAGGGACTGAAATAGACATAATTACCCCTAACTAGCTGACTCTATAAGAGCAGTAACTTAATCCTATTACCATAAGAATAAATCTACCCCAAAAGGACCAGAATATGCCCACAGTATTCTGGATTACATATTCCAACACTCCCCCTCGAGCTGGATTATACATATAAGTAAAGAAGGAGGATCTAGCTTGAACTAATAAGAAGAAAAAAAACTCCATAATAATGCTAACACTCCCCCCCAAGTTGGCACATACAAGGCACTAATGCCCAACTTGAACAAAACTGGAAGAAATAAAGTTGCAATAGAGTCCGGCTTGATAGATGAATGCAGCTCCCAAATAAACCTTCAAGAACTTGAAAAATAGATCTTCAAAACCTGGGCAGACTTGATCAGCAAACCGGGACTGGAATGTCTTCCAAAAAAGGCAGCTTTGACCAATCTTCTATAGCTGTCCAGTGATGAATCTCTGACTGATAATCTTGAAGGTAAGCAACTAGGGCAGCAAGCCGCGAAAACAAATGAATCAGGCAGCGGAAATGATCAACCCAACTGTAGATCCTCATATAGGCACTATAAAGGCACTGTAAATCCTCAAATAGGCAGGCAATAACCAGCCATCTTCAGTACTCTTCATCTCCCCCTTATGGCAAACCCAACCCAATAATGAAGGATACCCAATAGCAATGATGGAGAAGACTGATCTTCTATATTTTGCACCAATGTTCCTGCAAGTTGTGCTTTCTGCAATGGCTGCAGGTGTATTGTGCATAATCCCCCGCCTCACGTGTAGTAGTACACGTGGACAGATAGCGTAGATGATGTAAGAAATAGTGCAAAAGTATAATATTCCAGAATTTTCCAAAAGGTGCTAAGGGTAATGGAAAAGGAAGAAATGGCAATTTAGAGAATACCATATACTTCCAAAGTGGTTATGGGTATATGCCAAAGGTATGGTATGGGAGGTAGTGAAGTGAAAAAAAAACAGTGAGATAATGAATCACGGAGAAAAACAATGCAGCGTATAAATTGTCAATCGTCTTCAAACGATTAATAAACTCCTTAGATGGAAACTCTTGCAGGGGAGAGACACCAAACTCCAATATTCAAATCTGATAAGTAAACAGATCTGATTTGAGGTAAGGAAAGACTCCAATCTTCAAGGCTTGATCAATCTTCAAACACTAAAGAACCAGTGTGCAAAACTCCAATTTGTAAACTCTCACATGCTAAATAGAACTGACGAAGATATCTAGCAGAATTGATGTAATAAACTTCAAAAAAACTTGGATCAGATCTGAATTAGTGAACAATGTTAGTATCAAGCTCTCAAAGTAAGCTGGATTTGAATCAATAGAGAAAACTTCACACAACTGAATAGTTTCGTAGTTGCAACCAATAACTATGGAACACACTGTTGTAATCCCAAATAAACTGATCTCCAGGGTAGTAGATTCGAGTCTTCAACAATGAAAGAAATTCGATCTCCAATAGTAGGATACTTAGTCTCAAGAACAGGGTAGCAATAGTCCTCATAGACGCAGTAGTAACATGTCAACCAGTCATGTTTACAGAAGCCAATCAATAGAACCAGCAAGGTATGTAGTAAAACTCAATAGAACAGCAAGTATAAGATAATAACTCAGCAAATCCAATAGTAAGTGATGCAGTCAGCCACATAGGAACTAGAAAAAAAAGTAGGTTGATTGATGTAGAAGATGACCATAAGGAAGAAACCTGTATTTTATTAAAAAAACTCCACGAATGATGCTGAAACTTGGGTCGAGTACTCCTCTGATGGTGATAAAACACTCCTCAAAAAATCAGCAGAAGTAGACTGCCCTAACCCTTAAATCGATTATAGTCAAGGTTTTGTAAAAACCCTAAAACTTGAGATCGATTGGAGGGTAGGGGGCTTCAAAAAACTGATGATGACTTGTCAAATTGTGATGATTTCAAGTTATAGATGCTGTTCTCAGCTGCTTGAATGGATCTCCAATGCGAACAACCAATCTCTTGTAGTGTTTGAGGCTTGATCTTCAAGAGGGAGAAACACCCAAAAGTGCAGAAAAAATAGGATAGCAGCTATCTTAGGTAAAATACTTCTTCAACCCATGAATAATTGAAGTAGATTGCCTCTCTTGATGGTAGAAACACCTCCAAAAAATTACAGTAGCAGCAAACAACCCTAACCCAAAAATCGATGTGTCAGGGTTTTGTAAAACCCTGAAAGTAGAGATCAATTGGGGTAGGGGTCTTCTAGAAAACTTGGATAGGTACAAGATTGAGGTTGAGTGGTCCTAGTAACGGAAGTAACCAGCCCTCCAAAAATCAGCAAAATCTAAAACCTGTAACCGTAAATTCGATTGGAGTCAGGGTTTTGTCAGGGTTTTTAGCAGGTAACCAAATTAGAAGGTTAAGGAAGCTTTGCTGTAAAAACTAATCCAGCCATTAGAAAGGGTCCAAACTTAGGTCAAGTGAGGCTTATAGTAGTAGAGAATCACCCCCCAAAAATCAGTTGCATCTGAAAGGAGGAACCCAAAAAATCGATTGAGTAAGGAGATCGATTGGGGTAAATCAAGGTTGGGAAAGAAAAGAATGGAGAGTAGATGAAAGAGGGTAGAAAGGTGCTGGAAAAGGTTGCATAGGAGTCTCCAACAATGGAGGATCAGCCTTCATGAGTGGAAAAATCTAATCTTCAAGGAATTCTGGAAAAAACTCCAAATCACAGGTATGCTTCCAGCAGAATTTCAATGGAAAAAAAATAGATATGATGGAGGAGAACAGCAACTAAATCATTAGTTTAGGTTTTTACCTCATTAGTGCTGCCCCCTTTCAAGGATGAGAAGAAGAAAAACAGCAGAAGGTGAAACCGAGAAAGAGAGAAAGGGGGGAGAAGTTGATTGAAGAAAAAAAGGGTTTTTTTTTTCTTTCTAACCTAGAACAGACCTACTTTGATACCATGTTAGCAAACTGTGGGTTAGAAAGAGAATTAGAGAATAGAATGTGTTAGATTCATTGATAGGTGAGCCAAATAGTGGGAAAATTTATAAAGGGACTGAAATAGATATAATTACCCCTAACTAGCTGACTCTATAAGAGCAGCTACTTAATCCTAATATCATAAGAATAAATCTACCCCAAAAGGACCAGAATACCCCCACGGTATTCTTGATTACATATTCCAACAGTCTCTGACTAAGATATTACAGATCCCTTCACCAGCAAAAAAAACAAAAGAGGGTATACCCTCACCTCCACTATAATTCTCATCCATCTCTAAGTAAGATCATTTTACAAATCACCAACAAAGAAAAAATAAAAAAGGGGAGAGGAGGTTGCAGTCTGTTTCTCTCATCCTTTACATGACTTGTCAGGCAACCAATTTATAGTAATTGACACTGAACTTTTAAACATGTACTCATTAATGCCTTTTCTCCATTTGACCCTAGTACAAGCCCAGACCCAGTAATAGTATTCCAAATCTAATCTCAAAAGCAGGATGTCAATAACACACTCAAATCCTAGGTCAATCCAAAATCAGCAGAAAAGTCAACCTTCTCAGATGAAGGGCAAACTCAAGGATTAAATTCCCCATGATGCATATTAACACCCTTCCAAAGATGACAAAGATTGGATAGGTAGTCTAGGACTAGGAGTAATTAAAGAATACTGATTCGAGAGAGAAAACTCAGATTTTAATCAAAACCAAATTAAACCAAATCGAACCAATGGATTCTTCATAAATTAGAGTCAAGTTCTACCCTAGGTTGGACTCAGCAAACCCCTGAATTACTGAGCAATTAGATGGCTGGATGGGAAGTAATCAGGTTAACTCGGAATCTGAGACTTGACTCACTGAGTCAGAGTGATAATGAAGTAGCAGCCTAGTGTCAGATCCGATAGGCTCCAAAAGCTGATCAAGTTGCACTCTAGGAGTGCTCTTTGATCTCCCAAATTTTCAGGAAAATCAGAACAAGGGTTTGGGTTTAATGGTCAGATCATTATACACTGAAACTAAACACAAAATAGAGTATACCGCATGCTGCTTTAGATTGAAATTAAGCTCAGATTAACTCTTACCTGTAGCTTGGGGATTAAACATTGAGTGAAGGACAATATACTCTCTTGTTCAGAAGTTAAACAGCAGTAGAAATTGAGGTTATCAAGCAGAAGTCAATCACAAACCAGGGTTGGTGGCAGAACAGGGCAAAGGGAACAGAAAACTCAGAAAACTACACCTATCTCAGGTCGGGCCTCTCATCCAGTGTCTCACACAGTAATTTTCAGCTAAACAGCACTCAAAATCTTCAATTGATCAATCTTCTCTAGCTGAATAGCTTTACAATGTATTTATAAACTGAAAATAAAAGTCCTACTGCAACTAGGAATCTGAAAAATCAACTCCAATTATGAATAGGAGTTATTACAACCTTGCTGAAATTAAAAGCAACTGCTAAACAGTATTCCTAACTAAACTAGGAATGAAAATAACTAATAAATTACTAAGTAAAACTCATGCAAACTCATGCGAGCTCGCTCAGTAACCCAGCACAGCCGGCTGGAGTTATTAGGCCTTATTAGGCCCCAAACTGGACCTCAGATCAAGGTGATCAGTCCAAGCTGCTGTCGTCATGCTTCCCTTATTCTAGCGTCTGTAATACAGCCCCTATGTTTGTCTACATCAAACCCAGAAGCCTATGTGGCCTCTATTATCTCTACAAAAAAGTTACATTGTATGTGATCATACTTTTTTTTTCAAATCAAATTGTAAATCACAACATTTCTTATTGATTGATTCATACTCTTGAATACAATGAGAATCTAAAGTATATAGCAGATTTGCTTATGTAGTTTATCTAATAGAATCCAATTATATCTGAGTACACGTTGAACTGCCACATTTTGTTTTAGTACCCGTCTTTGGTAGATTATGCCCCTTTTTATTTTGTTTATTTATTTATTTATTTATGTCTTGCTAGCCATGGAATATGTGGTTGGACAGTAGCATGAATAGGTATTAGACTTTTGGTAGCACATGCATCTGCAATTTCTAGCATCAGCAAAACTCATTGCTTCTGCAGGCAAAGCTGAAGGTGTTCTCTTTGAGGATGATGGTGATGGATATGAATTCAGCAGAGGGGGATACCTATTAACATATTATGTTGCTGAACTTCAATCTTCAGTTGTTACTGTTAAAGTTTCTAGAACTGAAGGATTATGGAAGAGGCCAAAACGTCGTCTGCATGTACAATTATTGTTAGGTGGAGGTGCAAAGGTATATCTTCTTTCTGTTAAGGTCAGCTAATACTGATACAGAAAATTTAGGAATGAACTTTTCTAACTGGACTTAGAGTCTCTCTTAAGTTAGTACCTTCATCCAAAATCATGCTTTCTATTTGGCAGCTTGATGTATGGGGCATCGATGGAGAGGTAGTGCAAATTATAATTCCTTCAGAATCTGAGGTGTCTCACCTAATATCCTCAAATGAGGAACTATACCGGGCTCATATGGGTATGCTGTTCACATCCACAACATTCCCAAGTTTGAAGTTTGCTATTTGTTTCTCAAACTTGAGTGTAATTAGTTTTGTTGAATATTTGTTTCAAGTTTACAAGATTTGACTTGTAACCATAGTTCGAAAACTCGTTTCGTTTCGGTGTTTTGGACTGACTGAAATATCCAAAATTTCGGATATTTAGGTCGAAATTTTGCATTTTTTCTGGTATGTTTCGGTAGGTCATTTCGGTAGGTTTTAGGCCAAGTTAAGGCCTTAAACTTCATGGAAACCCTATTTTAGGCTATATAAACATATTTAAATGTTCAAATTTCAAAAATAGTCACCCAAAGTGGTGTTTTGGATTTGTACCATTGATTGGCAATGTACGGTCGAACCCTAATGTATAACTTAGTTAATGACACAAACATTGTTTAAGACATTAAGTACTACAGGACATAATAAATTAATTATTAATAAACAATTTAAACAAGTAAATTGACCTGGAAGTTGGAAACATAAAGTGAATGACTCATAAGTCATAACTTAAGTCATAATATTAAGTACATTAAGTCAGTAACAAGTTAACAACTTCAGAAGATGATATCAAAATGACACTATCCCCAATAGTCCCAAAGAAGTCAAGTAGTCATCAAGTGACTCAAATGTTTACAAATTTTCTAATAATAACTACTCCGCCATCCAGGATCAACCCCACTCATAGTCCGATGGAGCCGACGTGTATTGTTCTCCAACTGTAGGACAAATGATTACCACTTCATAGTCTGGGAGAAGAAACGAGTGTAGTCATCCATAGTGGCCATGTAAACTTCATCAACATGCTAAAGGTAACCTATCCTAGGATATGGGTCACCAAACTGTGAAGAGGTACTACCCACTGATCCACTATGATATGACGCCTCTGGGGGCATGTACGGGTACGGGCTGTACGGCTGGTGGGTTGGGTAGGAAAAGATGTCATCCACAATAGATGACCACTACGTCCCTGTGAGTGGGAGTCATACTCAAAACTGGGAATGGATGGAGAAGATATATACTCCCGCCCCCAAGTCAACTGCCCTTCGCCATATGGATGTGAATGAGATGGACTATACTCTAATTGTGCTGAAGATGGACTGCTCTCAATATGTAAAGATGGGGCACGGAAATGCCCACTCGATCTGCTGTCCCTATCGCCAATACTCAATCCACCAACAGAGCCAGATAAGGTATCAATGTCCATAAGATCAGCCTGCCTACTAGTACCACGAGGACGGGACTGGCCACAACGCTATCTCGAGTAGGTCGAGGTGGCCGGTTTGGGGGCACGTGCACCGTGGTCTGTATCTTGTGTGGCATGATCAAACTGTGTTTCTTCAGTGAATCGGAGTGCCTCTTGCTGTTCTTCTACCTCATATGGGACTCGAGTTCCCTCATATGCTTGACCACCATCATCATCTCTACGAGTCTAAGTCTGATTCCCACCACCGCCACCGAAGGACACGGACCAATCTTCTTCCTCCTCATCAACATTCCTTCCAGTAGGCTGGAACGGTATGGGTGACGCGTCCCGTGCATGTACCTCACTCTCTGCAACCATGAACTCATCCACATCAGCTTCTAAATGTTCGGCTATCATGGGGTCAGGCCTACCTCCAGGCCGATCTAACACTGGCTCATTTTTCCCTCACCCAATCCACAATAGGATCTTCATCATCTGACTCCACCCGGAAAATGTTGGCGAGATCGATATTTTCCCTGATACCCTCTTGTCCCATGCGTCTGTGTTGCATCTTCAACCTCAAAATTGTAATGCACATACACCAAGTCAGATTGACGTTCGGAACCCAATCTATTTCTCCTCTTGGAGTGGATGAGAGAAAATATTCTCCAATTCCGTTCACAGCCAGATGCGGAACATGTCTGGAAGAGAACCTTGATTGTTATTTTTCTTAAATTCTCTGTCGAACCCCCATACAACACCCACCATTCAGCTGCATTACAACAAAAGAGACATGTTATGTTCATTTCAAAAGTTTCAATGCATACATAATTTAAAGAATAAGATATTGAATTAAGTAATGGCCAATGAGTACCGCCATCACCGTGTGTCCGGCCTTGCTCTGCAGCATCGGTTCCAAAACTTTCCAATGCATCCCTAAAAGTCTTCTACTATAATCATTTGGAAAATATTTAAAATTAGTAATGCCTCATTACTATTTCGTATTGAATTTGAGTAATTCCAAATGAATTAGAACTTATAAGACTCACCTCATTGTTGCATATAGCTTGTAATATACTATTCAGCTCCAACTTGGCAACTACTTGTTTTACTGTTTCAATAAGACTACTATTCAACCCAAGCCTATGATTGTATTAGTACTTGGGGTTCAAGTAATATGTGTCAATGCCTTAATAGTTAGTAATATATCTTTCAAATTAACTTTAAAAGATGTAATTGCATAAAAAACAAACTACACTCACCAGCCTTATGCAGTAGATGCATAAGTTGATTTTCCCAACGCTCCTTGATAATTTTGAGAAAGTGTTTGTTACCTCATGGATTCGCACTGTAAACACCTTCATTCATCAAGCCTATGGCAGCATATAGATGTGGCATGGTTTGTCCCTTGAGAGCAAAATCAACTATATGCAAAACCTTGACCACTGGGTCCAAAAGTTGTACCATCTTATGCAACTTTGACCAAAAGTCATCTGATGAAATGGTAGCTTGTGCTTCCCTACCTCCATGGGTATTGGACCCATTCCAGTTGAACCAGTCTTCAGAAGCAAACATAGATCAAAGTCTGGACTTCTTGGTCTCTATACTCTTGAGTGCAATGTAGTTGGTGGCGAATCTAGTTATGCCCGGCCTCACTAAGTTACCCCAACATTTCTCCCTCAAGAGGATTAATGCAAACCCATGGTTGTAGGCAAAGTTGGTCATTTGCCTTGCTATTTCCATAACATGTTGTACCAATTTGATCTTTCCCATATCCTTCAACGTGAGATCTATACAATGGGCCGCACATGGAGTCCAAAATAACCGGTACTTACTATGTTGCATTAACTTCTCACCGGCACTCTTGTAGTTGCTTCCGTTGTCCGTTACAATTTGGACAGCGTTCCCCACTCCTACATCATCTACCACTTCCTTCAACAGTTTGTAGATATACTTTGCATCCTTTTTCGCCTTGGATGCATCAACAGACTTCAGAAAGACTGTCCTCCCATCACAATACACCATAAAGTTGATGATGGACTTTCTTGTAGGACCAGTCCAACCATCACACATTATGGTCACCCCATAGCTCTCCCACATCCCCCTCATTTCATTGATATAGTCTTGAAGCTCTCTCTTCTGTTGGGGCAAATACACATTCATGATCTCATGTGGGGTGGGTTCCTTATACCCTGGGCCAGCCTCAGCAATGGAATCTATCATGATAAAAGGGGCTTTGTGCTGTGTTTGCTGGGATGGTATTGTATAACATCCACTTAGCTATAGATTACTTTACCATCCCCTTCAGATTTTTCCATGCTCCCTTGATTTTTGGTTGCTTGTTACGTTTCTTTCTAAAAACACCAGGTACTTGGTGAAGTGTTGGGTCATCTCGTGGTGGTACTACTGGAGGTGGTGGAGGCGGAGCTACCCTCGTACTCTGTGATCTCCTAAAGGGATTAGGGAACCCAGGCTGCCTACCACCTGCTCCTCCACTACCACTAGCACCAGCTCTAGAGGTACCAGCTCCTCTACTACCACCTACTCTCTGTCTCTCCTGATCCTAATGATAAGTGGCTCTGCTCATCATCTGTGCTCATCTCCAATCCCTAGCCTCTCGCTCAGTCTCTATATCATCAGGAACATAGACATGATCATCACTGTCATCATCATCATCACCATGATCAACATTATCATCATAGCCTCCCGCTGTACATCGCACTGCATCCTCAAGTTCTATCCTTGCCTTCTCCCTCTGAGCCTTCCTCTTACTCCCTCCCTTCATGTACTCAATGACAGCTCTAGATACCTCAATAGGGACCATATGACATGAGACCACTTCAGGAGAATTCCCAGCTAGATGTTGTTTGAGTCTAGTGGCACCACCTCCCAAAAACTTCTAATGACAATAATTGCATTGTGTTTTTCTTTTATCCCCATCAATTGGAGTGCCGTGCAACCATGCAATGTTATCCCTAGTACGCCTGGGTGTTCTCTCCTCCCCTTGGGCCCGGGCCGGCTGCCTCTACCCCTCCTGCCTCTGGCTCTGTCGTTTACCACGGTCCGCCATAATCGGACTAGTTTACTGTTGCATGAATAAAAGACGATTCATTAATCACTGAAGCACGTCAATTCTTTTAGTTTAAGGGCACTAACACAAGTATATAACTATTTAGTATTTTTCCCCTAACCCTCATATTTTTCTCATATTTAAAAATAATTTTTTAAAATATTTTTCAAATAAATATTGGCCTAGCACAACAAAACTGAAATTATATGCAAATGGGCAGCAATAAAAAAACAGGTAGAATTTACTTATAGCTATTTAGTGTTTTTCCCCTAACCCTCATATTTTTCTCACATTTAAAAATAATTTTTTAAAATATTTTTCAAATAATTATTGGCCTAGCACAACAAAAACGAAATGATATACAAATGGGCAGCAATTAAAAAATATGAACAATTTACTTTTATGTTTTTCATTAATTTTAAAACAAAAACCTCATATTTTGTCCTATTTTTTCTTTTTTCTTGAATTTTTTAAATATTTTTTATAATTTTCAAAAATTAAAATAATTAATTATTGGCAGAAAAATATTTTCGACACCGTGAGGCCGATCGGCCAATGGTGTCTAACATATATTTAATTGATCACCATACAATGTACAGAACCCCTATTACTTTTAGATTTTTGTTGTAAGAAAATCAAAATTTTGAAGCAAAAAAATAAAAAAATAATATATATACCAAAAAAAAATTTCAACACTGTGAAGTTGTAGATTGGCCTCCGGTGTCTAACATATATTAATTTCATCACAAACAAACATGTATTGATCATGCATTTTCCAAAAAAAAACAAATTTTGAGAACATGGTTTTACCTGGAATAGTGGAAAGGCTTCAAAGATGTACTAAGAAGTTTGAATCTTGTGTTCTCCAAGTGGTTCCGGCATAGATGCGGCGAAGATTCAAATGAGAAGTGAAAGAATGAAGAAGAAATGAGCAAAAACCACAAAATGAAGAGCTTGTGTAGTCTCGGTCGAAATTTCAAATGAGAAGTGAAAGAATGAAGAAGAAATGAGCAAAACCACAAAATGAAGAGCTGGTAGTCTCGGTCAAATTTCAAATGAGAAGTGAAAGAATGAAGAAGAAATGAGCAAAACCACAAAATGAAGAGCTTTGTAGTCTCACGAAATTCATAGTTTTGTCTTTTATGTAAGCGCTTGAGAAGAATCTCAATATCTCACGAGATTTAGCCTTTATCTCAAGATATCGCGATATGGTCGAAATCTCGATCGAGATTTTGACTTTTTTTTATTCGAAGTCCTGTTTTGTTTCGCCTTGGTCGAGTTCTTCAAAATTTTTGAAATCTCAATCAAGATTTCGCAAGATTTAGTACTATGCTTGTAACTGGTACCATTTTAGCATATTATAGTTCATAGTTGTTGCATTCTCTTAAAAGATCCTTTTCAATCTCATTCTCCTTCTTCCCTCGCCCCTCCCACCCAAAAAAAAAATCTCTTCAATGCTTAAATGGATGGACTATTAGAGTTAGAATGGTTACTTATGTTTTTCTTCCTTTTCTGTAACCTTTCATAGCCATTTACTTTTGTGCCACATCTCTTTTGTTTTAATATTAAATTCACCTCTCTCTCTCTCTCTCTCTCTCTCTCCATCCTACGCCAACACTCCACGAGCATCTCTCTCCTCCCCATCTCGAAAAGATACCTCGCCCTTGTTAAGGAGGAGAGAGATACACATAGGAGGCTGGCGTAGGCCACATTCCCGTACAGAAAACTGCTTCCCTATATATATATATATATATATACACAGCAAACTCAGCCTTATCCCAACTTTGGGGTAAGTCCTTTCTTTCACGTCGGTTTTAGGTCATGGCTTCTCCTCCTCCTCAGGAGGAGCGCCCCCTGACCCCCTTCCAAGGGTTGTCACTGGTGGGGCCCTATCGTCGTCCTTTGCTGCTGCGGTGCCCAGGTCCCTGGCTACCCCCTCTGTCGTGATCGAAGTGAAGAAGCCGTCAACGCTTTTTGGAGCTCTGGCTGTTTTCTTCTCCAAAGAAGAGGTAACGTTGTCGCAGAAGGCTTTCTCGGTGGCATTGATTGCTAAATGCAGCCACGGTAGGCCGTCATTGTTTGTGATCAAGGAGTACTTACAGAAGGTCCTATTTCTGCAGGGGGATGTGGTCGTCTCCTCCCTGGACCCACGACATGTCCTCCTGCGCTTCTCGGCTCCGGCAGACTATGTGAAGGTCTAGTTGAAAGCATAGGCTCACACGTCCAGGGCTACCTCCTGCAGTTTATGAAGTGGACCTCTGAGTTTGTTTCAGGGTGGGAATCCCCCTTCGCTCCGGTCTGGGTCTCCTTCCCTGGGCTGCCAATCAATTTCTACCAAGGAAACTTCCTGGTGTCTATCGCTGGGACGATAGGAAGATTCTTGAAAGTCGATGGCACGACGGCCAATTGTACACGCACTGTTGAGGCTAGGTTCTGCGTTGAGGTCGATCTGCGATCTGCGCTTGCATCTAAAGTTTGGATTGGCTGTGGCTCTCAGGGGTTTCATCAGAAGGTTGTCTACGACAGACCCCCCCACCTATTGTGTGTCTTGCTCAAAGGTAGGCCATTCGGTGGAGGCTTATAGAAAAATAAAATAGGAGAAAGGTGTCGAGGTGCTTCCGGCATCCCGCGGCAATGCTGCGAAGGGTAACGCCGTTGTTACAGAGGTGGGTGTCAAGGCTGGAGCCAGAAACAGTGAGGGAGTTTTCATCCCTGGGGGAGAGAAGCCCTCCAATGGGGGTCCAAGGGGAGAAGGCAGTGCACCTAGGCAGAGACTTCCTGTTCTTCAATGGAGGTTGGTGAGAAGGGTGGGTCGATGGAGGACTGTAGCGCAGCAAGCTTTGGGCCCCCGCAATGTACAAGTGACTGAGCAGGGTCCTTGCGACGTTGAAGGCGGTGGTGCTCTGGTTGCTCCTGGCCGTTGGGAGATCGATGCTTGAACCGAGGTGGCTGGTTCGCTTGAAGAGCCTGATGTTGAGAAAACCCTTCAGCCGTTGGAGGAGGGTGAAATTCTTTCAATGGGGTTGGAGTGTATTCCTACGGCGGAGGAGGGGTCGTTGATGGCAGGGGCCTGGCATTGGTGGCGCAGGGTAATATGGCCGCAGAATCGAGCGAGGAAGATGGCGCTACGAGCGTCCCTGGCTTGGCTGCGGAGAATAACTATTCGCAGTCTTTGGGTGACACTTTGTTGCCTTTTTTTTAAGACAAAGAGGGGCCCATGAGGGCGAAGGACGACGACCATGTGTCAAGCCAGGCTGCCCCTGCTGCGCTAAGCCGAGAGGCCGTGATGGAGAGCCTTAGGCTATTTCATGCATCTATCGCAGGACGGATTCGCAGGTCCTTTGACAAGGCTGGTGAGGAAAATGTGGGGTCGGTGGCAACAGGTGCTCGCACTGGGAGACGGCTGCCCCCTCAGGCTGTGTGCCTCAGTGCTACCCAAGTGTACAAGAGAAAGATTAAGAAGTTCAAGCTGGGGCGCCATCCAAAGAGACCCCTCTCCGGCGTGTTACGAGATCAATGAGATTGTTTGATTCCACTCTACAGGGTTCCAAATGAGTTGCCTATTTTGGAATGCTCGGGGCGTAGGGAGTAAGCCTACTTCTAGGCAGCTGAAAACTTTACTAAGTCTACATAGGGTTGATATTGTTGCCATTGCGGAACCTAAAGCACATGTCTCAAAGGCACGACTGGTAATGCGTCAGATTAGTCTGGAGTCGATGCACACGTCGGAAAGAATTTGGGTTTTTTGGAAGGCTTCGGTACAAGTTCGTGTAGTGGAGGAGTACCCCCAGTTTGTTACACTAGAATGCGTGGATGCCAGTGTAGTATCTTTTGTTATAACCTTTGTCCATGGGCTATGCACGGTGATGGAGCGGAGGGAGTTGTGGGAGAGGCTTAAACTTATTTCCAGGTCTAATTCCTTCCCGTGGCGTCTGTGGGAGGGGATGTTAACGCTGTTGTGTCCACCTTCGAGAAAGCAGGAGGCAGGCCTACTTGTTCGACATCTCTGGAGGAGTTTAGGAGGTTTGTGAGCAGCTCTGGTCTTATCGATGCAGGCTATGCAGGCAATGTCTTCACTTGGTCGAATAACTAGGCAGGTGCAGGAAGGGTTTTGGCCAGGCTGGACCGGTTCTTTGTAAATACTGAATGGATTGGGGCTTTTCCAAGTTGTGAGGTCACCCATCTTAACTGGACGTGCTCTGATCACGCTCCCATTTGGTTCTCTTTCTCGGCTGCCAGCAACCATGTGTTTTCAGCTTTTAAGTTTCAGCAGATGTGGTTGTTGCATCCGGACTACCTTGACTTTGTGAAAGGTGAGTGGGAGAAACCGGCGGTAGGCTCGCCCCTTTTTGTATTGTTCTTAAAACTCAAAGGGGCTTCGCGGTGCTCCCCGCAAGTGGAACAAGGAGGTGTTTAGCAATGCGCAACAGAAGGTTAGGGACGTGGAGAACTCGGTTTGCAGGGCAGAGGCAGTTGTTGATCTGTATGCCAGTGCTGAGGCTAGGGAAGCAAGGGATGCCTTACAGGGGGTGTTACTTCAGGAGGAAATCTTCTGGAAATAGAAGTCTAGGGTAACCTGATTGAAGGAGGGGGATCGCAACATGAAGTTTTTTCACTCCATGGTCAATGTCAGGAGGAGCAGGCCTGTGTGAATAAAATTAAAGGGGGGGATAGTGTGTGGATTTCTGATCTTGAGGGGGTTCCGGGATCTTTACCGCCCAGGACTACTTAGTTGATGAGGAATTATTGGCGCTAATCCCCAAGACTGTGTCTGAGGTGGAGAATGCTACTGTTCTTTTACCTCCATCGCTGGAGGAGGTAAAGGGTGCTGTTTTCTCCTTGTCGAGTGATAGTGCCTCGGGCCCAGATGGTTTCTCAGGGCATTTCTTCATGGCATGCTGGGAAGTGGTCTGCCAGAATGTTTGGGTGGCGATTGTGGATTTTTTCAAGGGTGGAACTTTCCCTAGGAGCTTCACCTCGGCCAATCTGGTGCTTATTCCCAAGAAGGACAACCCCAAGGTAATGGTTGATCTTCGCCCCATTAGCCTTTGTAATTTTTCTTATAAGATTATTGCCAAGATCTTTGTTTCTAGGCTGGTAGGGCTTCTCCCGTCCTTAGTGGCAGAGGAGCAGGGTGCTTTTGTGCAGGGCAGGTGTATCCATGACAATATTTCCATTGTCCAAGAGATGGCTCATGACTTGAACAGAAAGACTCGAGGGGGTAATGTGATCCTCAAGCTTGATATGGCGAAGGCTTATGACCGTCTGGAATGGAAGTTCCTTTGGCTCGTTCTCTCCAGATTTGGCTTCAGTGAGGCCTAGATCGCCATAATTAGAAAGACCGTGGAGAATTGTTGGTTTTCGATAGTGCTAGGTGGCTTAGGAGGTGATGAGCAGGGGCATCAAAAACTTATTTGACGAGGGGCATGCGTCTTACTACAGGCTCCCAAGAGGGTGCCCTGGGATCTCACACTGCCTGTTTGCTAATGACACCATAATTTTCACCAAGGGTCTGAAGAGCTCGCTCAAACAAGTCATGGGGTTTCTTAGCAAATATGAAGGTTTTTCGGGCCAGCTGGTCAACAGGCAGAAAAGCTGTTTCATCTTGGGTGACAAGGTTTCTATGGCTAGGGCCCACATTATTGGGACGGTGACTGGGTACTCTAGGAAGTTACTTCCAATCACCTACTTGGGGCCCCCTCTCTACTCTGGAAGGCTCAAAATTTGTCTCTTTGACAACCTGGTTGAAAAGATAAGGAACAGAGTGGCAGGTTGGATGGGGAGGCTCTTATCCTCCAGGGGACGTGTTACTCTCCTAAAACATGTCCTCTCTTCTATCGCCATCCATGTTCTCGCTATACTGGACCCGCCTAAGGCAGTTATTCGGAGGTTATATGGCATGTTTGCAGATTTTCTATGGGGAGGCTCGGAATGGGGAAAGCGCAGGCATTGGGTGTGTTGGAGAAAGGTCTGTAGGCCACTTGATGAAGGGGGGCTTGGGATCAGGCTAGTGGAGGATGTTGGTATCGCGCTCAGGCTCAAGGGCCTTTGGAGGGTGCTTGCCGATCACTCACTGTGGAGTGGGTTCTTCAGAGCAAAGTTCTTTAGGAACCTTCATGTTACTCTAGCTGGATAGCAGGGGGAGGCTCAAAGTCTTGGCGAAGTGCGTTGGCCTATAAGGGGTTTCTGTTGGATAGGGCGCGGTGGCTGCTTGGCTCTGGCAAGGTTTCTTTCTGGCTCGGTAACTGGACGGGAGCTGGGCCTCTGATTGACTTTGTTGACAACGGCCTGTTGGTAGACATGGATTTGTGTGTGAGAGATGCCCTGGGGGCAGACAACATTTGGAAACAGGACATTATTGATCACATTGACTCCCCTGTCATCAGGGCAAGCATTACTACTAGAGGCTTTGCTCTCTCTGATAGAGATGATGTCCTAGTATGGTCTCCCTCGAGTAATGGATGCTTCACAACCAAGTTGGCTTGGAATGAGGTACGGAGTGTTTTGCCTGTGGTTCCTTATGCGAAGTGGGTGTGGAATCTTGCTGTTCCAGTGAAAATTGCCGCCTTCTCTTAGAAGCTTCTCAATGGAAGGGTCCCCACGGATGAGGCGCTAATGTCGGTTGGCATACCCCTGGCCTCAAAATGTAACTGTTGTGGGAGACCACGGAGCGAGACGACTGACCATTGTGTGCTACATGGGGGTACGGCTTCCAAGATGTGGAGATATTTCAAGCATATCTTCAACATCCCTTCTCTCCCCTCTCAAGATGTTAGAAGCCGAATTGGTTTGTGGCAGAATTCGGCAAGCTGTAGTAACCTTAGTGCTTACATCACGGGTCTACTGCCGTCCGTGGTGGTTTAGGAGCTATGGAAGGAGAAATAATAGAAGGCATGGAGAAAGTAGGCGCACTTCTGGCTCAATTATTGAAAGCATTAAAGCCTATGAAAGACATTTGGCTTCCCCCCAAAATTGGCCGGTCAGGGTCCTTGAGGGATGGCCTAATCTTGCAGTGTTTTGGCCTCACGCCTACGGCTCCCAAGCTGAAACGCCCCTTGCCAGTTTATTGGTGCCCCCCTTTTGCCTCTGTAAAACTCAATGTGGATGGTGCTTGTAGGGGTAATCCGGGCTTTGGAGGAGATGGAGGGGTCATAAGGGATCCGAATGGTTTGGTCCTGGCGGCGTTCTCTAATTACTATGTGGCATGCACCAACTCGATTGCCGAGCTTCGAGCCTTGAGAGATGGGTTGTTTCTGTGCCATGAGCTTGGGTTCTTTGACTTGGTGGTTAACGTGGATTCAGCATCCACGGCCAGGATGGTTAGTCAAAAGAGTTGTAACTTATGGAAAGGCTGGTACTGGTTCCATGAGATTGTGGCCTTGGTCTCGTCAACCCGAGCTTGTGTCTCCTTTGCCTTTCATGAAAGTAACAGGGCGGCTGATTGGTTAGCTAACCTTGCCTGCAACTCTGGGACTTCTGTCACATTCCAGCAGTGCGGCTTGCCTGGTGGCCTTCAGGTTATTCTTTGGGAGTACAAGGCGGGTCTGCCGGTTCTCAGGAAGTAGGGCTTGTTTTGCTCTTTCTCTTCGGGTTAGGGTTTCTGTTTGAGAGGCCTTGTGTGGGCAGCTCCTTGGGTTGGGGTAAGGTGGAATGTCCCCCCCCCCTCCCTGTGTATGCTCCTATTCTTTTGCTGGGTTTAATAAAATGCTAGGGGCCGGCCCAGGTCCTAGGTAATGTTCGGGTTTCAAAAAATAAAATAAAATATATATATATTGTTGTGGATGGTTTCTGTGTATAAATTTCATTCCTGAGAACAACTAGTTGTAATCTGAAAACTTACATCATTATTGTTGTTTTTCATTTTAATTCATATTAGTTTTGCTGAGAAAATTCAGAACATGGAGAAATTTTTTTCTATGCATTCTTGGGTTCTTGACCTTTTTATATTCACTATTGGTTAGTGAGGCTTGCAGTTCATAATATAGTATGAAAATGTATGTTCTGTATGTTTATATACGGATGGATTCTGTTACCTCATTGCCTGAGTTGTAAAATTTGTTCAATACAGAAAGTGCAAAGTGTATTCCAGGTATAGAAGAGGTTTCAGAACAAAAGGGAATTGACCTTTCAAGAATGCCTATCGAACTGAAAGGTGGTGATTGGATTCTTAAAGTGGTTCCATGGATCGGTGGTAGAATGATCTCCATGACGAATTTTCCTTCTGGTAAATCATTGCACTATACAGTTCCTTTTCCTCTTCATGTGGGAGTAGTAAACTGATTGCTTTTCTTGCTCTTCTAATTGCTTATCTGTATGCCTTCAGAACATGAAGTTGGCCTTCTTAGGTTGAATTTGTCTATAACTAATCCAATTGTTTGCTGAATTTCTGTAAATCCATAATGTATTACTTATTGATATTGATCACATATATTTCACAATTTTATGTTATATTTCATTCTTTAAACAAAATTGTGGATTTGTTCCAGATAAATTACTTGGTTATGGCTAGGCATGGCAAATGAAAATGCATCAAGTTTAGTTGAGCAGTTGCCTTTTACTGATGCTCAACCTAACTGAACCTATAATCCTCATCCCTCCCCCCTCCCCCCAACACACACACACACACAAAAAAAGGAAAAGAAAAGAAAACCTGTGATCAACGTGCTAAGATATGGTTGGTTGGTGAATTCCTACCTGATTTATAAGTGGATCCCATTTGGTGGTTGGCCTGCAAATGGGTAGGCTGGGGTCAGGTGAATGGTTTTATGCTTACACTCCCCGTTTATCCAAACAATATAAAGCCCTCCCCTTCCCCTATCTGCCTAGCCTAAAGGCCCTAATGGAATAAAACCTTTTGCCCTTACCCTCCAATGAAGATTGGGTAGGCCAGGTTAAGGCCCTATCTTGTTGTCATTATATTTGATACTGACTTTTGCTTACTGGCTGCTTCTTGTAGGAACTCAATGGCTTCATAGCAGGGTTGAAATGGATGGGTATGAAGAATATAGTGGCATTGAATACCGCTCTGCTGGATGTTCCGAGGAATACACTGTCCTTGAGTGAGATAACCTCATTATCTCTTTGTTGCACATTTTTTATTTAAATACTTGAATATTGACATTTACTGAAGGGACAATGAAAATATCTGTAGTATGCTGGTTATGGCTATTATTATTTTTGCATATTACCGTTATAAATTAAAATAATTGTCAATGCCATGGAAGCTATGATGTAATTTTGTGCGATGATTTCAATGCCTAGAAACTTTATTTCAACAGATAAAGAAAAACACAGAAAACAAAAACAATTTCATTCCTATATTTCAAGGTACCAAGCATCATTTTGGGCTTGGCAACCTTTTTTTTTTTTTTTTTTTTTTTTTTTTTTTACCCGAACTTCCCTGGGACCCGGGCCAGCCCCAAAGTTTTATTAATTCAGAAAAGAAAAAAGAATACAGGGGGGGACATTCCGCCTTACCCCAGCCCAGTAAGCCAACAGGCTCATAAAAACCAAAAAATCCGAACCAGACAGCCCTTACAGCAAAGCCAAAAGTGGGGCTATACTCTAAGGATAGGCAGGCCCTCTCTATCCTCCCTAATAATACAATGAAACCCTTCCACTGGTATGTTGCCCTGCTGAAAATTAATAGAAGACCTAGTGTCACAAGCCCACTTGGCCAAACAATCAGCAGCCCTGTTGCTCTCCCGGAAGGCAAAAGCCACAGAGGCCCTCGTCTCTTCGACAAGCTCTAGAATCTCATGAAACAAGTACCACCCTTGCCACAGCCTACACCTCTTAAGGTTTACTTGTCTAACCGTGGTGGCCGAATCTGAATTTACAATCAGGTCTCTGTAACCCAGCTCTTGGCATAATCATAGACCATCCCTTAAGGCTCTCAGTTCAGCAATAGAGTTGGTGCATCTCCCGTAAAAGTGTGAGAACGTTGCTAGGATCGCTCCAGCCGTGTCCCGAATAACACCGCCCCCCCCCCTCCATCTCCAGGGTTGCCCCTTCAGACCCCATCCACATTAAGCTTGACCGTAGAGAAAGGGGGGCACCAATAACAGGGACGGGGCGAACGACCTTGGCTGGTGGCGCCACAAGGTCAAAACACTGCAGAATCAGTCCGTCCCTCGTAGACCCCCGTATTTCAATCTTAGTAGGTAATGGTAGCTCTCTCACCCAGCTTTTAATGCGTCCAATAATCGTGAGAGCAGCCCGTCTGGGTTCCCCATGTTTTCTATTGTTTCTTTCTTTCCAGAGCTCCCAAATAATCAGAGCGGGTAACAGACCTGTGATAAAGTCACTGAGGAGGCGGCAGCTAGCCAACCCATGCCAAAGAGCAATCCGGCTCCTAACTTCTTGGCCGGGGAGAAGCACAACGTCAAACAAACGGGAGAAGTAACCCCACACCTTGGAGGCAGTTCCACTAGTAACCTCCGTTGGTATCTTGCCATTCAAGAGCTGCTGCCTTAAAAATGCCACCTTCACAGGTAGAGATGGGTTCCGGATCCACTTAGCATAAGGAACAGCCGGTGCTACACTCCGGATTTCGTTCCAAACTGACTTGGTCGAAAAACAGCCATCACTTGCCGGGCCCCACACTAGGACATCTATCCTGTCAGAAATGTGAAAGTTACCTGCGATGATGTCATTCCTGATAGCCTCATCATCAATATGGTCCAACAAACCTTGCTTCCACGAGCCGTCCTCTTCCAGAGCATCCTTTACACGCAAGTCCACATCTACCAGAAGACCATTGTCCATTGCATCAATCAACGGACCAGCCCCAGACCAGTTGTCCAACCAGAAGAAGACATCCCCTGTACCAATCAGCCACCTAGATCTCTCCAATAGCAGCCCCATAAAGGCCAGAGCATTCCTCCAATATCTTGAGCTCACCCCCTGAGTCTCTACCAGAGAAACATGAAGTCCCTTGAAGAATTTGGCTCTGAAGAACTCGCTCCAAAGAGAATGATCCGCTAGGACCCTCCACAGCCCCTTAAGCCTCAGAGATAGGCCAACGTCCTCCAGCAACCTAACACCAAGGCCCCCTTCCCTCAACGGCCTGCACACCTTCTGCCAGCTAACCCAATGCTTATGCTTTCCCCAATCTATGCTTCCCCAAAGAAAATCAGCAAAGATGCCATATGGTTCGCAGAACAGCTCTAGGGGGATCTAACGTGGCAAGGACATGGATGGGAATGGAAGATAGAACATGCTTCAGGAGAGTGACCCGTCCCCCAGCTGAGAGAAGTCTCCCCTTCCACCCTGCTACCTTGCTGCAAACTTTATCCACCAAGCCATCAAAGAAACTGATTTCAAGCCTTCCGCAGTGTTGAGGGGCGCCCAAATAGGTGATTGGCAAGGCTTTCTGAGTGAAGCCAGTGACCACCCCCACCATCCTAGCTAGGGCCGGTGAGGCTTTAGTCCCAACCACAAAGCAGCTCTTCTGCTTGTTGACCAGCTGACCAGAAAAACCTTCATACCTGTTAAGAAAACCCATGATCTGTCTTAACGAACTCTTCAACCCCCTGGAGAAAATTATGGTGTCATCTGCAAACAAGCTATGAGATATCCCCGGGCACCCTCTCGGGAGCCTGAAATAGGAGGCGTGCCCCTCAACAAACAACTCCTTGATTCCCCTGCTAAGCACCTCCTCTGCGAAAATGAACAGCGTTGGTGACAATGGGTCTCCCTGTCGCACCCCCTTGGTAGACTTGAAGAAGCCCAATTGCCTTCCTGCCAGCACAACAGAGAACCAACAGTTCTCGACCGTCTTCTTGATCAGATTGATCCAGTCCCTGCAGAAGCCAAATTTAGAGAGGACCCTCCACAGGAAGTCCCACTCCAGTCGGTCATAGGCCTTAGCCATATCCAATTTTAAAATCACATTCCCACCCCTCGCCTTCCTGTTCAGCTAATGAGTCACCTCTTGCACAATGGAAATGTTGTCATGGATGCACCGCCCCTGAACAAAAGCACCTTGCTCTTCCGCCACCAGAGTTGGCAGCAGCCCTGCAAGCCTAGATGTCATGATCTTCGCACTGACCTTGTAGGAGAAATTGCACAGGCTAATAGGCCTCAAGTCCGCCATCACCTCCAGGTTGTCTTTCTTTGGAATCAAGACCAAGTTGGCAGAGGTAAAGCTTCTGGGAAGAGTACCACCTGCAAAAAACTCCTGGACAGCAACCCACACATCATGCCCCACCACAGCCCAACAGGCCGTAAAGAAATGCCCCGAGAATCCATCCGGGCCTGGCGCACTGTCACAGGACAAGGCAAAGACCGCACTCCTAACTTCCTCCAGGGAGGGGGCAGCTAACAGAGAAGTATTATCAGCCTCCGTCACCACCGTAGGGATCACCGAAAGAAGCCCCTCATCCACCACACAGCCCTGCGAGGTAAAGATGTCTGAAAAATGTCGAACTGCTTCCTCCTACACCCCCTCCATATCAGAGATCCATTCCCCGTTGGCCCCTCGGATGCGTTGCACACCTGCAACCCTCCTCCTTACATTAACCGTGGAGTGGAAGAACTTTGTGTTACGGTCCCCCTCCTTAAGCCAAGTAACTCTGGATTTTTACCTCCAGAAAATCTCCTCCTGCAACAGCACTTCCTGTAGGTTATCCCTAGCCGCCCCCAGGGCCACCCTGGAGTCATCATCAGCCCGCATATCCAACTCCGATTCAGCCCTGCTAACCGCGTCCTCAGCATCCCTAACTCGTTGATGTATGTTGCCGAATACCTCCTTATTCCACCTGCGAAGAGCAATGCGAAGCCCTTTAAGCTTCAAGAATAGCACACACAAGGCCGTGCCCAGCACCGGCTTTTCCCATTGGCCCTTGACAAAGGCCTGAAACTCTGGGTATCGGAGCCACATCTGCTGAAATTTGAAGCCTGACATGGGACGATGGGTGTCCGCCCCGAAAGAGAGACCGAGAGGCGCATGGTCCGAACAAGTCCAGTTAAAGTGAGTCACTGAGCACCTGGAAAAAGTACTCGCCCAAGCCGCATTTACTAAGAATCTGTCCAACCGAGCCATCACCCTTCCTACGCCATCCTGGTTGTTGGACCAAGTGAAGATGTTTCCAATGTACCTTGCATCAAAAAGGGCCGCCCTGTTTACAAAGCCCCTAAACTCCTCCATAGATAAAGAGCACGCCGGCCTACCGCCCACCTTCTCAAGAGGAGTCGCCACAGCATTGAAATCACCCCCTACAGCCCATGGTAAGGAAACGGAAAGGGAGTACGCCTCAAGCCTCTCCCACAACTCCTGTCTTTCCAACCTCGAGCAGAGGCCGTGTACGAATGTAACAATAAAAGAGCATGCACTTCCCCCTACACATTCCAGAGTAAGGAACTGACCATGTTCTTCCACCACTCTCACCTGCACTGCCGACCTCCAAAAAATCCACAACCTATCCGAACAATGAACTGAGTCCATTCCAATCCTCCTCCGCACCACCTGCTCCTTAGAAACCTGCGCTTTAGGTTCTGCAACTGCTACCAAATCCACTTTGTTCGAACTCACAAGAGCCTTCAAACGCCTACACGTAGGCTTGTTTCCAATCCCCCTAGTATTCCAGAAGATACAATTCATTGGGCAATGCTTGCAGCTTCCATTGTCGACCTTCCATTAGGCTCGTTTTGCACTTCAATCAAGTTCATTGTATCAACCAATGTCTGCTCATCAGAGTTTTGAATTTCAGTTTCTTGGGCTTGTCTCCAAAAGTTTTCCAAATTAGGGGAGGGAAACAGGTGAAATTGTCAATAGATTGGGTAGAAGCTTGATTATAAAAAGAGAAACAATCTGAAAATTTCTTTTTCGTTTTGGGCCCGTCTCTCCCCTGTAGTTGGTTACTTGTAAATTTTGGACATCATATCTCCATCACATTATGCAGTAAAATTTTTCAAAGCTTTAATGATTTCTATTTTCATATAGTACCATCTAAAACATTGAAACTTAAGCCTACTTTGTATTATCCACAACTTATTCTCAAGTCTTAATCTTCTCAACCTGGCAGGTGCAACTTTTGAGCAGTTCAAATTTTATATCATGATTTCAATAAGATGTCATCAAGTACCAATGTTCCAAGATCTTCTCAGTGTCAAAAATTCATTTCCAAATCCGCTACTTTCTATAATGTGATTTGATAAATTTAAGTTCTTCTACATACTTTTGTTCTTGAGCAGCTAATGTCTTCTAACCATAATAATTAGAAGCCAAGATCCAATCAGTAGTTATATGCTCATTTTCTGAACTGGTTGGCTTTTTCAAGCTTTAGTTGCCAAACTGACAAGCTGGAAACGATAGAATATCACCCTCCTGCTGATTATTTCATTTTTAAGCTATTGTAATTAATATTTTTTCTTCTTTTGTGATTAATCTCTCTCAAACGTCCTGTTGTTCCAGGTGTGATCTTCAGCAGGCAGGAGAAGAGGAAGCACTTAAATTGGAAGGAGATATTGGAGGTGGATTACTGATTGAACGTCAGATATCTATTAAAAAAGATAATCCTAGGGTTCTCCATATTGAGTCCGGCATTGTAGCTCGCCAAGTTGGTGCTGGTTCTGGTGGATTTTCCAGGTAAGTCCTGCAACTTTAGATTTTGTTGATTATCACTATGGAGACTATCTATCAAACTGTTTTTGTTTGGAATAATAAATGTACACAACTGTAGTGGATCTAGTTGCGCACCCTCCCCCCTGCTTTCTTCTAGCCATCTTTTCTTCTACCTGTGACAGATATTTCATTGAAGAAGCTAAGAATAGCAAGTACAACATCTCACCAGCTGCAATCCCGAGTTCCCAATCCCAAAACCCTCCACTGATATTGAAGCACATGAACAAAATACTGTCTGATTATGGGTTACAAAGGAAAAGAATTCCCAAGATATAATCATGGCCTCAAGACCCCTTGCATGGATGAAATAGCTTCCTTGAAAAAATTAAAAATAAGAATTTCATCATGTCTTAGTGTAATTCAGATTGAAGGAACGCCAGGGGCAGACCTAAAATGACCTTAGGAGAAGTGGTGAGAAAAGACATGCACAGCCTAGGCCTTGTATCAAGTTTGACCTCGACTAGAGCTGATTGGAGGGCAAGGATCTATGTAGCCAACCCCATTTAGTTGGGATAAGGCTGAGTTGTTTTAAGTTTATAGATAAAGTGATAGATGCATCTGTTATGTCACGGTTTCCTAATGCATGAGTACAAAATAAAATACACACCCGATTGAAGGTGAAATACACAGACGGACAAGGTAAAAATACATTAAACAACATCTGTTCAGCTAAATATATCATACAAACTTAACATAAACCTAGAGCAGTGTATCTTTTAATATTTTATTGAACACAAAAATTCATAACCCTTTCTGTGGATTTGGTAAATTGTTACTCTGATTTCTTCTCACTTATGTTGACTTTGTTACAGGCATGTCAATTCGTGTTGGTTTCTGATATGGATAGGAGTATATAAATAACAACAGATTTAGTGAATTACATCATTGTGAAGCATAAAAGAATTTGATGTAGGTTAACTTATCCTCGGCATCTGGGTTCTGGATATTTATCCTTAATATTTATTTTATTGGGTAAGAATGGTATATTCATATTGACACAGTGGGAAGGTCTTCTATTTCTGAACTCTCTGCTGGTGTCTGATATATGCTACTTATTCTTTCATAGAATCTTGATGGTGTGTAGAAATGTCTTTGATATTGGATGTTGTTTCCAGGAAGAAAATACTTCCTCCATCTCACAAAGATTGTCAACTTTGACAAATCCCACTTCTTAAGGAGTGTTTGTTATTGTACTAAATTCCTAAATATTTTAAGTAATCTTCCAACCCTTAATAGATTTTCTATCACTACCTTAACTTCCCTCTCTGATATAATATATCTGGATCCTGTTCAATATACAAAGTGTTTGTATGTAGACATGGAACACAATCCCAATACAGTCCTTTAACCTTTCAGCATTCTACATGTGGTGCCAGTCTAATTTTCCTTCTTTCAACTTGCATGTTATTTGACTATTTCATTACTGGTTATTTCACAACTTCTAAAAAATTTAGTAATCTGTATTAGAGAGAGGAAATGTGATGTAGTATCCATTTGCTAGCTACAAGAGAAGAAGAAAAACCTGAGGGTTCCAGTTTTGGACCAGTTTTCTGGTTCATTCTGGCCCTGTTTGCAAAATCTTATTTTCTTTTATTTATTATTATTATGTTGTCTAGTCAGTCTGGATTAGGTATCAGAAGTCCAGTTTTTATTAAAGTCTGTTTACATTCTTTCAATCAGAGTGCTGGATTAGTTCATCCATTGATTCTGTTCTGAACCTATAAAATCCTGCTATTGATTTCTGAAATTACTGTCAGGGTTTTGGTTTCCTAATTCAAGTAGGTTAGCTTCATATCTTTGAATCTTACCATTGGATTCCTTTCAAACTTCGCTGAAATATTCTGCTGCATGATTAGAACTATCAACCGGAGTTTTTTGCCCATCTGAACTGTTCTTGCTGAATTATTGAATTTCCTTTTTGCTGTTCTTCCATCCTATCCTGCAATTCTTGTTTAATTGAGGTTTTCTAACCCTAGTCCGTTAGGTGACTTAAAACACCCCCATTAAAATATCATAATAATTTTCGTTTAACAGTTGGTTTATTCTTCTCTTGCCTAACATTGACTGTGAGTCTTCTTAATTTTTTCGTTGTAGGTTGGTTTGCTTGCGAGTTCACCCAACATTCAGTTTATTGCACCCTTCGGAGTCTTTTATCTCATTTGTTGCTATAGATGGGACCAAGCATGAAGTTTGGCCAGAATCTGGTGAATTATTCCTTGAAGGAGACCTGCGGCCTAACGGTAATGTTTTTATTTTACCTTCTCAATACAATCTTCATTAATGCAATGCTACCAGGACTCTTAACACATTGTTAATGTGTGTTGATATACATTATTGTAGCCCTTACTAAACAGCTCGAGCTTTTAGGATAAGCTGTTGTAAGTTGTAACATGATATAAGAGCCAGAAGGTCGAGTGTTTGATCCGTGGTAAGTGTGAGGGGTTTGTGTTATTGTGCTCCTACACTTTATGTCCCATGGTGCCATGTGATGGCGCAACCACCATGTGATGATTTCACATGTAAATCCATGTGTTTGTGTTTGGGCCTGCACCTTTCTGGGTTGTTGATGTGGGTTGATATATATTGTTGCAGCTTGAACTGTTGTAACACTAGTTTTTTATCCTCTTTGTCAAAAGCTGTCTATTGGTGGTTTGCTTGTGAGAAAACAAAGATTCCACTGATCCAATGATCCTAGCCATCCTGCCACATGACATTTCATGGACTAAATATGACAATTATACTAGTCAAGTTGGTATGGCAGTTCTTGAATGTTTTAGCATGTACCATCGTGACTAAAGCTATGTAACTCACTGATCAGATGGTAAACAAAATTGTATGTGGAATTAAAAATATGAGAGAATTTTCCACTTTCTAAGTAGGGTATTGAGGACTGAGCTATGAGAAACTTACTATGTATCAGGGAACATTCTTTATTTGTCTAAGGAGATTTCTCTTTTTGCAGGGGAATGGATGCTCGGGGATAGAAGCTTGCATTTGGGTCTGGTGAACCGATTTAATGTCAATGAGGTTTTTAAGTGTCTTATCCATTGGGGAACAGGAACGGTGAACATGGAACTGTGGTCTGAAGAGAGGCCAGTTTCCAAAGCATCCCCTCTGAGAATCTCTCATGAGTATGAGGTGAGAGAAATCTCATAGTTTAAGATTCTGGAGGCCCCCTGCCCCACTCTTTACTCGGAGATGTTGTATGTCAAAAGTTGGATAGCAAACATATTCAGTATGAACTCACTGAGAGCCGATGTAATTCCATTTCTTGGCAATGGTATGGGTCACTCATGGTTGGAACTCAACAGAATTTTTGAGGCCTCGAGGAAAGAGACTTGTTGACATGTGAACTGAAATCCAGTTTGTTTGTCACCTCTTGGAGAGAGGTACAGCAGAAAATGTTCAATATTACACTCTCCCCCCCCCCTCCCCCCCAAAAAAAAAAATTAAAAAAAATAAAATAAAATTATTGATTTCGTGATTTTATTGTGATACATAGCATAGTATATGCAGACTTTGAACTCCATATAGTACACAAGTAAAAGATAATTAATGTTCCAAAATACAGTGCTTACAGGTCTTTGAACTTCAAATGGTACGCGAATGAAAGATAATTGATGTACCAGATTTGAAAGAGGATTTTACTTGAAACAATTCTCAAGATTGATCTAATTATTATTTTCCCAAAAAAAATTAAATCGTGCTTAATAGGGAAAGCATTTTTGCTAACAACCTTTCTCCAAATGTAAAGATGGTCCATGCATCGAAAAATTTTAAAAAAAAAAAAAAAAAGTGGTTTTGTTGTCTATAGAAGCCCAACAAAGTTCTCAAGAGGTGAATTTGGGAGATTTCATCTTTGGTATATTGTTCATAAACCATACAATTCAAGGGGGTTCAAATTCAAGGCAGAATTCAGAGTACATATGCCAAAAGTTTAAGGAATACACAATCTCTATTTTTTTTGGTAAAGATAGATTTATTGATTCAAACGTGTAGGACATGTGGGGGGGAATTACAAGATTCAACCAACCACAGAGTGGAGTTTGGCTATATTGTCATACACGCCATAGATAAGGCCTTTTGTGCTAACGAGTCAGCAACATAGTTGCACTCTCTAAAAACATAGTGAAAATAACAGAGTAAACAGAATTCCTAACCGCTGAATATCTTCTATAACTGGATGGGCAGCAAGAGGGATGTTGCCCAAGAGGGATGTTGTCTGAAAATCTGTTGATGAAGGCAATCATCTCTCTGGAGTCAGATTCCACTTGAAGGAATTCCATTCCCATCGATAGGGCTTCAAGAAGACCACTTTTAATTGCTAGACCTTCTCCAAATGAGAATGTCATTGAAAATTGTTGCTTCCGATTTACCAAACACAGCTCGTCTGTTCTAGTCTCTTAAACCCTCGTTTGTGCTTCCCGGCTTCCGGGCAACGTAACAATTCAGCATGAAGAAAGGCTTGGAAGGAAGAGTCCATATGGATGGAGAGATCTGGGCTAGTGTGGAGAGGTGATACGGGTCTGATGCCGGAAACTGAAGGTGAGTGAATTCTTGGTGAGTGATGGCTGCTGCAGATGCCACTTCTATTGGGCTTTGGATCCTACGGCCAAAAGAGAATTCATTCCTAGCCAACCAGATGTACCAAGCTGTATAGGAACATAAGCCATGGTGGAATTTTTCCTCCTACCCCATTGATTTGAAAACTTCCCAAGTACTGATCCAAGAAGAGAAGTTGAAATTTTGGGATTGGGGGACTCTAAATGCTAAGGGAGATGAGAACCAAACAGCTTTAGCAAAATCACAGGTGAAGAGTATGTGCTCGATTGATTCTGGTCCATTACCACACCGAGGACATAGGGGGTCGTTTAGACATTTTCTTCTATATAGACCTTCCCCTGTGGCTAAGGCCTGCTCCAGCTCTCCAAAGGAATGCTTTGATCTTAGGAGTCGCACCCACTTTCCAAATCAGGTTCCAGACATCTTTTGGAGTGGAAGCCCATTTGTTTGGTGTTGTCAAAGAGGTGGAAGTCTTATCTTCAGTATCTCGCACATTACAAAGCAAGTGATACGTGGACTTTATTGAAAAGATGCCATTTTTTGCTATTCCCCACACCAAACGATCTTCTGTTGGGAGAAGGAGAATTTGATTACACAGGATGGCATTCGTAACTTGGGTACTGAAAATTGAGCGAATTAGAGATTTCTTCCATCTTTGGTTTGCATGGTCTATCAGTTCCTCCACTTTCTGAACAGTAGGATATAAAGGAGCTTGATCAGTGATTTTAAAAGAAGGAAGGGACGACACCCAGTTGTCATGCCATATATCCACTTTATTGCCCAGCCCTATCTTCCATAGGAGGCCCAATTTCAGAGCTTCCCTGTCTTCCAAAATGCTTCTCCATGCCCATGATGGAGAGTTTCCAATCCGAGCTTGAAGAAAATCGCAATGCAGGTAGTAGAGGGCTTTTGTGAACTTTGCCCAGTCCGAATCAGGGTCCATGCACATTCTCCATGCCGCCTTTGCAAGTAAAGCTCGATTTTGTAAATTTGAATATCGAAAGCCTAGACCCCCGTGAGACTTTGAGTTGCAAAGTTTCCGCCAAGATAGCCAATGAATTTTGGAAGAGTTCGTCATACCACTCCAAAAGACTTTTGCTACTTCTTTAGAGGCACGGTTATGGAATGAGGATGGGAGCTTGAAGTGCATAGCTGCAAAATTAGAAATTGGAGCCACCATTGCCTTGATTAAGATTTCCCTCCCTGCATTTGACAAGAAATTTTGGGCCCATCCATTCATCCTTTTGGTAGTTTTGTCACTGATCTCATGGAAGAGCTCGATTTTTTTTAACTCCGATACGTGTTGGCAACCCCAAGAATTTGGAGGGACCATCTCCATATTTCAGCTTTATTATGTGAGAAAACCACCGCGTCAACCTGGGTTTAGTGTTTGGGCTGAAACAAATGCTAGATTTATGATGGTTTATGCTTAGCCCACTTGCTTTACTGTAAACCTCAATACACTCCTTTAAACCAAACACCTCATTTAGGCCGACCTCAGAAAACATAAGGCAGTCATCGACAATAAGAGATGAGTAAGAGGGCCAGACCTTTTTCGAATTTGGACACCATGGATTCTTCCCTCCATCTCAGCCACCCTGATAAGATTGCTAAGAGCCTGAGAGCACATGATGAATAGAGCGGGAGACAGTGGGTCTCCTTGTCTAAGACCCCTGGTTGGTTTAACTTGGTACCTCTCTGCTCCATTAATTAAGATAGAGTAATGGACTGTCGATACACATGCCATAATCAAAGATGTAAATTTTCCACTAAATCCCATCTTCTCCATAAGGCCGGCAAGAAAGGTCACTCTATCCGGTCGTATGCTCTTCGCATGTTAATTTTTAAAACCATCCATTTTTATTTTCCCCTTTTTTTTTCCATTTTGATATAGTGGTAAGCCTCATGAGCTGTAAATATATTATCTGAGATTTGACGCCCTGGAACAAACGCTGATTTGGCTGGAGCTATGAATTGGGACAATAGAGGCTTCAATCTAGTTGCAAAGATCTTGGTTATGACTTTGATGGCAACCCCTACTAGGCTGATAGGGCAATACTAGTCCACCGTCTCTGGTCTTCCCACCTTTGGAATCAAGCATATGAGAGTGTCATTGCAATTTTGAGGGAGTCCTTGTAGAAAAAAAAAAACAAGATACAAAGCAGAACAGCTCTGCATACACCAAATCTCAATACTTTTGACAGAAAAGAGGGGGAAAATCAACTACACCTGGGGATTTTTAGGGTCTCATAGCGAAAAGGCTATTTTTGATCTCCTCTAGTGAGGGAATTGCATAAAGAACATCATTTTCTGCTTCCATAATTACCAGTTCAGTGGCCTCAAGAACTATTTGAAGAGCCTGCACATCAACCCCTCTGATCTGAACACTTCTTTGTATTATGCCTCAATCACCTTGTAAATTTCCTACTCTGAAGAAGTCCAGATTACCGTGGGTAATTTGAAGCAGAGAATTTGGTTCTGCTACTTTCTTTGGGTAGCCATTGCATGGAAAAATATAGTATTACAGTCACCCAGGTTTAGCCAGTCAACTCTAGATCTTTATCTCCAAAAGTCTTCTTCACAAGCTAAAGCCTCCTCCAAGGCCTTAGATATATCATTCTCTCTAGCTTGGGACTTTGAATCTACCGTTAACTTTGAAGCTCTACTAGATCAGTCTTGAGTTTTTGGTTTGGGATTGAAGGTGCCCAAAGGATGTAGCATTCCAAATTCTTAGCAACTCTTTGCATCTATTCAATTTCACCGGGAGAGCAGAACTAGGGTGTTACACCCACGCTTGAAATATACCCTTATGCCTCGGGGTAATTTAGACCTTGCCCACAGGGCAATGCCTAGGTGGCAATGGTCAACATTAATGATCTTGAACTTAAAATATCATTATAACTATCCCCTCGAAGTCTCAGAAGTGTGGGTTAAAGCCCCGCAACTTTCTTTGAAGTTTGGGCCTTAACAGCAACACCGAAGTCACGAATAGACTCACTCGAACTGAATCCGCTCAAGGATCCGCCCATGTTGTTATCTGCCCTTTTGGTAATTTTTCTTTGGGACCCACACCCCTGTGTCCCGGACACCCTAATTGGACCTTTGAACCATATGGACTCCTACCCTTACCATTGATTGGTTAAGTGGACCATGAAAGTGGGCCCACAAAGCATAACTTAAAAGGAATAATGGGTTTTAATACCTTAACTCAAACCAAACAAGCCTTGGAGGACAATTAAGTCCTATGGACTTAGGGTGCAAACCAAACAAGACCCAACTGACTAAATGGACCTAATGTCTATGGCTTGAGCCAAACAAGACTCAAAGCCCAAACTAAAACTCATTTAGACCTAAAGACCACTAAGTGTTTTGGGGGTATCTAACCAAACACTACCTAAGGCCCATTTAACCCTTAAAAGGGTAAGAGAATCCCTCATTCCCTTATCTCTCCCCCTCCTAAGCAAACCATGGAGGAGAAGAGACAAGAGAAGGAGGAGGAAGGAAGAAGAAGAAGTAGAAGTAAGAGAGGAATAGGAGGGGAAGGAAAGAGGATGGAAGCCATGCCAAGGTGGTTGGCTGCCCCACATCTCCTCCTCTTGCTGGCCGGACTAAGGGAGAAGAAGAAAGTAAAGGAGAAGAGATGGAGAGGATGGTTGGAAGGAGGATCTCACCAAGGTAAGACCTCAAACTTGGTTCTCCTCCATTCTCATTTTCATTTTGATGAATTCCTTGAGCTTGAGCTAACAGTGGGTTCCATTTGGGACTCAAGGTGATGCTTGACCCTATTTGGGGGCTCTAATGGTGCTGACCTAGCTCTAGGAATGGTACCCATGAGCTGCCTTATAATCATTGCTGCTTACCTTTGGTTTTGAACCTTGAAACCCAACCCTTGGACCAAATTGAGACCAAACCTTATAGGATCTTGGATCCATGGGTTAAACCTAGGTTCTAGTGACCCTAGGAAGGCTTAGACACCCCTCCATGACCCTGAGGTGCTGAGGTATTCCAAGCTTCAAGCTGGAGCAGAAGTCCTTTGAAATCTCAAAAAAGATTGTCGGTGGATGCACAACCAGATCCACTAATCGTGGTACCGTCTGTCAGTTTTCCCAGTTTAATACCTGTTAATTGGCCTGGTTGCATCTGCCCAAGGGCAGCTCTCTCTCGGGTGTATCTCAGGGATCGACTGGATGTAGGGGCGGACTAAGGAAACACATCCGCCCATGGGTCCGCTCGCTCTCGGGTGTCTCAGAAGTTGGACGGATGCACGACTGGATCAAGTAAGAAGTTCCATCCTTGGATCCGCTCACTCTATTTTTACCTTATAGCTTGAATGGAGTCAAGGACGGACTCACCTCTGCTAAAATCGTCCGTGAGTCCGCTCGTGCTGTTTGGTTGAAACTTGATTTTAACCTTGGGGGCCTATCATGGGACCCTTCCATACATGCGTTAATGGTTGCTTTTGTATTTTTAGGCTTCCCAACTCGATGGATAGCTGGTGCATCGGTGAGATTCATGTCAACCATGTCGGGTGACACCCGAGTTCAGTTAGTGGGTTCTGGGTGATTTTGTTGGGTTTGAATATTATATATTTGACAATCTTAAGCATGCTATTATATAATTATAAGCATTGTGTGCATTGCACTATTATTCAAATGTGAACTGTTATGAATGTGATAGTATTCTCACCATTGTATCGGGCTGCGCTGCCTATTGTGCCGGTATCGAAACCCCAATTTATTTAATTATGAAAACTGTTATATGCCATCCCGATCTATATGTGTTGTACCATGCTGGTACCTGGGTATTAGATGGAATGAGACGTTGATGCACTCGGAATACCTCTTAGGACGATAGGATTTGCATATAGTATATCTGTGGCTAGGATTCTTGTTCCCTTATGCTACGACCCTTGCCAACAGGGGTTTATGGTTTGGATAGCCTAAGCACCTGTGGTCTGTGGAGCTGGGAGAGGCCAGGACAGAGGTAGTGATGGCTATCAGGGTCTGCCACTGGGTGACCTAATGGTTTCTACCGGTGTAGGTCCCCTTGTGATAATTGAGGTTTCACTGGGGTGATAAGTTAAGTGACCCTTAGTGTCTCCCGAATTATCATAGTAGCATACCCTTGACCGATAGAATTTGTATGCTAGGTGAAAAATGAATCTAACATTAGCATGCATCATTCTACTTGATTTTGATCGTGTGATGTATGTGCATTCCCCTTTGCTCCCTCATTAGCTAGTGTAGCTAAATCCGTTGCGCAACCCCTTTTTAGTTGATATGCAGGTAACCCTCTTGACGAGCACCGTTGGATGCGAATCAAGTGGAGTCGGTGGCTGTGACTTGGATGTAGATATATACCCAAGAATGGTGCCCTTGGGGCAATTATTTATATTTAATTTCTATATTCATTCGACAATCATTTATCAGCTGTATGTTTATTTATAGGAGAGATTGAATGGTTATATATACGAAAAGTGTACTATGTATTATCATTAGAGAACTGATGCTCTATATTCTCACATGTTTAAATTAAATTTTACTTTCGCTAACTCTGAGATTGGAACGATTTATTCCATTTGGGTGCGTTCCTTGCTGTTATCACAATTGATGACAGAGTGGACTGTGGCTCGGGACATTGTATCTGTGATCTTGGTAGGTATTGGGATAATGTGTGTTGTCCCAGTCACCCCCTATTGTGGTAAAATATCTTACATCGGGATGGGGGCCTAACAGAGTGGTATCAGAGCAATGATGCTCTGCACCGACCACAGTCCGGCGTAACCTCTTGATTACTCTCCACAAACTAGGTTCTAAATTAAAAACCTCAAGAGCATAAATGATTATGTGCAGATATAGGAAGAAAACTGATTGTGGTGAAATAAGAACTTAGGAAATAATATGCAACATGGAACTGGGACTTGAAATATAGGCTGTCAAAATAGTAACCATATTAATATTTTGTTTGGTTGAATTTAAGTAGTTAATTGGGTGGGCAAATATATGGTGATCCACAATAATCCGTGATAGATCAAACATAAACAGACTACAACTATCAATAATAATAAATAAAGTATAACCATCCCACAATCATCAACAAAGATCCAAATAAGAGGGAGATAAATAAATATAAGTATAAATAAATATATATATATATATAATATACAATGTTCCAAATTCCTGTTTGGGCATGACTGTGCCCTTCCCAAACCAAAACATAAGATTCCATCTGTTCCAACTCAAAACACCTGGTTCTAACCATTCAAGATTAAATTATACATCCATCAATTCCAAGAGTTCCCAAATTGTTCAAACCAAATGATCAAAAGAAAGAAAAAGGAGAAAAGAAAAGCTAAAGGAAAGGGAAAAAGAAAAATAGTTCCAAACATCCACCCAAAAGACAAGAAAACTAAACAAGAACTGATCCAAAATAACTTCAAATCTACTGGAGAGCTGAGCTAGTCATGGGCACCACCGCCACCACTGTGACCGAGGAAAGTGTTGATGTCATTCACTCCTCTCTCTATGCCTTCAAGACGCTGAGCCTGGTTGGAGAGTTGCTTCTTGACTTCATCAAAGCCATCCGCCACCCTCAGGTTCAATTGCCTAATATTCAGCAAGATGTCACCTCTACCCCCTGGTGTACCTGAAGTTCCTGCTGCAGATGGCCCTGAGCCCATGAACTCAATATCATCATCACTGTCATCCCCATCATCTATGGCCCCTCTACCCTCCCCGTACTTGACTTGCTCCCCGGCACTATCGTAATCATAATATAGTCCCACCTTCTGCAAGGCATTAAATCCAATGGGGCTCTCAGTGCTTGATTCCTTGGGTTCACGGTCGAGATCAACCCCAAAGTATAGAAAGATACGAGTAAGCTGTCTACCATAAGGCAGGGTGTTATTGCGGGTAGGATTCACTACCGCACGAGCCATGTGCTGCATGACCACATGAGGCAGGCAAATAGGCTGGCCAGTGTACAAGGAATGAGCTAGAACTACAGACATCAAAGGAGGCAGTGTGCTGTGTGTCTTAGAAGGAGCAAGATTAGTCTTGGCAATGAATATGAAAACTCACTACGAAGGAGGGAATCGGGAAAGATCCTCATTCTCCTCGAACCTGTCATTTGAGAGAACCTTGAACAACCTCCGCTTCTCATCTGGATGCAACCTTTTGTCTGGATGGCTGCCGGGAGGATAGTATACTCTCTCACCCTCTGAAGAAACACCGAGAAGAATCTCCAACTCCACTGCAGTAAAACTAATGACAACTCCCTTCACGTAGGAAGTTAGCTTGTACTCGTCATCATCCTCTTTGACTAGTACCAAATTTGAGTAGAATTCTCTAACCAAGGTAGGGTAGTAGAGCTCTGGCTGGACCAACATGCCATTCCACTTTAACCGGTTAAATCTGGCACTCACCTTGTATGCTAGAAGCTCATCTACTGTCACATCTCTCTCTACTAAAATCTTTCTATTGAAAAGGTGCTCTCTGAAAATCCCCTCAGTCTTTTCTGAAGTGAATCGATGCACATTGTAGGCAATGGGGATGGAAGGCACAATAGATAGGTCCCTCTTTCTCTTGGGAGCCATGGCTAGTGATATGGAATAATGATATAACATTTGTAATTAAATTATAGAGGAAAATGCCTAAATGATGTGGAAATGGTTTGAAGAGAAGGCTATACATGAGGAGAAGATCAAGAAATAATATATATAATGTAGGACATGGATACCATTGAAGATATGTTTAGAAGAAAAGGAAAAGAAACAAGATCAATTCACATGTGAAGCTTATGTGAAATCCCTAGTGTGTGGATGTGAAGATGTGAGGTTGATGTAAACAATATGTGCTTTTGATTATCTTACATTCCAGCCAACACCAAATAAGTAAGTAATTGAGTGGAATACCCCAACAAGAGACTAGATTTATTTAATGAGGAAAATGAGACAAATACCAAGGAATTACTAGCAACTATTTGAATGAAAATGAGAAATGTACTTGAGGACATGTTAGTGGAATAACATCTATGAAATTGAGATGCATACAATGGATTAAGCATGAATTTGAAGAGTTTTCCAAACATTGAGAATTTGAGGATTTTTACCCCAAGTAAAACCTAGAAATAATCCAAGTAATCCAACTACATATGGTAACCATGGCAAACAATCTCTAAAATGCTTGTGAAGACCTTTAAAATTTGTAAAAGATGCAATAAACAAGCACGGATCCAACCATGTAGTGCCATTGATCAACTAGGGCTTGATTCAAACCCAAAAACCTTAGCCTAAACCGATTTTAACATGAACTTGGTGTACATAGCCATGAAATATAAACAAAAATAAATCCAACCACAACCTAGGGTTATCCATCTCAAATCCGAGAAGAAAAGGGAAGGAATATGAAGAGATACAAGCCACAACTTCATAATGAAGAGAAGAAAGAATGGAGAGGAGAGAAGAGAAGAGAAATTTTACCTTGGGAGTGTAAGAGTTGATCTTAGGGCTTGAGTTTTGCAAGAGATCCACTCAAGGAAGTGCTTTGAAGCCTAAACAAAAACCCTATGGAGCCCTTCTCCCCTATGGTCATGTTTTCCCTTCTTTGGAGCCAAAAGTGAGTTTTAAAACTCGCGGCTCTATTTTGATAAAATTCTACGAATGGACGAACGAACGGATCCACTTATCGTGATTCCGCCCGTTAATCTGCTTTGCACAAAATCATAAAACTTCATTTTTAAAATTGGCCGGATCAACGAACGGATCCACATCCCTGTGTCCGTCCGTAGATTCGTTCGATTCAAATCCTCTCGGCCTTTGGACCTTTTGAGAATGGACGAACGAACAGATTCACGTTTCGTATCCGCCTATTAGTCCGCTCTCCCTATCTTCGTAGAGGAGCCACAAACAGATCTAGAGTCCTGATACCGCTCGTGAGTCCGCCCGATTTATTTTAGGATTTTGACCCCAGGTTTTTTAAACCTTTTAACCACACATGTATGTGTTGATTATGTACCTTCATCCTAGATTGGACACCCTTATTGTTTGACCCAATTGTGGGGACCACCTAAATCTAGTTTAATGCCTTAGAGTTGAAGGGGGTAGGACCTACACCCGACTGGGCCAGCCAATAATAGATGGCAGGCATTAGTGTATGTTGTGAGTCCCCTCCTATGTGAAAGGAGAGTTACCTCTGAGGATGAAAGTCCTTGGACCCCATTAGTGAGCAAACCGGGAGTTCTTAATAGGGAAACCTAAATCTATGTGGGGTAGAAATCCTTATAGGGGTACATAGGATCTAACTCTTAGCAAGACAGAAAGAAGGAAACACTAGGCTGGTTTGTAATAACTTAGCCTGAGTAGTCAATCGGGACCACGTGTACTTGGAGGTCAATTATAACACCTTAAGCTAGTGACGACTCTATTTGTACTTTACTTGGTTCATCCAAACCTTGTTTAGACTCATAGAGGGAGTCCTAAACCGTGACTTGATTTCCTAAAAGACTTAGCGAATCATACCTAAGAACTCCTCGTTCTTGTGGATTGACCTAGGTGACAAATATGTCCATAGGGATATGAATGTAATCAATTAAACTTGTATTTATGTATATATGTGGATCGAAAAACAAGATAAGGTAAATATATCCTTTAAACCTTTATGCCTGGTTAGATTAGTTCTTTTGGGCCACAAGTGTGACTTTGGTTTGACCTTATCATGGTAGTTAGTTTAAGCCCCGACCCTGGTCAACCAAACCTTAAGTTAATAGAAAATATATTTTATAATTACTGGGTAGGTTAGTTATGGAACCTACTTGAACGAAATCGACTTGAACCTAAACTAGTAAATGATTGTTGGTTCTCGAAAGAGGATTGATGTGGACTTTTTCCCTATGGAATGACTGAGAAGTGGGTTTATAAGGTTGTGGAGGCTGAAACTGAAGGATGTACCAAGACCTTCTCCAACAACAGATATGAATGGAGTAATGGGTCACCAAATGCGTTCCCACCATACTAGGAGTAAACAATAGGAGATCCCATCAATATTCCAAATCATTCTAAAGTTGGGTTAAGTAATGAAATGAGCTGAAGTGATAGCATTCAGAATGTGAACCCTATGTTGGGGACTGGACAGGTTACCCTATAACCCAAGAATGACCAAAATAATTGAGGTCAGAATGATAACATCTGATCTGGGGAACCTAGGGAACTTTCTATTCTTGATGGCTTAGTTTAGTGTGTGAGGCCCTATGTTACCTCTGGAGTGTTATAACCACTGACCCTTAACCCAATGGAGCCTAGGGTTATTGAAAACCACACCTTCTGTGGTAATGTGACCCTATAAGGAAGAGAGGTGTAGAACTTGACCTGTTGTGTCAGATAGGCATTGCCTCATCTCAACCTGACCCTTGACTTAGTTCATGTACTGGGATAATAGGAGGTATTGTTGTTCAACAAGTCCTCACCCTTGAGACCCTAGCTGCCTCAAATTTCAGAGACTAAATTTTTAATAAGGTTGGGGGGATGTTACACCCATGCCCGAAATATACCCTTATGCCCCAAGGTAATTTAGGCCTTGCCCACAGGGCAATGCCTAGGTGGCAATGGTCAACATTAATGACCTTGAACTTAAAATATCATTATAACTATCCCCTCGAAGTCCCGAAAGTGTAGGTTAAAGCCCCATAACTTTCCTTGAAGTCTTAGCCTTAACAGCAGCATCGGAGTCACGAACGGACTCACTCGAACTGAATCCGCTCGAGGATCCACTCATGCTGTTATCTGTCCTTTTGGTAATTTTCCTGTGGGACCCACACCCCCTATCCTGGACACCCTAATTGGACCTTTAGACTATATGGACCCCTACCCTTACCATTGATTGGTTAAGTGGGCCATGAAAGTAGGCCCACAAAGCACAACGTAAAGGAATAATGGGTTTTAATACCTTAACTCAAACCAAACAAGCTTTGGAGGACAATTAAGTCCTATGGACTTAGGGTGCAACCCAAACAAGACCCAACTGACTAAATGGACCTAATGGTCTATGGCTTGGGCCAACCAAGACTCAAAGCCCAAACTAAAACTCATTTAGACCTAAAGACCACTAAGTGTTTTGGGGGTACCTAACCAAACACTACCTAAGGCCCATTTAACCCTTAAAAGGATAAGAGAATCCCTCATTCCCTTATCTCTCCCCCTCCCAAGCAAACCGTGGAGGAGAAGAGACAAGAGAAGAAGGAGGAGGAGGAAGGAAGAAGAAGAAGTAGAAGTAGGAGAGGAATAGGAGGGGAAGGGAAGAGGATGAAAGCCATGCCAAGGTGGCTGGATGCCCCACATCTCCTCCTCTTACTATCCGGACGAAGGGAGAAGAAGAAGGTGAAGGAGAAGAGACGGAGAGGACGGTCGGAAGGAGGATCTCACCAAGGTAAGACCTCAAACTTGGTTCTCCTCCATTCTTATTTCCATTTTGATGAATTCCTTGAGCTTGAGCCAACCTAGGGTTCCATTTGGGACGCAAGATGATACTTAGCCCTATTTGGGGGCTCTAATGGTGCTGACCTAGCTCTAGGAATGGTACCCATGAGTTACCTTGCAACCATTACTGCTTACTTTTGGTTTTGAACCTTGAAACCCAACCCTTGGACCAAATTAAGACCAACCCTTGTAGGATCTTGGATCCATGGGTTAAACCTAGGTTCTAGTGACCCTAGGAAGGCTTAGACACCCCCTCCATGACCCTGAGGTGTTGAGATGCTCCAAGCTTCAAGCTGGAGCAGAAGCCCTTTGAATCTCGAAAAAGATTATCGACGAACGCACTACCGGATCCACCAATCGTGGTACCATCCTTCAGTCGGCCCAGTGTAATCCCTGTGAATTGGCCTGGATGGATGATGGAAAGGACTCAAGTCTGTTGCATCCGCCTAGGGCCAGTTCACTCTCGGGTGTGTCTCAGGGATCGGTCGAATGCAGGGGCGGACTAAGGAAACACATCCACTCGCTCTCGGGTGTGTCTCAAAAGTTGAACGGATGCACGACCGAATCTAAGTAAGAAGTTCCGTCCGTGGATCCGCTCGCTCTATTTTTACCTTTTGGCCTGAACGGAGTCAGGGACGGACTCACCTCTACTGAAATCGTCTGTGAGTCCGCTCGTGTTGTCATGGTTGAAACTTGATTTTAACCTTGGGGGCCTATCATGGGATCCTTCCATACATGCTTTAATGGTTGCTTTTGTATTTTTAGGCTACCCAACTCGATGGATAGCTGGTGCACCGGTGAGATTCATGTCAACCACACCAGGTGACACTCGAGTTCGGTGAGTGGGTTCTAGGTGATTTTGTTTGATTTGAATATTATATATTTGACAATCTTAAGCATGCTATTATATAATTGTAAGCATTGTGTGCATTGTATTATTATTCAAATGTGAACTGTTATGAATGTGATAGTATTCTCACCATTGTATCGGGCTGCGGTGCTGGGTGTGCCAGTACCGGAACCCCAATTTATTTAATTATGAAAACTATTATATACCATCCTGATTTGTATGTGCCGTGTCGTGTTGGTACCCGGGTACTAGATGGAATGGGACGTTGATGCACCCGGAATACCTCTCGGGATGATAGGATTTGCATATAGTATATCTGTGGCTATGATGCTTGTTCCCTTATGCTATGACCCTTGCCAACAAGGGTTTATGTATTGGATAGCCTGAGCACCTGTGATCTGTGGAGGTGGGAGAAGCCAGGACAGGGGTAGTGATGGCTATCGGGGTCTACCATTGGGTGACCTGATGGTTTCTATCGGCGTAGGTCTCCTTGTGATAATTGAGGTTTAATTGGGGCGATAAGTTAAGTGACCCTAAGTGTCTTTTGAGTTATCACAGTAGCATACACTTGACCGATAGAATTTGTGTGCTAGGTGAAAAATGAATCTAACATTAGCATGCATCAATCTATTTGATATTGATCGTGTGATGTATGTGCATTCCCCTTTGCTCCCTCACTAGCTAGTGTAGCTAACCCCATTGTGCAACCCCTTTTTAGTTGATATGCAGGTAACCTTCTTGACGAGCACCGTTGGATGTGAATCAAGTGGAGCCGGTGGCTGTGACTTGGATGTAGATGTACACCCAAGAATGGTGTCCTTGGGGTAATTATTTATTATTTAATTTTTATATTCATTCCACAATCATGTATAAACTGTATGTTTATTTATAGAACCCTTAGAAGGCCTTCCATCTGCATTGACAATAATAGGACTATGGTCTGATCCCACTGCTGGGGAAGTAACCATAATAGCCTCTTCAAAGCTGGTTCTCCAAGCTACATTTGAAAAAGCCCAGTCAAGTCAAATGCTAATATTGGCTTCTGCCAGACGATGATTACTCCAAGTAAATATAAGTCCTTGAGCACCCAAATCCTAAAGATGATAATTTTTTACCATTTCCCTAAATTAGTTTACATCCCTACAGCCACGACAATTACCTCAACTCTTTACTTGCCATGATAGGAATGAGTTGAAATCTCCAATAACCATCCATTTGTCCAACCGATTGTGGCCCAAGTCCATTAGAGAATTCTAGACTTCTTGTCTTCTAGACTTGATGGGGTCCCCGTAAACCCCTATAAAGTAGAAAAGGGGATCACTAAGAGACGATAAGAACATATCAATGATACCGGGGCTAGATGAAAGAATCTCCACCGAGCTCCATAAAACAGCTAAACCTCCAGTTGATCCTTCAAGAGGAACAGAGGAAAAATTCTGCATCTTAAGCTTCTTACTAATTTTTTTAAGCTTCACATCCTTATATTTGTTTCCATTAAAAAAACTACATCCAGATGCTCTGACTTGGCGAGGTGGATCAATGATCGAATTGTAAGAGCCCTCCCCAATCCCCTATAATTCCAACTTGCTATTTCATATTTGCCCATGGATCAGCAACTCGCCAGATTCCATGGGGTTGAGCTTCACATCCTTACATTTATTTCCTTGTGGTTTGTATCTGAAGTTTGAACCTCCCTGGACTCTTAGACACATTGACCTTTAACCTAATTGAGCCTGGGATTTGTTTTGATCGTTTGCTTAGAGGCAAGGAGTTATTAGGCGGTCGAAGTATCCTCATCTATTCGGATCCCTAGGCACGTCAAATTTTGAGGACGAAATTTCTTATAAGGTTGGGAGAATGTTACACCTGCACCCGAGAGCCCATTTGTTTATTTATCCTCATGGTGTGTAGACTGTGCTGCCTTGTTTGACTATGAGCGTTCCACCGTGATGGTCAAAGGGTAAGTTACTAAACCTATTTTTATTGCTTGTTTACTTCCTCTCGAAATCCTTGAGGTGTGGGCCCAAGCCCAGACCTTTTTGATACTTTATCTGCCCTTTCTATTGCATAGGATGCAGGGTCCTATGTGCATTCGACCCTGCATCCGATGCTGTTGTCGTGGCTATTTTGAGTGAGACCTTATGTGGGACCCACATGTCCTTTATCGAGGATGTTGTTGGTGCCTTGTCATGGTTGACTACTACCCTAGCCTCCCTTTTATTTTGGTGACCTCTTAAGTGGGCCCTTGGGCCCAAGTCATGCTTAAAATAGATTAATATACTTTAGACATTAAAAGACCTTAGCCAAACAAGGCCCAAGATTTATTCTAAAATGAAGCCCATTGGGCCCAAGTTATGTCAAAATGGTGTTTAATTCAATTTAGGTGGGTAATGAGTTTAGATGGGTGATATATTTATGGTTCATTAAGAGACCCTACCCAAACAACACCTAAGTGGACATTTAAGCAACCCTACCCAAACAAGTCCTAGATTTATAACTAAGAGGCCCTAGCCAAACAAGCCTTAGTAAGACACATCTATAGATATGAGAGTTAGGGCTATTCCTTAGTCTTTCTCATTTGCCTTCCTAACCTAATCGTGAAAAGGAGGAGAGCTTTGGAGTAGAAGGAGGAGAAGAAGGAGAAGAAGAAGAGATCGGTTGCTTGTGCTTGGGTCTACTTAGTGCAACCCTTGTGTACCTCAAATAGGTAGGTCAAGTGCTCTTTCCTCATTTCTCCCTTCTCTTTTCTCGTTTTCAGTTGAGCTTGGATGGCTCTCCATGTTTTAGTTTTGAGCTTAGATGGATCTCCTTGTTTCAGTTTTGAGCTTGGGGTTCCTCTAAGAACCAAATGGCTTAGCCTAAGCTATGTTTTTGGGACTCCATTAATGTATTACAGTCCTATAAAGACCTCTATTTTGACCTCCTACTAAATCTATTTGATTCTACAGTTTCAACCACTAAAGGAAACCCCAAATCTAGATTTTGAGCATTTGATCCTTTAAATCCCTCAATCTTTTGATGATGGATACTTTTAAGACCTTAATAGACCATAGGATACCCCCTCCCTTGTCCCTTAGAACTTAAAGAACCAAATGGGGCAAATCTGGGCTATTAAGGACCTTAAAATCGCACCTGGGTTACATCGGATGCAAGGTCGGAGGCAGGTACTGCTGAGTCCGACGCTGCCTCGGATGTGGCCTGAGCCTGCAGGAAGGGTCAGACTCAGGGTCGAAGGCAAGCACTGTTGAGTCCGACGTTGCCTCCGAAGCTGTTTTCAAGGCCTATAACTTATGTAAACTGTGGGGTTTCTCTATGAGGCCTCCCCTACACTCTCTCACACTCTTATTCACTTCCATAGGCGCCAACATATGTGCAATGGAGTGATTTTGAGTGGGAATCATTGCGCTTATACAAATTCTATTTGAAGTAATTGGTGAGTGGGTTTGGGTGACTGTCTGAGCTTATTTACTATTGCTTATTTATGCATTTATAAATTATATTGTGACATTATCATTTAAGAATGATTGCATATTTGCATGTATTCTTATTCGATGATGATGATGATGATGATTTTGATGATATGGATTTGTGTTGGGTTACGGTGCCGGGAAGTACTGGCACCGGAACCCCCGGATTATGTGGAATTGTATATTGCATCATTCTTACCTGTATACGCCGTGTCGTGCTGGTACCCGGGTGTTAGATGGAATGAGACGTCGACTCACCTGGATGTACCTCTCAACACAATAGGATTCATGTAGTATATCTATGGTTAGGCTCAATTCCCTATGCTATGACCCTTACCAACAGGGGTTTAGGTGTTGGGTAGCCAGAGCACCTGCTGCCTGTGGAGAGTTAGAGAGGCCAGGCCAGGGGTAGTAATGGTTATCGGGGTCTGCCTCTGGGTGGTGATGGCTACGACTGGCGCGAGCCCCATAGTAATAATTGAGGTTGCATTGTGGTGAGAATGGAAGGATCCACAGTGTCTTCCCGAGTTATTGCAGTAGCATATACCTATTGACTTAGCATTGTGTGTTAGGTGGTAAATGAATTAATAATGGTATGCACCATGGACTATTTGTGATTGTGTGATTGTGCATCCTCTTTTCTCTCTCACTAGCTTGGTGGAGCTAACCCCCGTGCACATATTCTTTTTAGATTTTGATGCAGATGATTACTGTGGAGCCAGAGACCGTGACTGAGGATCATGGCGATGGTTGCCCATGATGATTGTGCCCATGATGTACATGTCCATCTCCAGTGTCTAATGGATGGCCAGTTAGACAATTGGATGTACAGAACGAGTTTCTGCATGGTGAACTAACAGAGGAGGTCTACATGGTGCAGCCTCCAGGTTTTGAGGACAAGAACAAGCCGAATCATGTCTGCAAGCTCCATCGATCCTTATATGGCCTTAAACAAGCCCCACGGGCTTGGTTTCACAGATTGACCACTTTTCTCCTGAGTCTTGGGTTCACTGCCTCCAAGACCGATGCATCACTATTCATATTCAATCAAAGGGGAACTATCATGTATGTTCTCATCTACGTGGATGACATTTTGGTAATAGGGAATTTGGTTTTCAGTGTGCAAGCACTGCTCTCCAACCTTGCCAAGGAATTTTCTATAAAGGACCTCGAGCCGTTACATTTCTTCTTGGGGGTTGAGGCCACAACTCACCGAAATGGTTTACTCCTAACGCAAACACGGTACATCAATGACCTGTTACAGAGGGCTGGCATGTCAGACTGCAAGCCCATTTCAACTCCAATGAGCACAAGCACTAAGTCGTCAACTCAGGGGGTGCAGCGTTTGCTAATTCTAGCCATTATCGTTCCATTGTGGGTGCTCTTCAGTATGTAACATTGACCCGTCCTGATGTGGCTTATACGATAAACAAGGCGTGCCAAACAATGCACGCTCCTACAGAAGATGATTGGAGTCTAGAAGGATTCTATGTTATCTCAAGGGCACGTCCAACTGTGGTCTCTACTTTGAAAAGTCTGCTTCCCTGACATTACAGCCATTTTCTGATGCTGACTGGGGTGGGAGCACCAGTGATAGGTGCTCTACTGGGGGCTACGCCATCTTTCTTGGACCCAATTTGGTCTCTTGGCACTCAAAGAAGCAGAAAACAGTCTCTAGATCCTCTACTGAGTCGGAATATAAGGCTATTGCAGATGCTGCAGCCGAGCTTATCTGGCTCCAGTCTTTGTTCACAGAGCTCGGCCTTCCTCAGAAGGTTGCGCCAGTCCTTTGGTGTGACAACATAGGCGCCACTTACCGATCCACCAACCCTGTCTTCCATGCTCGTACCAAGCATGTGGAGATCGACTTCCATTTCGTCAGAGAACGAGTTGCCCAGAAACAGCTCTAAGTCCAGTTTATTTCAACAAAGGACCAATTAGCCGATGTTTTGACCAAGGTGCTACCAAAGGCGCGGTTCCAGTTCATGAGAGACAAGCTAAAGATCCGCTGCTCGGAATCTTCACCTTGAGGGCTGGGGGTGTATTGACCAATATAGCCGTTACCATTCCAGTAACGCGCTATATTGGGTATCTACAGTTTCCATATGAATCCATAACTCCTCTCAATATCTACCACATACGATAATAGGAACCTTCCATCGTTATCACATGTGGTATATATATCAACTTCCATGTATATCTCATTATCACATGTGTATCTCTTAATATCCTCACATAGAATCCCAATGATATTGGGTTACCTTGTACACTATAAATACACCTCTTGTAATCTTTACTAAATCAAGGAATACAAATCACAATTGCTATGTCAACAGTGATTGTGGTTAAGAGCTTCTTGTTATTGTAGCATTGCTTTTCCCATCATAAGTGTGATTAATTCATAACATATCCATTGGTTAATTCTCTTTATTTTGATAGAGAATCAGAAGTGTCTGATCCATAAATAAGTAGTAGGAGATACAGCCAAAAGAATAAATACAAGTTTTTTATTTTAGATTCCCATCCACAAATAGTTTTTAGATATCTTAGCATGTAAACAAACTTGAACATTATTTGACTTATAGCTTCGGGTTTAATAAAGCAAAGTACAATTTAGGATTAGATTACTCATGTGTCTTGGGGTCTAATTAGATTAATCTTGTTTGTAACATTGAGGTCTGAGGTTCAATACAAGTTTATCCAAACATCTTTTTACTTTCCCTCTCCTCTTGTTAAATGATTTCTCCTTAAAACTAGAAATTGCAATAGGGAGACCTAAAGTTTGGTACTTGAGGATCATGAATAGAGTATGGTGCTTTGAATGAGATCTGCCTTTTTGACTGAGATTTAAGCTAGAATGTAGGTTGCAATTTCTGTCCCCTCAGTTTTGACCCCAAGATTCCAAACTGTAAGGATCTTTTTTTTTTCGATGAAGAAAAGTTCAGTTTTGCTAATTCACCATGACCTTATTAAATGATACAATTTTTGAAATAGAACATGAACATCTCATGCTTCTAAGGTGCCAAAAGTCGAACTTTTGGCAATAAGACCTCTCTGCCTTGAGAAACTCTTGGAAAACATTCAACATGACCATATGAGAACAACCATGATATCTACTAATTGTATTGGATGAGTTTTAATGGATCACTGCCAGCTAGCAGAAGAGTGCCCATGAAATTATACACAATCTTTTGTTTTCCGAAACCTCTTTCCCTACCTTGATTTTTTGATTACTTTAATCTTAATGACCTTGAGTTAAATCACTATATCGGACTTTGAATTTCTCATATTTTTGCCATATTGTATTTTTTTAAAAGACGAACTTCTTATTGCTTACATTTACTTGGAGGCATTTCTTAGTGATCACAAATGACTTGCTTAATTTTCGTTTTATCTGCATCATAGTTATCTCAATAAGTTTTTCTTCCTACACATGTATAAAAACCATAATGTTGTTGTTGAAGTACTGTTCACGTGAACAGTGATGTAAACAAAACTAACATGTCAAAACACTGGTCACGTCAGTGTTCACATGAACAGTGTCACGTGAACAGTACTTCAACAGTTGTTATTAAAAATATCTATAGATGGGAGACACCTGAGGAGATTTCTCAGAGAGAAGTACGAGTTGTATAAAAGAGGTTGAATGTTTGTACAAATTTCAACACAAAAACTTATAAGGTCTTTTTAAATCCTTCATCAATGGACATCAACAATCAAGTAGGTACTGAATAATAATCTGGTGTCATTTTGACGCTTATAGACTTTAATTTCATTTAGTTGTGACATTATAAACCATCTCACAGTGCTCATTCTGTATCAACAGGTTATTGGGGCTTGTAAGGGGGCGTTTTATGGTGGTTGTAATTGAGCTTCTAAAGTGATAGAGCTGGTTAGCGATCTTTTAGTCAGATAGGTTCCCACTAGACGAAATTTTGTTGCTACATTAGTAGCAGGAAGGCTGGCAGCCAAGGAAATGGGATCTTAAGGGGTATTTTAATAAATACTAAAACCTAGGAGGGTATTTTTGAACCAAAGGGGAAGTGAATTATTCCATTTCCTTGGATGCTAGCCTTGTAGTAGGAACACTCCTGAATGGGCATGGCAGCAAAATTTTGGGCTCCTACATTTAAGGAGTGATGAGGTGTGAATTTTTATTGCCAGCTGTTTCCATCGGTTAATGAGCATGAAGGACGGATATAACTCCTAATTTGAATTTTATTTCTTATCCGATGAAGAAGATATACTGCATTTTTATCGGGACCATCAAACGGTTTGGAGTGGAGAATGGTGGGGGATCTTGTGGTTGTGACTGATGGTCTCCTAAATTTAAGGAGTGATGACGGGGTTGGTGGGGGGAAGAAGAGTTTTTATTGCAGATTGCAGCAGATTTGATCGCTTATGGCAAGTTAGTTAGGGAAAGAATTAAAGATTCAGTTACTAATAGGGGAAAAAATTTTGTACTAACGGCCAACTCAAAACTGAAATTCGTACAGAATCTTACCGAAATATTTTCCAACATATCTTCTATATTTGCATGTAGCTTTTCTTTTCGTGTCTCAACTCTTGTCTATTTTATCACCCTATGCATTTAATAGCTGCGGCAAGAACAAATGGAAGCTGGAATTTCAAATTATGCTGCCTATTATCCAAGCAGCATAATGTGGAGCCAAATTATCGGATAATAAGCAGCATAATTAGGAGCCACATTATCATTCAAATGATGATTCACATGGTAGATTTCTTCACTGATCAATCAACCTGCATGTGGACAGTGCATAACAAGTCAAGATGATAGAAGCAAGGTCTCATGATCAAACCTTTGCCATTGCATAATTTCTTGGGGCCATCCGCCTGAGGCTCACTAGGACCCAGAAGCTCCCGGTTTATGCATGGCGCGGGGGTCATGTAAAAATCCAAGGGGGGATTTAGTCTACCTAAAGTCGGATACCCCTCCTGTCTCCAAAAAAAATGAAAAGAAAGAGTCAAGATGATAGAAGAATTAATCTTCTCTATTACTGAAAATTTATAAACAGACTATACAACTAATTAACAGATCAGGTGGCCTTTCGATCTAAATCAGAATCAGCAGAGACCGATTCCCCGTGGTTTTAAAACCCGGCTCCATGACTTCATTCTTCCTTCTATGTTGGATAGTTTGTAACTCTATACTTTTGTCGTGTCTATGTCCTAAAGTGAGGGTGAGAAAGTCTTTATATAAAGTTTTCAAGTGTTCTTCATTTTATTGTTTTTTTTTTTTTTTTTAATTTATGTATGTGATTAATTGTGGGTCCGGAGGCACAACATAAACCGAAGAATGAAGTGGACACGATAAGACCCAAGATTGTCGACTCTTGATCTGCTAGAACCTGACTTTGGATTTATATTTTGTTGTCTCCACACTTAGGGTTTTTAATGATCTTCATAAAGGAAGTGGACTCGATTGTGCAATGGATTTGGATTGGATATTACATTTTGCATTCAAATTTGAAATACTGAATTGAAATAGGAATCATTCAGCTGCAAACGTAGTTTCTCTTGTAGATAGTGGTTCTTCATCGTTTGAACAACAATATGAATTAAATAAAGAAAATTTATGAAACACCCCTTGAAAATAGGTCGAAACTCGGATCATCCTTGAAATTAAAATACTTAGATCACCCTCTACACTAACGGTGTTAGGCTGTGTTAAAAGGACTATTTTACCCTCGTATTAAATCATTAGAGTTAAATTTATATTACTACCCTTTCCTCTTCTCTTCTTCTCTTCTTGCTCAACGCCATCTCCGTCTCCGTTCACGGTGCCAGGTGATTGCAGACCCAAACCCTCGCCCTTCACGGCTTCACCCCTACCCTAACTGCTGCGTCTGCCGCCCCTTCTTCTCTGCCGAGACTCTCCACCCTCCACTCTCCACTTTCAGGGAAGACCAATAGTCCTTGAGGAACAGTCTACAAAGAATATCACTTTGTTCTTTACAACTTTTTTTTTTAACTTCTCTTCTTCTTCATCTCGATCTGTGTTCTTCTCTTTCTGAACGTTTTCGGATTTACAGTTTACTTTAGAAGATTTTCCAGACTTCTTTAAAGGGATTATTATTTCTCTCTAAGTTTCTATAAATTCTTCATCTTCTCAACCCAATCTCCATCTCCACTCCCCCTAAAAACTGTTAACTCGATTAAAAAAAAATACGTCAGATAAGAACAGAAAAATCGAGAGACCTGTTAAGAAAAAGACGGACTTGAGAAGGAGGGGTAGCAGCAAAAGCTTATCAGCCCTTGAGTTTGAAGAGCTAAAAGGGTTCATGGATCTGGGTTTTGTTTTCTCTGAAGAACATAAAGATTAAAGTTTGGTTTCTATCATTCCTGGGTTGCAGAGATTGGGGAAAAAATTTGATGAAAAAGAGACAACCATTAACGAATCTGCAATTCCAAGACCTTATCTTTCTGAAGCTTGGATCTTCAAAATCGAAGTGAAGAGAACCCCTTAATGAAATGGAAATTTCCTGCTTCCGGTAACGAAATCGACATAGAAGATCAACTCAGAAGTTGGGCTCACACAGTTGCATCTACCACTTCACAACTCTGGTGGATCTGCTTCCATGTGCCATTCGATCAGGCACAAGCACACACGAAAAGCGCTAACCTCACAGAAAGCCAAACAATCCTAAATTTCTAAACCTCAAAACGGAGACAACTCAGGCTGATTTGTAATGAGATCTGATTCTGGACTCTGTAGCCAGAGAAAGTCACAGTCTCAGTGAAGTTGAGAATTGATCAACGAGCTTGCATGATTGTAGAGAGAAACACAAAGACAGAGTGAGGAACAAATCACGGTGGTGGTTGTTAAAACCCTAGAATGTATGGATTGAGTTCAAGAATCAAGAGGGCAGATAGCTACTCAAGACCTGCAACTCATCTCTGTCCGATTTCCACCATCTATGTTAGGTTATTCTCTCTCCATTCCAATACTCCGACTGAACCAATTCTACCCTTTTCCTTTCTCTTCACTTCTCTTCCATCTGAAATCCAGAACCGAACCCCATAAACCTACAATCCATCTTCTTCCTCTATTCTGAACCCACTTTTTCTCCTCCTCGTTTTCATTTTTTCCTCCATTAACCGAGTCTGGATCTGGGTGGTTGCTGAGGACAGAATAATTTTTAAACTAAGAAAAAAAAAGCACATGTTGGGTTTTTAGATCTAAGGGTAAAATGGTAATTACACTTTTCTCAAGGGTAGTTTAGGGTTTTCAAAAATTTTAACTAGTTGACTTCATCAATTAACTAACGGTAGGGTCTAATTTGAGTATAGGACTCTAATACAAGGGATGATTTGAATATTTTCAAATTTCAGGGGATGATCCAAGTTTCGATCCATTTTCAGGGGATGTTTCGTAAATTTCCCATTAAATAATGCAACTCCTTGAATCGATCACAACTATCACCAAAATTTGGGTTTCAAAATCCCAAAACCCTAGCACCACGCACCATACAAGATGATGTGAAAGAGAGAGAGAGAGATCAACTTTTTGATGTATCAAAACCTGTGAGTTTTTTATTGTTTTGGTAAACAAAAAAAAAAACCCTGTGATGGATTACACCCACACTATGATATTCCATTGTAAATTTCAAACCCTAGTTTAAAAAAAAAAAAACTGTATACTTTTTCAGAAAAAAAGTATAAAATATTCGCAGTATCAGCAAATTCTACAGAGACATGAAAAGAGACAAACCTGGTTCCCAATGAGGGTGGGGAGGGGAGAGCCAAAAAATCTTGAAGCGCAATGAAAACCCAAAACTCGATCATCTTCATTACCCATCAATGCACCTATTGGCCACCTCTTTGTTCTTCCCGTCTCTCTCTCTCTCTCTCTGAGTACGGGGAGAACAAGTAGGTGGCCAATGGGTGCATATTGATGGGCGGGTGTGGGGAAATTGTTACTAAGAAAGGGCTTAATTTCTTACGACTGTGGAATGAGAGGGATATGTTGGAATTGATGAATGAAGGAAGATGCAGTCGGGGGCAAGTGAAATCATCCTATTAAGATTTCTTGCCTTAGAAGAGGGAAGGGGGTAGAGGAAGATCGTTCGATAAAACCATCTTATTATAGAGCAAACTTGGAAGGTAAGTCGTCTCTTACTTTTATAATCTGGACCATCAAACGGTTTCGGAGTTGGGGGGTTTCTAGAAAAGTGGAACTCTGGGCTCTTTAAAGGCTATTGTGGGTATTAGAAGCGTGGACCTGGGCCCAGTAAACTCCAGGGAGAGAGATTCAAGAACGGCTAAGATGAACTAATGGACAATTCGGAGGTGGATGGGCCAAGAAAGGCCTAAGGACCTGCTCTGCTGCTTCTCAAATCTCAATCCAATTCTCTACGAAATGCTCTTTTCTTGGGAATGTGAGTGGTTTTAATAGCTTTGAGAATCAGAAGGCTGGTTTTTTTGTTTTAAGGCTTCTAATTAATATGATGAAACGAAAATTATGTATTTTAATATGCATCATCGATCAACTACTGATATAGGGAGGGTACTTCAGCGAGATTCTAAGGACTTCCTACTTTCCTTGGTGGGGAGGTCATGCTAATTACAATAAGGGGCGTTGTTCTCTGTACCGCAGTACAGCTTGCGCCTAGGCACATGGGGGTGGGCGCAATGATCACCCTGCCCCTTGCACAGGCTGGCTCATGTGCCTGGGCATAGGCTGCGCTTTGGCATAGAGAACATTCTCCCTTATAATAATGGAAGGGGGATCACTGATTGCCAGGTTACGTGACTCCTACACCAGCACTAGTCCAAATGAGAGTGCGTACGAGGGTATCCAAGAAGGGTGGGTGGGATTTTTCATTCCACGGGGTTGGGGACTTGGGGTGGTAATTTTGCCCTTCCTCTTGTGTTTGGGTGCAGGCACCACAAAGCCTGGTAGCCTTCTTTTTTCCCTTATAATAAATAAGGAAAAAAGATTGATGTTTGGCCGCGTGCAGTCTGCGCCTGATCGCGTGTAGTCTACGTCTATACTCAATCTTCTTGAATTGATCGCCCCCCATGCCTAAGGATGTTAAACGGTCCGGTTTCAATTTTAAATGAATTTAAATGGTTCTAATTGATTTTAAACATTTTTGTAAATTCTTTATTCAAATAGTTTCTTTCTCTTTTAGTTTTTCATTGAAATAGATGTAACTTAACATTGAATTGAATTGGGTATTGTTATTTGTTTTTTTATAACAATTGTAAGATTATAATTGTTATTCAAAAGTTTTGAACGTCTTTTAGTTTTTTGTGGGATGTGTTTTCTCTTCTCATAGTTGTTTATTTTAACCATGAATGACTTAACTTACTATGTATATAGTAATCGGTTTTAAACGGTTTACCGTTGGTTTAAAACCGTTCGATTTGATTCAAATCGTATAACTAAACGGTCTCAATTTTGAGACCAAAATTGAACCGTTTAATTATTTCGATAAACTGTTTAGCTTGGTTTTGACACCTTACTCCCGCCCTACAAAATGAAAAATCCCTTTGATTAATGCTCCTTTGCATCCTCTCATTTGCCCTGCACTACCACTCGATCGGGCGATGTTCTTCCCAATGAACAAGGGACAATTTCCTAGATTTACAAGATAAGAAAAAGAATTACAAAACAAGTGGATTGATTTTGTTTTACACTTATTTTGTCTTGTTTAAAATCAATCTTTGCACCAAAAAAATAAAAGTGTAAATCAATCCACTTGTTTTGTAATTAATTTTCTTATTTCGTAAAAATACACAAACAACAACAGCAATGACAACAACAAACTCAGTGTTATCCCAACTTAATAGATTTGACTACATGAATCCAATAAAACAAAATAAGGGAAACTAAGGTCTAAACAAGAAAAAATGGGATGAAAATATGAAAAAAGAAGGATGGAAAATGAGATGAAAAAATGAAAAAGAAAATCACACCTAAAAAATGGAAAATAACAGCAAAAATTTTCCATAAATAATTGAGTATATTATTTTATTGAAATACCCTTGCTTCATTTTGACTTGCAAACTCAGGAAGTCGTTGTATGGTTTGAAGCAATCTCCTAAAGCCTGGTTTGGGAGATTTTCTTATGTTGTTTTAGAGTTTGGGCTGACTCGGTATGGCAGTGATCATTCGGTGTTCTATTGACATAGCAAAGCTGGCAGGTTATTTTTATTGGTATATGTAGATGATATTGTCATCACTGGTGATGATGTTGAAGGTAGGGGTGCAAGTTTGGCACTGTCAACCTGAACCCGCCCTGGCCCACCCTCAGCTCGGACAGGGCCTGGGCTAAGACACTTGACCCTGAAGGCGGATCAAGGCTAGAAATTGCTGGCCCTGAGTCAGGGTCAGGTTGGGTTAGTGTTGAGGCCTCGGGCTGAGCCCAACCCAAAGGGTGGGTTAGGGTTGGATTTTCCAGGCCATGAGTTAGGCTCGAGTCGGGCTTGGGCCCAGCTAAGGGGAGTTAGGGTTGGCCTGGGATTTTGAAACACCCAACCCAACCCGATCCTGTTGCAGCCGCAGTTGAAGGTACTAAGTAGCTGAAAGTACATTGACAGTATAAATTTCAGACCAAGGATCTTGACAAGTTGATGTACTTCCTTGGGGTTGAGGTTGCTTAGTCTAGCAAAGGAATTTCTCTCTCCCAGAGAAAGTATGTCCTTGACTTGCTTGCGAAAACAGGTATGCTTGAGTCTAAACCTTTGGATACTCCAATGAACCCAAATTTGAAGTTGACAGCTGACAATGGTGATGTTCTTGATAATCCGTAAAAATGTCGAAGGCTTGTTGGTAAATTGAATTATCTCACTATGACTCGATTGGACATTACTTTTTCAGTCAGTGTAGTGAGTCAGTTTCTGTCCTCTCCAAGGACGTCACATTGCGATGTTGTGATTCAAATTTTGAGGTACCTCAAAAAGGCTCCAGGCCGTGGTCTACTCTATATTGATCATGGTCATGGACGAGTTGAGGGATTTTGTGATGCTGATTGGGTCGGATCTCCTGTGGATAAGAGATCTACTATTGGATATTGTGTCTTTGTGGGAGGAAACTTGGTGTCTTGGAAAAGTAAGAAACATCCAGTAGTGGCCAGATCGAGTGCAGAGTCAGAGTATCGAGCTATAGCCCAAGTTACTTGTGAATTGATGTGGATGTAGTTGTTGGCTATATTTGTAGACAAGTCTCCTACACAATTATGATGTGACAATCAAGATGTAATCCATATTGCTTCCAACCCTATGTTACATGAAAGGATAAAACACAGAGGTTGATTGTCATTTTGTTCGAGAAAAACTACAAGAAAGTCTTATTGCTCCACAACATGTTCGTACTAGAGAGCAGCTTGCTGATGTTTTTACTAAGTCTTTGGTGGGGGTGGTGTGAGAGTCAATTATATTTGTAACAAGCTGGGCATAATTAATATCTATGCTTCAGCTTGAGGGGGAGTATTAGAAGTCAAGAATGATGTTCTCGGTATTAGTGCCTAGTGCTAATACCGAGATGGTTAAGTGGGGGTATTTTGGACCTTTTGGTCATCTTTATGTATTTTGGATGCCCTATAATATATATTAGAAAGAGGGGAGAATAATACGACATATTATTCTCCCCAAAATCTTATGGTTCAGTCTCTTCTTCTTCCTTTCTCGCTCTTTTCTTCATCTAATTCGTTGATATTAATAATCCATATGTACACTGGGGGTACATATGTGTCATGTACACTTTACACCTCACCTTCTATTTCCTAAACTTTCTATTTCTCTCTTAGATTTCTATTTTAGCTAAGTTTCTATTTCTATGTAATTTGGTTTAGGAAGGTTTCTCTTCCATGGGATGTAATCTTTCTCTTTAAATAATACAATTGAGAGGGGGAGAGACAACAAAGAAAGTTTACGACTTCTCGTTATAGTCTCTCCCATCGTCTCCTTCTTCTCTTCTCCTTCTCTTCTTCTTCTTCTCCTTCTTTATCTCTGGTTTATTAATTGCTTTATTGTTACATGGTATTAGAGAAGTAAATAAAGTAGAGATCAATCCTATTTTCATGTGGTTTTGAGAGTCTCTTCAGAGACAGGAATCGATATTGTCTACAATACTCCTTGTGTTGCCTACCTGCTGCTAATGTCCTAGTTCTTCATAGTACACATATGAACTCGAGATTCCTCTTGTCTACCATTACTGCTTATGAAGATTTCAAGCTACTAAAGTCAGAATTATGAAGATTATGTCTGTAGTTTCTAAATGTGGGAATTTTCTATTAGAATATTGAAGTTCAAGCTATTTTTTTTCCTCCCAACTAATGAGGTTTATCTTCCTGGAGCTCTACTACCTAGAGGTACCTTCGATCCAAATCTGGGGGCCAACTTGTGGCTTGATTTCCTGGAAATTGGTTTCTCCTTTCCCTGGCGGATGTTCCGTTTTTAGATCAATTTACAGACCTATTATTTGGTTTATATCTCTTGTTTCTCCTATACAACCAGGCTCATATTTTGGGTTTTATCTTTCCTACTACAGTAACTTCTTTGGTTCTTATTTCAAGTCATTCTGACCTCCAATTATGCATTCCTAAGACTACATCCTACCGGCAGGAGCCAATACATGTGTTTGATATTTTTTTGTTGTCTCCGCTACTGTCTCTACTGCCTAATATCCATTTTGACAGATTTTGCTATTCAAAAACCACTGTTACTACCTGCTACTACCATTGGTACTGCTCTTTTATTGGTTCTGGTCTTCTATGGCTGAGTCTAAGCTTCCCACCGATGTATTACATATTCAGATTAGTACTACCAAGTTGAATGGTGTCTCTAACTACCTTTTATGGGCTTAAGCTATCCAAGCTTACATTCATGAAAAGGGTAAGATTAAGTACCTCACTGATGACCCTCCTATCATTGATCTTGAGGATTCTACTACTGCTCCTGCTCACGATGATTGGATGCGTGAGAATTCTACTATTAATATTGGTTATGGAACAGTATTGAACCTGACATTGCTGCTAATGTGATGTTTCACACACTTGCTAAAGGTGTTTGGGAAGACCTTCTTGAAAGCTGCTCCCAAGAGAAAAATATTTCCCGCACTTATGAACTTTATGAGAAACTGTTCCACTTCTCCCAGGGTGATAAATCTCTAACTGGCTACTTCGGTACATATAAAGGATACCTTGAAGAGCTCCTGGTATATCAGCCCCTCACTACTAATCTGGAGCAATTGAAGCAACAATGGGCTGAGTTTCATGTTGCCAAGTTTTTGGCTGGTCTTCACCCTGATTATCAAGCTGTCAAGAGTTAGGTTCTTATTGGAGAAAAGGTGCCCTCTCTCAATGAGGTCTTCTCTCTCTTGCATCGTTTAGTTACTACACCTTCCATGGTCTCTTCTTTTGCTCCTGCTAAGGACAATTTTGCATTCACTGGTGCTCATGGCTGAGGTTCTAGTAGAGGCCATGGTCAATACCGTGGTCATGGTCATGGTTCTATTGGTCATGGTATAGGTGGACAACTCTTTGACAAATCCTCTCGCTAGTGCACTTATTGTGGGAAGCCTAATCATACTGTTGACACTTATTGGGCAAAACATGGTCGACCAGAGTGGGCTAACAAGTTAGTCAATACTGCCACCACTGATAATCTTGTTGGTCACCTCATTACTAGCGACTCCACCCATGAATCTACATTAGGAGTTTCCTCCACTGGGTCTGTTTCACGTGATGACTATAACAAAATTCTCAAGCATCTCCAATAGCTTGAATCTATATCTTCTTCCACTTCCACAGCTACCTTAGCCCACATAGATAACTCTGCTTTTATTTCTTTAACTTCTTCCTTTGGATTATTGACTCTGGTGCTTCCTTCCATATGACTAGTAAGTTTGACCTATTTTCTTCGTTCTTGCTAATGGATCTTCTACTAAAGGTACAGGTCATGGGGTGGTCTCTCCCACTTTCTCCATGAACCTTTCTCATGTTCTTTTTGTTCCTAAAACCTCCAAGTATTTTATCTATTAGTCAACTTACCAAGTCCCTTAACTGTTCCATTATTTTCTTTCCTTCTTATTATGTTTTTCTGGACCTTCAGACCAAGAGGACGATTGGTGGAGGGCTTGAACAGTCCGGACTATACTATTTGGATGGCACTGGTCCTTTTATTGCTGTTGCTACCTCTACTAGTGTATCTCTTCTTTAGTGGCATTTTCATCTTGGATATCCCTCCTTATCTAAGCTTCAGTTGATGGTTCCAAGTTGTCGTTCTCTATCCCATATTGAGTGTGAAGCATGTGAATTCGGGAAGTGTCATTGCTCTTCGTTTCCTACTCGTAGTGTTGCCCGTAGCTCATCTTTTTATTTGCTTTGGTCCATTCTGACATTTGGGGTCCTTGTTGTGTCAGAAATAGGTTAAGATTTTCTTATTTTATTAGTTTTGTTTATGACCATTCTTGGTTAACTTGGGTCTATTTGTTAAAGGATCGGTCGCAATTTCTTTCAGTGTTTAACAATTTTTATAATAAAATAAAAACCCAATTTGATGCTTCTATTAAAGTTTTTTCGTTCTGATAATGCCCTTGAGTTTATTCAACGCGACATCTCTGACTTTTGTTTATCCATAGGCATGATTCATCAAACGAGTTGTTCGTATACTCCCCAATAAAATGGGGTTGCCGAAAGGAAAAATAGACATTTGTTAGAAGTTGCCAGGTCCATTATGCTTCACATGCATGTTCCAAAAATTTTTGGTGTGATGAAGTCCTTACTGCATGTTTTCTTATTAATCGTATGCCCTCATCGGTTTTGGACAATCAGGTCCCTTTTTTTGTTTTACATCCAAACACACCCTTATTTTTGCCTCGTATTTTTGGTTGTGTTTGCTTTGTTCATAATTTACAGCCTGGTGTTGACAACTATCTCCTTGTGCCACTAAATGTATTTTTCTTGGTTATTCTCAAACTCAAAAGGGGTATAGGTGTTTTGACCCAATTTCTAATCGACAGTTTGTAAGTACTGATGTTACCTTTTTTGAAAGCATTGCGTATTATTCTTCCTCTACATTGCCTCTAACTTTTCCTGCAGATTTTACCTTTGCCCCATCTCTTCCAGTTCCTACTCCTATTACATCTGCCCCTCCACTACAAGTGTACCAGTGCAGGCAGCACCAGTAGCTTCCAACTATTGTGCCATCCTCCACTGTTGTTCCTCTTCAGCCCACTACTGATCGGGCTCCTTGTCCTGTAGATCCTCCTGACTTACCAATCACCCAACGGAAAGGTACACATTCTTGTACTCAGAAATTTGTCCCTGCTTATCCTATTGCTAATTTTGTTTCCGTTGCTCATCTCCCTTCCCAATACCATTCCCTTACTTCTTCCTTATTCGCTGATGTTGTTCCTAAGTCCCATTATGAGGCCTTATCTCATTCTGGGTGGAAGGTAGCTATGGATATGGAGATGAATGCATTGTTATCACGTGCAATATGGACTCTTGTGGATTTACCTACTAGTAAGGATGTTTGCGTTGTTGTTGGGTTTACACCATTAAATATAACCCATATGGTTCGGTTGAGCGCCTAAAGGCACAGTTGGTCGCTATACTCAGACATATGGTGTGGAGTATTTTGAGACTTTTTCCCCTATTGCCATGTTGAATTCTGTTCGTGTTCTCATTTCTTTGGCCATCAATCTTGACTGAACTCTCTACCAGCTAGATGTTAAGAATGCTTTTTTATATGATGATCTTCAGGAAGAGGTTTATATGGAGCAACCTTCGGGGTATGTTGCTTAGGGGGAGCTTTCGGTTAAGGTTTGAAAACTTCATAAAGCAATCTATGGGCTGGAACAGTCCCCACGTGCTTGGTTTGATAAGTTCAGCTTTATTGTTACTTGTTATGATTTTTCACAGTGCTATTCAGACCATTCTGTATTTATTCACTGATGGGACTCCAAAGTTGTGGTTGTTGTTGTTTATGTGGATGATATCATTTTATCCAGTAATAATGCTACATGTATTAGTGAGGTCAAAGCCTATCGTCATTAGCATTTCAAATGAAGGATTTGGGTTTTCTCCGATATTTTCTTAGTATTGAAGTTCTTTAAAGTAAGAAAGGAATCAACCTGTCTCAGAGGAAGTATGTTCTTGATCTCTTGTCTGATACATGTCTAGTAGCAGCCAAACAAGTTGATACTCCTATGGATCCACATAAAAAATTTCGCTCTACTGATAGTGAAGACTTTGAGGACCAACATTGGTATAGCCGATTAGTGGAAAAGCTTATCTGTCTCACTGTCACTAGGCAGAATATTTCCTTTGCTGTTGACGTGGTTACCCAATTTATGCACTCTCCTAAGAAAATTCATTGGGAGGTAGTGTGTCGTATCTTACAATATTTGAAGGGAGCTCTAGGCAAGGGGCTCATCTATCGTTCCCATCAGAATGTTGACATTGTAGGCTTTTCTGATGCTGACTGGGCAGGTGTAGATGGTGATAGATGTTCCACTACAGGACATTGTACCTTTGTGGGAGGAAATCTAGTAACTTGGCGTAGAAAGAAATAGACTACAATTGCTAGATTCAGTGTAGAAGTAGAGTATTGGGCCATGGCACAAACTGCAGCTGAACTAATGTGGCTGAGACCAACACCTCGCAAAGATGAGGTCATGAGTTCAACTCTCCTTGGGGCCCAACTATAAAAAAAAAAAAAATGTGGCTGAAATCTTTTCTTCATGAGTTGGGATTTCCGCTCACTCAACCCATGGATATGTTCTGTGATAATCAAGCGGCTATATACATTGCGAGTAATCCTGTCTTCCATGAGCGAACTAAGGATATTGAAGTTGACTGTCACTTTGTCAGAGATGTTGTTCTGAAGAAGTTGATTGTCACTCCCTTTGTTCCTTCCACTGGTCAGCTTGGCGATGTCTTTACCAAGCCTTTCTGCAATGGATGTTTCAAGCTAGGCATGGGTGATTTGTATGCTTCAGCTTGAGGGGGAGTGTTAAAGTCACCACGTTGGGGGTACATGACCCATATGTACCGTTGGGGGTACATATGTGTCATGTATACTTTACACCTTACCTTCTATTTCCTAAACTTTCTATTTCTCTTAGGTTTCTATTTTAGCTAAGTTTCTGTGTAATTTGGTTTAGGAAAGTTTCTCTTCCATGTGATGTACAACTATTGACTTGTAGATGACAAGAGTAGCTAACCTGACTTGAAGAGTGAATCAAAACAACAATACAATCATAATCACCATTTCATTATCCAAATTAAGTTCTGCATTGGAGTCAAAATTTATACTACTAGCTATATCAATAAAACCAAAAAATACTAACACCATTACTGAAATCCCTTACTTGACTACTACCCTAGTTAACGGCTACCTGAAGATTGCTGGGAATATCAGAGAGGATTGTACTAACACTCTGATCACTTTACATAAGCAAGGTGAGCAAATCACGAGGACTCACATGATTGCTGTTGATGTTAATCAAGATCTCAGTCGTGTACGTAGCTTCCTTTGATCCCCCCTAGGCTGTTGGCAGGGGAGGAGTGTGTTAGGAAAATCTTATTTAATTGAACAAGTAAAATAGAAAAACCTATGAAAAAAGGGAATAAATCTTCAGCTTATTACCTTCACAAGAATAATTTCTAATCAACATGTTGTGATTGTGGTTAAGAGCTTCTTGTTATTGGTGTTAGCATTACTTTTCCCATCATAAGTGTGACTAATTCATAACATATCCATTGGTTAAATCTCTTTATTTTGATAGGGAATCAGAAGTGTATGATCCATAAATAAGTAGTAGGAGATACAGCCAAAAGAACAAATACAAATATTTTATTTTAGATTCCCATCTACAAATAGTTTTTAGATATCTTAACGTATAAACGAACCTGAACATTATTTGACTTACAGCTTTAGGTTTAATAAAGCAAAGGACAATTTAGGATTAGATTACTCATGTGTCTTGGGGTCTAATTAGATTAATCTTGTTTGTAACATTGAGGTTCGAGGTTCAATAAAAGTTTATCCAAACATCTTTTTTACTTTCCCTCTCCTCTTGTGTTAAATGATTTCTCCTTAAAACTAGAAATTGCAATAGGGAGACCTAAAGTTTGGTACTTGAGGATCATGAACAGAGTATAGTGCTTTGAATGAGATCTGTCCTTTGACTGAGATTTAAGCTAGAATGTAGGTTGCAATTTCTGTTCCCTCAGTTTTGAACCCAGGATTCCTAACTGTAAGGATTTTTTTTTTCGATGAAGAAAAGTTCAGTTTTGCTAATTCACCATGACCTTATTAAATGATGCAAATTTGGAAAATAGAGCATGAACATCTCATGCTTCTAAGGTGCCAAAAGTTGAACTTTTGGCAATAAGACCTCCGCCTTGAGAAACTCTTGGAAAACATTCAACATGACCATATGAGAACAACCATGATATCTACTAATTGTATTGGATGAGTTTTAATGGATCACTGCCAGCTAGCAGAAGAGTGCCCATGAAATTATACACAACCTTTTGTTTTCCGAAACCTCTTTCCCTACCTTGATTTTTTGATTGCTTTAATCTTAATGACCTTGAGTTAAATCACTATATCGGACTTTGAATTTCTCACATTTTTGCCATATTGTATTTTTTTAAAAGACGAACTTCTTATTGCTTACATTTACTTGGAGGCGTTTCTTAGTGATCACAATTGACTTGCTTAATTTTCGTTTTATTTGCATCATAGTTATCTCAATAATTTTTTCTTCCTACACATGTATAAAAACCATAATGTTGTTGTTGAAGTACTGTTCATGTGAACAGTGACGTAAACAATACTAATATGTCAAAACACTGGTCATGTCACTGTTCACGTGAACAGTACTTCAACTGTTGTTATTAAAAATATCTACAGAGGGGAGACACCTGAGGAGATTTCTCAGAGAGAAGTACGAGTTGTATAAAAGAGGTTGAATGTTTGTACAAATTTCAACACAAAAACTTATAAGGTCTTTTTAAATCCTTCATCAATGGACATCAACAATCAAGTAGGTACTGAATAATAATATGGTGTCATTTTTACGCTTATAGACTTTAATTTCATTTAGTTGTGACATTATAAACCATCTCACAGTGCTCATTCTGTATGAACAGGTTATTGAGGCTTGTAAGGAGCATGTTATGGTGGTTGTAATTGAGCTTCTATAGTGGAGGTAAAGTACCAGCTGAACTTGTGGCCTACATGCTTGGACACTTTAGAGCCTTGTTGATTGTGAAAAAAATGAAGATAATTTTGTGGACATGTGTCTTTGTATTAGAAGTGTGTGTTGGTGTCGTAGTTCACAAAACTTGAATCGAAGAACAAATCAACAAATCCTCTTGGGGAAATCCTGCTAGTTAGTTAGGAATATCTGTTTGCATATAAGTATTGAGATAAAGCAGGAGAGGACGAGACTGGTTCTGGTTTGAATGGTATATATATAATCATCCCAGAAGAAATTTACCAAGTGAGATTTCTTGCCGAAGCGTAGGCTGTGCCCAGGCACATGGGGGTGGGTGCAATGACCACCCTGCCCCCTGCACAGGCTGCCCATGTGCCTGGACGCAGCCTGCTCTGTGCCACAGAGAACATTCTCCCTATATTTTTTTAACCATTGGCTTGAAGATGATAGAGTTACTACAAGTATAAAATATGTTAAAAATGTACTTCTTAGTACTGTTTTAATAGTGTCCTGGCAGAAATTTTTCTTTGTCAAACATTCGTGACGTACTTCCTGGATTTTAAAGAAGTATTTATGTGTTTGTTATATGCATGTCCCATATTTCTTGCTTTGATATGTGTGTGGGGCAATACCATAGTATGTTGATATTGGTTTTAGAGTCAAAATGCCTCTATATATTATGGTGACTTACTGCAAAGCTGCAAGTCAAGGTGATCCTCTTACATACTCAATTGGATTTAGTCTTCCATTATGTTGACATAATAGGTTACAAGAATTGAGTTGGTTGATTGTATCGACAGTATCTTACATGAATGTCTCCTGAAGTTTGAGTTCTTCCAATAGATAAGAAATGTGAACATGACAGTGAAGAAGAAATTACATTGCATTCTTTTGTGATACTACAATGCTACACTAGGAAATATTTTAATACCTTAATTAATAGTAAATCTGATCCTTGATCATTGCATTTGATTATCTGATTATGTTAGCAATTGTTTATTGAGGGAATAGGAATCTTCGATCTATGTCAAACTAATTCTATACTACAAGTTCATTGTTGTTACACTTGAACATGAATGGATTAAGGAATTGCACCTCAGGTTTTGATGAGGTATTTTATCATACCCCTATCCCATTAATGGATAAAATACTATAAACGAGATCCTAACCACTACCAGGATCTCGATGCAGTGGCCAATGCACAGTCTTACACTAATATCAAATTACATTAATATCAGAACGCGAAAAAGAAAAGGAATATTTCATTCCCAAAATGATCATAAATGAGTGGAAGCGTTACAAATACAAAAGATTCAAATCTACGTGATAGATAGTTTAATACTTTACATTCCGACCCAAAAAGAATAGCTAAAAACTGGAACAGTAGAAATACTACTAAATATATACAATACTGATGATGAACAAAATAACAAAAGATGTAAATTGTGCCCCAATGGCACAGACCATGAGTGTACGCTATCATCAAGATCCAAAATCACAGGCTCTAATCAAAAGAATCACCATTATAGATCACCTGCATATAGCTAAAAAGGGATTGCGCAACAGGGTTAGCTACACTAGCTAGTGAGAGAGCAAAGGGGAGTGCACATACACCATACAAATAGTTTCAATATCAGAATGATGCATACTAATGTTAGATTCATTTTTCACCTAGCACACAAATTCTATCGGTCAAGTATATGCTACTGTGACAACTCGGGAGACACTGAGGGTCACTTATCCTATCGCCCCAGTGAAACCTCAATTATCACATTGGGACCTACGCCAGTAGAAGCCATCATGACCACCTAGAGGCAAACCCCATATAACCGTTACTACCCCTGACTTGGCCTCTCTCACCTCCACAAACATCAGGTGCTCCAACTATCCAACACCTAAACCCTTGTTGGCAAGGGTCGTAGCATAAGGGAGCATAAATCCTAGCCACAGATATACTACATGCAATCCTATTATCCCGAGAGGTATTCTGGGTGCATCAACATCTCATTTCATCTAGTACCAGGATACCAGCACGGCTTGGCACATACGGACCAGGATGGCAAGTAATGAATATAATAACAATATTAATCTCGGGGTTTCGGTACCGGCATTCCCGGCACCGTAACCCAACATAATAAAGTAAAACAAACATGTTCGCATTTTATCAGTTCATATCCAACATAATTTATATGCAAGAATGCAACATGTTAAGAATGAATGCAAGACAAGCCCAAACATCACCCAAAACCCACTCACAGTTCGTTTGCTTGTCATTCGATGGGTTCGGTAAGATTTGCCTTGGTGCATGCACTCCCGTACAGATTCCAAGGTCGGAGGATTCGTGAGAACAGTGTTAGAAGTGTATAGGTGGGTCCCATGAAGGGTCCCAAAAATTTAATTAAAGTCTTGGTCAAGACAACAGGGGCGGATGAAGGAATGGAGTCAGTCAGGTGAGTCCAATCATTCTCCCGCTGCCATTCTTTTGAAATCTGAGAAGATTTCCACCTTCAACCTTTCATCCATGGAACCACAAGGGTCCCAGGGTTAGGGAGGTGAGTCCAATCCTTTGTTGGAGGTCCTAAACATCTAGCCCTTTATAGGACTTAGAAGATTCAAGGGATTAGATCCAACTCCAAGGTCTTCCCCAAGTGTTATAGGCAAGTAATTCTAAATATGAAATCCTTAAGTCAGTCTGATTCCCAGCCATCTTCTTGAGATCCAATAGCCTCAAGAGCTAGGGGAGGGTGTCCTAAACCTTCCTAAGGGAAATATATCTCATATCATTCATTGGTCTTGGGAGATCCCGTAGATTGCTCTCTCCATAGGATTTTCCATTTTTAGGTTGAGGTCACAAGTCCCTTAGGACAGCACGGGATTTTGAGGGCATCAAGGGTAGACCTTGGCATCCCGATAGGTCAATTAATTAATGTATTTAGGAGGCCACTTTAGGTGGTAATTAACCCCCAATAAGATTTATTTGGTCCTACACAAGTAGCCATAATGTGGGCGAAGTCACCGGATTACAACCATGTCCCTAAGTTGCTGTCAAAATATATCATCTGGGTTTGGACCCACTTTTGAGGGTCTTATGTTTAGATTGGATCCACAATTTCTTCATATAAAATGTATCCCTTTGAGTCTATTTTTCAACGCAACTTGAATCGCGTCGATACGATATGTATAGACAAAGTTACGGCTAAAATACTGAACAATGGTCATGCTGTAAAACTGCGGGCGGATCCACTAACGGATTCTGTTGGGTGAGTCCGCCCGTGCATCCGTTCGAACCCTGAGACACACCCAGGACACACCCAAGATGGGCAGATCCATGTGCGGATGCACGATTCTGAGTTTGCCCCTGAGTCCGCTCGCAGCAAGAAGGGGTTTTTCAAGTCTGAACTTCATCCAAATTGATCCCCAATGCCCCCAGTGGCTTCAAGGGCTTGTAGGGATGACTTTCAAGGTTCATTAGGGTCCCAAATATCCTAATGGCACAAAGCATTAAGCCATCTATGGTCTACATCCAATCCCTAAACCCAAACTTGGGTTTTTGGGAAAAATCTAGGTTTCCATGGCTTGGGTTGAATGGCACACCATTGGAGGATTAAGGGTGTGCAATGGCACCTAAAAGGACTAACAACAATCCCCAACACAAGAGCATTGGGTCCCAAGTGGAACCCAATCTACTCCCAAGCTCCAAAATCCAAAACCTAAACTAATAAATAGAGAAAATAGAGAGGGAAAGATAGAGGATTCACTCACCTTAAATGGGGAACAAGATCTTAGGGCTAGGTGAGCCCCCTTTGAACCTCCTTTTCTTCTTATTCTCCTTCTTCTTCTTCTTCTGCTTCTTTCTTTTGCTTCTTCCTTTCTTTCCTTTCCTTTTCTTCTTTTCCTTCTCCGGGCACCAAGAGGGGAGGAAGGAGATGAGATGTAGGAGGAGAGGGCAGCAACCTTCTCTCTTCTCCCTTCCCTTCTCTTCTTCTTCTTCTTCTTCTCTTCTTTTCCTTTTCTTCTTGTCCGGTTTCAGCAAATGGGAGAAATGAAAGAGCTTAAGTGATATCTCCTCTATTTACCCTCTTAAGACTAAAGAATCCAACAAATGTAAACTCCCTAAACTACCCTTGCCTTTAATCCTTTTTCCCTACACAACCCATGGTCCAACTATTGGGCCAAGACTAAACCAATGGTCCTTGAACCAACCCAACATCTCAAACCCAAAAAGAACCCATTGGCTATAAAACCAAATGGGACTTAGGGCCTGTTTGCCTAGGTCCTTAAATCCCAAAACCCATTTTAATTCAAGTTGGGCCTTGTGGGCCCACATACAAGGCCCAATCATGCAAAAGAAGGTAAGGGTGGGGGTCCACATGGTCTAAAGGTCTGATTATGGTGTCCGGGACAAGGAGGTGTGGGTCCCACAGAAAAAATTACCAAAAGGGGCAGGTAACAGCATGGGCGGATTATCAATTGGATTCATCAGCAGTGGATTTGGTCGTGACTCTGGTGCTGCTGTCAGGGCCCAAACTTCAAGGAAAGTTATGGGACTTTGGCCCACACTTCCAAAACGTCGAGGGGATTCTTAATATAATATTTTGAGTTCAAGGTCATCAGTGTTGACCATAGTCATAGGGCATTACCCTTTAGTAAGGTCTAAATTACCTCGGGGTATTAGGGTATATTACGGGTGCGGGTGTAACATATTCAAAGTTTGAAATATTAATATATGCTTTATACTAGGTTTCCGCACTTGGTTATATTTTCTTTGTCCACCATCAAACAAATGTCCCTAAATGCACGTGAAATTTTACTAGTATATATATATATATATATATATATATATATGTATAGCGGGGAGTTAGTTGAGCTTTCGATAAGTCGTCAACGATCAAGTGCAGCCATCTTCTCTACAAATGTAAAGATTACGTCAGGTTGGGTCATTCACTCCAACGCTCGCCTACCCCTGCCTTAAATAGACTGACCTTTGTAGCCTCAAACACCGTTACCGTTAATAAAGGAGCGAAATGTAAACCCCATGCTTCCAGAACTGGATGATCGGCCGCTCAAAATAAAAGCTCTCTTGTGACACAAGATTGACACAAATCTTCGGTAGGGAATATAATCCCAAAGTACCCCAAAGACTGAAATATAGCCAATCAAGAAGGTGGTAAGACCCTTGCAAAGTTCGCTAATAGCATAGAGCTTGGGAAGCTAAGATCGATCAAGATCCTAACAACAAGGAGCACTCAACTACTAGTCTAGGCAATATTCATTCTCAAATGGGGATTGAAGAGGACAATATTGTGAGACTCAAATCCTCCCAACAAAAGAACTGGTCTGATTCTACTCTTTCTGATCTCAAGATTGCCAATCAAAATTTTACCACTCTTCTTGTTTTTTTAATAAGACTTACCATTCTTCTTTATATATATATAAAATACAGGGTCGGGTTGGCCCTACCAGGGCTGAGGCCTCAACCCAGGCGCGGCCAGCCCTGTCCAGCCTCGGGTCAGGTTGGGATGGGCTTGGGCTGGCTGGATTGTTTTGACACCCCTAATATGTATTTACATTAGACGTTGTATAAATAAAGCACTAATGGAAGCTTTCTTATAACAGAGAAGAAATCTTAATGAGTCTTTTGATCGTACAATTACTTAATCTACAAAAATCAAATTGAAAATGATATATTAAAAAAAATACATATTTATATTAAAAAATCCAAACAAAGAAAACTTGCATTGGCGATGTGGAATCTGGACAATATTATTTTTAAGAGACGAATGTAGTGAAATGAGGAAATATAAAAGAAAGAAAATCCTAAAAAAATGAAGTCAGGAAAACGTGGACGGGTGAAGGAAAAGAATGCAGTATATATACAGAGAATGTATCTTAGGGATTTTTTATTATTTTTTTGAAGATATATTTTAAAAGATGTTTAATTTGCTTGAGAAAGATGATTCTAATAAAAGAGGAAAGGAGATGGGAAAACGAGAGAGTGATCGAGAGAGAGTGTGTGTTATGTACATAGACCCACATCGATCCCGTAAGAGCTTGGGTGTGGGCATGTATAATATTGGGTTTCCTCCACTTGTAGATCGATTTATGAGGGTAAATTCTTCCAATCATTACATTGGCCTTCGGAAAAGGGTTAACTGTCGCCAGGCAGAATCCTAGAGCAGCAGCTGTTAAAGATTGGGGTAATATTATGTACATAGTCCTACACCAGTCCCGTAAGGGCTTAAGTGGAGAGAGAGAGAAAATAAAAAAAATGAAGCCTAAACAAAGGGGATCTGACTCTTCTACTTCCGCCTGCTCGGTACATTCCACCTTGCTTGTGTGTGGGAGATGCACACGGCAGTAGGGGCAGGCGGATGTAGAGAAGTCGAATTGAAACAAAGGTGATGCACGAGCTACATCAGATCCTTTTAATTTATAGATAGGTGCTCTACAAAATGGATCTATCCTTTAATAACTTTTGCATGGCTATGCATGATAAGGATGGCCAGTATAAAATACTTTGCATAAAAATTTTTAATTTTGTACGAATAAACAAAGAAGAATTGAAAAGGTTTGCTACTTGCTAGAATAACGTGTTTTTTTTAGTTAAAGACAGTAAAAAAAATAATATTAATATAAACAACGACAAGGATGTACATGATTAACGTCCGCATTCTCTGACGAAAAACAAAAGAACAAACTAAACTTGAAACTCCACCTTGGCAATGCCATCATCAGAGATCAAGACTAACATAAATGACTAGAGAATCCACCTTCGGCATGACCATCACTCATCAGCGATACCCTAGGCCAAATAACAAAAAATAACCATATTGGCTTAACAATTACTCATATCTACCAAATCTATAATGAGATCTTTCGAATCCCATATGATGTCATGAATGTTGTCCATAACTTTTCAACTCTACTTTCTAAAATTTTATTGTATTCATAATTTTTGTTTGTTTATTAAATTTTTTTTATTTAAACCATGTAAACTTTAGTGGATAGTGTTTCAACCTCTATGTTTTAAAATTTTTTTGATGAGATCAGCTGGATGATGGAGAATCATCAAAACTTTGCAACTTTTTAGATCCTTGACATGAATTGGACTCCAAACAAATTAGCAATTTTGCCTTTACAAGGTTCAATGTAGATAGACTTCTCTCCACAAGATCCGTAATTCTGTCACGGGTATTGTCTAGATAGGACACGTCAAATTTCAGACTCAAATTTAACTATATACGTAATCCTTTTAAGTAATGGTATCATTCCATGTATGTCCCTATATATGTACCATACTTTGACCAATACTATGCACTCTCGCATTTCATAGATCTTTTAAAGCCTTATTTTGCCTCTTAGTAGACACCCCTTGAGTTGAAACTTTACGTATGAGTGGGGTACCTAGGGGTCAACCTGTCCTCAAAATTTTGGATCCATCAGATGGAAAATTATCTCCTCCAATTCCCTACCCGGCCCAGTTTCCTAGTGCCTCTAATTAGGGGGTGGACCCCACCCGAGCAAAGGTAGAATGCACCAGAGAACCATCTCGAACTTATCGAAAAAAAATGAAATATCATCCTTGGCAATATTATTCGATTCAAGCATATCAGAACAAGAGAATGAATATATATTAAGTCAAGTCTTCATGAACTTAAACTACTAAATAGTTTAGAACATATATATCCAAAGTTTAAATTTCTAATTGTTTCATGTCACTTTCACATGTGCTTCCAGGTTTATATTTTTATAGTAAAAATCGGTAGAAGTTGGCCTTCTAATTTACCTATTTGTTATAAACAAAAGAACTTAATATATATAGTCTTAAGGATATAACCAAAGATCAACCACCCAAAGAAAAAAAAATTTTGTATACTCAAATTGAAGTACTCTAATAATAAAAGTTTGTCCAGTTCTCCTTCTTCTTCTTCAATTATCATTTCCCGGACATTTAGATTCCAGAATGAGGAACAGCAGTCCATCACCAGTATTGCCATTATTGATGCTTACAGTGTTGGGATTGCTCATCTTCGGTCAGATGGTGAAAGAGGCTCTTTTGGAGTTGAAAGAAACTATCTTGTCATTCATTTTAATTATTCCTCTCATGCTGATACTGGTAATTCATTTCTTCATTGGATTCTTCCCATCTATTGATGTTTTCTCTGCAATTCAACAACCAATTAATTCAAGCTATGATGAGGAAGGATTGGGATTTGGATTCTTACTTCTACTTCTGCTCTTCATCTTCTTGTATTACTTTATCTGAAGATCTAGTCTTCAATTACTACAACCATATAAACCAGTCAAGCTCTCATGGTGGTACTGTTAGTGATATTGTATCATATTCTTAGTTTCTTCTCCTCTGATATTTTCTCTCCGCAATTCAACAATAACCAACTACTTCAAGCTATGATGAGGATGGTTTTGGGTATTGGGTATTGGGATCCTTACTCTCTTCATTGTCTTTTGTATTACTTTACTAGAGTGGTCTTCAATTAGTACAACAATGTAAACTAGTCAATCTATCATGGTGCAAGTGTTTGTGTAGATGTATTATATTATATGATTGTTTATAATATATACTCCATTTCCAGGGTGAGAATCATAAAAGATTTTAATCCACTAGAAGATGAATTGGGAAAAAGGAAAAAAATAAAAAAAAAAACACTATTCAGTTAGGAATGAGTGAATGACTGATCTTTTGAGAGCAGAGAATAAAGCTTGAGAGTAAAAGCTGTGGGTGTTGGCCAAACAACGGTCTAGGGATCAAACCATGGTTCCCTAGGGAGACCAAGATATTTATCCTTAGGGTTTTGCACGCCCTGGGTTAGCCCATGGTGTCCCATGGGTGCGCCATTTTAATTTTTAGGGCTTTCCATGGTCGCCCATGGGAATCCTGGTGCATCCCTGTTAGGGTTTCTCCTTCCCTCATGTGTCCCATAAAATTTATTATCATAGTAAGGACGAAGAAACTCATCCCTAGTCCATCACATGGCAAGGGGGATCCATCCCTAACTCGAATGCGCACCGGAAAAGGTCGATTCGAGTTTCTTTTGCATCCCATAAATATTAATAATCAATGAACAGAAGGAATTAATAAAGAACTGCTAATCTGATGAGCCTCAAGTGTTGCTCCTCCAATAGACAGTGGTTCTTCCTCCAGCGAGCGCTCCAAGCAAACAAATCTGAACCTCCAATGGTGCTACCAAGGTTCTACACACCAGTCCCAGATGCCCTCAAACTCCTCAGCATAGATCTAGGGTTTCACAAACCCTAACTCTCAAACACAGGTGAGAGAAGCAAGAAGAAGAAGAGAGATCACAAGAGGGAGAGAGAGAAACCAAAAATGTAGAGAGAGAGTGTCTGCTCCAAAAACGTGGAGAGCTGCACTCTTCTGCGTTTTATGGTCCCCTATTTATAATAATAGGGTTTAGTTACATCCTAGATAGATTTAATAGAGTCCTAGTAAGAGTCTGACTCTCTCTCTCTCAGTCTGGCAGTTCTGTTTAAACTCAAAGTGCTACACAGGTGAAGAAGCAGAAACTAATAGGAAAAGTATTAATTAGATTCTTTATTTAATTATTAATGGATAATTACAATTAGCACCAAATCCATTAATTAAATAAAGAACCAATTAAATTAGCAAATTTCAAATAACTCCCTATATGATAACAATTTATCATATACAGCCCCCCCACTAATCAACACCATCATTATGGAATCTAGGGCATGTACACATGTACTACCAAACTCCAATCCATAGTACATGTCCATATAAGAGCGTCTGTGCATCCGATCGGATCCCGTAAAACTCGATAAAACACTTTATTTGAAATAACTATAAATAATGTATCATTTTATGTAAAATAAATTTTGCAAAACCATTTCCAAAACGATCGATCCGAGTTCGATCCGACCATGCACTGACAGTCTCTTATCTTGGTGTTCCCCAATCGGGCAGTGGTGATCGTGTTGGATAACTCCTTCACTCACAAAGTGTTCACGCATTCCCAGAACACCGGCTTTAACTCGCTTGAGTCTCAGTCATTGATGAACCAAAGAATGCGATCACACTTTGCAGTGACAGGGTTCCCTCAAGTACAGGGTGTCGGTGACACATGTCTATCCCTTCCTACATCTGGCAGTAATACATGAGGGAATTGACAAAGTAGATTCTTCGCCAATGCACACATCAAACATGTGAGCACTCGCATTCGTACCCTGACATTACATGTCTAGGCATACCCAATGCGACGACCATATGATAAGGGTGCCCAGCCCAAACCCTAGTCGTGACTATCATTTTAAGTATAACTTACGGACACATAATGCTTAAAAAGTTTATATCGCATGTGACAATATTAAACTAAAATGTATAAATGTTCAATACAAAGGTGAACCGGGTTGAACTGGACCGAACCGGGTTTGATGGACACACACTTGTCCAACAGTGGGTTGGCCATACAATTTTATAATGAAGCTTGAGAGTATGAAAATTGAATGAAAAGATGCATTATAGACATTTACCCTCACAAAATACAAAGGGGGATTGTTTATTGCAAATGTGGTAGGCATCACTTTAATTCCAATTGTAAAATGGACATGAGCTTTGGGCCCAGTCCTAGCCGCCCACATGGGCTGGCCGACCCAATCCGTGAGCAAGTGGAGAGAGGACTGGGCACTTAAGTGGCTGACTCCCCCCCCCTCTTTTTAGGGTTTTTGTTATAAATATAGAACCTCTAACCCTAAGGCCAGACACTAGAAATCAAATTTCCTCCCTCTCATTTGCTCTCCAAGTATTTTTGTACTCTGTGGGTTCCATCCCTTCCCAAGGATTTGTGGTGTGGAGTTTTCTTTGAAAAAACTTTTCAAGATATCTAGAGAAAGAAGAAGATTATTCGTGTGTTCGTAATCAAAAGCTTGGATCTTGATCTCTCTTTCGCTGTCTTCCCATTTACATTTAGGTATGATCCGAACTAAATTTATTTGAATCTTGAATCAATTGATCTACTTTGGTATCAGAGCCATTAGTTTTTTGTTTGCTTTTGATGGGAAGGGTTATTTTAATTTGGAGGAACAATTTATATTTTGGGTTTCCATCAATGGAGATGGAAGAGCCTACATAATTTTTTTCTCCCTCTTCTCTCATCTTCTTCTTCTTTCTTTTTTGTTTTTTCTTTCTACCCGCGGCTGATCGCACATAATAGCAGCAGCAGCAGGCCGTAGCCTGTGGCTGTACCCAGCTAGGCCGCGCATGTGGGCGTAGCCCACATGGCCACAGCTGCAGGCCGTGGCCAACGGTTGTTGCAGCCATTTATTGTACAATATAAAAAAAAAAAAAGGAGGATGGGGAAGGAAGAAAAAGAAATGTTTTTTTTTTTTTCTTTTTTGAATTACATGTGCAGCCCATGTGATTTCATGAATTAGTTGGGCTGCACATGTGTTTCTTGAATGAGAATTTTTTTGTTATTTCTTGATATTATCCCATTCAAGAAGCATATTTCTTATTATGTGTACACCTCTACTATGAGGGTTTCTTGCTTTAGATATGTTTATTTTTTTTTATGGGTTGTTGTTTTCTTTGTATGATGTGGTTACACATTAGTAAGAAATTCATGAGAATAAAATCCATGGGAAGAAAATGGGAGAAAGGGAGTCACCCCAAATCATCCCATATTTTTTTCATGTGATGTGAAAATAAATTTGGCCCATGCAGTATGAAAATAAAATTGGAAATGTTTATAAATAATTAAAATGTTAATAATACCTTCTTGTAGCGGTATTGGTTTTGTTTGATTCGTATAATTAGGGAAACGATGTCAAACACCATCCCATGCAACCCATAATTTTTTATATTTTATGGGATGAAATTTACATTGGTACTTGTGTAAGGGATATGTTTTGTGTATGTACGATAGTGTTGGTATTTGAATGTGATGCAAAGTATGGTGTTCCCTAGTAGTGATGTAGTAAGGTTCTGCAATATAAAGAGATGGTTGTAATTTTAATTTAATTTTTTGAGAAGCCATGTAAAAGGAAGCCTCTGCATTGCATATCACTTTTTTATATTGACTCGATATATCACTTCAAGTACAAAATTGGGTCCCTTGTGTGGGATCCTTATGCATCCGTTGTATGACTCTTATCTTGTGGTTTGATGATGCCCTTTCCTCCTTGACTTTCTTTTGTTCAAAATCGATTAAAATTATATGTTACCAAATCCACACCTGTGAGATTTGATAATGAGTTTAGCAAAATTTTTGGTACCAAAAATTTTGAATGTGTACTAAATTTTCTTCCTTGCATATTATGGAATGTATTGATGGCCACCATGACCATGGTTGCTGACCTTAACCAAGGAAATAAGTTGGATGAAACCAACTGTTGCGTCAAAAAATCGTCGAGCGATCCTGCAATTGCCGTCACCTGCAAGTGGACCAAGGGGTCAACAGAGAGAACCGGTGTGGTTCCGGCCTAGGGCTCTCCGATGCCAAAGTTAGATCTCCTGAGCAAATAGATGAATAGTGATTATTCAATATGAGTTTTGATGTCCCCTGATGGGGTTGTGTACCTTGCCTTTTATAGTAGTGTATGGCGGTGTGGAGAGTCCTAGCTTGATGGCGAGTGTGCCGTTAAGTGGATAGAGGCCCTGAGTAGCAGGGCTCTATCCTGATTGGCCATCTCCCCGCGAGAGGGAGTGTCCTGGTGGTATCAAGATCCTTGGCGGATAGATACCCACGTGTAGTGATAACGTCATTGGTGCTTGAATCCGTCTGGGTGACGTGACTTCTAAGCGATGGCCTAGAGTCCTGGTGGTGACTTGAGTCTGTAGTGACACGATTGGGTCATAGACGAGTGGCCCCGGTGTCCGTGTACATCACGTCTGTGTCCACGATGCCGCGCCTGGGTGAGAGGCCGCACCTGGGTGTAGGCCATGCCTGGGTGAGGCCACTCCTGGGTGCAGGCCGCGCCTGGGTGAGGCCATGCCTGGGTACAAGCCGTGCCTGGGTGAGGCCGCGCCTGGGTGCAGGCCACGCCTGGGTGCTGGCCGAGCCCAGGTGGGACCCCCGATTGGTTCTCCTTGGTTCTGGAGCGGGTGGTTCTGTGACACGTGGTAGCCGCTGATTGGTTCTGTGAATCTTGGATGTATCATTTGCCCCCCACTCACTTGAGATAGGATGTCTAAGAGAGTAGATGCCTTTATATAGTGAGGGGTCCGCTGCGAATAAACTTTTTTTATGGGGCTTGCCTATAAATCTATTAGTGAGGTAGGAGAGGTTGGGAGTTCAAACCTTTCCTCCTAAACTTTTTATTCTTTTGTTTTTTGTAGGTATATGTTCCTCTCCTTCACTTTCTCTTTCACTTCTCATTTCTCTTTCTTACTTTTTGTCGCCCACTTTGCTCTTCTTGAATTTCTCCTTTGCATTGTACTTTTATCTTTTGTCCTCTTTTTGGTGCCCTCCATGTGCTTGTCCTTGGGTCACCTAGACTAGTATCCATTTTGCTTGATTTTGGGTCCTTGTGTTTACCTTGTGCTCACTTGGTGCCTTGTTTACTTGGAGGGCTTGAGTGGTGCTTAACTTGAGTGCCTTGCATTTGGTGGTCTCTGTCACTTGATCGTGCCCATGGTGTGGCCGCGTCGTTGTGTGCCTGCTTCCCCGTGCAACCGCCTTCCCCCTGAGGTAAGTTCAACCCCTTCTCTTTCTTTTTCTTTTTCTTTTTTTTTTTTTTTTTTTTTATTTATGCAGGGCTGCACCTAGGTGAGGCCGTACCTACGGGTGTGGCAGCGCCTAGGGTGGCTGCGCCTGCGGGAGAGAGGCCGCACCTGGGTTGCCGTGCCTGTGGGCGTGAGGCCACGCCTGGAGTGGCCGTGCCTGTGGGCGTGGGGCCACTGGAGAAGCTCGTAGGCCTTCTGGGGTGGCGTCCTCAGTTGCCGGTCCTACTGATAGGTTAGGTCATGTTGCTAACATCTTGTCCCCTTCTGACATGGTCTCCCTCTGTGAGGAGTTCCATATTCCGGCTGAGGTCGTGTTATGTACTCCCAGACCTGGTGAGTATGCCTTCTCTCACCATGCAAATGAGATCTGTCTCTATCGTTCCTTTTTTCTCCAGAGCCTTCACCTTCCTATCCCTCGCTTTGTCGAGTTGGTGCTAGAGCATTGGCACCTCACCCCTGGGCAGGTGTTGCCCAATTCTTGGAGGGTGATCTTGGGTTTCTATGTATTTTTTTCCCACTTGGGGCGTGCCGCCACTGTTCCCCTGTTCTCCCACTTTTATCTGTTGAAGAAAGGGAATCATGGATGTTATCACTTTGCTCGCCATGTGCTCAAGGGGCCCTATGCCTCTTTGGAGCTTCTCATAGGGATCACTAGCAACATGAAGTATTGGAGGGATCGCTTCTTCTTTGCCATGGTCCCCCGATGCCCACTACGGACTGTTAGGGAAGTCATTCACCTCAAGAGGGTCAACCAGGGGTTTGAGCTGAGTGATTTTGAGGGTGACTCCCTCAAATTGTGCCTGGGTCGCGATCCGTTCCACGTCCAGGAGTTGGACTCGGAGGCCTTTCTGTCCCTCTGGAAGTTGAGTCCTGTAAGAGCACTGTCTTTTATACTTGATTGGCATGCTTGTATTCGAATATATATGTCATCTGACTGGTTGGGCGGTCTATGCAGTGGATATGCATCCGGACTTCAGTTTGCTCCGTGGCAATCTGTGGAGGAAGGCCGCTTCTCAGGGTGGTCCATCTATTGGAGTAACAAATGTTGGTGGTCCTTTTGTGCCTGTGGCTATTGGCAAAGCGGAAGGGTGGTCCAGGACATGCCCATGTGACGAGCTCTGGTGTGCGTGTCCTCCTTCCCCGTACTTCTCCTGATGATGATGGTGTTTTGGGCTCTGTGCCTCTGCCTCCATTTATCACCCCTTTTGGGTCTTCTGCATTGCCCCTCTCCAAGGGGAAAGGGGTGAGTTCCTCTGGTGGTACTGCCACTGATCTTCCCGCGATGGATGAGTCCCTGGTGATCACCTTAGGCTTACCGGAGGATTCAACCTTGGTCAGAGCCAACGTGTCATGGGAATGGATGGACAAGGGTAGGCTACCTACCGTGAGGGTGGCCTTGCAGAGGCTTAGCGATGCATGTTTGGCCCAGACTCTCTACCATGATATGGCTTCGGTGAGTTATTCCTTTTTGGTTTGTCATGTTCGTTGCTCCACTTATACTTAGAGTGTTTATCGCTTGCCATGCTGATTGTAGGTCCACCACCGTGTTCCTGAGGTGGTGCTTTGACTGGAGGGTCACGCTTCTTGGGAGGTGCAGATACAGCGCACCCTGCATGATGTGGAGAGGGAGCTCCAGGGACAGATCGATGCCCGTGAGAGGGCCGAGGCCGGCGGGCAGAGGGCGTTGGAGGAGCTTGCGGTGGCGTCTGGGAAGCTCCTGGAGGTGTCTGAAGAGCTTCGTGTGACCTTTACTGGTGTGGCCGAGAGCTTGACCAGGGTTCTTGCCTTAGAGGAGGAGCTTCATTCGTTTATGGAGAGTCATGAGGCAGAGCTGGCATCTGCAGGCGAGCAAGCTATGGCTGAGTTCCAGGCATCCTCAACGTTCTCGGTGCTGTATCAGGCCCAGCTTCAGCCTGCCTATGAGGGAGGGGTCCGGGACTTAGCCGCTTGTGTCCTGGAGGTGACCCCCGATTGTGACTTCTCTGTCTTGGGGTTCTCTGAGTTTGCTACAGCGCTTCCTGCTGTAGCGGTGGTGGAGAGCGTTCCAGTGTCAGAGGTGGAGGCTGCCCTGCTTGAGGGGGGTACTGCTACATGCCTTCTCGAGGTGGACATGATGTCTCCTGCTGGGTCGGAGGTGGCCCACCCCTCTGTGGTCCCTTGATCCTATGGTCGTACCGAACTTGTAGACATCTTGAACTTTTTCCTTTTTGAACTTGAGTTGTAACTATTATGACTTCTCTATGTGATCGCTATTGCTTTTCTTTGATTGCATTGTCTCTTGGTGGTTGATTGCGCATTGGTGCCCTATGACCCTTGATAATCATGGGATTTTGGTAGTGATGTTGTGCCTTGGTGGTCATCGGACCGTGGTGGCCTTGCGCCTGGGCGGTCATCGGACCTTAGTGGCATAACGCCTTAGGCATAAAGCCTCGGTGGTGGCATAATGCCTTAGGCGTGAAGCCTCGATGCTGGCATGACGTCTTAGGCATAAAGCCTCGATGGTAGCATGACGCCTTAGGCATAATGCCTCAGTGGTGGGATGACGCCTTAGGTATAAAGCCTCGATGGTGGCATAACGCCTTAGGCATAAAGCCTCAGTGGTGGCATAACGCCTTAGGCATAAAGCCTCGGTGGTGGCATGATGCCTTAGGCATAAAGCCTTAGTGGTGGCATGACGCCTTAGGCATAAAGCCTTAGTGGTGGCATAACACCTTAGGCATAAAGCCTCAGTGGTGGCGTAACGCCTTGGTGTAGTGGCAGTGATTCGATTGAGTAGTAGAAGAAGACAAGTATTCCGAAACACCTCTTTATTTTGAATGAAAATTTTCAAATTGCCCTTGAAATAGTGATGTCGTCTCACCTATGCTCACTGCTACTACTCATTACCACTACCACTCTTGCTACTACTTGATCGCTACTATTGATGGAGCTGTTTGCTTCTCTGGTAATACTTCTTCAGGTGTTCTGAGTTCCAGGTACGGTCTACCTTCTTGCCCCCCAGAGTCTTTAAGCAGTAGATCCCTAGACGTATCTGCTTGGAGACTATATAGGGTCCTTCCCAGTTGGCTAACAGCATCACCTTCTGTGGCTGTGATGCACTTGCCCTCCATAGGACTAGATCTCCCTGGTGGAATAGCTTTTCCTTGACCCTGGCATTATAGTACCTGGTAGTACGTTGTTGGTAGGCGACGTTCCTTAGTAGTGCTCTCTCACGAACCTCATCTATAAAGTCTAGGTTCGCCCGTAGTCCGTCGATATAGGTATGTTCGTTGAAGTGCAGAACCCTATGGAACATGGCGCAAACCTCTACTGGCGCCAATGCTTCAGTGCCATATGCTAGGCAGAATGGGCTCTCTCTTGTGGGTGTCCGTACTGTAGTTCGGTATGCCCACAGAACACTTGGTAGCTCTTCGATCCATTTTCCTTTGGCTCCCTCTAGCCTTTTCTTGACTCCTTCCAGTAGTGTTCTGTTGGTGACCTCCACCTGACCATTGGCCTGTGGGTATGCTACCGATACAGGCCGATAGTCGATGTTATAGCAGTAACAGAATGCTTGGAATTTGGGGTTGTTGAATTATTTACCGTTATCTGAGACGAGGATCTGTGGTACCCTAAACCTATAGATGACGTTATCGCGGACCAACTTCTCCATCTCTGTCTCTGTTATCTTGGCCAAGGGTTTAGCTTCGACCCACTTGGTGAAGTAGTCAATCGTGACGACAAGGTACTTTTTGTTTCCCGGTGCTGCGGTGAAGTTTCTTAAGATGTCTAGCCCCCACATGGCAAAAGGTATGGGGTTGAGGATTGATGTCAGCTTGGTGGCGGGTAGATGGGGTACTGGGGCGAACAACTAACATTGCTCGCATTTCTTGGCATATTGGATGGCCTCCTTTTGCATTCGTGGCCAGTATAGTCCCTGGCGGAGGATTTTGTAGGCTAGGGCTCGTCCCCTCATGTGGCTTCCACATATCCCCTCATGGACCTCTACTAGGGCGTACTCTGCCCCCTTGGGTCCTAGGCACCAGAGTAGTGGTGCTGTTTCCCCTCGCTTGTACAGTACCCTGTCTAGGACGGTGCACTTTGCAACTCTCATCCTGATCTTCCTTGCCTCGGCCTTGTCTCTTGGTAAGACGTCATTCTAGAGGTAGTTGAGTAGAGGGTCCATCTAGTTAGGTCCCTCCTTGATTTCATTAACCTACTTTTCCTTATACGTTGGCTCATGCAGGATCTCAACATAGACTGCACTAGCCAAATTTCGGAGTTCCTCATTGGCTAGCTTGGATAGGGTGTCGGCGGTGGCATTCTGGTCCCTGGGAACTCGAACCATCTTGAACTTCATGAAACCCTCGATCAACGCTTGAGCACGTGCTAGATATGATGCCATCCTATCATCTTTCACCTCGTACTCTCCATTCACCTGATTCACCACAAGCTGGGAGTCACTCCGGGTGGATAAGTGTGTGACTTGGATGGCTTTGGCCAGCCGGAGTCCAGCTAGTAGTGCTTCGTATTTTGCTTCATTATTGGATGCTTGGAAGGTGAATCGGAGAGCATATTGGATACGGAATCCTTCGAGGCTGGTTAATATGAGGCCAGCGTTGCTTCCCGCCGCGTTACTCGACCCGTCCATGAACATGTCCCACGATCCGCGATCCTTCTCCTCGGGCTCTCCTATCTCTGGTTCGATCTCAGACAGGGTACACTCTACAATAAAATCTACAAGAGCCTGGCCTTTGATGGCTGTCCTTGGTTGGAACCTGATGTCATGCTCACTTAACTCCACCGCCCATGCTATCAATCGTCCGGAGACGTCTGGCTTGTGGAGTATCTTCTTCAGAGGTAGGTTTGTGAGGACTGTGATGGTATGGGCTTGGAAGTATGGTCATAGCTTCCTAGTTGCGATTACCAATGCATAGGCTACCTTCTCGATCCTGGTGTACCTGGTCTCTGCATCGATCAGAACATGGCTGACGTAGTAGATAGGCCTCTGGACTTTGTCTTCTTCCTTAAGCAGTACTGCGCTGACCGCGACAGGGGTAGCGGCCAGGTAGAGCTGTAATTCTTCGTTAGGTTCTGGTCGCCCAAGCAGTGGTGGGCTCTCTAAGTACTCCTTTAATTCTTCAAATGCCTTCTGGCACTCTTCTGTCCATGTGAAATCTTTAGGGCTTCGGAGGTTCTTCAATGTTTTGAAGAATGGTAGTCACTTATCACCTGATCGTGACACGAACCTGGAAAGGGCGGCGACCCTTCCATTCAACCTCTGCACTTCCCTGACTGTCCGAGGAGGTGCCATCTCTTGGATGGCCTTGATGTTGGATGGGTTGGCTTCTATTCCACGTACTGAGACCATGAACCCTAGGAATTTTCTTGACGTTACACCGAAGGTGCACTTTGTAGGGTTTAGCTTCATCTAGTTCCTCCTCAGTACTGTGAATGCTTCCTCTAGGTCGGTCAGGTGTTGGTTGGCGCAGATGCTTTTCACGAGTATGTCATCCACATATACCTCCATATTGCGTCCGATCTGCTCCTCGAACATCTTGTTGACCATCCTCTGATAGGTGGCCTCTGCATTCTTCAACCCAAATGGCATGACGTTGTAGCAGTAGTTCTCTTTGTCTGTCCGGAATGCGGTGTAGGACTCATCACCCTCATGCATGAGGATCTTGTTGTACCCGGAGTCGGCATCCATGAAACTCAGCATCTCATGGCCGACCGTGGCGTCGATCAGTAGGTCGATCTTGGGCAATGGGTACTCATCTTTTGGGCATGCCTTGTTCAGGTCAGTGTAGTCGACACACATCCTCCACTTCCCGCTTGGCTTTGGTACCATGACCACGTTTGCGAGCCAGGTTGGGAACTTCTCCTTTCTGATGAACCCTGACTGGCTCAACTTCTCGACCTCTTCCTTAATTGCTGCTTGTCGGTCGAGGGTGAAGTTACGCCGCTTCTGTTGAATGGGCTTCCTGGTTGGGTGGACATGTAGTCGGTGCTCTGTTATGGAACGTGGTATTCCAGACATGTCGGAGGTCGACCATGCAAAGACATCCATATTCTCTTGGAGGAGGTGTCTAAGTCCTTTCTGTTCCTTGCTTAGTAGCGAGCCAACCTGTACGACGTTGGAGGGTTTGTCCTTGCTGAGGGGCCATGGGATGAGGTCTTCTACTGGTCTTCCTCTTCTCTCTGTCAATTCATCTCTTTGGTCACTGACCATGTTCTCTAGGTAGAGTGCCATTCCGCGGGTGTTACCATTGTTCTTTTCATGAAGGTGGCGTAGCACTCCTTTGCTTTCTTCTGATCTCCTCGGACTTCGCCTACCCCATTCTCGGTGGGGAACTTCATCTTCAGGTGGAGTGGCGATATGACTCCTCTAAGGGTTGTCAGAGATGGTCACCCTAGGAGGCCGTTGAAGGACACCACGGACTTGACAACCATGAAATTCACCATGATAGTCACTTGTCGAGGGTGTACCCCAAAGGTGACGGGTAGTTCTATGGTACCTCTGATGGAGGTAGTGGGACCTGAGAATCTATAGAGGTACGTGGGCTCTAGTTTGAGTTGATTGTCCCCGAACCCAAACTGTCGGTAGGCATCCAAGGAGAGTACGTCTACAGACGCCCCTGTGTCTATCAGTACCCTGTGTACAGGTCGGTTGGCTACCTCCACCTTTACTACCAGGGCATCCTCATGTGAGAAGTTTAGTCCTTTCAGGTCTTCATCCGAAAAGGAGATCACCGCCTCGGTCTTGGCTATCTTGCTTGGCTTTTCTGCCACTCCCATGAACCTGACATGGGCTTTAGCTTTTCTGGTGGACTCTTGCCCCGGTCCTCTAAGTATGGTGAGGATAGGAGGTCCCTTGGTGCCACTAGGTTCTGTTGCATCTCTCCGCTCTTCTGGGCGGTCTCTCTCTCGATCTGTTCTTCTTTCTTCTTGTCTCGATTCCACTCTGTCTCCGTCGTGACCTCTGTCTCCTTGGCCTGAGCGGTTGTCACATCTCCCCTTCACATGTTTGTTCAAGCTTCCTGCTCTTACAAGTTGTTCTATCTCTCTCTTCAATTGATAGCTCTCCTCTATGTCGTGCCCCTTCTCTTTGTGGAAGAGACAGTACTTGTTAGGGTTTCGCTTCTCTGGTCCTACTAGCATGGGTCATGGCCAATGGAGTAGGTCACGGTCTTGGATCTGTATGAGTATCTAGGACCTGGTGGTGTTCAGTGGTGTGAACTCAAGGGTGCCTGCCCTCTCACTTCTCTCTAGGCAATGGTCTATCCTCCCAAATGGGTGGTCGCCCTTCTCTTGTCGACGCTCTGTCCTTAACCTCTTACCTTCTTTGCGGTCATTAGGTGCTGACCTTTTGTTGTCCTATGACTTGGCCTTGATTATCTTCATTCTAGCTTGTAGTACCTTGGCCATATTTGCAAACTCGTTGCACCGCTCCAGGAGCTCTTTCATAGTCCTGGTCTCATGACGTGCCAGGTCCTTGATCAAGTCCAGGTCCCTGATACCTCCTACTAGGGCTGCATGCTGTGTTTGGTCGTCCAAGTCTCGAACCTCCAGGGACTCCTTGGTGAACCTGCTAAAGTACTCCCTGAGAGATTCACCAAGGTTTTGTACCACGTTTAGTAGATTGATGGTGGTCTTCTTCTGCTTGACACTGCTTTGGAAGTGGGTGACGAACTGTTCACATAGCTCTACGAATGAGCATATAGATCTCGGTCGTAGCCTAGAGAACCACGATGTGGCTGCTCCCTTGAGGGATGCAGGTAATGCCCGACAGGAGACCACGTCCGACCCACCATACAGCGTCATCATGCCATTAAAGTAGTTAATGTGGTCATTAGGGTCAGTGGTACCACTGTAAAGTTCAAAAGTGGGTAGTCAAAACCTGGAAGGTAGCGTGGCTGACATGATCTCTGTCGAGAATGGGTGTTGGCCAGGTATGGAATGTGTCTCGCCTTTGGTCTGCTTCTTCAGCCCTTCCAGCTTCTCATCCAGATCACGGAGTCTTTGATCGAGCTCCTCGACCCGTGTCTGTCCCTCACGCCTGGCAGGACGTTCGCTGCGACCTTGTTCATGCTCTGTCCTGGATGTCCCCTCCCGCCTTGAGTGTTGGCGGGATGGTGAATGTTCACGCCGTGATGAACCCTGTCGCGATGGTGAGGAGCTTTCCTCTCTGTAGGTCTGGCTTCATCGTGGTATGTGACCTTCTTCAAGTCGTCCGTCGAACATAGACCTCCGGACCGATCTCTGCGGGCTAGGCACCCTGACCCTGGGTGTTGGTGTCCTCCCACGTTCTGACCGTGGTGAGAGGTCTCTTGTTCTCCTGGGACGCTGGGAAGGCTCCCCCCATTACGGAGTGGGGGTTGCCCGTTGCTCAAGTCTCTCTGATCCCACGCCCCTAGGAGATGATCTCCTAGGGTTCGACTCTTATCGAGGTACGGACTCCACCCTTGCTGATGGCGACGTCCTTTAGCGGTGAGATGTCGCACGCTGTGTCAAGTATTCTCGAAAGAGTTATTGTTCATCGAGGATTTGTCGCTGTAGGTCATTGATCTGACCCACAGTGGCTGGAGCATTGGGGTCAGGTATCATCTCCACCACCACATCGTCTGCCTTGTCATTGTTGGGCTTGTCAACCATAAATTGGTCATTAAGGGGGATCTCTTCCTCCAAAGGGACATGGTCCTGGTCATTGGCTCTACGGCAAGAGCACTCTAGGGGTGGTGATCCATTCCTTGCTCCGTTGTTGGTGGTGGTAGTCTTCCTTCATGCCATTGAATGTATATGGAAGCGAGCTAGTAGCTGTAATGGCTAGCGTCGTTTCCACAGACGCCGCCAATCTGTTGCGTCAAGAAATCGTTGAGCGATCCTGCAAGTGTTGTCACCTGCAAGTGAACCAAGGGGTCAATAGAGAGAATCGATGTGGTTCTGGCCTAGGGCTCTCCGATGCCAAAGTTAGATCTCCTGAGCAAATAGATGAATAGTGATTATTCAATATGAGTTTCGATGTCCCCTGATGGGGTTGTGTACCTTGCCTTTTATAGTAGTGTATGGCGGTGTGGAGAGTCCCAGTTTGATGGCGAGTGTGCCATTAAGTGGATAGAGGCCCTGGGTAGCAGAGTCTGTAGTGATCCTTGGCGGATAGATACCCGCGTGTGGTGATAACGTCATTGGTGTTTGAATCCGTCTAGGTGATGTGAATTCTAAGCGGTGGCCTAGAGTCCTGGTGGTGACATGAGTCTGTAGTGACACGATTGGGTCATAGATGAGTGGCCCCGATGTTCGTGTACATCACGTTTGGGTCCACGATGCCGCGCCTGGGTGAGAGGCCGAGGCCGCGCCTGAGTGAGAGGCCGCACCTGGGTGAGAGGCCGAGCCTGGGTGCAGGCCGCGCCTGGGTGTGGCCGCTCCTGGGTGAGGCCACGCCTGGGTGCAGGCCGCCCATGGGTGTTGGCCGCACCCAGGTGGGACCCCTGGTTGGTTCTCCTTGGTTCTGGAGCGAGTCGTTCTGTGACACGTGGCAGCTGTTGATTGGTTCGGTGAATCTTGGATGTATCACCAACTATGATATGTGGCATTGTCAGATTCAATTCTTACTGAATGAACCAGAATGCCTTGAACACCTAACCACTGAAATGGTAAAACCTCATGAGGTTACTACACCCGTCACTATCAAGATAAAGAGGCCTATGATGCTTGGTTTAAAAAGGATCATTGTGCATGTTTTATTATGTTGAGTTGTATGCATGGCGATCTCATCGGCCAATATAAGAGATGTGGAACTACCAAGTCCATGTGGGACCAGGTTAAGTTAGACTGTGACGGTACATCTACTACAAGGTTGCGGGCGATGACCTTAAAGTTTGAGGTGTACCGTAAGGACCCTAAGCACACCATCACTTAACACCATAGGGTTGTGAAGGACATGATAAGAGAATTAGATGATGCAGGGGTAAACCTTATCAATGAGTAGGTTCAAGCTGTCATAAGGACTTTACCTAATTCCTAGGTCCAAATCAAAATAGTTCTTACACATAACGACGATCTTAAGACTTTCAATGACATCGCCTCTTGTGTGGAACTAGAAGCGGAGCGCCAAGAGGCGACCCACGCTCAAGCCTTGTTGCCCAAGCGGGGCAATGTAGGAACTCTGGATCCAAGTGCAAAAGATAAAGGAAAGTAGGAAATCAGGTGCAGGCACAGAACTAGCCACCAAGTGGAGGTAAATCCGCAAACTAGATAAGTGCAAACGTGGCAAGCGAGATGGAAAAAGAGATCTTTCTAAGGTCAAATACTATAACTGCCAAAAGATGGGTCACTTCGCTCATGATTGCACTGATGCGAAGAAAGTAACATTTCTATCCCTCTCTCCTTGTACTTTTTATATGTAAACATGTTTTGGTTGCCCATATCCAATTTTATTGGATTGTGGATGCAAGAGCAAACAAGACATATAGCTCGTGATGGATGGGGATTTGTAGATTATAGGAAGGTTCCGGATGGCTCTCAGAACATCTATATGGTAAATGGCACAAGTAAAGCGATTCGTTGAGTTGGTACCTACCAGTCCACCTTGCACACTAGGTGCACCTTACTTCTTCATGATGTGCTATATCCACTGAAACTCCAGCATAAACTACTTTTAGTTACAACACTTTTAATTTTGGGATATTCATTTGTTTTTTATGGTGATTTGTTTGAGATAAATTTGGTTGGTAGTTTATTTGGACAATGTAAATTTGAGAATGATTTTATTAAATTAGATTTAGTAAATTATGTGGCTTCTTCTTCATATTTTGTGATTAATACTGATGATAATTAAGAATCTATTGCATGGTATGCTAGACTAGGACACATAGGTCGTGATAGGATGACCAGCTTAGCTAGACATTTACCCTCACAAAATACAAAGGGGGATTGTTTATAGCAAATGTGGTAGGCATCACTTTAATTCCAATTGTAAAACGGACATGAGCTTTGGGCCCAGTCCTAGCCACCCACATGGGCTGGCCGACCAATCCGTGACCAAGGGGAGAGAGGACTGGGCACTTAAGTGGCTGACTCCCCCTCCCTCTTTTGTTGATTCTTAGTGTGAGTCTAAAAGGGGGGGGGGCTTAGGGTTTTAGTTATAAATAGAGAACCTCTAGCCCTAAGGTCAGATACTGGAAACCAAATTTCCTCTCTCATTTGCTCTCCAAGTATTTTTGTTCTCTATGGGTTCCATCTCTTCCCAAGGATTTATGGTGTGGTGTTCTTTTTGGAGAAACTTTTCAAGATATCTATAGAAAGAAGAGGATTGTTTGTGTGTTCGTAATTGTTGTAGAAAGAATCTTGCCAGAGGAAGATTCTCTGGCAGTACAACTTTCAAAGCTAGCCTTGGGCTAGGAATGAATTGGGAAAAACGAAGATCACACTGCAAAGTTTCTTGATTTCTTTATTGGCAAAAGAATGAATGGATCCCCTTACATGAGCACTAGGGCTCTAATTTATATAAATTCATGCCCAATCCCTTTCCTATTTCATACCTCCGATCACTTTCCTTTTGGTAAGGTGGTTCGCATGCTCGGATTAGGAAACTTATATAAGAACCGAGATTCTCTCATCAAATCTTGGGACCTTTCCATGTGTGCACGTGAATTACGTTATCGCGTACCCACTTGGAAGTTTACACTATCCTTGCCGACGTGTTCTAGCTAGTATAACTCTCGAGTGTGGCTTTTTGAGTTTTGGTTTGAAAACCGGTTTGCTTATAGCCCAAGGGAGGCCACGTGTAAGGTAGAGATTGGACACATAAAAAGTGGTATATCATTTGCCCCCTACTCCCCTTACCTGAAGCAAGGTATGGGGCGGAAATATCAGGGGTATCTTGTGCAGACGTGAGTACAGCTCGGTTTATATGCTCGATGGTGTTGGCAATTGGTGAATCAACTCATTTTGTCTTTTGGATCATATTTCTCCTTTAGATGACTTTACCCTCCGTGGGTTTTTTATAATCGCACCGCCACTCGTCGATGTTTCATGTGGGTGCAAAATATCTTTCGATTTTCATGCCTTTTGAGGGAAGCTTGATGGGATGTCATAAAGTTTAAATTTAAACTTTCTTGCTATCCCGGTGTTTTCCTTATAGAGGTAGTTTTTCTCATCCTCAAAATTTATCTCTTCTTCTTCTTCATCTTGGCATCTTGGCCGTTCAAGTAAAACGAATGGTTGGATTTGGAAGGTTTGTTCCACTACCCCCAAGAGTATAAAGCGTTCTAAGTTCCCCTTTCTTTCCTTCTTCATCGTCTTCAAGTTTTCTCACTAAAAAAAAACTCTTGAGTTCTCGAAGTCATCTCGCTCAGTGACTCTTCTTTTCTTCAATCGCATCCCTTCTTGCTCAAGTAAGTTTCTTCCTTTCTCTTTCTCTTTATTCGCTTTGCTTTTCTGTTCATTCTGAGAGATGGGAAAATCTAAGAAAACTTTGGTTCTTGAGTCCAATCAAGAGGTAGACACTTTATTAGAAGAGGATGAGAAGTTGTTTTATGGAGAGGTTCCGAGAGGAAACCGAAGGGCTCCTCCCCCGCCATCCACAGAGGGGGTTGTAGCTTCGGATTCCCATTTTGATTCCCCAAAGTTCATCTGGTGCTTTTGCAAGCACTTCCAATTGTAACTCCAAGAAATTGATGAGCACATTTATGTGTGAAATCTTAGGGCATATAGCATACATTTTACCACATTAGACAGAGTTACTTTGGTGCTTTCTTGTGCTTTTCAGGTTTTGGGCTATTTTAGGCTATTCTGGACTATCGGGAGCTATATGTCCCAAGTTACACGTAAAGTTATCATTTTTCTTTCCATGGCTGTAAAGAAGACTAAATTTGGAAGAAGTTGGACGTGACAAAACGCAAGTACGCATTTGTTTAGCCCACCATATAGTTGATTATTCTTTTCAGCCCAAGAAAGGATAATGGGTCAGAAAGGAACCGTAGTGCAAGCCCATAGTCATTCTACCACTGCCCAAGGACATTTTTGACATTGTAGAAGATATTTCTAAGCAATGGTGAAGATCTACTGCAAGTACAGGGCCATTTTGGTAATTTTGCATTCTTAAAGAGAGAGAAGGACTGTTACCCACATGGAGGGACCTACACTGCCACTAGATTCCATAATTTTGAAGGCCCACTACTATCCACGATTTTATTGGGCTGCATTTAATACCCCACGATTTTTAGAGGAAACATTGGGGATTTTGTTATTTGGTTGAGTGGAATCCTAGTTATCACAATCCTAATCATCACTCTCTCTCTCTCCTCCAACTTTTCAAGGGCATTCCTGGAATTTCACTTGGGATAGATTTATTTTGAAAGATATTTTCTCATCTATGGAAGGTTGAAAAATCAAAGATGCTTTGATTTTATTGCTTGGAGAAGACATCTACAAAGAAAAGGAAGCACAAGTTAAAATTAGAAATTTACTTTTCTAGAAATAGAAGGCTTATGTAAACAATATTCTCTTCTCTCCCTCTTTCTATTTTTTTTCTTTTTCTTAGGAGCCAAGGCATTGTAAAGGAGGAAGAAGACGGGAATATTCCCTATTTTTGGATCTTCTTCTCACACTCTCTCTCCTCTCCACGATTTTTAGAAGGACAGGAGCTCCAAAATCGTGGAGCTCCTCCCCCTCTCCTCTCTTCTCTTATTTCTTCTCCCCTTCCCCTATAAATACCCCCTACCTCTCTTGTAAAAATTGTTCATTCATTTAGTGAAATTTCTTCTCTTCTTTTCCTTCTAAATTGTGATTTTTGGCTTTCTAGTTTTTAGTTTTGATTTCATAAGATTAGTTCTTTTTAGTTTTTAGTTTTGATTTCATAAGATTAGTTCTTTCTAGTTCTTAGGTTTGATTTCATAAGTCTAGTTTAATGGTTGTAATAAGTTTAATTCATGCTTTAATGTCTTCAATATGGTTGTAATAGTTCTAGTTTAAAGCTTCCTAGTCTAAGTTCCTATGTTGAAGACAAGACTTGGAGATTTAGAAGAGGAAGCCATGATAAGTTTATTCAAGTATTCATGCAAGCAAGTTCAATCCGGTTCAAGCACATCAAGGTACCTCATTCTCTAAACCCATAATCTCATTCTCCCTGTTTGAGTTAAAATAAAACCGCAAGCGTACGGGTCAATTGTAGCTACGGGTCGAACACGAGGAGATATACGCCACTATATTTAACTAATCTTAAAGTAATGCAAAGTGAACCAAATTAATTAAATTACTAAATTAATGGTAATCAAACTAACGGATCCTAACTCACAAGCATCTAACAAATTACGCATCTACGGGATTAAGTTGGCGTCTTAACACATAAACATCTAACTTATTAAACTAACGCAAATTGGGAATAATTAAAAATAAAATCCTATACTAACGTAGGTTGGAAGTAATAAAAATACAGCCATACATCCACATCCACATAAAAAAAATAATCACATAAACAAAGTAACCACATAAGAAAAATAAAAGAAATAGAGAGAGAAGAAGAAGGAGAAGGAGAGAATGAGATAGAGGAGAGGGGAGAATGAGATTGAGAGTTTAGAGACTGCGAACCTAGATATGCTTGAACTGGATTAATTGAAGAAGCTTGAATGAATACTTGCATGAACTTACCATGGCTTCCTCTTCTAAATCTCCAAGTCTTGTCATCAACATAGGAGCTTAAACTAGAAAGCTTAAAACTAAAACTATTACAACCATATTGAAGACATTAAAGCATAAACTAATTCTATTACAACCATTAACTAATCTTATGAAAGCAAAATTAAGAACTAGAAAGAACTAATTCATGAAATCAAACTAAGAACTAAAGCCAAAAATAGGAGAAGAAGAGAAGAGGGAGAGAGGCCTCCACGATTTTGGAGGCTTCTCTTCCTCTAAAAATCGTGGTGAGGAGAGAGAGTGTGAGAAGGGAATCAAAAATTTAGAAAAGATTCTCTTCTCCTTCCTCCTTTACAAAGCTTGACTTCTAAGAAAAAAAGAAAAAATAGAAAGAGGGAGAGAAGAGAATATTAGTTACATAGGCTTTCTATTTCTAGAAAAGTAAGTTCCTAATTCTAACTTGTGCTTCTTTTTCTTTGTAGTTATCTTCTCCAAACAATAAGATCAAAGCATCTTTGACTTTTCAACCTTCTATAGATAAGAAAATATAAATCTATCCCAAGTAGAATTCTAGAAGTGCCCTGGAGAAGTTGGAGGAGAGAGAGAGTAAGGGTGATGACTAGGATTTCTTCAAGAATAAATAAAATATCCATTCTGTCCTTCAAAAAACGTGAAATATGGGGTGCTTATATAGACCTCACCATTGTGTTCCTTGCGAAAAATCACCCAGAATAGACCCAAATTTCGTCCAAGTTGGACTGTCCAGAGCCTTCCAAATGGAATCTTTTGGGTACAGGAAAACTTTTGAGACATGCTCTAAAGCCCCTGAAATCCGAACTTCCGCTTTACTTTGTCCCCGGCTGACTGTCAATAATTATAAATAAACCCCTACAGACCATTTTCGCGCGTCGTTACGAAAACGGCCGTAACTTCTTTGTTTCAACTCGGAATCAAGTGCCGTTTGAACCGTTACGAAGCTGACTCGATGGGCTACGCATCCAAGCCATTAACACCTCTAAAAAGCTTAAAAACATTTCCTTAGCATCATCTTCTCTATTTTCATAAGAATTCACATAAAACCTGAAAAGCACAAGAAAGCACCGAGTAACTCAGTCCAATGTGGTAAAATATATGCTTTATGCCCTAAGATTTCACACATGAATGTGCTCATCAGATTCCCCCACACTTGAACGCTACTTGTCCTCAAGTAAAGCAAAATAAAACTAACCTAAAATGCAAAAAGAAACTAACTCACTTTCGTAGGAATCACGATTGCACTTAGCATGTGCAACAAGCCTTTAAACACCTAGGTTACCTCTAGTGGACGAGTTGTGTCTCATGGATGTTTGCAGTGAATATACACCCAAAATTCAATAAAGCAAAAAGAATGCTGTAAATTTTTTCTCATGGCATAAGTAAGATAGTGCACACAATCTCAAAGAAATACTCAGCTAAAGATTAAGGAGCCAAAGATTCCCCCACACTTGAATTTTATCACCCCACATCAATTCAAGCAACTAGCATATATCAAGATTAAGGGATCTCCTCTTATCTTTTGAACACTACTCACCTTCAAGTAAACCACTCAGAGCATCAATGGAACCAAAGACTTAGGCATTGAGTATTTTTTACCATACATTCTTTTCAGGCATTAAGGCAGAAGCTTCTTCTTTTTTTTTTTTTCAACCACAAACTCTATTTTTACTCCACTACTATTCTCTGAATGACATGGTGGAGCATACACCAGACACCCAAATACTTGGTAGCTTCGCTTTTTGTATATATCCATAAGACATTGAGACATTGATGCAAGAGTTTTTTTTTTTTTTTTTTTTTGAGTTGAGTTTCTTTCCAAGGAATTTTGATCAAGTCACCCTGCTTCATGAGGCACAGTGTCCTGTCTAGTCGCAAGGAATTCCACTTTTCTTTCTGTTTCTGTTTCTCTTTTTTTTTTTTTTTATTCACTTTCATGCCTTGCCTTGCCATAAACAAATTGGTCTTAACTACTAGCCAAAAGATCAAAGGGTCCATAAACACATAGAGGAATCTAACCATCAAATGAAGTAATGCTCATATTTTTCAACTCAATCCCCATCATCGGATGCACACCACTTACCGTCCTTGAAATGGGATTTTTTATTATTTCGCATGCTAAGACACTTAATTTCGTCTCTCTCTCACTTCGCAATCAAAGAGACTTATGCATATAACCAAACTACCGCCACAATCAAAATTCATAAAATTCACAAATAAAGTCCAACACACCCCCCACACTTAATTTATGCAATATCCTCAATGCATGCAGAAAAGAAAGAGTAAGGACAAGGGAGGAAAAATATACCAGGAGGTCATTCTTTAAGGTATAGAGGCTCATGGAGATCCATGACCTCTTCTACCACTGGAGTGGGCATCTCAATGTATGGCTTTAATCTTTGGCCATTGATCTTGAAAGTAGCACCTGTACTAGGATTGGCAACCTCAACAGCCCCATGAGGATAAACTTTTTGAACAATGTAGGGGCCATCCCATCTAGAACGCAGCTTACCTGGAAAGATATGGAAGTGAGAATTGTACAACAAAACTTTCTGGCCTACCTCAAAATATTTTCTCAAAATGTGCCTATCATGGAAAGCCTTGGTTTTTGCTTTGTAAATCCGGACATTCTCATATGCCTCATTCCTAAACTCTTCCAACTCAGATAGTTGGAGTTTCCTATGGGCACCTGCAGTAGGTAGGTCAAAGTTAAGCTTCTTGATAGCCCAAAAGGCCTTGTGCTCAAGCTCAACAGGTAAATGACATGCCTTTCCATACACCAGATGGTATGGAGATTGACCAAGATCGGTCTTAAAGGCTGTCCTATGGGTCCACAAAGCATCTACCAACTGATTAGACCAATCCTTGCGGTTCAGGTTGATGGTTTTCTCAAGAATTTATTTTATCTGTCGATTTGAAACATCAACCTGGACACTAGTCTGGGGATGGTAGGGTGTGGCCAACTTATGGATGACACCATATTTTCTCATAAAGGCCTCAAAAGGTCGATTACAAAAATGCTTGCCCCGGTCACTAATGATTGCACAGGGAGTACTAAAATGGGAGAGGATGTTCTCCTTTAAAAATTTCACAACCACCTTGTGGTCATTGGTCTTACAAGCAATAGCCTCAATCCATTTGGATACATAGTCCACAGTAAGTAATATGTACAGGTTACCAAAAGAGTTAGGGAAAGGCCCTATGAAATCAATACCCCATACATCAAACACCTTAACCACCAGAATTGAGTTGAGGGGCATCATATTCCTCCTGGTGAGACACCCTAAAGATTGGCATGAAGGGCATGCCTTGCAATAAGTAAAAGCGTCTTTAAACAGACTAGGCCAATAAAGTCCACACTGTAAAACTTTGGCCGCAGTCTTATTGGGCCCAAAGTGGCCTCTACAAGCCTGATCATGGTAAAAAGATAAGACAGATTGTTGCTCATGATCAGGAACACTTCTCTGGATTATTTGATCCGGACAAGTCTTAAAAAGATAAGGATCATCCCAAAAGAAATATTTAACTTGTGAAAAGAAACGATTCTTATCTTGGGTGGACCAATGTGCAGGTATCACATCCGTAACCAGATAATTGACAATGTCAGAAACCAAGGTTCACTAGACACTGCCATCAGATACTCATCAGGAAAGTTCTCATTGACTGGAGAATCAACAGTCAAGGAATTAAGCAGCCGGGATAGGTGGTCTGTAACCAAATTTTCACACCATTTCTTATCCCTAATTTTTAGATCAAATTCTTGCAACAAAAGGACCCACCTAATGAGGCGAGCTTTGGCATCTTTCTTCTGCACAAGATATTTGATAGTTGCATGGTCAGTATAAACAATCACATGTGATCCAACCAAGTAGGGCCTAAACTTCTCTAAAGCAAACACAACAACTAAAAATTCTTTCTTAGTGGTGGTATAATTAAGCTGTGCATCATTAATAGTCCTACTTTCATAATAAATCACATGGGATAGTTTATTGATTCTTTGCCTAAGAACAACCCCTATAGCAAAATCAGAGGCATCACACATAAGCTCAAATGGCACTGTCCAATTTGGAGCTTGAATAATGGGGGCTGAAGTCAATGCTCTTTTCAATTGCTCAAAACTCTCATGACACTCAGGAGAGAAATCAAATGGGTAGTCCTTTGCCAAAAGAGAGGTGAGAGATCTAGCTATCTGGCTAAAGTCCTTGATGAACCTTCTATAAAAATCTGCATGGCCAAGAAAAGGTCAAATGTCCTTCACACTCTTGGGTGGTGGTAAATTGACAATGAGGTCCACCTTAGATCTATCAACCTTGATCCCTTCTTTGGACACAATGTGACCAAGAACTAGGCCTTGCTTCACCATGAAATGGCACTTCTCCCAATTCAAGACTAAGTTTTTTTCTACGCATCTTTTAAGAACCAAAGAAAGATGATGTAAGTAATTAGAGAAGGTAAAGCCGTGAATAGAAAAATCATCCATAAACATCTCTAGGAAGTGCTCTACTATATCAGAAAAGATACTCATCATGCACCTTTGGAATGTAGCAGGGGCATTGCAAAGCCCAAAAGACATATGTCGGTAAGCAAATGTTCCATAAGGGCATGTGAAAGTGGTCTTGTGTTGGTCTTCTAAAGCAATAAGGATTTGGTTGTAGCCTGCATAACAATCAAGAAAATAATAATATTCATGGCCAACTAGTCTTTCTAACATTTGATCAATAAAAGGCAAGGGAAAGTGTTCCTTCCAAGTTGCCGCATTCAATTTCCTATAGTCAATGCACACTCTCCACCCCCGTTTGGATATGGGTTAGAATCAACTCATTATTGGCATTCTCAACTACAGTGACTCCTCCTTTCTCCGGCACAACCTGCATAGGACTCACCCATTGGCTATTAGAAATAGGATAAATTATTCCATGATCCAAGCATTTTAGGATCTCTTTCTTGATTGCCTCTTTCATGAAAGGATTAGCCCTCCTTTGGGGTTCCCTAGAAGGTTTGGAACTCTCCATCAGATGAATATGATGTTGAACAATGGAGGGGCTAATACCTTTGATGTCAGACATGGTCCATCCTTGGGATTGCTTATGGTCCTTTAGAAGCTTGATCAACTCTTCTTCCTGTATAGAAGTCAAATTAGAAGCAATAATAATAGGGAGAGTATGATCTGGCCCTAGGAAAGCATACTTGAGGATGGAGGGCAATGCCTTCAACTCTAATGTGGGGGGCTCAATAATAGAGGGTTTGGGAATGGAGGTGGATAAGGGTCCAAAAGGCTGTAATGGTGGTTGGATGCTCCAGACTTCAGATAAGTTGGTATCATCAACACCTTCCAATTCCTGCATACATTCCAGAAATCCCGAATCAAAATCAATCTCAAAGAAAGTGTCAACATCATCGAAAAATCCTTGAAGCATATGCACATTTTCATCCATATCAGGCTGCTTGCCCAACCTAAACACATTGAAGTCAACAGAAGTATTGCCAAAAGATAATTTCATGAGACCATTCCTGTAATTGAGTAAAGCATTACTAGTAGCTAGTAGCTAGGAATGGCCTACCCAATATGATTGGGATTTGGTCTTTGAAGTTGACAGTAGGTTGGGTATCTAAAACAATAAAATCCATATGAAAAATAAATTCTCCCACCTTCAACAGGACATCCTCAATCATCCCCTTAGGAACTTGAATCGACCGATCTGCAAGTTGAAAAGTAATTTTTATCGGTTTCAGCTCTCCTAATCCCAATTGTTGGTAGACATGAAAGGGTAAGATGTTGACACTTGCACCAAGGCCCAATAAGGCATGATCAATAGTGGTATTGCCTATAGTGCAAGAGATGGTAGGGCTTCCAGGATCCTTATGCTTGGCTGCTACTGGCTGTGAGATGAGGAACCAATGTTAGCAACCAAGAATGCCTTTTTGGAAACATTCATGGTCCACTTTTGGGTGCATAAGTCTTTGAGGACTTTAGCATAAGCAAAGATTTAGGCAATGACATCCAACAAGGGGATATTCACCTGAACCTGTTTGAACATATCCAATATCTTCTCCATAGAAGGAGACTTCTTGCTAACCAACTTATTTGAGAAAGTGGCAAGTGGGGTATAAATTCTTTTAGGGTTGGTCTTTTTAACTTCCTCAAAAGAATCATCTTTGATTTTCTCAACCAAATCATCTAGAATCTCTTCAGGTTCATCAGACGAACTAGGAACCGAAGGCACTTCAATGGCCTCATCAGAAGGGGGAGAATCAACAGGAGTATAAGATGGTAAAGACTGTGGTGTACTAGCAACCAAGAATGTCTTTTTGGGCACATTGATGGTCAGCTTTTGGGTGCATAAGTCTTTGAGGACTTTAGCATAAACGGGGATTTGGGCAATGGCATTTAACAAGGGAATATTTACCTGAACTTGTTTGAACACATCCAATATCTTCTCCACAGAAGGAGACTTCTTGCTAACCAACTTATTTGGGAAAGGGGCAGGTGGGGTATAAATTCTTTCAGGGTTGGTCTTTTTAACTTCCTCAATAGAATCGTCTTTAGTTTTCTCAACCAAATCATCTGGAATCTCTTCAGGTTCATCAGACGAACCAGGAACCGTAGGCACTTCAATGGCTTCATCAGAAGGGGGAGAATCAACAGGAGTATAAGATGGTAAAGACTGTGGTGTACTAACCTATTGATACTCATGACCACTCCTTAAAACATATACAACATTAACCTGGCTGGAGGGCCCTTGAAGCTGTTGGCCTGGTACAGCATTGAGTGGAGGAGCTTGGGTACCTTGCTAAATATGAACCTAATGCCTAGGATTTAGCTCAGGTTGGCTAGGTAATTTTTCTATTTTCCTCTCATGCAAGATTGTGATAAGTTGGGTGAGTTATTTTTCCATATTATTATGGCTTGTCATGAGAAGGGCCATATTTTTCTCTAGCTCAATTATTCTTGTTGCCTCTCCTGCATTGGTAAACCCTGGGGGCTGCTGATAAGGGGCAATGAGAGGAGGCCTAGCAGAATTCATAGTGGGTCCTAAATGAAGACGAGGGGAAAAGGGGTTAGGAGACATCCCTTGGTTTTGTGATGCAAAGTTGGGCCTTTGGACACCAAGTTGGCCTTGATGGTTAAAATTGGATGGGCTTGTTTGGTTCCCTTGATTTTAGGAGAAATTGGGATAATTTCTCCATCCTGGATTGTAAGTATTGCTATATGGGTTATTTTGGTAGAGAACACTTACTTTCTCAGTGTTGGACTTACCCACAAAGGTGTTGGAGCATTCCTCCAAAAGATGTCCAGGTATATGGCACCAACTGCGTATTAACACATGGTTGACCTGGTGAACTGGCATAGGCTCTTTAGGGATTATGGACTCCAACCTTTTGATGAGGCTGTCAAGTTTAGCCTCTTTGGCTGGCACACCCTCAATGAGATACCCTTTTGTGATTTTTTCAGCCTCTTGGGAAGATTCCCACTCCCTAGTCTTTTCAGCCAAATTGGTCAAGAATGTCCAGGCATCATTATCATTAAAAAAAGAGGTAAAGCCTGTAGGACACATGAACTCTAAAAGCTGCTAGGTCTGAAAGTCAATGCCCTCATAAATAATTTGGCATAGCTGCCACAAGTCAAAACCATGGTGAGGGCATTCTAAAAGGAGGTCCTTGAATCTTTCCATGAATTTAGAAAAGGACTCAAGTAGTTTCTGCCTAAACTGGAGTATGTCACTCTTGAGTTTATTGGTCTTGTGAAGAGGAAAAATTTTTCTCAAGAAGGCAATGGTGAACTCATCCCATGTGGAAATAGAATTAGTAGGCAGTCCATAGAACCATTTCTTGGCCTGGTCTTTTAGGGCAAAGGGTATAAACCGGAGCCTAACTGCATCATCAGTCAAATTCTGGACCTCAATTAAAACACAGACCTCCTCAAATTCCCTAAGGAAGAGATATGCATCTTCATTGGCCATCCCATGGAAGTGGGGTAGCATGCTAATGAAGTTGGTCTTGAGTTCATAATTGTTTCCTGTAACAGGTGGTAAGTTGATGCAAGAAGGCTGTGCAGCCTTAGTAGGGTAGAACCTATCCTTAAGAGTCTTGGGTTGTTGGTCACCCATGGTCAAAGGTGGGGTTAAGGGTAGTGGAGAAGGTCGTATTCTAATAAGATGATTAGATGAATCATGAGTCCACACTTTAGCCACTTAAACAGATATGAAGTCTCCTTTAGAAAAATTAAAGAAAAATAAAAGACTAAAAAAAAAAGTACTAGAAATAAGAGGGAGTCTAAGGTAGATAGTGCATCTATCCCTCAAAAAGCGAAACAATAGTTCAAAAGCTGTAAGGATGCCATATAGGTTGACAGCAAGGGAATCCGTATAGTCTTCTATAGCCACCTACGTGCGACTCCAATGTGGATTCTGATGTAGAGTGGAGGTCTACTATAAGTTTATGTTTCCAACGCTATCACTATGTCGCTTTCCTGTAATCAAGAGTGGTCACTTCCAAAGATAAGTCACATGTCAATCCACCCAACAAAGTCAAGATGTAGAGTCATAGGTAACTTAATCCTGTGAGGGCTACATCATAGGTAACTTAATCCTATGAGGGACACCAAAAGATGGAGGGTTGAAGCATATGAAGGACTTTAGATTGGGTGCACAGTATTTGAAACAGAAGCGAAACAAGAAGAGGTTTTAAACAATTGATTTTTTTTTTCAAAAAAAAGAAGAGAAAATAATTAAACTAAAACACTTCGAACTACTTAAAAATCAGAAAAATAAAATGGACAATAATCTCCCTGGTAATGGCACCAAAAACTTGTTTGAGTTAAAATAAAACCGCAAGCGTACGGGTCAATCATAGCTACGGGTCGAACACGAGGAGATATACACCACTCTATTTAATTAATCTTAAAATAATGTAAAATGAACCAAATTAATTAAATTATTAAATTAATGATAATTAAACTAACGGATCCTAACTCACAAGCATCTAACAAATTACCCATCTACGGGATTAAGTTGGCGTCCTAACACATAAACTTCTAACCTATCAAGCTAATGTAAATTGGGAGTAATTAAAAATAAAATCCTATACTAAGGTAGGTTAAAAGTAATAAAAATGTAGCCATACATCTACATCCACATAAATAAAATAACCACATAGACAAAGTAACCACATAAGAAAAATAAAAGAAATAGAGGGAGAAGAAGAAGGAGAAGGAGAGAATGAGATAGAGGAGAGGGGAGAATGAGATTGAGAGTTTCGAGAATGCAAACCTAGATGTGCTTGAACCGGATTAATTGAAGAAGTTTGAATGAATACTTGCATGAATTTACCATGGCTTCCTCTTCTAAATCTCCAAGTCTTGTCATCAACATAGGAGCTTAGACTAGAAAGCTTAAAACTAAAACTATTATAGCCATATTGAAGACATTAAATCATAAACTAATCCTATCACAACCATTAACTAATCTTATGAAAGCAAAATTAAGAACTAGAAAGAACTAATTCATGAAATCAAACTAAGAACTAAAGCCAAAAATAGGAGAAGAAGAGAAAATTTCACTAAAAATTTAATTCAAAAACTAACTTGTTACAAGTAAGAGGAGAAGGGGGTATTTAGGGGGAAGGAGAGAAGAAGGGAGAAGAGAGAAGAGGGAGAGAGGCCCCCACGATTTTGGAGGCTTCTCTTCCTCTAAAAATCATGGAGAGGAGAGAGAGTGTGAGAAGGGAATCAAAAATTGAGAAAAGATTCGCTTCTCCTTCCTCCTTTACAAAGCTTGACTTCTAAGAAAAAAAGAAAAAATAGAAAGAGGGAGAGAAGAGAATATTAGTTACATAGACTTTCTATTTCTAGAAAAGTAAGTTCCTAATTCTAACTTGTGCTTCCTTTTCTCTGTAGATATCTTCTCCAAGCAATAAGATCAAAGCATCTTTGACTTTTCAACCTTCCATAGATGAGAAAATATAAATCTATCCCAAGTAGAATTCCAGAAGTGCCCTTGAGAAGTTGGAGGAGAGAGAGAGTAAGGGTGATGATTAGGACAAGAATAAATAAAATACCCATTCTGTCCTTCAAAAAACGTGGATCATGGGGTGCTTATATAGGCCTCACCATTGTGTTCCTTGTAAAAAATCACCCAAAACCAAGTGCCGTTTGAACCGTTGCGAAGCTGGCTCGAAGGGTTATGCATCCAAGCAATTTACACCTCTAAATAGCTTAAAAACATTTTCTTAGCATCAACTCCTCCATTTTCACAAGAATTCACCTAAAATCTAAAAAGCACAAGAAATCACCGAGTAACTCTGTCCAATGTGATAAAATATATGCTTTATGCCCTAAGATTTCACACATAAATGTGCTCATCACTCCCTCTCCTCTATATCATTCTCTATCTTCTTCTTCTTCCACTATTTCTTTTATTTTTCTTTTATGTGGTTATTTTGATTATGTGGATGTGAATGTGTGGCTACGTTTTTATTACTTCCAATTTACATTAATTTGATAGGTTTCTTTTATTCCTTTATTCCTTCTAATTTACGGTAGTTGATAGTTTAGATGCTTGTGAGTTAGGATCCGTTAGTTTAATTTAGTGCTTTAACTAATTTTGGTTCACTTTGCATTATTTTTAAGTTAGTTAAATAGAGTGGCGTATATCTCCTCGTGTTCGACCCGTAGCTACGATTGACCCGTACGCTTGCGGTTTTATTTTAACTCAAACAAGTTTTTAGTGCCGTTGCCAGGGAGATTATTGTCCATTTTATTTATCTGATTTTTAAGTAGTTCGAAGTGTTTTAGTTTATTGTTTTCTCTTCTTTTTCTGAAAAAAAAAAAAATCAGTTTTTGAAAACCTCTTCTTGTTTCTCTTCTATTTCAAATAGTATGTGCCCAATCTAAAGTCCTTCATATGCTTCAACCCTCCATCTTTTGGTGTCCCTCATAGGATTAAGTTACCTATAATGCTACATCTTGACTTGGTTGGGTGGATTGGCATGTGACTTATCTTTGGAGGTGACCACTCTTGATAACAGGAAGCGACATAGTGAGAGCGTTGGATACATAAACGTATAGTAGACCTCCACTCTACATCAAAATCCATTTGGAGTCGTCCGTAGGTGGCTATAGAAAACTATACGGGTCCCCTTGCTGTCAACCTATAGGGCATCCTTACAGCTTTTGAACCATTGTTTCATTTTTTGAGGGATAGATGCACTATCTACCTTGGGCTCCCTCTTATTTTTAGTAGTTTTTCTTAAGTCTTTTATTTTTCTTTAATTTTTCTAAAAGAGACCTCATATCTGTTTAGGTGGCTAAAGTGTGGACTCGTGATTCATCTAATTGTCTAATTAGAACACCTTCTAAAAAAACCGTCACTACCCTTAACCCCACCTTTGACCATGGGTGACCAACAACCCAAGATTCTTAAGGATAGGTTTTACCCTACTAGGGCTGCACAGCCTTCTTGCATCAACTTACCACCTATTACAGGAACAATTATGAAATCAAGACCAACTTCATTAGCATGCTATCCCACTTCCATGGGATGACCAATGAAGATGCATATCTCTTCCTTAGGGAATTTGAGGAGGTCTTTGTTCTAATTAAGGTCCAAAATTTGACTGATGATGCAGTTAGGCTTAAGTTTATACCCTTTGCTCTGAAAGACCAGGCCAAGAAGTGGCTCTATGGACTGCCCACTAATTCCATTTTCACATGGGATGAGTTCACCATTGTCTTCTTAAGAAAATTCTTCCCTCTTCACAAGACTAATAAGCTTAAGAGTGACATCCTCCAGTTCAAGCAAAAATCGCATGAGTCCTTCTCTAAGTTCATGGAGAGATTTAAGGACCTCCTCTTAGAATGCCCTCACCATGGTTTTGACTTGTGGTAGCTATGCCAAATTATTTATGAGGCTATTGATTATCAGACCAAGCAACTTGAAGAGTCCATGTGTCCAACAGGCTTTACTTTTTTTTCTAAGGAGAATGATGCATGGACATTCTTAACTAACTTGGCTGATAAGACTAGGGAGTGGGAATCTTTCTATGAGGTTGAAAGAACCACTAGGGGTATCTTATTGAGGGTACAATAGCAAAAGAGGCCAAACTTGACAGTCTCATAAAAAGGTTGGAGTCTATAAATCTTAATGAGTCTATACCGGTTAACCAGGTCAACCAGGTGTCAATATGCAGTTGGTGCCAAACACCTGAACATATTTTAGAGGAATGCCCCAACATCTTGGTGGGCAATTCCGACACTGAGAATGTAAGTGCTCTTTACCAACATAACCCATATAGCAATACTTACAATCTAGGATGGAGAAATCATCCCAATTTCTCCTGGAATTAAGAGAACCAAGCAAGCCCATCCATCTTTAACCATCAAGGCCAGCTTGGTGTCCAAAGGCCCAACTTTGCATCACAAAACCAAGGGATGTCTCCTAACCCCTTTCCCCCTCATCCTCATCCAGGACTTTCTGTGAATTCTGCTAGGCCTCCTCTCCTTGCACCTTATCATCAACCCCCAGGGTTTACCAATATAGAAGAAGCACCAAGAATAGGTGAGATTGAGAAAAGAATGGCCATTATGGAGAAGCAACTCACCCAGCTTGTCACAATTTTGCATGAGAGGGGAACAAGAAAGTTACCTAGCCAACCTGAGCACAATCCTAGGCATCAGGTTCATATTCAATAAGGTACCCAAGCTCCCTCACTCAACCCGGTGCATGGCCAACAACTTCAAGGGCCCTCCAACCAAGTTAACGCTGTATATACTTTAAGGAGTGGCCGTGAGTATCAATAGACTAGTACACCACAGTCTTTACCATCTTATACTCCTATTGATTCTCTCCCTTTTGATGAGGCCATTGAAGTGCCTACGGTTCCTGGTTTGTCTGATGAACCTGAAGAGATTCTAGATGATTTGGTTGAGAAAATCAAAGATGATTCTGTTGAGAAAGAGAAAAGGACCACCCCTGAGAGAGTTTATACCCCACCTGCCCCTTTCCCAAATAGGTTGGTTAGCAAGGAGTCTCCTTCCGCGGAGAAAATTTTGGATGTTTTTAAATAGGTTCAGGTGAATATCCCTTTGTTGGATGCCATTGCCCAGATCCCCGCCTATGCTAAAGTCCTCAAAGACTTATGCACCCAAAAGCGGACCACCAATGTGCCCAAAAAGGCATTTTTGGCTGCTAACATTAATTCTCTCATCTCACAGCCAGTAGCAGCCAAGCATAAGGATCTTCGAATCCCCACCATCTCTTGCACTATAGGTAGTATCACTATTGATCATGCTTTATTGGACCTCAGTGCAAGTGTGAACCTCTTACCCTTTCATGTCTACCAACAATTGGGATTGGGAGTGATGAAACCGACCAAAATTACTCTTCAACTTGCAGATCGGTCGGTTAAAGTTTTTAAGAAAATGATTGAGGATGTCCTGTTGAAGGTTGGAGAATTTATTTTTCCTGTGAATTTTATTATTTTAGATACCCAACCTACTGCCAACTTCAAGGACCAAATCCCAATCATATTGGGTAGGCCATTCCTAGCTACTAGTAATGCTTTAATCAATTGCAGGAATGGTCTCATGAAATTATCTTTTGGCAATATTTTTGTTGACTTCAATGTCTTTAGGTTGGGCAAGCAGCCTGATATGGATGAAGAGGTGCATATGCTTCAGGGATTTTCCGATGATGTTGACACTTTCTTTGAGATTGATTTTGATTCGGGATTTCAAGAATGTATGCAGGAATTGGAAGGGGTTGATGATACCACCTTATCTGAGGTCTGGAGCATCCAACCACCATTGGATCCCCTTGGACCCCTATCCACCTCCATTCCTAAACCCTCTGTTATTGAGCCCCCCACATTAGAGTTGAAGGCATTGCCCTCCAACCTCAAGTATGCTTTCCTAGGGCCAGATCATACTCTCCCTATTATTAGTGCTTCTGATTTGACTTATATTCAGGAAGAAGAGTTGATTAAGTTTCTAAAGAATCATAAAGAAGCCATAGGTTGGACCATGTCTGACATCAAAGGTATTAGCCTCTCCATTGTTCAATATCATATTCATCTGATGGAGAGTTCCAAACCTTCTAGGGAACCCCAAAGGAGGGCTAATCCTGTCATGAAAGAGGCAATCAAGAAAGAGATCCTAAAGTGCTTAGATCATGAAATAATTTATCCTATTTCTGATAGCCAATAGGTGAGTCCTGTGCAGGTTATGCCTAAGAAAGGCGGAGTCACTGTAGTTGAGAATGTCAATAATGAGTTGATTCCAACCCGTATCCAAACGGGGTGGAGAGTGTGCATTGACTGTAGGAAATTGAATGCAGCAACTTGGAAGGACCACTTCCCCTTGCCTTTTATTGATCAAATGTTAGAGAGACTAGCTGACCATGAATATTATTGTTTTCTTGATGGTTATGCAGACTACAACCAAATCCCTATTGCTTTAGAGGACCAACACAAGACTACTTTCACATGCCCTTATGAAACTTTTGCTTACCGGCGTATGCCTTTTGGGTTTTGCAATGCCCCTGCTACATTTCAAAGGTGCATGATGAGTATCTTTTCTAACATGGTAGAGCACTTCCTAGAGGTGTTTATGGATGATTTTTCTATTCACGGCTCTACCTTTTCTAATTATTTGCATCATCTTTCTTTGGTTCTTACAAGATGCATAGAAAAGAACTTGGTCCTGAATTGGGAGAAGTGCCACTTTATGGTGAAGCAAGGCATCGTTCTTGGTCACATTGTGCCCAAAGAGGGGATCAAGATTGATGGTTCTAAGGTGGACCTTATTGTCAATTTACCACCACCCAAGAGTGTGAAGGACATTAGATCTTTTCTTGGAAATGTAGGTTTTTATAGAAGATTCATCAAGGATTTTAGCCAGATAGCTAGACCTCTCACCTCTCTTTTAGCAAAGGACTGCCCATTTAAATTTTCTTCTGAGTGTTATGATAGTTTTGAGCAATTGAAAAGAGCATTGACCTCAACCCCCATTATGCAAGTTCCAAAATGGACAGTGCCATTTGAGCTTATGTGTGATGCCTCTGATTTTGCTATAGGGGCTGTTCTTGAGCAAAGAATCAACAAATTGCCCTATGTGATTTATTATGCAAGTAGGACTCATAATGATGCACAACTTAATTATACCACCACTGAGAAAGAATTTTTAGCTGTTGTGTTTGCTTTAGAGAAGTTTAGGCCCTACTTGGTTGGATCACATGTGATTGTTTATACTGACCATGCAGCTATCAAATATCTTGTGCAGAAGAAAGATGCCAAGGCTCGCCTCATTAGGTGGGTCCTTTTGTTGCAAGAATTTGATCTTGAAATTAGGGATAAGAAAGGGTGTGAAAATTTGATTGCTGACCATCTATCCCGGCTACCTAATTCTTTGACTGTTGATTCTCTAATCAACGAGAACTTTCTTGATGAATATCTGATGACAGTGTCTAGTGAACCATGGTTTGTTGATATTGTCAATTATCTGGTTACGGGTGTGACATCTGCACATTGGTCCACCCAAAATAAGAATCGTGTCTTTTCACAGGTTAAATATTTCTTTTGGGACAGTTCTTATCTTGTTAAGACTTGTTCGGATCAAGTAATCCGGAGATGTGTTCCTGATCATGAGCAATAATCTGTCTTATCTTTCTGCCATGATCAGGCTTGTGGAGGCCACTTTGGGCCTAATAAGACTGTGACCAAGGTTTTACAGTGTGGATTTTATTGGCCTAGTCTGTTTAAAGACACTTTTACTTATTACAAGGCGTGTTCTTCATGCTAATCTTTAGGACGTCTTTATAGGAGGAATATGATGCCCTCAACCCAGTTCTGGTGGTTGAGGTATTTGATGTATGGGGTATTGATTTCATGGGGCCTTTCCCTAACTCTTTTGGTAACCTATACATAGTACTTGCTGCGGACTATGTGTCCAAGTGGATTGAGGCTATTGCTTATAAGACCCATGACCATAAGGTGGTTGTGAAATTTTTGAAGGAGAACATCTTCTCCCGTTTTGGTACTCCCCGTGCTATCATTAGTGATCGGGGCAAGCATTTTTATGACCGGCCTTTTGAGGCCCTCATGAGGAAATATGGTGTCATTCACAAGTTGACCACACCCTACCATCCCCAGACTAGTGGCCAGGTTGAGGTTTCAAATAGGCAGATAAAGTAAATTCTTGAGAAAACCGTCAACCCAAACCACAAGGATTGGTTTAACCGGTTGGTAGATGCTTTGTGGGCCCATAAGACAGCCTTTAAAACCGATCTTGGTCAATCTTCGTACCGTCTGGTGCATGAAAAGGCATATCACTTATCTGTTGAGCTTGAGCACAAGGCCTTTTGGGCTATCAAGAAGCTTAACTTTGACCTACCCACTGCAGGTGCCTACAGGAAACTCCAACTATCTGAGTTAGAAGAGCTTAGGAATGAGACATATGAGAATGCCCGGATTTACAAGGCAAAAACCAAGTCTTTCCATGATAGGCACATTTTGAGAAAAATCTTTTGAAGTAGGCCAAAAAGTTTTGTTGTATAATTCTCGTTTGCACATCTTTCCAAGTAAGCTGCGTTCTAGATGGCATGACCCCTATATTGTTCAAACAGTTTATTCTCATGGGGCTATTGAGGTTGCCAATCCTAGTACCGGTGCTACTTTCAAGGTCAATGGCCAAAGATTGAAGCCTTACATTGAGATGCCTACTCCACTTGTAGAAGAGGTCATGGATCTCCATGAGCCTCTTTACCCTGAAGAATGACCTCTGATCATGTCGTTAACCGGTCAAAAATAAAACCCTAAACTAATCTAGCAAGTAACAAGTAAGGGGTCAATCTACGGGGAACTGGAAGGCTAAATTACTAAGATGAAAGTAATGAAAATTAAATTGCAATAAATCTGACTTTAAACTAAAAACAAAAGAAACAACTCTAAACTAACAACGCTGTGCAAATACAGGAGAAGACTATCTTTAGGGTTCGAATCCCCAATGGGTAGCTATTCAATTCAGTTGCATGCTTCGGTTTATTATAACCACAGGCCTAATAATACCACAGAGTGTAGGGTTCCTCCTAGGTATGGACTATCTTGATGAGTACTATCGTCCTTCGCTTATAGGGCTTGGCACGCTTAGTTCGTTAAGCTATAATCCATCATCGGTACAACTACATAAGAACAAAATACCATTGCATGAATGAAAAATAATGAATCACAGAAACAAAATTTTTCTACTAAATACTTCAATTAAAATCATCAAAATAGGGATGGAGTCTCAACATCAAGCAATCAAGCATACAAACCAGAATTTTTAAATAACAAATACCATTAGTTCATCTATACCTAAAGATAGAAAGCACTTAGCCAATCATGGTGGAAGGCGACAAAGGACAGCAATGGTAGTGATGATCCATGAAGCTGGAACGGTGATCTTCCTCCTCTCCTTCTTGCCAAACCCAAGATCCAAAAATAAAACAAAAAACAAAGAAACAAAAGAAGAAAGATGAAATAAGAAGAAGAAGAGAAGAGGGCACGGCTAATGGCTATGGGAATTGAATGGGAATTCCCCCAATGGCAATCTGTCCGTAGGTTTATATATCTATCAGAGATTTAAAAGAAAAAGAAAGAAAAAGATAGGAGAGCACAAGAGATAGAAAGAATGATGGATATCCCCAATAGATATAAGAGAAGGGAGAGAGAAGTGAAATATAATTAGGAATGGTAGGACCCATTAAGGAATTGAGAGGGAGAAGGAGAGAAAATTGAAGTTGGAGAGATAGATTAAACCGTAGTAACTGAGAGAGATATATTAGAGAGGAGAGAGAGAGTTTAATGTAGATTATGAATTTGATTAAAATTCTCTTTTTGAGAATATCTCTCTTTCCTGGCCCTGGATGAGTCTAGTCAAAGAATTAAAGTTGCTCCAATTAATTTTCGGACGATATGAACCCAAGGTCGGATATCTTCTGAAGATGCCCTAATTTTCTAAAATTATAGTTATGCCCTTGGGTCTTCAGTGAAACGTCTTCCCATCTCGCCCTTGATAACCTATGAGTCGATCCATGGGTAGCCTGGTGCCTATGTAGCACTGAAATCCTCCAACCTGGTTTTCTCAATTTAGTCTCTGAAAATGCACTTTTTCTCCAATTATTCCCATATACCAAAAATACCCCTGTACCCCGAAAAAGACAGAAAATACCCAAGGTAGCTCCATTCTAAGCAAATAAAATATAGAATTAAATGGGATAATTTCACACATAAATGTGTTCATCAAATACCCCTACACTTAGATTTTGTTAGTCCTCGAGCAAAAAGAAAATAAAAAAAAATAAAAAAAACCTTACTCACTTTCGTCGGAATCACGGTTGCACTTAGCATGTGCAACAAGCCTTTAAACCCCTAGGTTACCCCTAGTGGACGAGTTTTGTCTCGTGAGTGTTTGCAAGGAATATACACACAAAATTCATAAATGCAAATTTAAATTTTAACAATGGGTAAGAAGCACACACAGAACCCGAAACTAGGATGCTCTACTTAAGATCAAGAAGACAAAGGTACCCCCACACTTGAGGTCTTATTACCCAATATTGATTCTAGCAACAGGTACACATCCTAATTAGGGAGTCTCTCCATATCTGTCAAACACCACCTTACTTAAGGTAAGACCACTCATGACGTCAAGGGCACCAAGGACTTTAGGCTTCAGAGCATTTTTGACCATACAATTGTACCAAGGCAATGACATTTTTTTTTCTTTTTTTTAACAATGAACTCCATTTGTTACTCCACTACTGTTCCTCAAATGCCATGCAGGGTCACTACACAAGACACCTGAGCTACTTGGTAGCTTTGTTTCTTACATATATCCACAAGGATAGTGATGCTAGAGTTCCTTTTCAGAGGTTTCACCCCAAGGAGTGTCGATCAAGTCACCTCGCTTCTTAAGGCGGAGTGCCCTGTCTAGCTCTAAGGAATTCAACTCTTACTTTTATTTATTCCTCTTTTTTTTTTTTTTTAAATTTTTTAATTGTGTGATTCTCAGATCCGTGCAATGTTCTGGCTTTTTAAGCTTTCTAGAAGGCTCATGTAACGAGCTTTAAGCCAACCACTCCCAAGCCAGATGGCTTGAGGGGATTGATTGTGAAATACTCCTCGGGCTTACTCACTTGAACCAAAAAGGCTACAAGCTCGAACTGGATTCAAGAATACAAATAATAATAATCTAACTGGTCACTCCAACCATTTTACGCGAGACTCTGGGCTTGTGGCCTAGATGCCCCGGTTACTAAGTTGAAGCAACAAAACTAAACTTTCATGAATTTTTTTTTTTATAAGTCACGCCAAAACTAAACTTGGTCTCAGCTCCTAACCAAAAGCTCAAAGAAACACAAGACAGTCAAGTGGTCTGTCCCTTCGACAAAATGGGGCTCTTATTGTCTGAGTCAAAACCCACCTTAGGATATATACTAGCTACTGTCCTCTCAACAGGGTTTTCATTACTTTAGATTAGGGTTCCTAAGTTTCTCTCTCTCGTGTTTCACATCAAAGTAACAAAGAGACATGTAAAACTTACCAGAAGCCAAAAAATAAAAATCTGCCAATCGGTCTCACACCCCCCCCACACTTAAAGTATGTAGTGTCCTCAATGCATGCAGAAGAATAAAAATAGGGATAAGGGAAGGAGTGTACCAGAAATTAGCAATACATGGCAGAATAGTGCATCCAAGAATCGTAGCGACTACCTAAAAAAAAAAAAACAAACAAACACAAAACAAAAGTACTAAAGAAAAAAATAGTGGGTTGCCTCCCAAAAGCGCTAAGTTTAACGTCTTCTGCCAGACGACAGTAAAGCTCAGGATAGTCCATCAGAAGCATGAGCATTATCCAACTTCATGTCAATAATTTAGCCTATCTTTGCTTCCAAGTTAGGCTCTTCCTGTTCTACTTGCCGGTAGTTGGGTAAGGCAAGTCATCTTCCCTTTGGTCCCTCCCCTTCCCTAAGTACTTTTCCCCTTGATTTAATTTACAGTGATGTGTGGGGGCCTTCACCCACCCCTTCCCCTGAAGGGTTTCGTTATTATGTGATTTTTATGGACGACAACACTAAGTACATTTGGTTTTTCCCCCTTGTCAATTAATCAGACGTTTTTCAGATATTCACTCAATTTAAAGTACTTGTTGAACGTCTATTTTCACGTCAAATTAAAGCTGTTCAAACAGATTGGGGGGGTGATGAGTACAGGACACTCCCTACTTATTTTGCCACATTAGGCATCAGCCATCGTGTATCGGCCCCACACACCCATCACCAACATGGTGCTATAGAAAGACGCCACTGTCATATCATTGAAACCGGCCTAACTTTAATGGCCCATGGTAGCATTCCCAGGCAATTTTGGCACTATGCCTTTGAAACCGCTGTCTACCTCATCAACAGAATGCCCTCCAGTGCATCTCACGACCTCACTCCGTTTCAATTGGTTCACCATAAACAACCAGATTACTCCTTTCTAAGAGTTTTTGGCTGTTTATGTTTCCCCTACCTTCGACCGTATAACAAATACATAATGGATTATCGATAGACTCCTTGTGTCTTTTTGGGTTATGGCTCCATACGTATGGGTTACAGATGCTTGGATCTTATCACCAATCGCATCTATATTACTAGACATGTGCGATTTGATGAATCCCAATTTCCATTTGCAAGAAAATCCGGTAATGGTACCTCATTAGTACATCTGCTACCCAACCCCAATCCCTCACCTTGGGCCATGGCAACAATAGCGGTCCAAACCTTCCAATCTCCTCCCCCCCTTGCGACCCCTCACACATGCCTCCCACTACTCCCCACCCCACCACACCAAATGAGCACCAATCCGCTTCTCACGGTCACCAACCCTCCCCCTCCCTCAATAATAACGAACCTCACTCTAGGGACCAATACAGCCCACAAACCGATTATAACCCATCTTCCCCTACCCAAACCAGTCCTCTCACCCTTGGCAGCGGCAGCACCACCCCACCACCCCAACATACCCGGGCTCTCACAGACCTATATCAACACACATCCACCCTGGAACCCACCAACCAACCTCACTCACGTCTCCATCCAATGAAGCTGCGTTCCATACGTGGTGCACCCACTGCCCTGAGCACATCCATCACCATGACTGAACCACTTGCTACAGTCAAGCAAAACTTATTCCCAAATGGAGAGCAGCGATGGCAGAAGAGTTCAATGCCCTAGTCAGAAATGGAACCTGGACCCTGGTCCCCCAAAGGCCTGGAATGAACATAGTCGAATCTAAATGGGTATATCAGATTAAATGTTAGGCAGATGGTAGTCTTGAACGGTTCAAGGCTAGATTAGTTGCAAAAGGTTATCACCAGCAACCAGGAATTGACTACACCGAGACCTTTAGCCCTGTTGTGAAACCTACTACAATTCGCACCATTCTTGCCATAGCTGTCTCATAGGGTTGGGGTATTCGCCAATTGGATGTTCGCAACACATTTCTACATGGGATTCTCAATGAAGAGGTCTATATGAGTCAGCCTCCGGGCTTCATAGACTCCAATTACCCTACCCATGTATGTCGCCTACATCGGTCTCTCTATGGCCTCAACCAAGCTCCTCGAGCTTGGTTCCAGCGTTTGTCACAGTTCCTTGAGAAAGTGGGGTTTAATGCTTCCAAGACAGATCCATCCTTGTTTATTTACAGTAGTGCCACAACACAAATTTATGTTTTGGTCTATGTCGATGATATCTTAGTCACCGGCAACCAGGTGGACCAAGTTACTGCCATGATTCACCAATTGAGTGTAGAGTTCAGCATTAAAGACTTGGGTCCCCTCCACTTCTTTCTTGGAATTGAAGCCCATCATCATCCCAAAGGACTATTATTGTGTCAAACTAGATACATTGATGATCTACTCACACGATCTGGAATGGCTGACTGCAAGCCCCTCCTTACCCCAATGTCTACCACTGTGACAACATCTGAGGCAGGGGGTGTGTCCTTCAAAGATGTGACCCAATACTGTTCCATTGTTGGGGCCCTATAGTATGTAACTATGTGGCATTCTCAGTCAATAAGGTTTGCCAGTACATGCATTCCCCCACAGAAAACCATTGGGTAATGGTAAAGCGCATCCTATGCTACCCTAAAGCAACAAGGACTCCTGGGCTGCTTATAGAACGGTCATCTAACAACACCCTCTAGGCTTTCTCTGATGCAGATTGGCCAGGAAGCTCAGAGGATCGCAAATTTATAGGGGGATACGCAGTATACCTTGGCCCAAACCTTGTATCTTGGAATTCTAGAAAGCAGCGAACTGTGGCATGTTCCTCCACGAAATAAGAGTACAAGGCAATAGCCGATGCCTTTGCTGAACTGTTGTGGTTAGAATCCCTATTTCGTGAACTTGGACATTCCATCAGTGGTCCTCCAATTTTATGGTGCGACAATATTGGTGCCACTTACTTGTCTGCAAACCTTGTATTCTATGCCCGAACAAAACATGTGGAGATTGATTTCCACTTTGTCCGTGATCTCGTTGCCAAACGCCAGCTTTTGGTCCAGTTCATCTCCACTGCTGATCAAATAGCAGATATTTTAACGAAGGCGCTCCCCACAGCTAAGTTTTAGTTCATGTGGGACAAGTTGAAGGATCGTTGGCTCTCCCCTCCAACTTGAGGGGGTGTATGGACGTATATGGAGTTCAACTCCAATATCGAAACCCTATGGATTTGATTGGGACAAATTGAAGATTTGATTGAGGCTAATTGAAGATTTGATTAAGTATCAATTGAGGATAATTGAAGATATGATTGAATGTATTTTAGGAAGGCAAAGGTGTTGTTGCGTCGAGAAATCGTCTGGGTCCCTTCGAGTGTTGTTACCTGCAAAAGGACTAAGAGGTGACAAAGGAGAACCAATGTGGTTCCGGCCTAGGACTCTCCGATGCCTAAGTTAGATCTCTCTGAGCAAACAGATGAGTGAATAGAATTCAAGATGGTCGATGGGATAGAGGACCTTCCCTTTTATAGCAGGGGTGGCGATGTGGAGAGTCCTAGTTAATGTGAGGTGTCCTTGATAGTTGATAGAGTCCCTGAATAGCAGGGTTCTCTCTTGATGGGTCGTCTTCATGAAAGACGTAGTGTCATGATGGACTTGGTGTCCTTGATGGATAGACCTATCTACGTAGTAGATGAGGTTCCTGGTGCACAAGTCCATTTAGACTACGTGACTGGTAGGCGGTGGCTTAGTGTCCCGGAGATGGTGTACGTCCTGCAAATGGTGGCAGTAGTACTTTGATCTTCGTCTGCAGTGCTTCAGCACGTCTGTCCACGTGCACAAGGGTCCACCCCAAGGGGGGTGTTCGCCCTAGGGGCCAACGCCCAAGGGGTGTTCGCCCCAAGGGGAGTTCGTCCAAAGGGAGTTCCCCCCAAGGGGTGTTCCCCCCAAGGGGTGTTGACCTGAGGGTGGTCCATGCCTGGTCTTCTTCTGTCCTTGGTGTGGCTCTTCTCTGGTCCCGCCACATGGCAGCCTCTGATTGGTCAGCTCTATTTTGGGTTCATCAGGTGTAATATTCTATTATCACATGTGATAACAGCTGTAGATCTTTTGTAACACCCAACTGATTGGGGCTCTCTTGTATACTATTTAAACCACATGTAATACAAGATTCATCAAGGCATTACAACCAAAAATATTCCTGTCTTAACATCACTTATAAAATAAATGAGCCAAGACAGAAACAATATCTCAATTCTCAACTAGTTGACTATCACACACGATTTGGAAGGGTTCTGACGGGTTTCCTTCTAGCCCACAGCTTATCAAAGCTGAGGTTTGGTACCCGCAACCATCCATGAAGGGTCAGTGTTTCAATATGAAAGACGGAAGGAAAAGCCGGCCTAGACGATCACCAAACTCATAACGACCAATACAATTCCCAAACGTTACCTCTAAATTGGAAGCTGAAAAATAAGGGCGTTCGAGATCACCAACTTCATAACGACCAATTTCCATGAAAAAAAAAAAATAACTCACAACGACCAACACAACAATTCTCAGCAGTTGTCGTCATCACTTCTGTCCAAGTACCTAAAGACAGATAACGAACTTAGTTCAAACATATAATGTATTACAAAACAAGATCAGATAAAGCTTGGATCTCGCTCAACTGTCCACATCCAATGAAATAGAAATGTTCCACAAATCCATTTTGATTTCTCAATTCAACACCCACCAACTCTAGAGAATCTTTTTTATAAAATTCCAAAAAAAAACCCCAATATTTTATTCACGCCAAACTCCAAATTTCAAAGTTTTGAAGGGGCAGGTAGAAATCCTTGTTAGGGATCCATTATTTTACATTTAATTTCAAAGTTCTGACTTTTTTATAGGACCCAACAAAAGGGCACATGAGATTGCCGATCAGTATCATTGACGAACCCTTTGCAAAGGAATATAAGAATTATAAAGAATTTTTTTAGAAAAAAACGTGAACCTAAAACGATGTAGAAAATAATGATAACCGCAAATAAACAATCACCTAAGCCAAAAACGAAGATTTAGGTTGCCAACCATGGATCATGAACTCGGTTGAAACCTGTTGAAATCACCGGGATATTTCGGTTTCGCAGGTTTTCGCGACGAGTTGGAGGTAGATTTTTAAAAGTGCAGGGTTTCGACCATGTATCGGTGGTTTCGATCAGTTTTGACAGTTTTGACCATGTTTTAGTCGACTCGAAACATGGTTGAACCATCTTGAACCAAGCCTATATAATACCTCATCTCGACCGAGAAAGGCATATCTCTACTTGGTTTCGACAGAAACCCGTCCAACCAAGGTTTCCCCATGTATGGGAGAAAGTACCAGGTTTTGACCTGGTTTCGGTGGGTTTCAACCAAAACTGGGAGAACGATCCTTGCTTTTTTATAAGTAATTTATCAAAATACCCATATAGTAGATGAATTTGGCTCGGGTTTCGAGTCCTACAATCTCTTAAGAGCCGTTTGGAATCAGCTCAATAATGCAAGTGATGGAATACAAGACGTCGTACCCCTCAATAGCTTTCCATATTCCTAAATTCTCTGACTATGTGGTGTATTAATTGATCAAAATAACCCCTTTGTGAATTAATGTGTATTTATGTCGGGGGCAAAGAATTCCTAATGTGAAGCACAAGTTTGTTTAAAGTAAAAGCAACTGATTTCATCAATTATTAGGCTCCATTTTGACTTCAGACCTCTAATAGAGTAATAGTGCCCAAGAAAGGCTCATTACATAGGTTTCTTAAATTACTAAAACACCCTCACTAAGCATTTCAATATTAATGAAAATAGACCTTTCAGGAGAAATGGCATATGCATGGGTCAAGAGTCAAAAGAAGTATTACAACTGTGAAGGGGCCAGGTTTGGTTGAGCAACTGAATTATCAATACTTCTGGGTAGCCAACTCCAGCTGTTTGATGTAAGAAATGCTTCTGCCAACTCTTCTGAAGATTGTTTCAAAGACTTGTCTATACGTGTTGAGATTAACCAATTTATCATCCAAACATGGTAGAGGACTAAGACTTTGCTTTTTGGTATATATATATATATAGTATGGGGTGGTGTGCTGTATACTTGTGTAAACTTTAAGACTTAATATTGTTTGTGTAGCTAGAGAGGCTCTAGAGAATACAAAATGTTACGTCCATTTTTCTTGGTGGCTTGTGCTTTTGCTCTGCTCGCTTCTGTGGGTTCTGCAGCCTTAGTTGAACACACATTCCATGTAAACATGAACAGCCCTCTCTCTCTCTCTCTCTCTCTCTCTGTCAAAGAGAAGTTTTAGTTTATCCTTTGAAGTACTAGCTAATTGATTTTGTCATTTCAGGTGGGAAACTTGACAGTCCGGCGACTGTGCCAGGAGCAAACAATAGTTGCAGTGAACGGGAGCTTGCCTGGCCCAACTATTCGGGTTACTGAAGGTGACACACTCGTCGTTCATGTCGTTAACAAGTCACCCTACAATCTCACCATTCACTGGTAAATTTGATTCTCTAACGTATTTCTAATTATAAGCTAATAATACTTCATTAATTCCTAATAATATTAGTTTAATAATTTACTTATGGGTCTGCGTTCGATCTCTTTCATTGGGCCAATTAGAGCACGAACATTGGCATCATGGGGGCGTGATTTCCACCTTTCATGGGGGACAGGGCGGTCATTAAACCCCTATTACGTGGGAAGAACTTTTCTCCTTTATGTAAAATTTATTTTCTATCAATAAAATCTACCAAGGTTCACCTACCACTCAATATCATGATCTTTATGTCACATTTTGACATAGCGTTAGGCATAAACTATATATATCAAATAAGAGAGAGAACGCTACTTGGTCGCATGGCCTTGTGCTAATGTGAGGGCCAATGGGAGTGCACACCAAGCATCCAACATGGGTCGCAAGGTTGTCATTTTGCCACTCTTTATATCTGTGTCTGGGCGTAGGACACATGATCAAGCAGCGTTTTTTTTATCCCATAAAAAATGTATCTATCTTACACCAACGAAGGTAGCTCAAGTGTTGCCGTCAACATATTAAGAAAAAAGGTCTGACTTTATCTCAAGCCGTGGTGAAGGAGGAAATCATCAATGCATTTGGATGGGGGCCGGGGAACAGTGAAGAACATTTTAGACCTCCACAATATAGGAGAAGAGTAACCATAAACTTAGATACGTGAGTGAACCCTTCACCATGGATGAAAATTTCCCCTTAAAACAAAAACTGGACCTAGAATTTTCGCGGTCCATGGTTCAATTGTTTTTATTAGCAAGTTATTATTGAACCAAAATATCCTAATCTTCCAAATGATATTTTAACCAAGCCATTACATGTCCATAGTTAATTTTAATTGTTCTTATTGTGACGATGGATCTTCAGGCATGGTGTGTTCCAACTACTCAGTGGATGGGCTGATGGGCCTGGATATGTGACCCAATGCCCAATGCTTCCTGGAACGAGCTACACTTACAAATTCACCATCACTGGCCAAGAAGGAACACTTTGGTGGCATGCTCATTCATCTTGGCTCCGAGCAACCGTTTACGGGGTACTCATTATACACCCACGCCGTGGCCGTTCCTACCCGTTTATCAAACCCCAGAAGGAGTTCCCAATCATTTTAGGTAATATGTGCAATTCAAAAAACCAAGAAGTTCAACTTTGACTGGGCTGAGTTGTTGGGTTGGGTTAGAAAATCCGATGAAATTTTGAATTGGACCCGAGCCCAAAACCCAGCTTGATGTAGTTCACAACATAACAAACATTGGCCCAATAAATTTCTCATGACCTGGCATGAATTGCACTCTACATGATAGTTTTCTGATCTTCCCTTCAAATCTCACTCAAATGTTAACTTCTCACTGCAGGGGAATGGTGGAATGGAAACGTTGTTGACATAGAGAATGAAGCTCTCAACACGGGGGCTGCACCGAACATTTCTGATGCTTTCACAATCAACGGTCAACCTGGCGATCTCTACCCATGTTCTAAAAACAGTAAGTAAGAAGATTATGAAATGTTTCTGTTAATGTGTCTAGCGGGGCTCGATCTAGTGTATGGGTATTAGATTGGGCCAACCTAGTATGAGATATGTTAAAAAGCTTAATTTAACGAATTCCATCTGCTCACACTTTGATTCAGACACCCATAAGCTTAAGGTGATGCCTGGGAAGACTTATCTCCTCCGTATAATCAACGCGGCATTGAATAACCAGCTTTTCTTCAAGATTGCCAACCACAATTTTACCGTCGTCGGCATTGATGCTACCTACACTGAACCATACTACACCGACGTCATCGTGATCGCCCCAGGCCAAACAACCGACGTCCTCTTCAATGCCAACCAATCTTCGGGGATGTATTACATGGCAGCTCACTCATACGCTAGCGCGCAAGGTGCACCGTTCGATAACACGACCACCACCGGCATCGTCCAATACGAGGGAGCCACGTCATCACTGCCCCAAATGCCAATCCTCCCTGCTTTCAATGACACCCCAACGGCCCACAAGTTCTATAGCAACCAAACGAGCCTTAAACAAGGGCCACATTGGATCCAAATGCCACAACATATAGATGAGCATATGTTTATAACAGAGGGATTGGGTCTCTCGCCATGTGGAAGCAATGCCACTTGTACGGGCCCCAATGGGATGCGATTATCTGCCAGCATGAACAGCGCTTCATTCCAATTACCATCCAAGCTGTCGATTTTGGAGGCGTTTTTTAATAAGGTGAGTGGGATCTACACCGAAGATTTTCCTAGAAAACCACCGATGGCCTTGGACTACACCAATTCAAGCCTTGTTAATTCCAATATAACATTGTTGTTGGCGGAGAAGGCAACACGTGTCACAAAATTGAAGTTCAATGCGACGGTGCAGATAGTGTTACAGAATACGGCTTTACTTGGGGTGGAAAACCATCCGATTCACTTGCATGGTTTCAACTTCTTTGTATTGGCTCAAGGGTTTGGGAACTACAACTCTATCAAAGATGCAAGAAATTTCAATTTGATTAACCCACAACAGCGTAACACAATTGCAGTTCCTGCTGGAGGTTGGGCTGTTATCAGATTCCAAGCCAATAACCCAGGTAAAGTTACTAAAATACCCATAACTTTGTAGTAGTTAGAATTACAATTTTGCCCTTGAAATTTTATATAAATAGCTCATGGATTGGATTAGGTTTTGGGTCTTGTCATCTTGACTGTTAGAAGAGAGAACGGTTCAAGTTCTCTTAAGAGAACCATTCTCGTACACTAGATGTCACTCACAGATGGAATCCAAGAGAGTGAGGGGATTACATTTGTGCATCATTTGGTGTTCGAGAATCTGTCATTGATTGGACACTTAATTCCACTACATAGAATAATGAAATGGTAAATTAACTATTGGATACATATGAGATGATTTAGATAGACCATATATCAAATTTCAAACCCAAATTCAATCATTTACCTCTTTAATTCCATACCCCTAAGTCCATGACATATGAGCAAAATAATTTTTATCACCTGCGGTTCCACTGCCTGGTACGGTTCCCTAGTGCCTCTAATAAAAGGGGTTGGATCCAACCAGAGCAGTGTGTTTGGTCAAAGGGTGGAATGATCATTTCAGCCCTCCCTATGAGAGAAACCGCATAACTGTACTTGTCAGTGAACCTCAGGGGATAAAGATTCATGAGCAGAAACCATAGAATCTAAAACAGAAAATTTCAGTCCAATCCAACTTATCACGCTTATCAAAACACACCCAATTATGAGTGCAGATGAAGTCCACCTACGTGGACCGTCCTTAGGACTCGATCCCCACTCACATGGGACTTGGATCCTGTCAATCCGGGCAGCGTGCAGTCGTGTGCAGCGCCTGGGATTGAACATACGCTTTTACCGCCTTACCCCCTGCCCAACACCCTGGGATCCACTGTCCCCTCTGTGGTCCCCTGGATCCCATGTGGGTGGAGATCGGATCCCAAGAATGGTCCATGTAGGTGGACCTGATCCGGGCTCCTCAATCATGGTTTGGTTATATGGACAGCCAGACTAGAAAACCTGACATTACTAAACATTCCATTACAATGAGAGGGATACTATGACTAACCTCTGACAAATTTTTCTTAATTTGATTCTGCAGGTGTATGGTTTATGCATTGCCATCTTGATGTACATCTCCCATGGGGCTTAGCTACAGCTTTTGTTGTTGAGAACGGGCCCACAGAGTTGTCCACGCTTCCTCCTCCACCACTTGATCTTCCACAATGTTAGAACTTTAAAAAAAGAAAATCTTTATACTCATTCTTACTATTACTTCATGTGAATAAGTAAAATTTTCACGTCTTTAGTGTTAATTATGAAGAAGAAATTCGATGAATTAATCAAAAACCCATTTTTCCCTTTTTCTCAGAGAATGATCCCATGTCCTTTCTATGTATCTTTTCTCCATCAAGGGAATGTAAGGCTATGTTTGATTGCCAAGAAATGAAAAGAAAAAAACAAATTTTTTTATTGAATTTGAGGAAAGAAATACGACACACACAATTCAATCAAGAGCCCGGATCCTCTCCGATGACATTTAACCACCAGAGTCGTCGATCTCACACCATTCATGGAGTGTGGGGACAGACAATCTTGAACAGTTCTTAGTTTCAACAGCAATAATTGGGGAACATATACTCACCCAGGGATTTATGCCAATATAGTGGTTGGTTACTGGTGATAATTGAATCCGCCAGCTCTTTCAATAAATTCATTCCTTATTGCCAATGTTGTTGTTGGAAGAAACAGTATCGAAACGAAACTTCTTTGATCTGATACGGAAAATCGATCCTCACACTGTATACGGTATTCGAAACGATATCTCAATATAGGTTTAGGGTTACCTCTTTAGTGCCACAAGTACAACACCTCCAACTATTCACAGTACTTGAACACTGAACCCGCAAAGGTAGGAATCAATCTCCACTCGATGCTTTGATAGAGAAGAATATAGCGGAACTCTTCCTCTAACCATGGCAATCACCAATTCTTGGAGAATTAGAGAGAAGAAGAAGAAGAAGAAGAGTGTTACACCCACACCCTAGAGTCTAATTGTTTATAAATTATTCTTGTGACATGTAGACGGTGCTACCATTTATGCCGGTGAGCTGTTTGCAATGGAGCAATCTCATTCGTAACGGAGTCCAAAAAAGAATACTATTACGTGAGAGTATCTTTCCTTTGGGAAACCGATTTCCATAAGGAAACCGATCCCCCGATGGATTCTCCTACGATTTCACCCATCTCATCTTCTGAGGTAATCAGCCATGCGTGAACTTGTTTGGCCATGAAAAACAATTATTACATACACTTACTGCCATGAACGTTCTGATTGTAAGTTTGGCCCTGGAATTAATCAACCCCCTTCCCACTCATATGAATGATCCAATCCCCTCCCCTCCCTTTTCATCATAATGTTCATGGTTATAATAACCAAATCAAAATAGAAAGAAAAAGATTTGTGATTTATCATTAACAGAGGATTGTAGTATGAAGAATACGATTTCAAAATTAAAGTATTTTCTTTACCCAGAAAAAAAAAAAAAAAGGTTTTTTAAATCGAACCTTACATTGCAGATAGAATGACTCTGATACCAATTGTTGGAAGAAACGGTACCAAAATGAAATTTTTTCGATTCGATACGAAGAATCGATCCTCACGCAGTATAGGGTATTCGAAACAATATCTCAATATAGGTTTAGGGTTACATTTTTAGTGTCATAAGTGCAACACCTCCAAAGATTCACAACACTTGAACATCGAACCTGCAAAGGTAGGAATCAATCTCCATTCAACGCTTTGTTGGAAAAGAACGCAGCGGAACTCTTCCTCTAACTATGACAATTACCAACTCTTGGAGAATTAAAGAGAAGAAAAAGAGAGAGAGAGAGAGAGAGAGAGAGAGAGAGAGAGAGAGAGAGAATCACAATTTTGGGAGAAATTCTTTCTCTCAAAATCTATAAGCTAATAATTGAATTACTCTGTCTCTATCAACTTTAAGGTTATATTTATAGCCAAACCCTGATACCTTTCCTTATTGGGATTACTAGTGTGAAACGCTGCGATCCTATTGGGTCGTACACCAAGGTACCCTACACTGAGTCATATCCAATCGACTAATTACATTAATTGCACACAAGTGCACCTTAGTTTTGGTAATAACCACTAAACCCGTAATTGATAGAAAATATTACATGTAGATCCCTCCACTTTACAACATCTCACAATGGATCTCGAGGCATGGAATTAAATTACTGTCACTATTCTTATCCATTGAACAAGTAGTATAAAGCATATTGATCACTGATTGAACAACAAAGCAATGCGATAAAACGTTTATAAAATATATTTATTAAATAATAATAATTTTATAAAAACTTTTGTAAACACTTTACAAACCACCAAGTTCAGAATATTTGTCCAATCAAGTTCACGATTCTCTTTTGAGATATTCTCCCTACACGGGAAGTGGATTCCTTATTAAGCGTCACTTTCGTCTGCAGACAGATATAATGGACCCAACATAGTGATGTACAACAAGTCTTATGTAAGCATCAACCTTTTGGACACTAAAGTACACCGTGCCGGTTTGCAACGATAAAGACATCTCAAGTTTGGGGACCACACAACTATCTCCAGAACCCATTTGCACTAGACATCCGATAGTAGACCATGTTGGGTTCTCGAATGATCGAGTCCAATACACAACTAAAGTGTACCTGCATCTGTGTCTGAAATCTCCATTCCTAACAACACACAATGTGGCAACCATATAAAATGAAGAATCCAATTTCGTCCCTAGTCGCAAATACTTCGAGGCCATACCTCTGGACATACAATCACCCATAAAAGTAAATGCGAATTAATTCAAGTAAACCATTATTTAGATTTGATAGACACCATACCTAACATGTTGCATATACTGAAACTGAACAAATTCAAATGTGCAAATAACATGGCTGCTCTTCCAAATGATCCAAGAAATTAAATCTGGCCAGCTCCCAACCATGTAGGTGGTACCCCACCCATGGATTTGTTACAAACTGCAAACTAAACAACTGCTGCAGGAGTAGTAGGGTTATTCATGATCACAAACTCTATGACAACAACATAAATAATGTTCTAGTACTTGGTCGGAATTTTCCTAAAGTCGACCACAGTCATAACGGGTGTGACCAAATAAGTTGGGAAAGACGATTAGAAGGAGCATGAGAATCATGAATTTCATCACTGGCAATGAGGCCTGCACCAGCAACCCAGTAAGATAACTCTGCGTAGATAGTCTTAGGATCCGCAATTTTCGTTCTTTTACATATTGATCAAATGCCTCTCCAACCCTTTTCGCCTGTATCAGTACCTGTTGTTCTCGCTTGCTACCATTACCACCCATCTCTTTGGCCAAACACCTCGCTAGCACAACCGCATCCTCTAAGCCTGCTGAACCACCTTGTCCTATAAATGGGCCCATCACATGCATAGCATCCCCTGCAACTGTTACTGTTCCTTTCCAGAAGTTCCCCAATAGAATCTCCCATGGTGCCCTGTACCTCAAGCGTTGGAGAGTCAATGACTCCAGATCACTGTTTCTTATCATTTCTATCATGTCTGCTGGAAAATCTTCTTTGATTAATGATTCTATTGTTGAATCTCTAATTAGCTTCCCTTCTTTTGAAATCTTTGAATCTGTTTGGGATTTCATATCCAAATGGTTAAAACTCGATCTGCCCAACAACCATATAACATTACTTCTTCAACAGAGACAGATTGATTAGAACTTTGGACAGTAACCGGCCATCACAAAAGAGTACTACAAACTAATACGGATTGATATATTTAATGTGTTCAATAAAATTAGTTTTTACAGGTGATCTGTCATAAAATCCCCCAACCAACCAAAACCTACCACGTAAACGTACTGGAACTGAATCTGAGGCCGAGGCCGAGCACTGAGACCGAGGCCGAGGCCGAGCACTGAAGCCGAAGCCGAGGCCGAGCATTGAAACTGAGGCCGAGGCCGAGCACTGAAGCCGAGGCCGAGGCCGAGCTCGCACAAGTCAGCCGGGGCCGAGGCCGAGGCCGAGCTCGCACAAGTCAGCCGGGGCCGAGGCCGAGGCCGAGCTCGCACAAGTCAGCCGGGGCCGAGGCCGAGCACTGAGACTGAGGCCGAGGCCAAGCACTGAAGCAGAGGCCAAGCACTGAAGCCGAGGCCGACACCGAGCACTAAAGCTGAGGCCGAGTACTGAAGCCGAGGCTGAGGCCGAGCTCACACAAGTCAGCCGGGGCTGAGGCCGAGCTTTGGGCCGAGCTCACACAAGTCAGCCATAAACTCCTGACCGAGCATACACAGGACATCCTAGGCCGAGCTGACTGCCGAGACAGACCTAACAGGCCGACCTCCCAGGCCGACCTCCCAGGACGAGGTGACTGCCAAGACCGACCTACCAGGCCGACCTCCTAGGCCGACCTCCGAGGCCGAGCCCTCCTCCACAGAGGCTACCATAGCGCCCCACTGGGGATCGCGGGGCCACATCAGCACATCCCGAGAATCACGGGATAAGGATCGAGCCATGATCCCAGCGCAATACGAAATCACAATTTATATGGACTATTACCTTAATAAGAGCCCGACCCCGAAAATAGCTCTCCACTCCGCTCTACGCGAGAGAGCCTTCCAAAAGAAGGACTCCTACCATACTAGGACTCTCCCAACCACCTCATTTCATCCTCACTCTATAAATACCCAGGTATGGAGCACCATTCATCATCTCACTTTTACTAGCAGTTACGCTGTTGTACTGGTGATCTAACTTTAGCATCGGAGAGTCCTAGGCCGGAGCCACACCGGCTCTCTTGTGCTCATCACTTGGTCTTTGCAGGCTCATCTGTGGGCGAACCAAGCATCGGAGATCTCCACACGCAACAACAGGTCAAACAAAGATCAATTGATTCTTATAAACAGGAAAGAAGATCAGTGAGCAAGGGGAGAGAGGGCCGGCTACTTAAGTGGCTGACTCTCTCCCCCCTCTTTTGTCGATTCCTAGTGTGAATCTAAAAGAGGGGACCATAGGGTTTTGGTTATAAATAGAGAATCTCTAACCCTAAGGCCATATACTGGAAACCAAATTTTCTCTCTTGCTCTTTAAGTATTTGTGTTCTTTATGGGATTCCATCTTTTCCCAAGGATTTGTGGTGGAGTTCTCTTTGGAGAAGCCTTTCAACATATCTAGAGAAAGAAGAAGATTGTTCGTGTGCTTGTAATCAAAAGCTTGGTTCTTAATCTCTCTTCCGTTGTCTTCTTGATAAAGCATAGAATCACCTCACCAATTAGAAGCTGCCACGTGGCCGGCCTGATGTCAGTCCAAGAACCGAACTGAGCAGAGCAGGAAACCAGGCTGACCCTGTCCCTGATAAGCCAGCCAAGGTGAGGCCGAGTTCTGAACCAAGTTCACACAAGTCAGTCCGGCTAGGCCCAGCTCTGAGCCGAGCTCACACAGGTCAGCCATAAACTTTCGTCCGAGCATACCCAGGACAGCAAGGCCGAGGCGACTACCGAGATCGACCTCCCATGGCCGACCTCCTTGGCCGAATATACCCAGGACGGTTAAGGCTGAGGTGACTGTTGAGATCGACCTCCCATGGCCGACCTCCATGGCCGAGCTCCTAGGCCGAGCCCTCCACCGAGGTCATCACAACGGCCTGTCAGGAATTCACGGAGCCACGTCAGCACCGCCCGAGTATCCCGGAATAAGGATCGAGCCATGATCCCAGCGTGATACAGAACCACACTTTACCTGGACTCTTACCTTAATAAGAGTCCGTCCCCGAAAATGACTCTCCACTTCGCTCTACGTGAGAGAGCCTTCCAAAAAAAGAACTCATACCATACTAGGACTCTCCCAACCGCCTCACCTCATCCACGCTCTATAAATACCTAGGTATGGAGCACAATTCGACATCTCACTTTTACTAAGCTGTTACACTGTTGCACTGGAGACCTGACTTGGGCGTCGGAGATTCCTAGGCCGAAGCCACACCGGCTCTCTTGCGCTCATTCGTCTTTTTGTAGGCTCATCTGTAGGCAAACCGGACGACGGAGGTTTTCACACCCAACAGATTTGGCATCGTCTGTGGGAACGACATCTACAGGTCATCGTCATTTCTACTAACTTCAAGAGCAGGAACAATGGTGCACACGAGATCGGAGCAGCATGGCTCAACTTCCAGTGGGGATGAGCTACAGCCCATTGTGCAGGTGAGGCAATCACCACACCCTGAAGCCTCGCGGTAGGGCGCGATCGGAAGACCACCTCGGGCAGGGGGTGCGCAGCCCAGCATGGGTGCCACGGCCAATCCCATTCCCCCGCTAGAGGGTGGGAATGGTGGAAGTGTGCTCGACACAGCAGTGGCTGACCGGGCACAGGTCGAGCCAAACTTGAACGGGCTGGGCCTACCACCGCCGCCACCCTTACCGGAGAATTTGGACCCCGAAGCCCCGGTAAATAACCGACAAGTTATGGACTTGCAGCTGCAGATGCTCCACACTAACGAGATGCTACGTGCTTTTATGACCCAGATGGCCCTGGGTGGGCTGATGGGCCAACCACTGGTCGTGCCTCCTCCAGCCCCGGTGCGCGTAGAGGGAAACTTGCAGCAGAATGGTGGTCAACGTCAAGCCGAGCTGAGCCGGGCCCCGTCATCACACCCGTCTCGTCAGAAGACTCCTCCCCCACGCCCTAGTAGAGGCGCTCGACGGGATAAGAAAGAGTGTCACCGAAGCCCGGAGGCAGGGCAAGAAATCAAACCAGCGGGCTTGGTAGTCAGAAGGTCGGTATTTTCTGGTAGGCTCAAAGAAGACGGGCAGCCGAGGGGAAACCGAGAACAAGGGAACAAGCCAAATGGGAGATGTGTTGTGAGGCAAGGAGAAGGATCTCGCCATAGCCCCCGGCGTCGAAGCCCGCCTCCCCTAGAGGAGCAACAGAGGAGCCCCCATGGGTCCAATTTCCAGGTAGAAAGAAGAATAAGGAGGGATGGTGCTGACCGAGCCGACCAGAACGGCCGACCACAATGGGAAGACCGAGCATACCGACCCAAGCTGAAGGACGAAATGACCGACCTAGGCCGAGTGAACAAGATAATTTGCACCAGGTGGACGAGCCAAATGGCCGAGCACATGAAACCGAGCTGGAAAAGCGGCTACAAGACTTGGCCGAGCAGGTTGAAGGATTGAAAAAATAGGCGACCCCAGATGCCTATTCGCTGGTCGGACGACACCCTTATCCTCCCGAGATCATGACCGCGCCACTACCGGCCAGGTTCAAACCTCCTCCTTTCGACCGGTATGACGGGATGACTGACCCGACGGATCATATCAACTACTTTAATGCGATGATGACCATGTACGGGGGAACAAAGATTGTTTCTTGTCGGGCTTTCCCTGCATCCCTCAAGGGCGCGGCGACCTCATGGTTCTCCTGGTTGCCACTAAACTCCATAACAAGCTTCGCTCAGCTCTGTCGAGCCTTCGTCATGCACTTCTAGAGTAGTATGAAACATAAGAAGACGACGATCAACCTCCTCAGCATGAAGCAAAGGTCTGACGAGTTGATCAGAGCATTCGTCTCCCGCTTCAACAAGCAATCCTTTGACATCAAGGATTTGGATGAGGCCACGACCCATACTGCGATGAGCAACGGGCTCGCTGACATGGACCTCATCAAGGACTTGGCCAGGAAGCCAACCCAAAACCTGGCCGAGCTCTTGGAGGGATGTAATTAATTTGCAAACATGGCCGAGGTGCTCCAATCCCGAAAGGAAAACGAAGGCCGAGCCGATAAGAAAAGGCCTACGACCGTTGACCGCAAGGAGGACAAGCGGCCCAGGATGGATCGCTGAGCCGAGAGACCAGACCGAGCTCGGAGTCCCGATTACACCCCACTGAATACCTCGCGCAAGGAGATTTTAATGCAAATATAGGACGGCGGATACATCTGCTGGCCCCTACCAATGCAAGCCGGGTCATCTCGAAATCCCAACAAGTATTGTCAATTCCACAAGGACACCGATCACGACACCGAAGATTGCTATCAGCTGAAAAGAGAAATCGAAGAGCTGATAAAAGCGGGGCACCTGAAGCAATATGTTAAGGGAGGCCGAGAAGAACGTGGGGGTCAGCAACCTGAAGATCGCGATCAAAGGAGAGTCGAGCCGAGGCCCGAAAATAGGCGAGCCGAGCGAGACGAAGATAAAGCCCGAGCTGAGAAGAAAGAGGACGGATCCGGGTCGAGCAGTGACAAGGGAGCTCCCATATACACTATCCTCGGAGGGCCCGGACAAGAGTCTACTCGAAAGGCCAAGGCAAACGCGCGGTTCGTCGGAGTCGCCGAGATGCCCACCAAGAAGCTCAAGCCAGCGGTGACGATCTCCTTCACCGAGGCCGACCTCGAAGGTATAAGTTTGCCTCATGACGATGCTTTAGTGGTGCAGGTAGAAATTGCGAAGAGACCCGTCCATCGAGTATTGGTCGATACCAGCGCATCCGTGGACCTTATGTCGCTAGACGCGTACCGACAATTTGGCTTCGGCGATGAAGCGCTCAAATCGGAGGGCACCTCACTTCACGGGTTCTCGGGAGCTACTGCGACCATCAAGGGCTCAATCGACCTGCTGGTCACAATCAAACAAGCCCCATGTCAAGCGACGATCCAGGTCAAATTTATAGTAGTACGGTCAGTAGTGGCCTTCAATGCCATACTCAGCTGCCCATCATTGACCGCTCTCCAAGCCATCATTTCGTCGACGTACTTGAAGATGAAGTTCCCTACCGAGAACGGTATCGGCGAGGTCCGAGGTGACCAGAAGAAAGCGCGGGAGTGCTATGCTATGTCAAGCAAAATAAAGGCAATGTCCGAGGAATGGCAATGTGCGTCGAACACCTTCCTGAGGATCAGCGGGATGAGCTCAACGAAAGGAGAGGACAACCCGTGGAAGACCTGACCCCATTCCCCCTCAGCAAGGAAGACCCAACAAAGGTGGTCCAGCTCGGATCATTGCTGAACGAGGATCAAAGGAATCAGCTTGGGAACTTCTTAAAGGCAAACGCCAATGTCTTTGCCTGGTCGGCTGCCGACATGCCGGGCATACCAAGGCACATAGTTGAGCACCAACTCCACGTGGATCCAAGCCGAAAGCCGATCCAGCAGAAAAGAAGGAACTATGCCCTTGATCCGCAAGTCGCGATCAAAGAAGAGGTGGAGAAGCTTCGCCGATCAGGGTTCATCCGAGAAGAAAAATTCTCGACCTGGTTGGCTAATGTCGTCATGGTCCCTTAGCCGAATGGGAAGTGGAGAATGTGTGTTGACTACACCGACCTCAACAAGGCTTGTCCGAAAGACGAGTATCCGCTACCTCGGATCGACCTCTTGATCGACGCCACGGCAGGGCACGAGATGCTAAGCTTCATGGACGCATACTCCGGCTACAACCAAATCATGATGCATGTGGAGGATGAGGCATACACGGCATTCCGAACTGACCAAGAATATTTTTTCTACAAGGTCATGCCATTTGGATTGAAGAACGCCGGAGCGACATACCAGCGGCTCGTAAACTATATATTCCACGAGCAGATCGGAAGAAACATGGAAGTCTACGTGGACAACATATTAGTAAAGAGCTTGAAGGCCGAGCACCACTTGGCCGACCTAGAAGAGGCCTTTGGCCTATTGAGGAAGAACCAAATGAAACTGAACCCCGCCAAGTGTGCATTCGGCGTGACTTCGGGAAAGTTCCTCGGCTTCATGGTCTCTATCAAGCGCATCGAAGCCAATCCAAAAAAAATCAAGGCCATCCAAGAGATGAGCCCTCCAAGGACGATCCGAGAAGTACAAAGGCTAAATGGGCAAGTGGCGGCATTGGCACAATTTATGTCGAGGTCGGGCGACAAGTGCCTGTCGTTCTTCAAGGCCCTCAAGAACATCCGGAACCCGAAGGACTTCATTTGGAAGGACGAGTGCCAACAAGCTTTTGAAGAGCTGAAGAAATACTTGGAGAACCCGCCTCTTCTCAGCCGACCCAAGCCAAAAGAGGAGCTTCAAATTTACTTAGCTGCCACCCCGGTGGCAATCAACGCGGTGTTGGTTAGGGAAGAAGGCCGAGCTCAGAAGCCTATATACTACATCAGCCATGTTCTTGTCGACGCCGAGACGAGATACTCCAAGTTCGAGAAGATAGCCTTCGCCCTTGTCACGGCCGCAAGAAAGCTAAGGCCATACTTTCAAGCTCATCTGATATTAGTGTTGACCGACCAGCCTCTCAAGAAGATATTGCACAAGCCCGATGTGTCAGGTCGGCTGATCACCTGGGCAATCGAGCTGAGTGAATATGACATAAGCTATAGCCCGCGGACCATGATCAAAGGACAAGCCCTGGCCGACTTCGTTGCTGAGTGAACAATGCCCGACCTCGGGGTCGAGGAAGAGAAGACAGCAGAAGAGGTCAATGCAGAAGCTAAGGCCGACCCGACCTGGATAATGAACGTTGACAGCTCGAGCAACCCTGGGGGAAGGGAGGCAGGGCTCATCCTAGTGAGCCCCGATGGCTTTCGCATCCAATATGCCCTAATGTTTAAGTTCTCAGCCTTAAACAATGAGGCCGAATATGAGGCCCTCCTGGACGGACTCCGAGTCAGTAGAGCCATAGGTATAAAGCGACTGAAGCTGCGAGGAGACTCCCAACTCGTGGTCAACCAGGTCAACGGAGACTATGAGGCTAAAGATGAAAGGATGATAGCTTACCTAAATCGAGCACGGGAGATGATTTTCGAGCTCGAGAACTTTGAAATGACTCGAGTACCGAGGAAGGAGAACGTCGTGGTCGAAACCCTGTCTAGGTTGGCCGAGGCCGACCTCCCAAATTTGAGCCGGTCAGTATACATTGAGATTCTGGAGAAGCCTTCCTTACAAGAAGAAAGCGTCAAACACATCGAGGAGGACGGGCCGACCTGGATGGACCCCATTGTAAACTACTTGGAGAATGACCAGCTCCCGGAGAGTCGGGAAGAAGCAAGAAAAGTCAAAGTCTGAGCTACCAAGTACACCATGATCGATGGAGTGCTTTATAAGAAAGTCATTTCAGCGCCCCTTCTCCGATGCCTCTGGCCGAAGGGCGCTAAGTACGCCCTGGCCGAGGTGAACGAAGGAATATGCGGGAGCCACATGGGTGGCCGAGCTCTGGCATACAAGATACTACGACAGGGATTTTATTGGCCGAGAATGCAAGAAGAGGCCATAAAGTATGTGAAGACATGCGAGAAATGTTAGCTCTTCGCACCACTGCCGAGCCGATCTGCAACAAAGCTGACCCCAATGCTGAACCCGATCCCCTTTGCTATGTGGGGGATGGATATTCTCAGGGATTTCACCCCGACATCAGGGAATCGAAAGTATGTGGTCGTGGCAATCGACTACTTCACCAAGTGGGTCGAGGCTGAGCTCCTGGCAACCATAACCGAGAAGAGCATGGAAAAGCTCTTCTGAGATAAGGTCATCTATCGGTTCAGACTACCAAAAGTGCTCATCACGGACAATGGCACATAATTCAACAACCCAGCCTTCCGAGAGTTCTGCAAGCACTTCCATATTGACTTTCGACCAGTCTCAGTAGCTCATCCACAAGCAAATGGACAAGTAGAAGTGTCCAACCGGACACTACTCGTCGGTATCAAGAGAAGGTTGGATAAAGCCAAAGCAAGATGGGCAGAAGAGCTCCCAAGTGTCCTATGGGCATATAGGATGACTGTAAGAACACCAACCGAGGAGAACCCTTTTCGGCTAGCATACGGAACCGAAGCCCTCACCCCGGTCGAGGTCATGGCATCATCATTCCGAGTGCTCAATTTCAATGAGAAGACCTATGAAGATGGGCTGAGAGCCAACCTCGACTTCCTCGACAAAGTTCCTGAAAGTGCCCTACTCTAGAACACAACGTACCAACAGAGGACGACAAAGTACTATGACTCAAGGGTGAAGGAGCGACACTTCTGCCAAGGGGACCTCGTCCTTAGAAAGCTCAGTGCGTCCCAGCCAAGACAGCAAGGAAAGTTAGCACCAAATTGGGAAGGCCCATACATAGTCTCCAAGCAGATTCGCCCAGGAACGTATCGCTTGCAAACTCCGGGGGGCAAGAAGGTACCGAAACCTTGGAACTTGAAAAATTTGAAGAAATTTTTTCAGTAATTTCCTTAAGTATTCTGCTCAGCATAGTTTATGACGAGCATATTTGTATTCGGCTTCGGCCTCGACGTTTGATTCAATAAAACAAAGTCTTTCTCCACCACTTGGCATATTTTCAAGCTCTAAAACCAAGTCGTAAGACCGGTCCTCATGGGCCTGGCCAACCTCAAAGACCGACCCTCATAGGTCGGCAACCAAGTTGTAAGACCGGTCCTCATAGACCTGGCCAACCTCGAAGACCGACCCTCATAGGTCGGCAACCAAGTCATAAGATCGGTCCTCATAGACCTGACTGACCTTGAAGACCGACCCTCATAGGTCGGCAACCAATTCATAAGACCAGTCCTCATAGACTAGCGTCAGCCCGATAGTATAGCCACTTAAATGGTATCCGACCCGAGCTGACGTATGGCGTCCATGCTGTTAAGCTGACCGTCCTTGAGCTCGGCTACAAGACTGGGTCGACAGCTCAATCTCAACATTCAAAACTACAAGGAAAAGGAAAGCAAGCAATTACCGAGCTAAAACACTTAGACAATTTGGAGAAAAAGAGATGTTTTATTCCTTGAAGGCTGACACCTCGGCAAGGTTACAAAATGTGGGCAGCTCGACCCTGTACAAAAAAAAGAAAAAGAAAAGGAAAGATGTGTTCAAAACCCCGCACAGGAGGATATATACATCAAGGAGAAAGAAGGGGGCCTAGAGCTCGGCGATATGGAGGGGGTCCTCGGCGATAGGGTCCTCGGCGGCAACCTCCTTGTAAGCGACATCCTCGGCGGAAGGGGCGACCTCATCCCGGGGAGCGGTCTCGGCCAGGCCAGCCTGGTCAACCTCCACCCCAGCCTCGTCTCCCAACTCCTCGACCATAGTAGTCGCGTCGTCATTAAATTGAGAAAGATTGAGGGAGGGGTAGAAGGCCTTTATCTCCTTTAGGAGTTCAGCCCGACCAACCTCATAACCCTCACCATACAGCGGTTTCCTTATTTGATGGCACACCTCGGTGTATTCCTTCGACATGAGGTACTCGGTAACAGCCTCGGCTCGAGCCCGTGCCAGGTTATCCTTGGCCTTCTTCTTGGCTCGGTCAAGCTGAGCCTTCAAGGCCTTGACCTCTTCCCCCCGTTTTGCCGCCGTCTCCTCCAGGGCCTTGACCTTCTCCTCGGCCTCGACGAGCTTCGCGGTAACCTCGCGACGCGCCAGCACAGCCTTGCGAGCCTCTTTATTGGCCTGCTCGACTTGGACCTCGAGAGAGTCATTGGCGGTTAGAAGCCGCTTAAAACGGAGCATGGTCTCGACTGCCTTGGTAAAGCCCTGCAAGAAAACAGCCGACCCAGGATCATATCAGGTCATACCGGTCGGGTCAAATTAAAGAAGCTGAGCAGAAAACTCACCATGTTAAAGTCCTAGAAGAGAGTGGAGAGGAGCTTGGGGTCGGACAGCGCCTCAAGTTTCTCCTTGTTGGCTGGGAGCGGACCCGCGTCTAGCCACTCCTTGGCATGCGTAGCCGAGGTCAAAGCCGGGTCCCCCTGGAAGAGCCTCCAGGTCGGCTGAAGCGGACGGTTGTTGGCCGAGGTCCTTCCCAAGATCAGCCGAGTTATATGGGGAGACGGGGCCACTGACGGAGGATTGCCGCCCGTCAAGTTGACAGAGATCATCTTGGACCGCTTGGGGTCCCTCGGCGGGCTCGGCTCTCCCCTCCGATCCTTCCCCTTCTTAGAAGGGCTCAAGGGGGCCTTACCCTTGTCGGTAGCATCGCCTTGCCCTTCGGCAGCTTGGAAGACTCACCCCGAGATTTTTCTCGACGTTCTTCCTCCTCCTGTCCGTAATGGTTTCAGCCCTAAGCCGAGCTGAACCCATCGGAGGAATGTGGCCGACCACTGCAAGAGACAGAACGTTAGAAACATACCCAAAAAGAAAAAGACCAAGTAAATGGGTCAGCTCGGGGGATAGAAACCGGCTCAGCACGGATATCCTACCCGGAGTCAGGTTTCACCTCTAGAGAAACCCTTCTTGAAGCTGGAGGACATCGAAAGCCGGGTGCTGATGAATCAGATCGAGCGATGTCAGCTCGTTCTCATTTAGAGGCAGAGTCCTATTGACGTAGTTCAAATGGATGTCCTTCCACTCGGCTTGGAAAGGATAGTTTGGGATGGAAGCGAAGAAAAACTGAGGCTTCCAGTGTTTGTTAAAGCTCGACGTCCCGACCAGAAACTTGTGGCCACTCAAGGCCGCACTCTTCCCAGTTTGGCGGATGAAATAGTACCACCCCTTCTCCGATGACCTCTTCAGAAAGTAGAGCCGAGAGAAGAGGCCACGCTAGTAGCTCGGCCCATTTCGCAGAAGAGGATGTGGAAACTGTACAAGACCAGCCATGAGTTCGGCACCAGTTGACCAAGAGACGGGTGGAAGTGGTCCAATATCTGATCCACCAGGCCGAACACGGGAAGCCTAAAGGCTTATTTGAATGGGATCTCGTACAAGGCCACCTCGCCAGGCCGGATGAAGCAGGCCATCTCCCCAGGATGAGGAGCCCGGAGTTTGATGTCCTCGGAGATGGCATAGGTCACCCTGAGGCGGTGAAGGTCGGCGTCAGTAATTGTACTCGAGATGGTGCCAACACTCCCCTCTTCAGGCTCAGGAGCGTCAGCAGACGAGCTGACTGAACCAACCCCACCTCGGGAAGAACCACCCTCGTCTGACTCCTCGTCATCTGTCGAAGATGATCCCGAGCCCTCAGCTCGGTCTTCAGGGATCGACTGGGCCTCAAGGCCGGACTCCATGGGGAGGGGAAGCTCGACGACGTCGGCTTGACGCGGCTCCGCTACGGCGGGCTCCCCCGAGGTCGAGCCCAACAGGTCTATGGTGGAAGAACGAGCAGGGAGCTCTCGGCTCAGACTCGTGGCCTCTGCCGCCCCGCCGAACACCTTGCCCACGTGACTACTACCAATAGACATACTGGGCGGAGAAGGCTTACTGGTTGGAGAAGAGCTGGAGACGAGCTGAGCATAAACTAGAAAGTGCCGAGCACTGGAGAGCGGAGAAATCCGAGCTAGCCGAGCAGTCAATAACTTGAAGCAGTGAAGAATGAACAGGGAGGAGTCGCCTATTTATAACTCTTAAGCTGAACTGATCCAACCGCCGAGGAGAGTCCAGTGAGAATCAACGGTCCAGATCAAGGGACGATTCGAATTCCCGAGCCTACCATAATGACTCCTGCTGACGTGGTACTAACACCCCAACTGTCGGACCATACAATATCAAATCACCGACAAAGAGAGCTCGATTCGGACGAACGGACCAATAAACTTCACTCATCAGTGCCGAGCCGACCCTGATGAGTAGGGGGCCTGTGATAAAGCATAGAATCACCTCACCAATTAGAAGCTGCCACGTGGCCGGCCTGATGTCAGTCCAAGAACCGAACTGAGCTGAGCAGGAAACTGGGCTGACCCTGTCCCCGATAAGCCAGCCAAGCTGAGGCCGAGCTTTGAACCGAGTTCACACAAGTCAGTCCTGCTAGGCCGAGCTCTAAGCCAAGCTCACACAGGTCAGCCATAAACTTTCGTCCAAGCATACCCAGGACAACAAGGCCGAGGCAACTACCGAGATCGACCTCCCATGGCCGACCTCCTTGGCCGAGTATACCCAGGACGGTCAAGGCCGAGGTGACTGTCGAGATCGACCTCCCATGGCCGACCTCCATGGCCGAGCTCCTAGGCCGAGCCCTCCACCAAGGTCATCACAACGGCCTGCTAGGAATCGCGGAGCCACGCCAGCACCGCCCGAGTATCCCGGAATAAGGATCGAGCCACGATCCTAGCGTGATACGGAACCACACTTTACATGGACTCTTACCTTAATAAGAGTCCGACCCCGAAAATGACTCTCCATTTCGCTCTACGTGAGAGAGCCTTCCAAAAGAAGAACTCCTACCATACTAGGACTCTCCCAACCTCCTCACCTCATCCACGCTCTATAAATACCCAAGTATGGAGCACAATTCGACATCTCACTTTTACTAAGCTGTTACACTGTTGCATTGGAGACCTGACTTGGGCGTCAGAGATTCCTAGGCCGGAGCCACACCGGCTCTCTTGCGCTCATTCGTCTTTTTACAGGCTCATCTGTGGGCGAACCGGATGACGGAGGTTTTCACACGCAACACTTCCCATATACATTCAAGGATGATCCAAACTAAATTTATTTGGGTCTTGAATCAATTCATCTGACACAAGATTAGGCCTCCAACTCTGTTAGTGAAAGATATCGAAAGAGAGATTATAAGGTTATGTGGCCACCACAACTGAGCTAGTTTTGGATTGGAAAAATTCACAGAGGTTCCAGTTCCACATAATTAAGTTAACACATTTAACGGAAAATCAAATAGAAACAAGATTAATTAAGTATAGAATTCATTTGGTTACCTTGAGGGGTCCATAGACGGCCTATAAACCAATGAACCAGCTTGTCATCGATTGGGATTCTTCCTAATGTGGTATTGTTTTTCCTTATTCGAAAAAATTCATTGTTGAAGCCATGCCCATTTGGATAATTTGTGAACCCTCTCAGTGCGCAGAGAGAAAATTGCTTTGCAGCTTTCAACCCTAGCCAATCAGCTACTACAGAGTTTATGCCATCACATCCAATCACAACCTGAGAATGATCCATGAACATGAGATTCTAAGGAGTTATAGATTATTCATGAATGCAACCATTTCTTTTTATTGTTTTTATTGTTTTCTCAAATGCTTCGACAAAAAAAAAAAAAACACTCTAAGACTGAGCTTCCCTATTAGTCAGCAGCTTTGTAAATTGAGTTTAGTATTTTTTGGGAAGAAAAAAACAAAAAACAAAAGGAGAAAATTTTCCTTCTATCATGGTGAATGAAGAATCCCCTCATTGTTGATGATTTGATCTCATGATTGAACTTTTGTGTTATCATAAACACAAAAACAACACACTCTAGTCCAATCAAATAGGACTGATGCATTGCAGTGAGAGGATTTTTTTTTTTGTTTTTTGTTTTTGTTTTTTTTTGTTATAGGTCCTACTTTATCTTATTCTACAGGGGAGGGGAGGGGAGGGGAGGTGTGAACCAATAGGCTTGAAACCAAGAACTCCTCATAGCAATTCGCTTCCACACACTACATGCTACCAAAGTGCGCCCGACACTTGTTCACAAGTGAGGGGATACCTCCATCACTACGGTGAAGGAAAACTCAGTTCCAAACAAAAATAAAAATAGGGAAAAAGATCTTTGTTCGGGAGTGTGGCCTACACCAGCACTCCCATGAGTCTATCTCTCTCTCTCTCTCTCTCTTCTCCATACGAAAAGACACCTCTGCCCCCTTATTTTGAGGAGGAGAGAGATAGACACATGGGGGTGCCAATGTAGACCACACTCCCAGACAGAAAACTGCTTCCTATAAAAATAATTGGTAATCTTTTTATTTTTTATTTTTTTGTCAAATCCTAAGGAGGGTAGATAAACAACTAGAAGGGTTGGCATCCCAACTCAAGAAAGAAGCCAGCACCACTAGAGAGTAGAAACAATGACCTCTCACTGGATTTAAGCCAGCACTCTACTGCACCAGCAGCTATCGCCATGACAGGAGGTGCTTCTGGAAAATTAACTTCTTGTGACACTAAAATGGTGTTCAAGCTCTTCCATACAACTACATAGCCTATGTTAAATGCTGCATTCAATTCAAGATTTAAAATAACAAACACTTTGATTTTAGGGAATGGTACCTTAATAAGACAATCTAAATAATTACCTCTGCCTTGATGAGAGTCCCATCATGAAGATGAACAATAGGCTGAGCAGTTTGGAGATCTAAGTTGATTGCAAGTGTTTGGCATCCAAAACGTACGGTATCAGGTGGAAGACCGTTGGCGAGGGCGTTGATGAGATCACTCCTCTTCAAGCACCTAAATTCTTCCTTCCTATATTTTTTGAAAAATAATCATACTCTATATGTATAACTCCATTACTTGATCCATTAATGTAGGTTACTTAATTAGGGCGCTACATGCATTAACACGGATTTATCGAACATAATCATTATTGTAGGAAATTATATATGTCAAAATATTGAGAGATCAAATATAAATGAGTAGAAAATTATTTTATGGTAAGAGTTTTCAAATAATTACTTATAAGGCCTCTTTCAGAAACCTGTAACAAAATTATGTTAGAAAATTGGCAGGCTGGGTCGTGTCACTTGATACTGTTCTTAAGACCGTAGATGTCCCTATAGTGCAATCGAAAATATTACGAATCAGCCTCCAAGATAAAACAGCCCATTGGAATCCCTATTAATTGTACACTCAACTACTAGACCCCTTCAAGTACTACAAGGCTATGCTCAAATTAAAAAAAGAACATACACAATAATGTCACTCTCAAAACAATGAAGAACAAGGTTAACATCATATACATACAGATGATTCAAGATAGACTTAATAATCTCAAGAGGGACTTGATTAATCTCAAGAGAGGTTGACTCATCTTAAGAGGGACTTAATTAATCAAGAGAGACTAGATCAATCCCAAGAGAAATTTGATACTTAAAGGGTCAGAGATTCATTGATGTTCCTTAAAAAGGATAAGCCCTTCCCCCTATTTATACTAGTAGGAATATGCATTGAGATGGAGGAATCAAGAGAAGTCTTTAAGAGGAGGAATTAAGATGAGAATTACAAGGATGGATTTAATAATCCAATAATAGAATAGAGTTTTATTTTTCTTATTTTTCTCAAGAAAAATTCAAGGGGAGGCTACGTAGCAACTTTAGAATCAACATGAAGAGATATAAGTGTCTCCAAAAAGAACTGAAATAATAAGTAAAACAAGAAGCAAGAGTTGTAAAACATCTTTTGTATTTAAACAGCTATTTAAGACTATTTTGAATCTAAATTGTTTTAAAACTCATTTAAAACTAATAGTTATCCTATGGAATTATATATATATGGGAATTAGTTTTCTGTCTGGGAGTGTGGCCTACGCCAGCACTCTCATTTTTCTATCTCTTTCCTCCTCAAAACAAGGGGACAAAGGTGTCTTTTCATATAGGGAGGAGAGAGACAGACTCATGGGAATGCTGGCATAGACCACACTCCCGGACAAAGAACTTTCTCCCTGCCACCCTGCACGGTCCTGTGAATTGTGTCTTCCATCACAGTTTTGCACTAGCTAGCTAGAGTTTCCATGAGATAGAGACCATTTGTCCCTGAATCCTTACCCCATCTCACTTGTGGATCGACTAGCCCTAGGCTCTAGTTCAATACAAGTTACACAAGTGTTTTTAAAGTTGAGTTCAGTTAATGTGATGAAACAATTATGAAAATCGTGACAATGGAATATAATAAAGAGAAGGAAATTAAGTGAAACCAAATCAATACTAAAATGGAAATTTATGTAATCATTCATTCTTTATGTGATTGTGTAATTAACTACAAACATTCTAAATATGGATATTTAAGCTGTGTTTTATATGCATTCTTGAATGCATTCTAGGTCGATTTTGTATTCTTGAATGATAAAAATAACTATTTTTTTTCAACCAAGAATGTGAAATCAACCTTGCACACCAATGCGGCCTAAGTTTTACCTTACTTTGCAATCAAACCCTTTTTATTTGAAAAAAAAAAAAATAACAGAAATATTACATCTAAAAAATAGAATTGATACATATGGTGAGGGTTCTAGATAGGTTACATTTCATGATTACAAAATTTTTATTTTTCTTATCAACACTAATTTCACTTCCCTCTTCCCTTTACTTGCCATGAGACGGAGTCATAGCATTTCCGTAACTATATGAAATTGTGACCTTATTCTTTTATAATTTGTATTTCAAATTGAAACTTGACTAGTGAAGTTAAAGTAGATCCACACTACATTGGATCCAGCTCCTCTCCAGCGCACATATATGCGGCATCACGTGCAACGAACTCGTGTGGTTGGGGAACCCCGATCTACACTCTAGCACACAACCCAACGTGTTGGAGTGTGGATCGGGAACTCCCCAACCGCACGATGTATGCTGCACACCATCCCACATGAGAGAAGAGCCCAATCCCACCACACCCATTAATACAAGTCTGCCATGTTGTAGTGGAGTCTTACATGTTGAATGGATTAGATATAAATCACGCCACTTAAAATATGAGTAAGTAATTTCTTAGATATCTATAAATTAAAGAAGGAAAGTAGTTTGGGAGTATTGTCTTGGGAGTGTGGCCCAAGCCAACACTACCATATGTCTATTTCTCTCCTCCTCAAAATTACACTAAAACAAAATACACTTATAGCTACGGATACTTTACTGTGGGTTTTTTAAAACCGCAGCTATAAATGTCTTAAAACTGCGGCTTCTTTATATGCAGTAATATGAGATACTTATTGCTGTGGTATTTAAAAACCGCAGTAACAGAGGACCTTGTAACTGCGGAAACAAAATTGCAGTTAAAAATTGCAGTAATATGGAACACTTATTGTTGCGATATTTAAAATCGTAGTAATAAAGGACTTGTAACTGCAGAAACAAAACCACAGTTAAAAACCGCAGTAATATGAGACACTTTTTACTGCGGTATTTAAAACCACAATAACAGCGGACCCTATAACTACGGAAACAAAGCCGTAGTTAAAAACCGCAGTAATATGAGATACATTTTACTGCAATATTTAAAATTGCAATAATAGAGGAACCTATAAATGCGGAAACAAAACTGCAGTTAAAAATTATAGTAATATGATATACTTATTGTTGCGGTATTCAAAACCACAATAAAACAGAGGACCTTGTAACTACGAAAACAAAATCACAGTCAAAAAGTGCAGTAATATCTGGTACTTATTGTTGTGGTATTTAAAATCACACTAATAGAGGACCCTATAACTGTGGAAACAAAATCGCAATTATATGGAATACTTATTGATGTGGTATTTAAAACTACAGTAATAGCGGACCCTATAACTGTAGGAGCAAAATCTTAAAAATCGCAGTAATATAAGATACTTGATGTGGTAACTACATCTCTCCCCCAACCTAGGACCCCTAAATTCATTCTCACCCAAACCTACCTGTAAACCATTTCCTTCGCTCACTCTCACTCTCCAATAACCCTGTTCACTCTAGACTTTTGATCTATTGCATCGATGACAGCAAAGAAGGTAATCTCTCTCTCTCTCACACACACAGAGAGAACCCTCTCCCATAGTCATTACCTTCAGCCAGCACCATAGTTAGTAAAAGCGTGTATAATATGCATACATCTACATATCACTAAAAAAAACCTGTTTTTTTAACCAGAACCGGGTGCAAGGGTGTGCATACGTGTATAGCTTTTGCCTAGTTGCTTAAGAGTGTCAAATTCGAACTAGTTTCGAATAAGCTAAACCGAATCGAATAAAATGTTTTCTTCAATTTGAGTATCGAATTTCAGAACTGAATCCAAACTGATTTTGGATATTAGTATATTATAATGAATTAATATAGGGAGAAAGAACGCTACTTGGTCACGTGCGGCGTGTGACCCCTACGCCGAGACACATAGCCGCACAAAATGACCGTCGTGTCCCATGAAAAGGCGAAAATCCTTGAGGGTGCAACGGTCATTTTGTATAGTTCTCTGCTTGGGTTTAGGGGCCACGCGCTGGACAAGACAAGGTAGCGTTCTCTTTCCCATTAATATATTATAGTATATTAATATGTTATAATACTAATATATATATATATATATATACATATTTATATTACTAGAATTATTATTAGATTTTATATACTATACCATAAACATGTTGTTATCTTTCTCCACCGCTTCTGGTGTGATCCGCTCCTCTTCATAGAGTGTTTTTTTCCTTCAGCTTGGTGTCTCTTCACCATGAACCCTTCTCCCCTTCCCCTCCCACCGCCGTCCCCTCTTACTCAGGTGGACTCTCAAACTGGGATTAATGAAGGCGAGGAATCTGATGATGAATATTCCTTTACAGTAGATGATGATTTTGAAGATCAGATCGAGCATAGTGAGGCTCTTACATTGGCAGGATTCATCCTAGCAGGAAGGCGTTATCGGAAGCAATCGGTGACTGAAGCGCTCATTAACGCCTGGAATACCTCTCTCCCTGTTACTGTCTCTCCCCTTCGCCCAGATACTTATCTGTTTAAATTTGAACATGCCATGGATTTGGAGAATGTCCTTAAAGAAACTCCTTGGTCTGTTGCGGGTAATTAGATCGTGTTGGAGCGTTGGAAAGCCACGAAAGATTGGTTGTTCTCCTTCACAGATCTGTGGGTGCAGTTTCACGAGCTTCCTGAAGAACTGCATGATTATGGTTTAGTTACAAAATTGGTTATGAAGGTTGGTGATGTGTCCAAACTACTGTATATCAATGGAGTTAAAGGTGGTCAACGAGTGCGCTATTATCATGCCAGGATCACTATGGATATTACTAGACCTCTGAGGAAGTCTCTAAAGATCAAGAGAAGAAGTGGAATAGATCAGATGGTGGAATTGAGGTATGAAAGGCTCCCATTATTTTGTTACTATTGTGGTAGAGTGGGTCATGATGAGCAGAGATGTCGTGCGGCCTATGAGGATGAAGCGAACCATAGACTGCTGCATCAATGCGAAGGGGTCTCTAGCTGCCCAGAGTTCCTAAAGAGACAATTCCCTCCTTACCTCAGATGCCCCAGTCCAGATGCTCGGCTAATCGAAGATGCTATAGTTATTTTTCCTATAGTGCACGACTCTCCTGCAGGTCACGGCCATTACCGGCTGCAGAGTCCTACTTCTTAGGCAACTGGCATTCGTTCTCGTGACCGTACTACGATCCCTCAGAATCAGGAGGTAGATACCAACCCTCACAGTCCCATATTTCTCGCCCTAGTCACAACCATGTCCATTCAATGCACTCCTCTTACCATGTCACTCCCCACCCACCTTCCTTTGTTAATGCTCAACACTCGCCCCATATTCAGCCAAGCTCTTCTAACGTGGACCCTACTTTCCATAATATCTTAAATATTCATCCTTTGAATGTGATTAATCCTTCTACCATGCACGTTCCTGAGCCTTTAAACAATCAAATTCTTTCCATGTTTTCACAACTCCCACAATCACCGGAGTTATCTGTGGCCTTAGCAGCTCTCCTCCCCCATCTCTCGGGATGCTCTCTTTCAAACCAAAATCACGATGCTCAACCCCCTTTTGTTACTCACACCCCTACCCCACCTCTAAACCTTCTTTTTGTGACTCTTAATCCAACCCTTGACCCGAACCGAAACTTAAGCCAGTTCCTGGTTCCACCTAAGGAGCGTGCTCAACCTTCTAAGAGGCTGAGAAGTAGTGAAGAGAAGGTGGAGGTTACTGATACTATGGATGGTGAGTCTTTTTTAACGGTACCCCCCGTGGAGGCTGGTGTAGCCCAACTCCACGGGAGACAATGAAGATCTTGGGTTGGAACTGTCAAGGGCTGGGGAGACCCTTGACAGTTCGTTCTCTATTTCATCTCCTCAAAGTAGAGAATCCTGAAGTTATTTTCATTATGGAGACCAAGAGCAAAGGGGCTGCTATCGAAAAAATTAGAAGAAAAGGAAAATTTCAGAAGTGTGCCACGGTTGAACTGAATGGGGCATCGGGAGGTTTAGCTTTGCTGTGGAAAGAAGGTGTTTCTATCTCAGTTCGTGTAGCTGATTTTAACTTCTTTGATGTAGAAATTAGCATGGTCGATGTTCCAGCTTTTCACCTTACCTGTGTGTATGGCGACCCGGTTAGACATAAAAGAAAGCTGGTTTGGGACCGTATTTCTACTCTCAACCATCAAAATAGTAGCTGGGTTTGCTTCGGAGATTTTAATTCTTACCTCTCTTGGCATGAAAAGGAGGGTGGTTCTAGGAATTCTTCTCATGATGGTGAGGTGTTTAGAGACTTTCTAAATAGTTGTGATTTTATGGTTCAATGGACAGATATTTACTTGGAATAATAAGAGGCATGGTGGAGCAAATATAAGAATTAGACTCGACAGGGCACTGTGCAACCTGGCTTGGCGTCAGATTTTTGGGAATGCTTCGGTCTTCATCAAACCGGCCGTTGGTTCAGATCATTGCCCCATTATTATTGATACTGAAGGAGGAAAGCCTAGGGGTAAGAGACCCTTTAGGTTTGAGTCTATGTGGACCTTTCACGATGATTGCAGAAATGCCACTTTGAAGGCTTGGTCTATTCCTACTACAGGTCCAGCTATGAAGCAATCTTTAATGAAGATATCCCACTGTCGTGAAGTTTTCAAGAAGTGGAATGCGGAGGTGTTTGGAAATATCAGTGAAAATATCAAGGCTCTCAAAGCTGATCTGAGTCATATCCAAAGCCTGCCTTGCTCGCAATATTCTCAGGATAAAGAATCGGAGTTGCAGAAGCGGTTGGACAAGGAGTTACTGAAGGAGGAGGAGATGTGGCGCCAAAAATCTAGGGTGGATTGGCTAAAAGGAGGGGATAGAAACACTTCTTTTTTTCATGTTACCACCTTGAGGAGAAGACACCGAAATAAAATTCTAAAGCTGAAATCTCCTTCAAGTGCGTGGTCTTCCTCGATCAATGAGGTTTCTAGTATTTTATGTGACCATTTTCAAACCTTATACTCCTCAAAACCTATTAATAATAATGCCTTGATTTCGGTCTTGGAAGCTGTGCAACCTGTGGTTACAGATGAGTTAAATGATTTGCTTTGTGCTGCCCCCCATGAGGAGGAGGTCCATGACGCCCTATTTAGAATGGCCCCTTTGAAATCCCCTGGTCCTGATGGCTTACCCCCTATCTTCTTTCAGAAGTATTGGCAAATTGTTAAAGAAGATTTGGTGGCCCTAGTACAGGAGTTTTTTACAACTGGGCTGATCCCTAGAGATTTGAATAAGACTTTTATTTGTCTTATTCCAAAGGTGGCTGCTTCGGAGAGTGCTGACCAGTTTAGGCCAATTAGTTTGTGCAACATTGCTTTCAAGGTTATTACTAAGCTGATAGCAGACCGTCTAAATGGGGCTTTGGATCAGATTGTTTCACCTTCCCAATCTGCTTTCATCCCTGATAGGCTTATCTATGATAATATTATGGTGGCCCATGAGATGTTTTATTACATCAAGAAGCAGAAGAAAGGCAAAGAGAAGTACCTGGCTCTAAAACTAGACATGCGGAAGGCGTATGATAGACTGGAGTGGAACTTTATTGAAGGGATGCTTAGTAGATTGGGTTTCAGAGGTAGTTGGGTTCGTTTGGTGATGTCTTGCATTACCTCCGTGTCCTACAATCTACTAGTCAATGGCTGCATTAAGGGTGCTATTACCCCCTCGAGGGGCATTCGTCAAGGGGACCCTATTTCTCCTGCTATCTTCATTCTCTGTTCTCAGGCCCTCACAGCAGTAATTAAACAGGCTGAGTTGGCAGGTACTCTCAAAGGAGTTAGAGTGCGGCATAGAGGTGAGCCTATTACTCACTTGTTGTTTGCGGATGATTGTTTGCTTTTTGCTAAAGTTGACTTGCAGGAAGTCCACACTTTGAAAGACTGCTTGGACCTATACTGTAAAGCTACTGGCCAAGCTATAAATCTGCAGAAGTCCAGCCTCACTTTCAGTCCAAATACTCATGAAAGGATAAAGAGATGGTTTGCAAAGGTCCTCAAAGTTAGACATGGAGATGGCCCGACCAAGTACATAGGCTTACCAACCCTCTTTGGTGTGTCTAAGAAGGACGTCTTCAATGATATTAAGGAGAAAACTCTAAGTAAGCTTCAAGGTTGGAAGGAGAAACTTCTGTCACATGTACGGAAGGAGGTTCTTTTAAAAGCAGCGGTGTCCCCCATGGCTAACTATGCTAGCTCTCATTTCAAGCTCCCCTCTTCCTTCCATGACTCGGTTAGGAAAGCTTCTGCAAGGTTCTATTAGGGGGATTCTGAAGATAGATAGAAGATTCATTGGATGTCTTGGCAGCGCCTCTGTAGACCAAAATCTAGAGGGGGTCTTGGTTTCAAGGATCCTAAACTTCAAAATCGAGCCCTTCTCGCTAAAGCTGCTTGGAGGCTGTGGACTTCCCCTACTTCCTATTGGGTGAAATTTCTAAAGTCCATCTATTTTCCCCGGTGTGATTTCTTGCAAGCTAAGTTGGGGAATCGCCCCTCTTGGGGTTGGAGGAGCCTTTTGCTAGGTAGGGAAGTTCTGCTGGAAGGTCTGGTTTGGAAGGTTGGGGTTGGTTCTAATATCAGGATCTGGGAAGATAGGTGGATTCCCTCCATGCCAGATTTCAAGCTGCAATCTACTAAGCCGCAAGGGTGTGCTCTCTCTTTGGTGTCCGATCTTATTGACCAATCTACTCGTATGTGGAAGCGCAATTTGCTTCTTTCTCTATTCCACCCAAGTGAAGTTGATGCTATTCTCAAAATTCCCCTTAGTTTATTTCCAGGGGAGGATCGAAGGTATTGGGGGGCTTCAAAGGATGGCCGGTTTTCTATTAAGTCTGCCTATCATTTTCTTTCTAGAAAAGAGGAGGAGGAGGGTTACAACAGAGCTTCTTCTTCAAGGGTCAGGTAGTGGGAGCAAATTCCAGATGTGGTGTGGAATCGCATTTGGTCCATACAAACCCTTCCAAAGATTAAAGCTTTTATCTGGAGAGTTTGTAATGGAGCAGTGGCTACTGGGGCCGGCTTGCACTCTAGGCAGGTAAATTTAGATCCGAGTTGCTTGAGGTGTGGTACTTCTCCTGAAACCGGTGATCATCTTCTTTTCGATTGCCCTTTTGCTCGAAATGTTTGGTTTGGTAGCCCGCTGCAGTTCTCCCCCCCAAATGATTCGCCCAGTTTAGCTAGTTGGATCCAGAGTTGGGACGTTTGGTTCAAGCAAGATAAGAGGCTAGCCCGGGACGGTCTCTCTCGTGCCTCCTTTATTTGTTGGTATCTCTGGCGTGCTTGAAATGAACTGGTCTTCAATGGTAAGGCGTGGATCCCTCTTGAGGTTATTCAAATGGCAGATAGTGCTTATCTGGATTTTTCTAATGCTATTAAAGGGTCGGGTGCTCACTCCCCTTCCGTTGCGGGTGATATACCCCACTGTTGTGTGAGTTGGAACCCACCTCCAGTGGGTACTTCAAAGATAAACTGTGATGCGGCTTTGACCAAGAACTCGATGAAGGGTGGTTTGGGTGTGATCTGTAGAGATCATACTGGGGCTGTTTTGTTGGCTCGTTCCCTCCCTCTTTAGTTTGGTTCGATCATCCAAGGTGAAATGTTGGCCATCCGTAGTGCTTTGCTTGCTGCTTTGGAGTTGGGGTTGGATAGCATTGTCATTGAATCTGATAGTAATGAAGCTGTTTTGATGGTCGATGGAGAGCAAACCCCAATGTGGGAGGTGGAAGATCTCGTTTCAGATGTGCTTAGGCTTGCTTCTTCTTTCCCAAATATTGTTTTTTCCTTTTCTCCTAGGGCTATGAATAGTATTTTAGATGCCCTGGCCAGGAAGGCCCTGTCACTTGGGTGTGTGACAGATTGGCCAAACTCCATTCGGTGGCTTCAGGATCTCTGTGTGACTGATGCTGCCGCTTGCACCCACCCCTCTCATCAATAAATTCCCCGTTTACCAAAAAAAAATATATATATATATATATATACTATACTATAGTATAATAGATTATATTATATATTATATATTATAATATATGGACCGAGTATAAGAACCAGCTGAACCGTATAAATTGAAAATTGAACAGAATAATTCAGCTTAAATTATAATTTTAAAATAAACATGTGATTGGCTCTGAGATGTATGTTCGTCTGCACGCACATGAAGAGGATCAATTCTCAATATAAATTGTGTTGAATATCTTTTTCTTTCCCGCCTTAAACCCGAGCCCCATTCCCTTCCAGCTTCTTCCTACCAAAAAGAAAAAAAAAAAATTCGTTCCCGCTTCCAGTCACCCGTGCACCCCTTTCTCAATCTCTCAAATCTCTCTCCCCGCCTTTACCAAAATTAAAAAAATCTCTCTCCTCGCACGCCCCTCTCTCATTCTCTCAAATCTCTCTCAACCCTATCTATTCCCTTCCGCTTCCAATCACCTCCACGCCCCTCTCTGTTTTTTTTTTGGTAAATCCCACCCAGATGTCGAAACCCCCGGCGGCGCCTCGGAAGAGCTCGAGAATGAAGCAGCCATCGAGAACCATCATCTCCACGAATTCGTTGCTGCTGAGAGAGATTGGTCCTTCGTAGCAGGCTCAAGCCTTCTCCTCAACCTACCGGATAGAATCGAGGTAGAGATTCACGTCTTGATGGGTTCGATTCAGAACCTGATAGAGAGAACGCCACTTGTGACGGTCCATATCTCGGAGGTTCTTCCGACCGTGATGGTAAGGACCCAGGGAAATGATTTGTGGGAAGAAAGCCTTGTCGGCCTTGCCGTAATCGTCGCCCACACGGACGTACTGTGGGACTCGGTAGATGCAGAGCTTGGCCCATGAGACAGCTTTATGATCTTGATGGGCTTGCTCTAGCTTTTCTCTAATGGAGATCGCCCAATCTGATTCCATTGTCGTTACTTCTCTTTCTTCTTTAACATTTTCGTCGTCACCATTGATTGATGTCAAATGCGATTGCGAAAAGGAGGATTCTTGCAACGTCAGTCGCTGCTACTCCGGAGGGGGCTGTGTATGGGATTGTCGCCGTTGCAGTGGTCCCAATTGAAGGTCGCGTGAAGGGATAGAACCAGGTGAGTTTGCGATTCCAGCTTCCACTGTTTCCCTCAGTTTGAGAGTGATGAGATACCAACTTAAAAGCTCCTCATTAAACACTGCTACCATTTTTCTAAGACTACAAAAGGTTTTTATGCTTTGAAATCAAGTTTTTCAGTTTCTTTCAGGAGCTAGAGAGACAGCAGCCAAGAAGAAGGGGTGGTGCGGTAGCTTAAAGGGAGGGATCTTTGCCGTGTCCGGAATGCCATTTTCCAGAAGATAGGTTTTCTGGATTGAAATCTGAAACCCGTTTGGCGATATCTCTCTACCTCTCAAACCTGAAATGTTTGGCCGATTATAGCTAGAGGAGAGTTTTCGTGGTAAGTGCTTAGAATCTTAGTATGGGTGTAAGTGTATAACATTAGCATGATTATTTCTTTTATCCTGTCCATAATATAAAAGAGCTAAATGTATTTAAATCTCTCTCACTCTCTCTTTGTACTTTCCTCTGCATTTCAGTTTTAGTGGGATTCTCTTCTTTTGCAATATAGCTTCATTTTATTTGTTGCCCTATCTTGGGCTCAAGATGACTCTTTAGTACCAAAGGACATTTAGATTTTGTTTCCATGATGTCTTCATTGTCTGAAATTGAACAAATGCTTTAGATTCTTTTTGTAGGGGAAGCAAAGTGGCTTCCAGTGCACTTTGACTGTTTTGGCTAGGTTTCATAGCTGCTTGTCTAAGAGTAGATTGATTTCCAAAGGTAAGTTCTCTGGTTGCTTTAGCTAGGATATAGAGCTGTTAATGGGAGCTCCACCCCCCCTCCCACAAAAAAAAAAAAGGAAAAAGAATAGCATTATAATGCTGTAGATGCTTACTGCAATGATACCTACAGATTGTTTGTTTCTTTTTCTTTTGTAAGCTTAAGGGATAAATTATAGTTTTTGTTAATACCTCAGATGAGGGTTGGATGACTAGTTGATTATTCATTGTTTTCCAGGTCATGTTTGTATGTGGTTCCGATCTACTTCAATCTTTTAACATCCCTAGAGCTTGGATCTATGGGCAGGTATGTTTCTTGGAAGTCATGTTCTCTGCTTTCACTAAAAAGTTGGTTAGTTGATAAACTAATTAATTTTGATCATATTGATTCTCAACTTGCAAAATTTGTTGAAGTTACAAAATAATATTTGCATGCTTTTATCCTTTTAGTTACTGTCCTAAGTAGAATATGTTTCCCATCACGTTTCTGTTTTATACTGTGAATTAGATTAGTGACTCATTGTCAGATCCACCGTCCCTCCAGCAGCAAGTGCACAAAAACAGGTGTACTCTAACATTTGGATATGAGTAGTTTTGTTGCATATTATTATTATTTTTTTCTGTTCTACCTCAAATTTAGATTATGAAACCACTTAAATCTAATTTAGTAACAATGTAGAAAGTGAAATCTGAGTTCAGAATTGATACCTATCAAAATGTCAATTTGAGATTAGAAGATCTGAATTTTAACTTGGTGGAAGGTAATAATCAGAATCTGAGTAATAAATCCAACTGATTTATGTGAAATCAACACATAATCTGTTTTGGCCCCCTTTCCTTTTTCTCATTAGAAACTTTGTTGATCCCAATTCCCAAATGCTTTCAACTTTATACATGTGGTAAAGAGTGTTGTACAGGTTATAGAAAAATTTTAATACATTTTTGGATCAACTCTCTGTCCTTTTCCATGGATTTGAAATGCTACTTTGTATTGATTGTCAATTTGAAGGCTTAATATGCTAGATGCTTTTAGGGTGCTAGTCTTAAAAATTATTTTTATATTACAGTTTTTTTTATTTCTATTATAATTTATTGGTCATTATTTTTAACTATTATTTATTTCAAGAATAATCCTTTGTTATTTATATATGTGTGATAGGTACCTGATGCCTATACTGGTCACAATGAGTCAACACTACAAGGGAATCGCTCTTCTTTAGCTAGTCATAATGCTTCTTCGTCTCAACAAGGTAAAGTGATATATAATTTATGGTTTTATCATGAGTATTTATTAAATAATTGTTTAACAATTAATTTTATTAATATTGATTACAGGAAGTATCCCATTAACTCAAAATATAGTCAATCAAGAAGGTGGTAGACCATTGTAGAGTTCCCCATCAGCATAGCACTTGGGAGGCTGAGACTCGATCAAGATCTAAACAACAAGAAGCACTCAACTACTAGTCGAGTCTAGTTGTAGTTTTTTTTTTTTTTTTTGGCGTACAATATGAATTGTTGGGAGTTGAGTGTTTTTAGGATACTACTATTGATTTGTTAGGTATTTTGGATTTTAAATGATTCGGATGGTGAATATGATTTTTATTTTAGATGTATTTTGAATTTAAGTGATTTGGATGATAAACACGATTTATGCATTTATATATATTTTGGTGTTAAACAATTATGTGTATCGAATGATTTTTTATTTTAGCCATATTACGTGTTGAATGGATTTTTATTTTAGATGTATTGTGTAATGAATGGATTACGTGGATTCAAGAAACAGGCATAATCTAAAATTTCCATAATTAAAATCCACAACTATAAATTTTGTTGCACAAAAAGTTGCAGTTAAAATTTGTAGTTATAGATTTTGATGCACAAAAATCCGCAACTAAAATCGATAGTTACAAGTTTCATAAAAAAAATCCGTAGCTAATATCTGCAGTTATAGCCTTTTAATGCACAAAAATTTGCAATTGCAATCTGCATCTACATGTTTATAGATTTTGTTGCACAAAAAATCCGCAATTAAAAAACATAGCTATAAATTTTGGGACGCAAATTTGTGCAGCTAAAATTTGTTGCGGAAAAATCCACAACTAAAAGTCCGCAGTTAGATATTGACTACGGAAAAATCCACAGTTAAAAATCAGCAGCTATAGGTTTGCTGCGGAAAAATCCAGAGTTAAAAATCCGTAGCTATAGATTTGCTGCGGAAATATCCGTAGCTAAAAAATATGCAGCTATAAATTTATTGCTGAAAAATCCACAACTAAAAATCCACAGCTACAGAGTACCCTTTTCCTGCAGTAGGATAACCGCAGCTACAAACTTAGTGACGACACTTGTAGCTGTAGATAAAAAACCGCAGGTAATCTGTAGTTATAGGCTATTGCTACGGATTTTAGGGCCTATTACTGCAGAAAAAAACGCAGTTATAAGCCCTTTTTGTTGTAGTGTTAGGGGGTAGAGATGTCTTTTCAAATGGGGAAGAGAGAGATAGACACATGGGAGTGCTAGTGTAGGCCCATACAGAGTTATTTTTCCCATTAAAGAATTGATATTTTGTTTGTTTTTCCAATTAATTAATAAATCAGACCATATCAAAATTTATGGAACTTACATGAATGACACCGATTCACCTCGTGAACTTTCATCTCGCACCCTAGATATACGTACAAATAACATACGTGTTAGTTATTGAAACCTAAAGTACTTCAATGGACATATTAACTACATCATCATCATCGTGCAAAATACATCATCTTAGAAAAACAATGCCCAAAATGGTGATTTTGCAAAAAAAAATGAAGAGAAAGAGAAGAACAAGCACACAAGAAAAGATTTACGTGGTTCACCCCCAAGAAGGAAGGCTACATCCACAACCCAGAGATATGTGAAGCAAAATACAAACCCTCACCCCACATCTCTCAACGAGATAACAACATTATATAAGAAAACTCTAACTTAGAAAATACAAAACTGCCCCTAGAGACCCATCCTATCTGGTTCGGACTTGAACCAACATATGTCAAAATACATATCAAATCGAAGATCTCGACGAGCTCTATAGGTCTCAACACCGCTAAAGGTTGTCATATGCACATTTAGGCCATTTTGACGCATTTCGAAAGAAAAGCAGCTCGACGAAAAATCACCATAACATTTTCTAGACTGAGATTAGGCTTCACCAATAACAAAGGGGATCATAACATTGCAGGTATAACACTTCTAATTGTTTTGATTTGTAAGAATTTTACAAAAATTTACCTTTCAGTACTGGGACAAATGGATCCAATGATGGTAAATCATAAATGAATTCTTTTTTGAAATTAATTACCCTCTTGTATGTCTATGTTTTGAAATTTTTTTAATAATTACAAATGGATAAATAAAAGGAGGCTACACCTCAATTATTTATCACTCTGAGCAAGCAGCATAGGAGAGCACACCATGAGGATCAATCAAACTGCTTCCTATATAAGGGACAGATAGATCTACATACATTTCATGTTAGTAAAAGAGAGAAAGTGTGAGATAAGCGTACTAGTGTACCCTCTACGGTCAGCTCAGAGAACATTTCCCATATATTGATGTTTCTATATTGGCTCTATTTGTTTCGGCGTAAAATCTTACCTGGAAATTTTTACCTGAAAATTTTCACTTCAAAAAATTAGATCTTATAAAATTTTACATGTATAAAAGTTTTCCAATGCTTTTTTTGTTTATGGAAACAAACATTGGAAAACTTTTCAACATGTAAAATTTTATATTTACGAAGTAAAATTTACAGTAGAAAATTTTCCAGGTAAAATTACGTCGAAACACATTGGGAAAACCAGCATTTGATCCCTATAAGGCTATATATATAACAACTGGTCAAATTCAAATTGACAGAGAGCAAAAGTTGAAGGTGAACATGCAATCAAAAGAATAACTTGGTTAACATGCGAATTTTTATCACCTCCAATTTGTTGCCTGCTCCAATTCCCTCCAATTCCTCACATAGGAGCAGAAATGACCACCCTACCCCACCTTGGGCAGTGTGTTCGGGCAGGAGGTAAGGTGATCATTTCCACTCCTATGTGAGGAATTGGAGGGAACACTCTTAAGAACTCTACTAATGTTTGTTAATATTTAATTAAAAAACATACGCTTGTAATGGAATAGCTTTTGATCTGAGCTCTTGGCCCACTCCAAGTTCATCAAGCACACGCCACCCATTTGCAAAGATACCGATTGCAGCTCCTGCAGCTCTTAGGGATTCTGATCTCTCTACAACCGTACTGCTAATCCCTTTCCTGAAACCATAAAAATTAATTAATACTTAATATCCTCCTATATATAAACAAATTAGTAGAATAATAAAAAAAAAATCATAATTATAGCTAGGGGTGCATCTAGGCCAAGGTCCCCCCACCACCCCCCCCCCAAAAAAAAAAAAATAATTGAACCTGTATATAATTTTGGGGGCACTGTTCTCTGTGCCGCAGTGCAGCCTGCGTCCAGTTACATGGGGGTGGGTACAATGACAACCCTGCCCCCTGCACAGGCTGCCCATGTGCCTGGGCACAGGCTATACTGCGGCATAAAGAACATTCTCCCATAATTTTGTTTTAAAAATAAAAATAAGGCATAAAAACTGAAACCTATACATGATTTAGAAAAGCACAATGTAACTAACAAAAGAAAAGACAATCAAACAACCACAACATAAGATTATGCATGGTTCGACAATGTACCTACAACCATGGTGAGATAAAAGCAGCTTCACTAGCATAAAAAAAGGGTTATTCGTATCCATAAAAAAGAAGAGAGAGAAAGTAGTTATAACTTATAAGTTCTCTTCCTCTCCCCTTTCTATTTATAAAATAATTCAGTCTTAACCTTAATGACCCCCTCCCATCACTATCGATTTAAAGGAAAAATATAAAAATACAATTTCTGAAATTATCTTTTATGGCATTTAGGAGCCCTTTGGAGGCCACTCACAACCCAATTCAATCACATAATACAAGACATCAATCTTCAATGCAGGATTCTTAATTTGCCTTCATTATATATTTCTTATTTGTTGCCTTACCTGTCATAAGTTCATAAAAGCTGTGTTTGGTATGTATTCTTGGAATGCATTCCAGATCGATTTCGCATTCTTGGGTGATAAAAATAGTTGCTTTTATCGTCTAAGAATGCAGTAATCGACCTAGAATGCTTCCAAAAATACATAACAAACAGTATATGATTTGTCTATTAAAAGAAATGTAGGAGGCATCTACTAAACTGTTAGTATATTATTGGAAGAATGTTTTTTGTGCCGCAATGTAGGCTGCACCTAGACACATACTCAGGGGGAGGGTGGTTATTGTGCCCACCCCCATGTATTTGGGTACAGCCTACGCTACGGCACAGAGAACAGCGCCACATGATTTAAATACAAAATGATAGAAGACTCACATCTCACACAGTAGCAGTAGAAAACTTTTATGGAGTTTTCTCTCTCTCTCTCTCTCTCTCTCTCTCTCGTCTGATTCTTGAATTTATATGTTTAATGTCACTTAGGAATAACTACTGGTGGCTTACCAACCAATCTCAATTAATATAGAAAAGGGCAAAGGGTAACCTGGGTATTAAAATAACTGCAGGTGGCTTATCTTTATATCCATCCATCCATTTAGATCAGGAGACACCAGCAGCTGATGTAACTGCAAACGTAATGACTTCGGTGATTCACCCCATGGCTAGGCCACTTGGCCATGGGCCTCACTGTACTCCTATACGGGCCCACCCCTAGGACAGCCGATAAGGTTGACGAACACAACCACACACTTATAATAAATAAATAAATAAACATTCTAACCAAACAATTTGGTAGTCATTCCAGATTCGAGAGAGTCCAGAGTGAGCGGTGGGTTTGTCACCTCTTCGCCAAACTAACTGTTTTCAGAAGAAAAAGATAAACTGATCGATCGGGCCATTTCTTCCCTTTCATTCTTCTTCCGCTTTATTAATATTATAAATCTCTATTAGTTCTGAGGTTCCTTGTTTTAAACAAGATTAGAAGCTAAAAACCAAGAAAGAAAGAAAGAAAGAAAGAAAGAAAGAGAAGAGAAGAAAAGAGAAGAGAAGAGAAGAGTAGGTACCTATGAAGGGCAAGGGCGGTAGCAAGGCCGCAGATTCCACCTCCAACTATTATAATCGGCTTTTCCTCCGACGGACTCATCTCTCTCTCTCTCTCTCTCTTATTTGAGTTTCTGTCTCAAGAGTGAAAGAAGCCTTCCGATACCGTCTCTAATTTATAGTTTGGAGAAAACTTCTACGCGACATAAGTGTATTGCCCGCGCCTAGATATAGAGGGGTGAAATGAGGACCTTTATCCGTTGCTGCGCCACACGATGGCACAGCAGCAGATAAAAATTCGATGAAATGACCACCCACCCCGTAAAAAGTGCAGAGATCTCACCCTATGATGCCAATTTGTACCTTCTCATTGGCATGCTAACGTGTCATGAACCCAGTTTTTTTTTTCAATATTTTATTGTTTTTTAATAGGTAAATTTTTTTTATAACATTTTAATAGGTAAATTACAAGCCACTTTATCTGCATGTGTGAAAGAGTTGACTAAGAAGCAAAAAACAAAAGGTCTCTTCATGGAATTTTTTTTTTTTTTTTTTGGGTGAATCTTCATGGATTTGAAATATGAAAACAAAACTGACAAGCAATTTTATATACCAAAAGAAATTCTCTTCTTGTAAATTACAGAAATTCATGTCCATATGCTTTTCTTTTCATTTTTTTTTTTCTATTTTTTTTTTAACATTGCTTGCATCTTTGTCACCCCAACAAGAGTAATAAATCAAAATTGTTGGTTTATTTAAAACACAGAATAAATGTCAAAATAAAACTTTTTCTGTTCGTTCTTTTTTTATTTTGCTATTTTCACTCAGATTTCGCTCCACTCCTTCACGGCCAGGTGGAGACACTCGGCCACGGGACATCTCGACTAAGCGGATTGGTCGAGGCACGATGGCGCTTTTCGATCAAGGTTTGGGTCATCGGCCAAGAAGCGAACAGTTAGCATCACTGACAGTTCTTGGCAGTTAGGATTGGGAAGGTGTGTTGGCCTGAACATGACGAAATTGTGGCCGATGATTTAGGGGACCGTTCTTTATGGTTACCCTTACCATATAAATAAACAGGAGAAGCAAGGATGAGGCATCAATCAATCACACAACAAACCTGCATTTTACTTATCTTTATTGTTCCATGTACTGTTTTCTTTTCCTTTCATGATGGTGTGAACTTAAGGTTTTCTTGTATTTTGCTTTATGCACCTTTACGATTTACACTGTAGATTGTTCACATTAAGTAATTTGAAGTGCAATTCCAATCCATCGTTACGTCTGTTATCTTTGAAAAGTCCACGGAATACCGGGGCACGAGTAGAACTCTAAGCCACCACAGCATAACAGGGTGTTTTATTCCCATTCCGGCCACACCTCGCTGGCTGAAGGATTTCTAGTATAACATTTTTGGCACACCCGGTGGGACACTCGATAGTGATGGTGGATACCAGAGCGAGTCAACGCAACAAGGATAGCAGAACTGATAAGTCTAATGGTGGAAATGCTGATCACCTAGTCGCGCAAGGTGAGCAACAGTTGGATGCTGCTATTCCACCTTTCGTGACTGCGCTGTTACAAGGGCAGGCCCGCACGGCTGCTGAGACACAAGGGTACCTGCAAACGGGGATAGAGGACATGAAAGCCATCGTGGCTTCCATGGCCCAGGCCTACAATGGCACCTAGGCCCAACAACGGCCGCCTCAGGTTAGCCAACTCTGTTTAGGTTAGATCCCGACCGTTTAAGTTGGCAGTGCGATAGGGACCGAAATCGGTCTGCCATCTGCCCAAAGGGTTTATCCCAAAGCTTTCAGTCAGGCCGGTTGTGCCAGTTCGTCAAGCCAGCCAGCACGTCCAAGTGGGGCGGTGGTTCGGACCACACCTCCTCAGAATGGAGTTACTGCTCCGGCGTTGCAGATCGGGAATCCGACCGTGCCGGTCACCACGACAGGTCCAACAATAGGCCCCCAAGCCATTGGAGGAGAGAGCTCTGGGCACGCAAGTATGAGTTTCTATCAAAGGCCAACCGTGCCCAGGATGAATCTGTCAGAGCCAAAATGGTCGTATGTCGGTCACTTTCCGCCGCCTCCCAACAAGGGGCAAGCAGAGGTCCCACAGAGGCAGCCGTTGGCTATGGATCAAGCCAATCAGGTACTTGCAAACCAGGTAGATTTGACCCAGTTGATCCAGGAGCAAATCAACCCCTTGTTTGGCCTATTACCCTACCGGTGTATAGGAAGCCTTACCCCGAGCACTGTGACCGGTTAGACTTTGGGTATAATAAAAAAATTCCAGAGTTTACTAAGTTCTCGGGAGAGGACAGTATGTCCACTGTCGAGCACATAGCATGGTTCGTTGTCCAGAGTGGAAACTTCGGGGCTAACGAAGTCATGAAACTTAGGTTGTTCCCAAACTCTCTGACCGGATCAGCATTCACCTGATACATCAACTTACCGGCTGATTCGATTCAAACGTGGCATGAGATGGAGGACTACTTCCATGCTCAGTTTTATCTGGACCGAACCTGTAGTCCCTATAGCGGATTTGGCATACATGTGCCAATTGCCTGACGAATCAGTTGCCAAGTTTGTCAATAGATTCAAGTTGGCGCGGTATAAGTGCCCAATAGTTTTATAAGAGCCAGAATATGCTACGATGGCTCTGGGCGGCCTTTCCTTTGAATTGCGAAAGCGCTTTACTAGATAGGAATTCCCAAACCTCCGTCAACTCATAGCCCAAGCAACCAGCTATGAGCTGCTCCTCAAGGAGGAGGAAGATCGAAAGGCCTCGTCCTTAGGGACCTATTATAAGCAACCGGCTTTGGCGATTATGGGGGCTGCTAGTCCCAGTTTTGTCAACTTTTTGGATTTCGAGGTCGACGAAGAATGTGAGATTAGCATCACTGAAATTGTCTCGGGGAAGCCTTACGTGTGCAAGGCTCTGTCTCCAATGGGCGACCGTGTGGGGGCAAGCCCGCCGCTAAAGCCATCTCCGACCAGGAATCTGGATAGTAGGACCCGGTATTCTTATGACATATCCAAGGCCGAGTCAATCTTCAACCACCTCCTTAAGGACGAGCAAATTAAGCTTTCAGAAGGGCATCATATACCTTCGGCCGAGGAGGTCAAGGGTAAAAGGTATTGAAAGTGGCACAATTCATTAACTCACAACACTAATGGTTCTATTGTTCTTCGTATGGCTTTGCAGAAGGCTATCAATGACGGACACCTGAAGTTCTCGGACAAGGGGAAGGGCGTCATGCTTGTGGATGAGAACCCTTTCTCGCCAGTCAACATGGTGGATGCCGACCTGTCAAAGCTGTGCTTACTCAAGGGGAAGGAACCGCTAGTCACGTTGAAACATCTCTAGCATTTAGCTAAAGAGAAGGAAAAAGGGGTGGACCCCGAAGCCATTGATCCGCTGCCAGACCAATGTTTTCGATGTGGAGTTTGTGTGCATTGCAAGAAGTTGTATGAGAACAAGCCTCAGGCAGAGTCAAGTGCCCCTTCAGTGGATGATCAGCAAAGCAGAAGAGAAGCGAAGCTTACGCAGACCGCAGGGTCAGCCAGGCCAGGGTATCCTGCTACTGGGTTTGATCGGGGATGTCAAATAGGGGCAAGGTTTGAGAGACGGTTCGTTAAGGAGGGCTAGGACTGCCAACCAGCCAGCAGATCTAAAAGGAGGCCGCTGATACGGCCATCGACCAAGGACCGTGTGGCAAGGCCATCAGCCTTGGCGCCAATGCGGTTGTGGTCTGCTATCACTTTGCCGGAGCAAGAGGCACAAGGGGACTCACCAAGGGGGTTTACTACTCCCTACCCACGTAGGATGGTGACTCCTCAGTCAAGGGCTGAGAGGGATTACCATTGAAATGTTGCGAGACATCCAAAGTTTCCTTTCGACCAAGGGAGGAGGATGACCAGGACCTAGAAATCCAGATGGCAAAGGAAGCAAGCAGCAACGCGACGCCAGTTTGAGGAGCTGCCAGGTTGCATGGATGCCTTCCCATTCAAGGAGGAGCAGAGGCGTCAGGCATGCAGGGCCCCGAGAGAGAGAGATGATCATGAAGGGGCCCCGCTCTCCGCGGACCATCTTGAGGTTGGTAAAAGAAGTAGCCAACAGACAGTCAGGCCCCCTTCAAAGGGGAAGGAGAAGGCATTGGCCAAGACAAAGCCTGTGTCCCAAGAACGAGGCAGGGAATCTGAAGCAAGCTTTAAAGTAGATCAATAGCTGGCCTCAAGTTATCTCGCCTTGGCAGGGGAAGAAAATCGATTGACTGAGTCCGAGTCTTCTTCCCCCGAGAAAGGGACATCCAGTTACTTAGAGCAAGAGTACATCGATGATTCTAAACTTCAATGATACATTCAGACCATGATGATCGGCACAATTTTGATCAAAACCCCAGTCTTGTTGAAGGCTCCAGCCAACATGGTTTATGTCCTACCACAGATATACCAGTCAAGTTGTGAGGTGGTGGACATCATTGATGAGGAGTTTGAGGAAGAGGATGGCGGTCCTCTGATCATGGGCGTTGATCCCCAGAGCATGGTCGAAAGCCCTGCCTCTCATGGTCTATTGATGATCGACATGATCGGCCCAGAGGCAGTGGCCCAGTGGCAGCAGACCACCCAGTCAAGCGTGAGTTTTGAGAAGTTGAGTAAGGAGATGACTCAACATTTGAAGCCTTTGTATATCAATGTCCAGATAAACGGCAAATCCGTCTCATGGGTTCTGGTCAACAATGGAGATGCAGTCAACATACTCCCCTCGAGAATGATGAAGAGTCTAGGCCATAACGAGGCCGAGCTCTTATCAGTGGACGTCTCAGTCCCCAACTTTTTGGGAAGGGCGTCCAAGCCAAAGGATATACTCCCAATTGATCTCAGGATTGGGGGGAAGGAGTCCTTGATCGCTTTCTTTGTCATGGATGCTAATGCTAATTACAATGCCTTGCTGGGGCAAGATTGGATCCACGCCAACAGTTGCATTCCGTCATCTCTCCATCAGGTGTTGGTCTTCTAAAATGACAAAGGAAAGATCGAGTGGGTGAGTGCTGACAGCAGGCCTTTTCTAGTCAATGCGAATCATGGAGAGGCCAGACTCTATGGTAGGGAGATCATCCCCATCACATTTGTCGGCCAAGACGAGAATGGCAGGCCTACGATGATGGCTATGGCCTCGACAGTGGTTGAGGATGTTGAGCAGTTCAGCTACACCCTTTTTGGGCTCTTTAGGCCGTCAGGCGTTGACGAGCTTGTACTGAGTAAAGTCAAGTCTGATGGATAGGAGATCTAAGAAGGAAGGCGTAGAGGTAGATATAATAAAGAGGTTAAGCCTTTACAGTCTGGAACAACGTCTGGTTTTGGCTCAGGCCCACATGACCGAGTGTTCTATAGATGGAGAGGGCCCAAGTAGAGGCTTGGAAATGAAGCACCTCCGACTGATGCACCCAAGATAGAGGAGATGTTAGCCGAAGTTCAAGACCCACTCGAGGAGAGTGATTTGGGCTCTAGGGATATCAAGAGGTCAACATTTGTTAGTGGCTTACTTGATTCAGATTTTCAGGTGTCAATTGTAAACCTTTTAATGGAATATAAAGACTGTTTTGCTTGGGACTATTCTGACCTGCCTGGACTAGATCGGGGGCTTGTAGAGCATCGCTTACCTATCTTGGAATGGTATAAACTAGTTAAGCAACTCCCTAGGCGCATGGCGCCTGAGGTAGTGGCAAAAATAAAGGACAAAATTGAAAGTATCATGCCCCTATCCCGATGTAAGATATTTTTGCCACATAGGGGTATGACTAGAACAATCACACATCATCCCAACACCTACCAGGATCGCAGATACAGTGTCCCGAGCCACAGTCCACCCTGTCATTACATTATGACTACAGAAAGGAACGCACAAAAGGAATAAACCCTTCCAGATACAGAGTTAGCGGAAGCAAAATTAAATTAAATCATGTGAAATTATAGAGCATCGGTTCTCTAATGATAACACATATTACAATTCTAACATAAGTAACCATTCATTACTCTCCCTATAAATAAACATACAGTTTATACATGATTGTGGGATGAAGACAGAAAATTAAATAATAAACAATTGCCACGAGAGAAAAAATCTTGGGTGTACATCTACATCGAAGTCACAACCATCGGCTCTACTTGATGCGCATCCAACAGTGCTCATCCAAGTAGTACCTCTTGCATAATCAACTAAAAAGGGGTTGCGCAACGGGGTTAGCTACACTAGCTAGTGAGGGAGCAAAGGGGAATGCACATACACCATATAATCAATATCAATCAGAATGATGAATGCTAATGTTAGATTCATTTTTCACCTAACATATAATTCTATCGGTCAAGTATATGCTACTGTGATAACTCGGGAGACACTGAGGGTCACTTATCCTATCGCCCCAGTGAAACCTCAATTATCACGAAGGGACCTGCGCCAGTAGAAGCCATCATGACCACCCAGTGGAAAACCTTGATAGCCATCACTACCCCTGTCCTAGCCTCTCCCACCTCACAGACCACATGTGCTCAGACTATCCAACACATAAACCCCTGTTGGCAAGGGTCGTAGCATAAGGGAATAAACATCCTAGCCGTAGATATACTATATGCAGGTCTTATCATCCCGAGAGGTATTCTGGGTGCATCAACGTCCCATTCCATCTAATACCCGGGTACCAATACGGCACGGCACATGTAGTTCAGGATGACATACAGTACTTTTCATAATTTAAATAAATTGGGGTTCCGACACCAGCACACTCGGCACCGCAGCCTGATACATTGGTGAGCATATTATCACATTCATAACAATTCATAATTGAATAAAATGCAATGCGCACCATGCTTACAAATATATCATAGCATGATTAATATTAATAATTATATAATAATCAAACCCAATAAAATCACCCAAAACCCACTCACCTAACACGGGCGCCGCCGCGTGTGGTTGACATGAATCTCACCTGGGCTTCCCGCTCTCCATCGAGTTGGGTAGCCTAGGAATACAAAAACAATCATTACAGTATGTATAGAAGGGTCCCATGCTAGGCCCGTAAGGTTAAAATCAGATTTCAACCAAGACAGCACAAGCGGACTCACGAGCAGTCTCAGCAGAGGTGAATCCGCCCCTGACTCTGTTCAGGCCAAAAGGTACAGTTAGAGCGAGCGAACCCACGAGCAAAACTTCTTACTTGAGTCCGATGGTGCATCTGTTCGATACCTGAGTCACACTTAAATGGGAGAGGATCCACCGGTGGATGTGCTTCTTGGGTCTGCCCCTACATTCGTTCAATTTCCTGAGACAGACCTGAGAGCATCAGGCCCCGGGCGGAGGCAAACAGAGTGAATCCATGCCTTCGTCCACTCAAGCCATTACGCAGGGTTTACACTGGGCAAACTGACAGGCGATGCAAAAATTGGTGGATCCAGTCATTCGTCCGCCGACAGTCTCTTTCGAGATTGTAGAGGGCTTCAGCTTCAGCTTGAAGCTTGGAGTGCCCTAAGCTCTCAGGGATAAGGGAGAGGTGTCTAACCCCTCCTAGGGTCACTAGGTCCTAAGCTCACCTCAAGGATCCAAGATCCTACAAGGGTTTGGTCTCACCTTGGTCCAAGGGTTGGGTTTCAAGGTTCAAACCAGAGATTCATTGGCCATGGCTGCAAATGCAGCACTTAGAGGCCTAGGTCAGCATCCATTAGAGCTCCCAACTAGGGCCGAGCTTCACCTTGAGTCTCTAATGGAACCCTAGGTTAGCCCTAGCTCAAGAAACCATCAAAATTAAAGAGAAATGAGGGAGAGCTAGGTTTGGGGAGCTTACCTTGGTGAGCTGCCTTCTTCCAGCCACTCTCTCCATCTCTTCTCCTCCTCTTTCTCTTCTCCCTTGGGTCCGGCCAGCTTGGGAGGAGGTGTGGGGATGCCAACCACCTTACCATGGCTTCCATCCTCTTTCCTTCCCCTCCTATTCCTCTCTTACTTCTTCTTCTTCTTCCTTCCTCCTCCTTCTCTTTTCTCTTATCTCTTCTCCTCCACGGTTTATGGGGGAGGGGGAGAGATAAGTAAATGAGAGGGGTTTCCCTATCCTTTAACGGGTTAGATGGGCCTTAGGGTGTGTTTGGTTTAGGTATCCCTAATCACTTAGTGGCCCTTAGGTCTTTAAATAGGTTTTAGTTAGGTCTTAGGGCTTGTTTGGCCTTAGCCATACCCATTAGGTCCATTAGGTCATGTTTGGGGTGTACCCTAAGTCCATAGGACTCAATTGTCCACTAGGGTCTATTTGGTCTAGGCTAGGGTGTTAAAACCTAGTATTCACCTAAGTTAAGCATTGTGGGCCCACTTTCATGGCCCACTCAACCAATCAATGGTGAGGGCAGGGGTCCATATGGTCCAAGGGTTCAATTAGGGTGTCCGGGACACGGGTGTGTGGGTCCCACAGGAAAATAATCCAAAAAGGCTGATGACAGCACGGGCGGATCCTCGAGCGGATTCAGTAAGAGTGAGTCTGTTCGTGACTTTGGTGCTGCTGTCATGGCCTAAACTTCAAGGAAAATTGTGGGGCTTTGGCCCACACTTCCATGGCTTCAAGGGGGTTCTTTAAGTAATATTTTAGGTCTAAGGTTACAGGTATTGACTAGTGCCACCGTGGCATTGCCTCTAAGGAAAAGGTCTAAACTGCCCCGGGGTACAGAGGTATATTTGGGGTGCGGGTGTAACATCCCCCCAACCTTATTAAACATTTTGTCCTCGAAATTTGAGGCAACCTGGGTCTCAAGGTATAAGGGTTCGTTGGGTATTACCATGTCTAACTGCCCACTACTGGGACCAAGTCAAAGGTCAGGTCAAGGTAAGGTAGTGCTTGTATAACACAGCAGGTCAGGTGTTACAACTCCTTTATAGGGTCACATTACCACAAGGGTGTGGTTCATAGTAACCCTAAGCTCCATTAGGTTAAGAATCGGTAGTTACCACATTCCCGAGGTAACCACACTGTCTTCTACACTAAACTATGTCATGATGAATAGGGAGTTCTCTAGCCCCCCCCCAGATCAAGTGATGCCATCTAGGTCTTCACTACTCAGGTTACTATTGGGTTGCAAGACTTAACCTGCCTAGTTCCCAACACAGGGTTTACATTCTGAATGCTTTCACTTCAGGTCATCTCATTACCTAACCCAACTTCAGGATGATTTGGAATATTGATGGGACCCCCATATGTGTCACTCCCAACACGGAGGGAATCACATTGGCGACCCATTACTCCCATCATATCTGTTGTTGGAAAGGTCTTATTACATCCATCAGTTTTAGCTTTCACAACCTTTAACCCTATCGCACGGTTATCCCACAAGGGAAAAGTCCATACTAGTCCTCTCATGAGAACCACACAATCATCTCACAGTTTAAGTCCAAGTCAATTCCTTTAAATAGGGTCCATTATTAACCTACCCGATCATTATTAAATTAATTCCCTATCAACCTAAGGTTTGGTCGACCAGGGTCGGGCTTAAACTAGCTATCACCATAAGGTTAAACCAAAGTCACACTCGTGGCTCAGGAGAACTAATCTATCTACACACAAGGATGAAAGAAATATATTTATTGTATTTATTACCACGCCAATCATAGGATTAAGTTTAATAATTACATTCACTTCCCTATGGACATATCTATAACCTAAGTCAATCCAAAGGAACAAGGATAGCTCTAGGTATGGTATACTAGGTCCCTGTGGAAACTAAGTCACAATGTAGGACTATCTCTATGAGTCTATACAAGGTTTGGATGAACCAAGTAAAGTACAAATAGAGTCGTCACTAGCTTGAGGTGTCATGACTGATTCCCCAATACACATGGCCCTTATGGCTTGTTCAGCTAAACCTGCTCAAACCAGCTTATTGTTTCCTTCTTGCAGGGCCTAGCTAAAAGTTGAAACCTATATACCCCCATAAGGGTTTCTACACCACGTAGGTTTCGGTTCACTCACTAACGAGTCTAAGGACTTGCATCCACAAAGATAACTCTCCTTCTTTCGCATAGGAGGGGAGTTACAACGTACACTGATGCCTGCCGTCAAACATTGGCTGGCCCAGTCAGGTATAAGTCCTAACCCTCTTAAACTTTAGGGCCTTAACTAGACTTAGGTGGTTCCAACAAATGAGTCACACAATAGGGTGTCGAGTCTAGGGTATAGGAATATGTTCATCATACATGGGTGGGACAAAAGGTCTCCAAAATCTGGGCTCAAAATCCTAAAAGAAATTAAGCGGACTCATGAGTGGTGCCAGTGCATTGGGTCCGTTCGTGGCTCCACCAAAAAGATAAGGAGAGTGGACTAACGGGCGGATGTGGAACGTGAATCCGTTAGTTCGTCCTTTTTCAGAAGGTCAAAAGGCCAAGAGGAGATGAATCGAATGGATCTATGGGTGGACTCATAAATGTGGATCCGCTCATTGATCCGCTCAGGCTAATAATCCAAAATTTTAAGTTTTAAGCGGGACAGATCAACGGGCGGAGTCATGATAAGTAGTTCCATTCATTTGTCCATTCGCGGAATTTTAACAAAACAGAGCCATGAGTTTTAAAAACTCATTCTGGCTCCAAAGAGGGGAAACACAACCGTAAGGGAAGAGGGCTCTACAAGGTTTTCGGTTGGACTTCCAAGCACTCCTTTGAGTGGATTTCTTGTGATCTCAAGCCTCAAAGTTCCTTCTCTCACTCTCAAGGTAATATTCCTCTTCTCTTCTCTCTTTTCTAATCTCTTCTTTCTTCCATTGTAAGATTTGCTTGTCTCTACATATTCCTTTTTTGCCCCATTGTAGAATTTTTGGCTTGTGTCTCTTTATATTTCTCTTCCTTTTCTCCTTGGATTTGAGATGGATAGCCTAGGTTTTGATGGGATTTGATTTTGTTTATACTTTCATGGCCATGTATGCCAAGATCATGCCCAAAATCGATTTTAGGTTAGGATTTTGGGTGTAAATCAAGCCCTAATCGATCAATGGCACTATATGGTTGGATTCCTTGTTTGTGCATTGCATTTCTTATGGATTTTAAAGCCCTTGAAAGCATTTTAGAGATTGTTTGCTAAGGTTGCCAAGTGTAGTTAGATCTACTCGAATAATTTTGGGTTTAAATTGGGTAAAACCCTAATCCTTCAATGCTTGGGAAAACCTTCAAGTTTGTGTTTGCATCTCCAATTCATGGACATTATCCCATTAACATGTCCTCAATTACATTTCCCATCTTCATTCCAATAGTTGCTAAAATTTCTTGATATTTATCTCATTTTTCTCAATTAAATAATTCCTTGTCTCTTGTTGGGGGTATTCCTTCTAATCATTTACTTGTTTGACATTGGTTGAAACATATAATAGTCAAAAGCACATATATTATTTGTGTTGGCCTCATTGTTCACTTCTAAACATACTAGGGATCTCATGCAGACTTCGTGTATGGTTTGATCTTGTTTCTTCTCTTCTCAATATATCTCCAATGGTATCCATATTCCACATTCTATGTCCTCATCATTCACATATGTATATTTAATTTTTCCCATCATGTCTAGCCTTCTTTTCAATTCATTTCCATATCATTTAAACATTCCATTCCTATAATTTATTTACCAATTGCATGTCATCAATTCAATTGGGCTTACATTTACTGTCCTTCTTTGGTTTGTGCCCTTGTTGTGTAGAAAATCAAATCATGGGCCCAAAGAGAAGGAGAGATCTATCCATTGTGCAAGCTATTCCCATTTCTTACAACGTAAATCGGTTCACCTCCAAAAAGACCGAAGGGATCTATAGGGAGCATCTCTTCAACAGGAAGATTCTGGTGGAGAGAGATGTCACAGTGAAGGAGCTCCTAGCCTACAAGGTGGGGGCTAGGTTTGAGAGGCTGTAGTAGACCAACATGCTTGTTCAGCCGGACTTCTACTATCCCACATTGGTCAGGGAGTTCTATGCAAATTTGGTCCTAACCAAGGAGGAAGATGATGAGTACAAACTGACTTCCTATGTAAAGGGAGTGGTCATTGGTTTCACTGCAACAGAGTTAGGGATTCTTCTCAGTGTCTCTTCCGAGGGTGAACAAGTATACTATCCTCCAGGGAGTCATCCAGACAAATGCTTGCATTCAGATGAGAGCAGGAAATTATTCAAGGTCCTCACCAATGACAACTATGAGGAGAATGTTGACCTTACCAAGTTTCCTCCTTCACAACGTGTTTTGATCTTTATAGCTAAGACCAATCTGACTCCTTCCAAGGCTCATAGTACATTACCTCCTCTGATGTCTGTAGTTCTGGCCCATTTTCTATATACTGGCCAGCCCATCTGTTTGCCTTACATGGTCATGTAGCACATGGCCTGCATGGTGATGAATCCTGCTCGCAACAACACCTTACCCTATAGTCGCCTGCTTACTAGGATTTTCTTATTCCTTGGGATTGATCTTGATCATGAACCCAAAGAAACAAGTACAGAGGGACCTATTGGATTCAATGCACTATAGAAAATGAATCTGTATTATGATTATGACAGTGCAGGTGAGCAGGTGCATTACGGGGGTGGCAGAGGTAACAGGGAGGAGGATGAGGATGATAGTGATGATCTGGAATTTATGGGCTCAGGGCCTTCTGCAACAGGTACTTTGGTTGCACCTGGGGTAAGTAGCAACATCATGATGGCCATTCGACGATTGACCTTGAGGACGATGGACGGCTTTGACGACGTCAAGAAGCAATTCTCTAATCGGGCTCAACGCCTAGAGGGCATCGACCGAGAGGTGAAAGATCTCAATGCTTCCCTGGGTCGTAGTGGTAGAGGTGGTGCATATGCCTAGCTCAGTTCTCCTCCAGCAGTTCTTTGAAGTTATTTTAATCAGCTCTTGCTTATCCGGGTGATGGATCTTTGTGGAACTCCTTATTTTACTTTTCCTTTAGTTTTTCCTTTTTTCCTTTTGATCCGGTGGTTTGGTGAACTATTTGAACTTTTCATTGTGGTGGATGAATGTACTCTTTAAGTTGGATGGAACAAATCAGGTGTTTTAAATTGGCACAGGTGGAATCTTGGGGTTTTGGGTCGGAAGGGGCAAAAGCATGCCCAAACAGGAATTTAGAACAATTGAGAATTATATATACATATATATAATTCATATCTATATATGTTGCTTAATTCCTCTTGTTTAGATCATTGTGGATTATTGTGGTTGGTTATGTTTAATTCATTATCGGTCATGAATTATAACATATACTTATCCAACTAATATCTACTTAAGACTCAACCAAGCAATGGCATAATTATATCCAATAGCCTATGTTTCAAATCCTAGATTCTATGTTGCCTATTATCATCTAGATTCTTGTTTCCACTCCAATCAGTCTTCTCCCTAAGTCTGCACACAATCATTTATGTTCTTGAGATTTTTAATTTAGAACCTATTTGTGGAGAGTAAATCAAGCGGTTATACTGGACTGTGGTCGGTGCAAAGCATCACGCTCTGATACCACTCTATCACGCCCCTATCTCGATGTAAGATATTTTTGCCACATAGGGGTATGACTGGGACAATCACACATCATCCCAATACCTACCAAGATCGCAGATACAGTGTCCCGAGCCACAGTCCACCCTGTCATCACATTATAACGACAGAAAGAATGTATAAAAGGAATAAACTGTTCTAAATACAGAGTTAGCGGAAGCGAAATTAAATTAAATCATGTGAAATTATAGAGCATCGGTTCTCTAGTGATAACACATATTACAATTCTAATACAAGTAACCATTCATTACTCTCTCTATAAATAAACATACAATTTATACATGATTATGGGATGAAGACAGGAAATTAAATAATAAACAATTGCCATGAGGACACCAATCTTGGGTGTAGATCTACATCCAAGTCACAGCCACTGGCTCCACTTGATGCACATCCAACAGTGCTCATCTAAGTAGTACCTCCTGCATAATCAACTAAAAAGGGGTTGCGCAACAGGGTTAGCTACACTAGCTAGTGAGGGAGCAAAGGGGAATGCACATACACCATACAATCAATATCAATCAGAATGATGCATGCTAATGTTAGATTCATTTTTCACCTAACACACAATTCTATCGGTCAAGTATATACTACTGTGATAACTCGGGAGACACTGAGGGTCACTTATCCTATCGCCCCAGTGAGACCTCAATTATCACGAAGGGACCTGCGCCAGTAGAAGTCATCATGACCACCCAGTGGTAAACCCCGATAGCCATCACTACCCTTGTCCTGGCCTCTCCCACCTCCACAGATCACAGGTGCTCAGACTATCCAACACATAAACCCCTCTTGGCAAGGGTCGTAGCATAAGGGAATAAGCATCCTAGCCGTAGATATACTATATGCAGGTCCTATCGTCCCGAGAGGTATTCCGGGGTGCATCAACGTCCCATTCCGTCTAGTACCCGGGTACCAACACGGCACGGCATATACAGTTCAGGATGACATACAACACTTTTTATAATTTAAATAAATTGGGGTTCCGGCACCGGCACACTCGACACCGCAGCCCGATACATTGGTGAGCATACTATCACATTCATAACAATTCACAATTGAATAAAATGCAATGCGCACCATGCTTATAAATATATCATAGCATGCTTAATATTAACAATTATATAATAATCAAATCCAACAAAATCACCCAGAACCCACTCACCTAACACGGGCGCCGCCACGTGTGGTTGACATGAATCTCACCTCGGCTTCTCGCTCTCCATCAGTTGGGTAGCCTAGGAATATAAAAACAATCATTAAAGTATGTATAGAAGGGTCTCATGCTAGGCCCTTAAGGTTAAAATCAGATTTCAACCAAGACAGCACGAGCAGACTCACGGGCGGTCTCAGCAGAGGTGAATCCGCCCCTGACTCCGTTCAGGCCAAAAGGTATAGTCAGAGCGAGCGAACCCACGAGCGGAACTTCTTACTTGAGTCCGGTGGTGCATCCGTTTGACACTTGGGACACACTTAAAAGGGAGCGGATCCACGGGCGGATGTGCTTCTTAGGTCCGCCCCTACATCCGTTCAATTTTCTGAGACAGACCCGAGAGCATCAAGCCCCAGGCGGAGGCAAACAGAGTGAATCCGTGCCTTCGTTCGCTCAAGCCATTACGTAGGGTTTACACTGGGTGGACTAACGGGCGGTACCACGATTGGTGGATCCGGTCATTCATTCGCCGGCAGTCTCTTCTGAGATTGCAGAGGGCTTCAGCTCCAACTTGATGAATTATTACAATGATAATAATATTAAAGAGAAAAATTATATGATAGCTATACTGTGGTAGAATTGGGGCAACACCAAAACTCTCGCCCTATGTCTGGTCCTCTTGTGCACCTACGGACCTTGCACTGACCTTTTCCACAGTCACACATTCTTAAGTAGTCCACCCACATAAAAAAAGACATGTGAATAGGGCATTTGAAGAATTTTCTTCCCGGATTATTCGTCGTAGTTGATGTAAATATGTTACATCGACTTTAACAAATTTTGCATCTACCAATAATGTCCATCTGGATACATTAGAAATTGAAGAACATAAGTAAATATCAAACGGTCCAATGGTTGATTAAGAGGTGAGAACTAAAAATCCAAAATTTGATATCACATCTAATATTTGAGGAGATTTTTCAAAACCCCAGATAATAAGCGGTTTGGATCAGCCTCAAATAAAGGTCGAAGGACCTTATTAGGGAGGGCAATAATGCCTCAATACATTAGGAAATAATCAAAATTATCACCTCCATGTCAAGCATAAAACAATGATAGAAGCAGAAATGAAATAAATACATAGAGCTGTTCTTAAAATGAAACAAACAGTACCAAGAGTAATATTGTTCCAATATAACATTCTAAAGAAAACTACCAAAGAAATATAAAGATAAACAACTAAAACATCTACGTCAAGCTTAATATCTCACAAACACAAAGTCATAAGTTCAATAAACCACTCTTTCACCCAAAGCATCAAATAAAATTACCCTGCTCTCTTATCAGTCGAAGATAATACTCAATCATTTGAGGCCTCTTTTCAATAGGGGCAGTCAAAAATAGATTAGCCTTATCCTTCTTGTCCACCAAAAACTCTTTTATAACTATTTGTTTCTCAAAGTCAATCCCTGGAATGGCATCAATTACTTCATGTAACTCGGTTGCTAAATCACTCTCTTTGGTTAATAAAATAGATATCACCTTAGCTATCATTTTTAATAGACTGGCAATCTTATCAACACCTGCTTTCTTTTTCCTTGAGTGGGATTGTCTTTTGCCAGATGTAGAAGCCATTTTATGTGAACGGCTAGTACTCTGATTGAGAGTGGAATTACCTTTTCCTTCAACCTCCATGTCTTCAGTCTCAAGGTCAATATTATCAAATGTCATTTCTTGGAAAGGCAACTCTTGGTCTTCATCATAGGCTACATCAGCAGCGTGTATGGAATCTACCCCTGAGGCTACTTCATTGCCTAGCCAAATAGCTACTTCTAGATGAATTGGTAGAACTCTATGCTCTTTCCAATATCGCTGCTCCTTCTTCTGCCAAGCATTCAAATATATTATTATTATAGCTTACTATATACATAAGTTTATAAACTTTGAAATGGTCACCAATTTACCTTGAATTCACTCCAAACATGTTGGCCTGCATTAAACCTATTCTCTTGAGCATTCCAACCCATGCCACTATTTTTCTGCAGATCACTAAGCGTTTTGAATCTTGCCTTCCAAATCTTGAAATGGTTTCGGCATTGTTTCCAATCATATGTCATCCCATACTTCTCATTTAACTTTTTAGCTATGTCAAGCCATATCTCATTCCTTAACCCATTGTCTCCACCCTTTCCACTTTTATGTTGTGTCACACATAATTCCAACATATGATGAGATACATCAAGTGGCCAACTTACAATGGATTGTGATCTAGATTGGGTTCCCTCTTGTGTAGCCATTGTTTATGCCCTGTTGTTCACTTTCATTGCAATAACTCAACTCTAAGTATGACTAGTAATGAAATTCATATACAAAAAATAAAAAATCTTCAAACACAAAAACAATAATTGCATGACATACTATGTTAATACAATCATTCCTCATTGAGATCCAATCATCCATTCAACATTGAGATCATGAAACATAATAAACATAAAACTTAACACAACATGACATAAGTTCATAAAGCAAATATAAAAGAAACATGTCAGAAGTTTAAACACCAATAAAACACAAAAACATGTCTAAAGTTTATAATCCAATACATTACAATATCAATCAAACTTATCATCAAAAGAAGCAGAAGTTTCTTCATCATCCGTATAGTCTGTCATCCAGTCAGCCCACATCTTCTCAGCTATTTCTTCTCTGAATTGATCAACATCAACTTCATCATCACTGTGATCATCCTCAACTTCATCTTCAGCATATGTGTCAATATGTTGGTTTGGTTGAACACTGGACTAGGCCCTTCAGCTATCTCATCTGTAGATAGCCACTCATCTTCTTCTTCAGCACTATGTTGTGTAAGGATATGGTTATGTATGAGAACACATGCTTGCACAATTTTTGCTCAAGTCTTGAATGGGTATTCCGCTTGAACCTTCAATATCTTGAACCTTGACTTCAAATTAGAAAATGCTCGTTCAATAACGTTTCATAGCTTAGAATATCGCAGATTAAATAATTCTTGTTTATTTATTGGTGACAAGTTTGAATTCTTCCACCCCTTCAAATGGTACCTAACATTATGATACGGTCTCAAGAACCCCATTTTGTTGGCAAACTCAGCATCAACTAGATAAAATTTACCTGTAGGTACCACTAACTTGATTTCACCATGTCTATGAATGGCTTCATCTAATATTCTAGAATCTACTGCAGATCCTTCCCAACCAGATAGTACATATGTAAACTTTCTGTCATGATCGCATGCAGCTAGAATATTTTGAGATATAGTTCCTTTCCTATCTTGAAATCTGCAATGATGAACAACTGGAACCCAAGTTGGTTCATGTGACCCATCTATAGCTCCAATGCAGTTCTTGAAGTAGGGGTAGAAGCTTCTTCGGTTATTTAATATTTTTTCATGGGTTGTGGTACTTGGAGGAGTCAGTAACACTGGGTACAATTTAAGAATTGCATGTAATACTTTGTTAAAGTATCGACTTACTGTCTCACCAGAGTGTCCAAAATTATGCTTCATAACTCGGTTCTTGACATTATGGGCACTTGTGAATAAAAATATCACCAATTGTTCTTCGACTTGAATTGAGTTGGTATGAAACAGTAGGCCACCATCTTATAGCCTTTGACATAAGCTATAAAAAGACCTTCTACACATTCTTATTAAATCTCTACAAACCGTGTCGGAAACACCAATTATTCTCTTTGTCTCAATCCATCCACGATTACAAACCGATAAGGTTATATTGTGAGGAACAATTTGTTATACTTTTCTACTGCTATAACAACAGCAATAAGTACCCAAATCAATATCATCTCTTCGTTCTCGGAGTCAATATCCATCTAGTACCAAAACAAAAATTACAAAATACGATGAAATCAATTACGACAAATCTAACCATATGAAGTACCAAAGTAAAATTTTAATATACTTAATCTTGAAAAACTCCTACGAATAGGAAGAAGAAGAAAATGGCACAAAGAGCAGCTGATGCAGTGAAGAGCACATTGATGGGTCTGAAGCTCTCTCTTAGATCAAAAAGGGAAACAAGTAATGCATTCTTAACAACATAGCAATAAAGTTTCATATTAATATATAGAAATGAGCTAATAACTCATGTATATTTATCCCAACTATTCATATTACCATATAAATGCCTATGATAGGAAAGCTTTAGTTTGGAATCTCAACATATTCGGCAAAAGGTAGGTAGGTTATTTTTTTTTTGGGTGATAGGATACCTACTAAATTTCATGGAGTCCCTTCTTAAATAAGAACTTTCACTCCTTTAGTAGTTTCACTCTCCTCAGATCTATCTCTCTCAAAGATAGAAATCTCAACTCATACGAAAATTTCAGTTGAAATTTGGATTATTTCATTGTCTTATTTTTTTTTTTTTTTCAGTCAAAATCTGAAAGGATGACATCCAGATTGAGGCAGCAAAGTTCATCCAAATGTGGAACTGTCCTGTAGAGCTGAACCTGTTTTCAATGATCAACTACCATAGTTCATCCAAAAAGAGCAGCCTAGGTCACAACGGAAAATTTGATGCAACATGGACACAGGATGGTAAGAAGACATGCATGTCAAAAGGAGAAGAGACTGAGGCAGCAAAGAAGGAGCTGATAGAGTCCTTGAAAGTGTTGGAAGGAGATCTTAGAGAGAAGCCTCCCATGCTGACCAACAAAAGGTGCACCACTTCTTTGGGTAGATGAGGAAGATGTATGGGATTGATCAGTAGAGTTCAAGACAGAGGAGAATTAATGGGTGAATAAAAATAAATAAAGTCTGCTACCCTATGGAGTAGGAAATAAATAAAGTCCCCTCATGTGCAACACCCATACACCCTGTAATTACTTGTTTCTGATCCCATAGCAAGAAGAACAAGGAGGGCATTGTGACCATGGAAAGGACACAAGTTGATTTGCAAGACACTGAAACAGAATTGGTGGCAGAACCAATTAATGCTATATCCAAGTTCTTTGTTGGAACTCATGAGTACTTGGCACCAGAAGTGATCTCAGGGTCTGGCCATGGAAGTGTTGTGGATTGGTGGACTCTTGGGGTGTTCTTTTATGAGCTTTTGTATGAGAAAACACCCTTTATAGGTGAAAACAATGAGAAGACCCTCATCAATATCATTAAACAGCCATTAACCTTCCCAAGAATTGGTGTTAGTAGTAGTAAAGAGTTTGAAGAAACGGTGAAGGTTCAAGACCTTAATAGTATCTTAAACATATAAACACAACAACATAAGTTTTTAAGAAAGAAACAAAAGATTCAGTACCATAAACCAGCTCAACAACCTTGGATCAGTCCAGAACAAAAAAAAAAAAACCACACACACATTAAAGAGAATGTCAAAACCAGAGTTGAATGAGTATATACCTTGAGAAAGATCAATGAGATGGCAGCTTCGAACGGATCTTGGGGACTGATAGAAATCACCCAAGTAATGGGTTTCTAAAGTTCCAACAGGAATAATCCTAAGAGAAGAATAGAAGAAAAAATAGAGATGGAAAGAATAAAAAATTGAGATAATTTAATAACTTCAGCAAATCAAATCAAATAAAAATTGTATGAAACTTCAATCGATGGGTTATTTTAAATGATACAAGGGTGGGGGTGGGGGATGGGGGCACATTTTAAGGGATTAAGGAGGAATTCTTTTATGGTGTAACTGGAACAGCAAAAGGGAACCATAGCCAGTAGTTTCGATCCCCTTGTATAGTTAATTACTTGGAATCATGTCCCCTGTCTATGCATGATTAATCTCCACTCCCACTTGGGGTTTTTTTTTTTTTTTTTTTTTTGGGTAGAGTTTTAAGAAATAAGCTTTAATTTAAGGGTGTGGGGATGAGTGAGAAATCATGATGAAATAATACACTTGGAGAATGGCCATGTACAATTTTACCGTCTAACTAAGCAGATATTTTTTCTCCTCAGGTCAACACACAAGTGTCACTGATTGTAGTGATCGAAATAATTCAAAGTACTATCTTGTGGTAGTGCAGGTACTTCTTTTTTCATTTAACTATTCTAGATGATATAACGACCTACCTAAATCATTGTAATTCTTGGTCTCTTTCATTTCTTTGCTGCAGTATACTGCTCGGTTTAATGCTGAAGTCGTGAAAAATTTCTTGTATTCCCTCAACAATGGAAAGATACCAAAAAAGAAGTTCAACAGTAAGTTTTATGAATTACCTATCCCAAATTATGGGTGTGTGTGTGTGTGTGTGTGTGTGAAACTGCTACTACACCCAATATATTTGTATCCAAATGATTTGAAGCTGTTGAACATATAGTTTTCAAAGCCCCAAGGCAACCCAAGGTGGTGGTGGGGCACCTGAGCAACAAGGCACCCTAGCTTCCTCCCCCCTATCCATATTTCTAGTATTGACACATCATAAACATCATAAGAAAATTAACAGCCAATTAAAGAACCAGTTGTCACATATAAATTAACATAATAAAAGCCATTGTAAGACTAACTGGTTGTTCACAATAAACTAGCAGTTAAATATAAACTTAACAAAGAAGATATTTCAGTAATTCAGTTCAATGATATTTGAATTTTGAAATGTCACATTGGATTAGAATTGATTCTAGCAAAACACGACGACAGATGTAGACCACAACCACTGTCTTTTGTACAAAGATCAAGGTAACACATATTTTTGGAAATTTAAAGATGAGTACTTTAAGATAACTACTATTCAAGAAAAAGGTATCTAAACAATTACTTGGACGGAAGAACTGCTTGGGGAACAAACGGGGCATATGCTGTTTCCCTCTCAGCTGCAAGCCTTTGCGCCTTCTGAAATTCTTTTAGAACAGCCTGAAAATCTTTTACAAGCTTAGCATCAACAACCTTCTTGCTAGCCTACAGTTAAAAAAAAAAATTTAAAGTCAAGGTACAAGATCCCCAGTCCTCAAGCCAGAAGAAGATGCAAGCTCAAAACAAGGACGGTGAAAACTGTTCAAAGTCCCAGATCTATGTTATCAATGCTCAAGATTCAATCAAAAAAAAAAGCTAAGATCTGAACCATGTGACTGTCTGCCAGAATGTTAACAGAAAAATTTGCAAGACTTAAACCCTAGAGACATGACAAAAGAACCAAAAAATAAACAGAAGAACATCAAGCATATAAAATCATTGTTAAACCCTAGAAATTAGAATCGAGTAGAAGCATCAAAGACTTCCATAGATTTTTTTTTTAAACTGCAGCAGATATCTCAGCCACAGTCACAGATGAAGAAGATGAAGAAGAAGAAGAAAATACCTTGCGACTGAGAGGAACGTGAGAGCTTGAGCTTGAGCTTCTTTCACCGCCGTATAGACCAGCAACCAAAGTTGAGCTTGAGCTTTTTTCAATGGAGAGGAACGAGAGAGAGTTCAGCGTTTAGGGTTGGGCTCGATTTTTAGAATCCATCAGAATACACCTCTTAAATAACTAGGCCAAGAATCCTGGACTCATTTTAGAATTCACCCCCAGTGGATTCTAAAATTACACATAAAATTGGATTCTAGTGTATTCTTGGAATCCAACATGACCAAACATGCTTAAAAATATAGAATCCGGATTCCGTCGAATTCAACTCCTCAGAATCCTTCAACCAAACGCGTCCTCAAGGATCCAAAATCCTACAAGGTTTGGTCTCACATTGGTCCAAGGGTTGGGTTTCAAGGTTCAAACCAGGGATTCATTGGCCATAGCTGCAAATGCAGCACTTAGAGGCCTAGGTCAGCATCCATTAGAGCTCCCAACTAGGGCCGAGCTTCACCTTGAGTCCCTAATGGAACCCTAGGTTAGCCCTAGCTCAAGAAACCATCAAAATTAAAGAAAAATGAGGGAGAACTAGGTTTGGGGAGCTTACCTTGGTGAGCTTCCTTCTTCCAGCCACTCTCTCCATCTCTTCTCCTCTTTCTCTTCTCCCTTGGGTCCGGCCAGTTTGGGAGGAGGTGTGGGGATGCCAGCCACCTTGCCATGGCTTCCATCCTCTTGCCTTCCCCTCCTATTCCTCTCCTACTTCTCCTTCTTCTTCCTTCCTCCTCCTCCTTCTCTTTTCTCTTGTCTCTTCTCCTCCACGGTTTATGGGGGAGGAGGAGAGATAAGTGACTAAGAGGGGTTTTCCTATCCTTTAAGGGGTTAGATGGGCCTTAGGGTGTGTTTGGTTTAGGTATCCCCAATCACTTAGTGGCTCTTAGGTCTTTAAATAGGTTTTAGTTAGGTCTTAGGGCTTGTTTGGCCTTAGCCATACCCATTAGGTCCATTAGGTCATGTTTGAGGTGCACCCTAAGCCCATAGGACTCAATTGTCCACTAGGGTCTGTTTGGTCTAGGCTAGGGTGTTAAAACTTATTATTCACCTAAGTTAAGCCTTATGGGCCCACTTTCATGGCCCACTCAATCAATCAATGGTGAGGGCAGGGGTCCATATAGTCCAAGGGTTCAATTAGGGTGTCCGGGACACAGGGGTGTGGGTCCCACAGGAAAATAATCCAAAAAGGCTGATGACAGCACAGGCGGATCCTTGAGCGGATTCAGTAAGAGTGAGTCCGTTCGTGACTCCGGTACTGCTGTCATGGCCCAAACTTCAAGGAAAATCATAGGGCTTTAGCCCACACTTCCAAGGCTTCGAGGGGGTTCTTTTAGTAATATTTTAGGTCTAAGGTTACAGGTATTGACCAGTGCCACCATGGCATTGCCTCTGAGGTAAAGGTCTAACTTGCCCCGGGGTACAGAGGTATATCTGGGGTGCGGGTGTAATAGAAAGACTCCTTAAGGCTTGATTTATTCGGCCAACTCGATATGTCCAATGGTTGGCAAACGTTGTACCCGCCCTTAAGAAGAATGGGAAGTTGAGGGTCTGCATAGACTTCCGGGACTTGAATACAACAACACCCAAGGATGAGTATCCAATGCCAATGGCGGATATGCTGGTTGATTCGACCACCAAACATCAGATTTTGTCATTTATGGATGGCCATTCAGGTTATAACCAAATATTTATTGCCAAGAAGGATGTGTCCAAAACGGCCTTTAGATGTCCCAGGGCTCTTGGGACGTTCGAATGGGTTGTAATGCCTTTCGGCCTGAAGAATGCTGGGGCCACCTACCAAAGGGGGATGAACCTCATTTTCCATGACATGATTGGACAGTTCTTGGAGGTATATATTGGCGACGTGGTGATCAAATATATGAACCAAGCAGAGCACCTCAAGCACCTCCAGAGATCCTTTGAGAGGATGAAGCATCACGGCCTCAAAATGAATCCCCTCAAGTGTGCTTTCGGGTTGTCAGTAGGGAACTTCCTTGGTTTCCTTGTCCATTAGAAAGGCATTGAGGTGGGTAAGAATAAGACCAAAGTAATCATGCAAGCACCGGCGCCCCAAAACAAGAAGGAGCTCTAGTAATTCTTGGGGCAAGTCAATTTCCTTAGGAGGTTTATCTCCAACTTCGCTGGCCGGGCGGGGTCAGGACGTTCTCCCCGTTGTTGCGACTTCGGTCAAACGATGAATTTTGCTGGGAGGATGAACATCAACAGGATTTCGAGGAACTTAAACACTATCTGACTGAGCCTCCTGTATTGATGCCACCACGGAGGGGGGGTATCACTCAAGTTGTACATCTCGGCCTCAGCCGAGTCAATTGGCAGTCTGCTCGCTCAAGACAACGAGATTGGTTTTGAACAGGCCGTCTATTATTTAAGTCATGGCTTGATCGATGTGGAAAGGAAGTCTGTGCCCATTGAGATGCTTTGTTTGGCATTGTATTTTTCCTGTACCAAACTCAGGTATTATTTACTACCCACGACAGTGCTGGTGTTGTGTCAGACAGATGTCATCAAGTATATGCTTTCTAGGCCAATTATTTAGGGGCGAATTAGAAAATGGATGATGGCTTTAACAGAATTCTCACTTTAGTACGTTCCAGAAATCGGTCAAAGGGCAGGCCTTGGCCGACTTCCTTGCAGTCCATCCCCCACTTGAGTTAGGGGAGGTGAGCATGAGTGAAGGGGTGAACGCCGTCGCACGGTCTCCTTGGAAACTGTTCTTCGATGGTTCAAGGACTAGCGCCTCAGCAGGGGCAGGGATAATGTTGTTGTCTCCTACTGGCGTTGAGACCCACCTCACTTTCCAGCTCTATTTTTCGTGCATGAATAACCAAGCCAAGTATGAAGCTTTGTTAATCGGCCTCAAAACACTCAGCGCAATGGGTGTGAGGAACGTGGAAATCATTGGCGATTCACAGTTAGTCATTAAACATCTGGCCAAGGAGTACCGTTGTGAAAGCCAGACTTTGCTTCCATATTTTTCTCTGGCTCAGCAGTGTTTGAGCAAGTTTGATGACTCCTCGGTCAAGCATATTCCACGAGCAGAGAATAGTGTGGCAGACTGCCTGGCCCAACCCGCTTCAAGCGTTTTGTTTTCACAGGGCGAAGTGGAAAAAGTCTTCATCATCCAGAGAAAGACTTTCTCGTCCGTTCTTAAAGATGAGACATTTGAGATAGGATGTTTGGATGAGGTTCAACCAGATTGGAGGTCGCCGGTCATTCACTTCCTCCAGAATCCTGATGCTAAAGTTGACCGGAAGACAAGGTATCGTGCATTGAACTATCTACTTTTGGGGGATGAATTGTTCAAATGGGGCCATGATGATCTCCTCCTTAAGTGAATATGCCTAAATGAGTCCATGCTTGTTATGATAGAGCCACATGAGGGGATTTGTGGTTCCTACCAGGCTGGAATTAAGATGTGATGGCTGCTCAGGCACCATGGTTAATACTGTCCGACCATCCTATAAGACTGCATCAGGTATGCAAAGGGGTGCCAGGCTTACCAAAGGCATGCGCCCATGCAGGGAGTGCCCGCAACACAGCTCCATCCCATCATTAAGCGTTGGCCGTTCAAGGGATGGGCTCTGGACTTGATTGGAAAGGTTACTCCCCCCTCAGCTTAGGGGCACGCATTCGTTATCGTGACAACTGATTACTTTACCAAATGGGTGGAAGCCGTGCCAATGAAATTAGTCAGTCAGGCCGACGTGATAAGGTTTGTGAAGCGCGAGATCATACACCGTTTTGGCTTGCCTGAGACCCTCACCTGCGATAATGGGTCAGTGTTCTCTAGGGGAGAGGTATCTTTGTTCGCACAGGAGTATGGTATGACCATCACCTTCTCGACACCTTACTATGCGCAGGGCAACGGTCAGGCCGAGGCAAGCAACAAGGTTATTAAGGTAAACTTGTCTAAAGTCATTGATGATAACCCAAGATCTTAGGCATAAATGTTGTCAGAGGTTCTTTGGGCCTTTAGGACCTCAAAGAGGACGACAACAGGAACTACCCCTTATGCGCTAACTTTCAGTCACGACGACATCTTGCCTATGAACTGGCTGTAAAGTCTCTACGGGTGGCGAGGCAATACGAGATGACCCCTAGTGAATATGCAGATTCTATGATGGCCGAACTTGTTGATTTGGATGAGGAGCGTCTGTTGGCCCTCGACAGGGTTCAGGCACAAAAGGTCAAGGTGGCTAAGGCTTATAACAAGAAGGTCAGGCCTAAGGCATTTGTTGAGTCAGACCTAGTATTGAAAGCTGTACTACCAATCGGACGCATGCACTCTAAACCAAGTGTGGAAAAATTCTCACTTTTGCGGATTCAGGATATCGATGGACTTATCGAGGGACTGACTATCAGCATAAAGTGGGGGAGTCAGGGTGTCAAGATAACACTAGATCAGGGTGAAAGTGCTCAAAAAATAAGCTTAGAGGAGAGAAAATTTGGATCATAAAGCTTAGGGGGGCTCCTATTTAGAGGGAAAAAAAAATAAGGGACATGAAGGATATTTTGAGGATCTCCACGAATGTATGGAATCTCCAAGTGATCACTAAAAGTGGTTCATGGGTCCTCTTTTGGTCCCTAGACGACCCTTGGTCTGGTTTTGGGCATCGATTCGCATCCGGACATCGGATTTTTACGTATAATATATCGTTGGAATCGTCTTTCCGAGAACTATCCAATGGTGCAAGTGTTGGTCCAAGTTATGGTCAAAACTAATTTGAATTTTAGAACAAGGACTAACCCTAATTTGATGTCGGGGGAATTCCCAACAGGCTTTTTTAACACTACTTTTGCACCCTTGGCTAGCATCAAGTATTTTACACTCAAAATCATTTGCCCGAACCTTATAGGGTATGGTGGGGTAGGTTAGGTGGTTGAGTTCTTCTTGAGACAGATACTTCGTCAAACCACATCCAGTTGTCATCATTGCTGGGGGTGACAAAATTCAAGGTCTACACCAAGCAATGTTCTCAACTCCCATGATGGGATAAGTGGTACAAAATTAACCAAAATGATTTTTAAAATAATGGTAAATGGTTTTGACATATTTAGATAGAGCCAGACTGATCTTATAGACCCAAACCCTAGCTGGAATAGGCTTAGAACTGGTTACAATAGCCCCTTGGTGCAGTTCAAAATGTGTCGTTCTCTAAAAAATGACGACCTTAAACTTCACTATGCCGATTTGGTGAAAATCCCGGGATTTTGTCAATCTTAGTTCGGGATTCGCTTTTATTCTCAATCCCACTACTTTAGTACCCCCAGACACTTTTTAGACTCAAAAGACGTTCTAAAAGACCATAGAAACCTTTCTTTTGGTGGGTTGTAGAGATTCTCTTTCATCCAAAACCAAAATCAACCCATCTTCATAAGGTAAGAATATTCCCTTCAAATGGAAGTTGAGAACCTATGACTTGCTCGATTTTTAGGACCTTCACACTATAAGTAGGTCACCCCTTACACGTTTTAGGGGATTTTGATATCATACCGACATAATTCTCTTACAATTTCGATGTGATATGGATTTCAGAGCATATTTTGGAGCCTAAGTTACTGTGCTGCTGTGTCAGTTTTGATTTCAAGCTTCTCAAACTTGAGTCTAGGTCATTCAAACGATTTTTCTTCCACAATAAAGTTGAAGGTAGGTGAGTCTTCTTCCTTTCGGTTCTTATTTTATATTTTTACAATTTTTCTGTGATTTTACATCGTTTTTCTACTGAGCACGACTCTTTACTGTACGTCCTTCATGGGGCAGTGGTGCTGTGCACAGTTTTATTGCTTTGTCAGATGGGTTTTGCAAGGAACTCTTTTCACCATGTTTTCCCAACCCCTTCATCTATCCCCTCTAATTTTACCGGATTTTATATCATTGTTTTGTTATTTTTATTGATTTTCTTGTTCTTAGAATATGTTGTTTTCACTTTTTTCCTCAATCAAAGTTTTCATTGCTTTTAGCAATTTTTTTTTAATCTTTTGATTCGATTTTCTTTGAATAGGTTTTGATCTTTTGATATTTTTATCGCGTTTTCATCGTTGTTTTAATCGATTTTCTATCCATTTCCCTTCTCCCTTCCATATTTTTTTTTCACTCCTTTTAGGCTTAATTAGCTCCAAGGGTATTTTTGTAATTTCGCATACACAAAGAAGCTATGGAATCTCTTTTACTGAATACGTTATTACATGTTTGCAAAGAGATTTTATTGCAACAACTGCACACCTATTTTAATATATGAGAGAGAGAGAGAGAGAGAGAATTTAAGATGGCAAAACAAAACTCTCGATTTCCAAAGATTTGATAACCAAGTGGAAAATTGAAGATAGCAAACTCTATCAAAAATGTGATTGGGATTAGGATCTGACAACACAACCCCTACTATTCAAACTCCAACCAGTCTCTGTACAAGCTTGCACAACATAGCGAGGATATATGTATATATATATATATATATATATACTCCTTCCAAACTGAATCCTCAGCATCCTCCGCATAGTTTTTATTTCATTAGGGTTTATGTTGTTGTCTATGTTGATAAACCCATAATCTTTATATCTTCAAGAAAATCAAATGAATCAAAATGACCAGAACCATGCATATCATAGAGTAGGATTGAATGACTGCTGCAGAATTCATTTGCCATGTCTTGATTGAAGCAGTAACACTGGCCTGTGTAGCATTGTTGAAAACAAAGAGTCTGGTATTTTCATTAATCGCCTCTGTCGGATAAACCCGCGATGTGATGCATGTTCTTCCTCCCTGAGCAAAGCTTTCTACTATTGAATGATCAACCTGAGTAGTCATGGATTTCCAGATTATATTAATTTTTTTTTTGGCTGTTAAAGGAATTAAGTGTTAATTGCTTAATTATTTTTTCAGTCAACTCACCATTATTCTCATAGATAATTTTTCACCAGCAAGTACAGGAACTGTGCTTCCATAAACCATTTTACCAACATCATTGGCCTTTGAAGACCTGCATCAAACATTAAATTAATTAAATTAAATATAGCATTTCGTTTAAAGTACAAAATAGCTTAATTTTAAGTTGATTAAGTCCCAAGCTTAGGCCTTGTGGTCTATATCTTTCCTGCTTCTATAAGGTGTCAAAAAGTTTGTAATCTTACGTTTTTGGTCTTTTTTAGTATAATTCAAATTTTTTTTTAATTAGAGTATAAATTATTATTTCATAGAAAAAAGTGTATTAAATGCTACATTAAAATGACTTTCAAATATATATATATATATATTTTTTTGCATTAAACTTTGCATTACGTAGTTTTTGAGAATAAATCAAGAGGCAATTAAAAAGAGGTGTCAAATTCCAAATAGAAGGCCGTCAATTGCATGGGTGTAAGAGACGGAAACTGAAATGTGGGAAATTTTGTGTACTCTAAATTTTGGAGTAATTGTAATTTTTAAAAATATTTCAGACTTTTGGGATTTTTTATTATGAGATTATTTTTTTCATAAATATATTTCCTATTCTTTCTTAGATTTAATCTTTGAATAGTTATCTAAAGCAAATTACTTCCTATTCTAATATATATTTTATACATTTGTCCCTTTCAGACCTGTAGCCGCAAGAGCCTCGTGCAATGAGACTTAAAAATAATAAAAATTGCCAAAAAAAAGTAGAAATTTATTTCACTAATATTTCAAAGATTTGAATGAAAATTTCTTCAAAGATGATAATCAAAGAAAAATAAATGAGCAAAATTTAGCCCAAATCTCAAATTTAAAATATTTCACAAGCCCTCAAACTGAAAATCCAAAGTATTGGCCCATTTAAAACCATATGGGCTGGGGTGTGAATTGTCACCAACAGCAACTGAAATTCTGAACTATTTTCCACTGGGTATTGTCATAATATCTACAGAAAATTATCGCCCCCAGTACTGGGGGCGCTGCTGTGTGCATCGTGCAGAGCAGCAGCGCCCCTGTGTGCACAGTGGGCCCCACCATGAGCATATGGGCTCCTGCGCCACACGATGCGCACAGCAGCGCCCCCAGTACTGGGGGCGATAAAGATCCAATATCTACAGGCAGGCATTTGGCAGGTTTACTTGAACTGACCTGGCCCAACCCATGGAGTGGAAGGGTATGGGTTTCCTTGTTTACCCATCTAGAAGGAATCTAATCTTTAGTTGGCAGGTTTACTTGAACTGCTCTGGGCCCAACCCAAAGCAAGAAATGCAAGCGCAGTGAGCATAAAACAAGCCAAAATGTAGGTGAATGGTCAAGAGAGAAGTAGAAATTAACTTGAAGAACCATGGTTCTTTGTTTGGATAAGCCCTAACAAAGAAAAAGAGAAAATTGAGACACTTACCTTGAATGATCAGCACAGAAGAAAGTTTTTATATTTCCATAAGCATCCTTAGCAAGGTAGAAGTATACAGGTGTATGCTCAGAGAGGGTCTCGTGTGCAAGAACCAACAAACCAAATGGTCCCATTGCACCCCGGCTAGAAGCACCTTCACTACTGATGCAGTGGTACTCAAAATCATTCTCATCAACTGTTTCCTCTAAAGCTGTGATATCAATCTCGAACTCCACAGTTATGTCTAACTGTGAGACAGATTAATTTCCATGAGAACTAAAAGTTAAGAATTGACCAATAAATCACAATTCTTAACAGAAAATTAATAATATACCTGTGTAGCTTTACCAATGTCAAGGGGAACTATTGAACCGGCTTTGATTGTTATATTGTTGAAAGTCTTACTATTGGATCTCAAGTTCTCCACCTCCTCAACCGGCCATTGAATTATATTAGTCCTAGTCTTCTTGTCAAACACCACTGTTCTTGGAATGCTCTGTGAAACAAACAAGTAAATGAGAACTATTCATATCCAATTTATATAAATTGTTTGGGTCAATTTTGAACTTGTATGTTCAATCCAACCAAATCAGGTCCAACTACGGGTCTAAGTTTGGCCCTGTCGGCCCGAGCCCGCCCTGAGCCCGAACAGGGCTTGGGTTGGATTTTTCAACCCTGAGGGCGGCTTAGGGTTGAAATTTTCAGGTATAGGGTCAGGGTCGGGTTGGGCCAGGGTTGAGACCTCGGGCTAAGCCCAGCTTGGCCTGGCCCTGTGTTAAGTTATGCTTTAGAATTTATTGTTTACATTTTGCAATTTTGGTTTAGTATCTAATTATGGTTTATTAAACAATAAGGCCAATTATCTTTTGGACCAAAATATTTACAATTTTAAGATTTGGCTAAGTTTTTTAACCCAAAGAAAAGTCTAATAGTCAATTGAGTATGAATCAAACCAATACTCAATCACATGTGTCATGTTTTTTTAATGCATAGGATGAAATAAATAACATAAAATTCAGGGCTAACCCGGCCTAGCCAGGCCCAATTAGGATCAATCAAGGTTGAGTTGGGCTGGGCTGAGCTTGGCATGGGTTGGGCCTAGGCTGAGATATCTTAGCCCCACCTAGGGCCGGGTTGGGCTTGGGTTGAGCTAAGAGGACTTAGGGTTGGGCTAGAGTTTTAAAAAATCCAGCCCAACCTTGCTTCGTTTCATCCCTAGGTCCAACCCTAACCCAACACATTGCCTCTCCAATCACCTTCTATGTTACGTAAATAATGTGGCTCGATCTAGTGTATAGGCATTAGAAAGGACCAACCTAGTATCTGATAGGTTAAAAGACTTGATTTAACGTGTTTCATCAGCTCTGGAGCTTTTGGTATATTGGTCAAATACCTAACATTCTACAACTAGATATATTTAAATACAGAACAAGTCAGACACAGTACCATAACAGATGCCCATCCCTTCTTTACGTCGGTAACCTCGCTGTCGCTCTCAGAGATCCATCCCCAAAGTATTCTCCTATCTTTTTCCTGATCATAGAAAGTCTTTGATGCATAATACTTGCCATAATCATACCTCATTCCAATACCAACATCAAGAACAGGGTTGTCCGGGGTCCATGTATCACTCTCCGGATCATAAGTTCCTAATGCATAGTAATCATTCTTGTCATCATCTAAGCTTGCCTTCAAGACATACTTCACCGGTGTGCCTAAGCCATTATCATCAGTTGTTGAGACCGGATAGAAATCTACACATTCCCACATGCCGGTGCCGGGGACAGCATGTAACAAACCATCCAAGAGTTCATAGTTTATGAAGTCCTTGGTTTTGTACACAAGTGATATACCAGTTTTGTTAACCTTGGACCCAATGGTAATTTTCCAACTTCCATCATTGGCTTGCCATGCTGTCGTCGGGTCTCGAAAGTCTTTCGCACCAATACCAGGTGGCGGGATGAGAACCGGGTTTCCTGGGTACTTTAACCAGTTGATGAGAGATGGGTCATCCGAGTCGGCCGGGTAAGCTAGGTTTTGGACCTGGACTGACTCGTGTGTAGATCCAGTGTAGAGCATTATGATGGTGCCATTAGGAAGAAGAGTAGCTGAACCGGTCCAGACACCGTTGATGTCGTACCATTGGTCTGGAACCATGGCCATGGGAAGGTGGTGCCAGTGGATCATGTCCTTAGACATGGCATGACCCCATCTTATGAGACCCCATACTGCAGTGTCTGGGTTGTATTGGTAGAATAGGTGATACCATCCCTTGTAATACAATGGACCTGCAACAATAGAGTCCTCCATATTAGAGAAATTAGAGGGAGAACGAGAGAGATGGAGATGGGGTTTGTTAAGAAAGCTTACCATTAGGATCTGAGGAAGAAAAAGTATATTGCCCAGTCAAGGAGGAAAAAAAAATAGAAGAAAAAATAGAATCGGATCAGTATGAAAACAAACAAAACTAAAAGAAATTTAAGAAATCTCAAAGTTCTGTTGAGCTTAGATGCATATCTATGTATCCCTCAATTGATGACAATACCGAAGGGTATCCAGATCGTCTACGGCCTGCCTGCCCATAGTGGCTGGGCAGGGGTAAGACGGTCATTATGCCTCGCCTTATTAGTGCGCTGCTAAGACCGCTACGGGCAGCAGGCCATAGACAATCACGATCCTACCGAAGGTGGAGGCTAAAATCATCATTTGTTATTTATTTATTATTAGAGAAAAAGATGTCTACTTGTTGGTGTTTCCTACGTCTTCTCATAGGGTGTTATGAAATGACGCCTCTGCCCCTGGATAAATACCCAGATATACTCCCCAATTGGTCCAACTGCTTGTTTAGAGACTATGTGACCAAATAGAGATCTCTTGCCCTATTATTATTAGCCATCCAAGATGTCTGACGTTAATCCTTACCTAATTTTAGAAGCTAGCTCAGATTCTCATATCAGAGCCATTCTCATATGGCTTGAGCCGCACAAATGAAATCCAAGAGAGATGGGTCTCACTCTTGGATTCCAACTGTGTCGCTCAGATCCGTATGAGAAGAGTGAATTACAGTCGTTCAGATGGAATCCATTCTGTGGGAATATTTCATCTGAACTGCTGTGAATCCTTCACGTAAGTGAACATTCACCCCCTCGGGTACGGGGAATGTTCTCATACGAGAACCTGAGCTCCACTCCTAATTTTAATATATCTTTTGCTGATCTTTAACAAAATGTATGGAATAAGATCATATCAATTGAGGGAATGTATGGTAACGTACCGTTCATCCAGCTCTTTTTGGGTTGAAAGTGGTAGCCAGTTCTTTGCCAAGACAACATGGACTCGGTCCATGAGAATGGAATTCCATTGCCGGAAAATAGCCTGAATGTTTTATCTGAGACACCCTCCGATACCCCTCGTGGTGTTGAAGATGAAGAGGATGTAGTGTCTTCGTTTACTCCTGAGATTTCAGATCTATGAATTCCAACAAAAAACATTACAGAAATCAAGAGTAGAGCCGAGAAGGAGATCAAGGCATAGAAGTTTATGGATATCCGGCGACTCTCCGGCGACTCGAGTTGTATGTCATTGCCTAGCAATGGATTGTAAGGAGAGGCCACAGCATATTCAATATCAGAATTGATGGGGAGAGGTTTGGTTTCCATGGTGTGTTAGTAAGAAGAAGTAAGAGAAGGCCAGAGTAATATGGAAGAGAGAGTTCTTGATTGGGCTTTTATACTTTGTCAACTTGCCATGTCTGTGCACAGGTGGCTGGAAGGGGTGTTTGGGGGCTAGGAAAAAGAGTTAAAAAAACAAAAGAGGAAAACCAAAAAGTGACTCAATTCTTATTCAGCAAAGGATTTATTTATTTAAAAAAAAAAACTCTGATATATTTTAATTTATTTTAAAATTAAGAAAATTAAAAATTTTTAATTATATTTATTGTTTTATTGTAATTTGTTAAATTAGTCAACTTTCTCTTGGGGAGAATGCTATTCCCACGCACTTAATGGGTGTAATGTAATACCATAGAAAGCTCCAAGAACAACATGTGGAACGTGGAAGCTGGAAATTCTCTGGACACAATTTGTTCAGAAACAAATTATTAAACAGATATCATAAAAAAAACATAGCCCTATTCTTTGTTTTAAAATCTCAAAACGATCCCCACTTGTGAGATTCAAATTAAAGAAATGATAATCCAAATTTCTAGTTGTTTTATTTTTCTCAAATTTTGTCTATTTCAACTAATGTTTTTAGATATTTTATTTTGAAATGTTAATAGAATTAATATATTGAGAATCCATCTATAATTAAATTGTATAGATATACAAATGAGATTCATAGAAAAATTTGATAAAATTTTAAATTTATTGTGATGAAAAATTCATAATTTTACTAATAAAAAAGGACATTATCTCAATGATGGCAAGTTAATAAAAAACAAGTTCTCTTTCACTTAAGCGTAATGTTGGAGTAGGTGTACAAGGACATTTTCTCAATTTATTTTTTACAAAAATTTACCTCTAATATTTATTTTTGAAAAATATTTTATATATTTTTTTGTCAAAATGTCAATAAAATATTGAAGAGTTATACATAGGGATGTCAACGGGTCGGTCTCGGTCTGGCCTAGCTGGGCCGCACCAATTTTACAGGCTGCACCATGTCCGACCGTTTAGGCATTCAAGCTTGCCTTGGGCGGGCATGGTACGGTTTCATTTTGGTTGATTGGTGTTCAGTCTTTAATCGGGCCAGCTTTGTTCGGGCTAAACGGGCCAAAACCAGGTCCAAAACGGGTTAATGAGCCGTTTAACTTTAAACGGTCTCTAAACGGTGTAAGCTTACTAATTGGCATGCAACCAGAATTTTAAGTTCAAACCATCACATCGTTAGGCAGTCACGTACACCTCAACTCAAAGTCAAATAAAACTTATCCTAACTAAAATAACAGCACAACACCGAATAGAAGCATATCTAACATAGTAAGCAGAGGAAAAAATAATAGTAGCACAACACCGAATAGAAACACATCTAACAAAGTAAGTAGAGGAGAATAAAATAATAGCAGTACAACACTGAATAGAAACATATCTAACAAAGTAAGTAGGGAGGAATAAAAAAATAGAAGCACATTTAACAAAGTAAGATCTAAAAACTAAAACTAAGCCTCATCTCACCTACGCTAAGTGTATCTAACCAATAAATGTCAAAGACCAACAAAGAAACAAACAAAAAAAGGAAATTTGGAGGGGAGGGGAGGGGAGGGGAGGGGAAGTTTATAAGTTAAAGGGTCGGGCGGGTCGACCTATAACTGGGCGGTCTAGGTCGGCTTGGTAGGGCGCCTGACGGGTTAGGACCCCACAACTAAACGAGTCAGGCTTAGCCCGACACATTTAGTAATTGGGCCGGGCCGGGCCAATCTTTAACCGGGCGGGCTCGGTTGGACTTGGCAGGCCGGGCCTGGAATTGACACCCCTAGTTACATAGGTGTATAAGGACATTTTTCTTTTTCATTTTTGGGTAATAGATTGTTGTGTTTCGTCTCCTCCCCCATATGAAAAGACAGTTAAACCCCCTTGTTTTAAGAAAGAGAGAGATAGAGACATGGGAGTGTTGGCATAGGACACACTCCAAATAGATAATTGCTTCCCATATTTTAATCAATAAAAAAATATTGAAATCTGAACCATTTAAATTAAGGTAATTGTTTTTCCTTGGAAAGAAATATGGAAGTGTAAAATATTAGGAACGAAGTTGAGCTGCTTCCAAGTGTAAACTTGTCCCATGCCACCCCAGTACATTAAAAAATAATGGGAAGACTTAGCAACAAAATAGGCTTAAAGAGAAGGAGAATTAGGTTTCCTCTTTTTGCATTCTAGAATTCGTTAGAGGCTTCGCTTCCTCCTTCCAGATATGTTTTTCCAACTAAACAATCCAATGTCTTTCATGCTTGTTTGTAAGTCAATATTTTAATAGCAAAACCATGCCAAATGAATTACAAGATCTATTCATTGTGGTTTTCTTTTTGGCTCTAGAGGGACACCACTATTCGATCGTAAGGTAACTTATGTGTGAGAACAAATTAAAGGGTAGAGGTCATACCCCAAAAGATGTCTAAAATCTCAATGATGAAAAGTTGTCACCTAAATTAGGATTTAGGACAACAAATTAAAATTATTGACTTCATCCAAACTGATCCAACTAAGACTCAGGTTCGTGTCAAATTGCAGTCCAAGAAAGGTGTTAGGTACTTCAGTCCATCTAGTTAAATCGAACTTCTATCACAAATATGCTAATCAACATAAGTCATATGCAACATGACAATAAATAAAATAAAACGAGGAAGAGATGAACACTCACCTTTATCCAGCTGTGCTATAATGCAAAAATTAAATTCCAAAATATCGAATAATGTCTTATTCGAGAGTAGAATATTTGAAGGACTATTCCAACAAGACAAGAAAGCTGTAATTGTCGGCAAATATTTTTTTTTTTATTATTAAATTTTTTTAATCCAAAAAATTCTGCTTACTTTATTTTTATACATAAACATAATAAATAGGTCGGCGATTCAGCGTTGAATAAAAAAGAAAATGACTAACCATATGCAATAACCTAAGTTTGGTTATTGTTTTAAACCCTAAAGCAATTTCTGAGAAAGTTAGCAATATGTTGGAAATTACGAATACACCATTTCCTAAGCAAAAGATGACATATTCTCGTTGTAAGAAAGAAAATGTATAAGAATGAATGCTTAATCATACACTAATTATATCTCAAGAATAAAAAAGAGAATGCCATGACAAAAACTCTATAAAAGTCATAAAATTCAAGTACATTCAAAATTTCTGAAATATCCTTATATGTAAAGGAACATGAGAAAGGAGAATGAACAACACAAGGAACCATTGATGAAAGCCATGAAAACCTAATGAAAGACACTGTAAAATAGTAGACAATCATCACCAAAATGTAAAAAAATCATACCAAATGGGAAAAACAAGACCCTAAAAAACAAAGAGCAAATAGTAGACAATCATCACCAAAACGTTAGAAAATCATACCAACTGGGAAAAACAAGACCCTAAGAAACAAAGAGCAAAAGAGCATGAAATCTGGTATCATAACATGAAAATTAAAGGAAGAATACAAGAAAAAAAACCATAAAAATCAAAGATGAAACATAAGAAATCTACTATCTTAATACACAAAAAGGCTCATAAAAAAACCAAACGTACATGCTCTAATTGACATACCGTTGCTATCCCACTAATGGGAAACAATGTCGTACCTTTAGTATTAAGAGGATATCTCACAATGCATTAGGTTACACCAAGGATCAGCTCTAGGCCCTTATTTGTTTGCACTAATCATTGATGATTTAACCAAGCACATCCAAGATGAGGTCCCTTGGTGTATATTTTTCGCTGATGATATTGTTTTGATAGATGAGACAGTGGAAGGGATTAATGCAAAGTTGGAGATATGGATATCAAGCTTGGTTTCACAAGGTTTTAAGTTAGGCAGAGCAAAGACAGAGTTTAGGAAGTGTAATTTCAGTCAAACCAGGAGAGGTGATGAAGTGGTGAAACTTGAGGAGCGAGAGCTACCACAAAGTGAATGCTTTAGATACCTGGGGTAAACCATTAATAAAGAGGGTGATATAGAAGATGATGTTTCCCACATAATTAAAGTAGGATGGATGGAGTAGAGAAGTGCATCAGGAGTGTTATGTGATAAACACAGGTTTGTTAAGCTTAAGGGGAAATTCAACAAGACAGCAATAAGACCAACCATGACTTATGGAGCAGAATGTTGGGCAGTTAAGAAGAGTAATATAGATAAGATGAGTGTAGCAGAAATGAGGATGTTGAGGAGGATATTTGGCAAGATCAGGAGAGATAAATGAATGATTATATTAGAACTGAATTGGGAGTTGCACCAATCCAGAACAAGCTTCGTGGGAGCCGCTTGAGGTGGTATCGTTATGCCCAACGGAGATACCTATGGATGCACTGCTAAGGAAGAGTGAATAGATTTAGCTTAAAAGAACTAAAAGAGGTAGGGGTAGGCCTAAAATGACTATTGGAGAAGTGGTAAGAAAGGATATGCATATGGAAGGGCTCAAACCTAGTATGACAACGGATAGAATTGTTTAGAGGACAAGGACCTGTGTAGCCAACCCCTTATAGGGGAATGTTCCTGGGATGTTGCTTTGACTACTACTTTAACTTTTTCCTTTATTTATTTTCTATTCTTCTTCCTTTTACTTCTCTTACTTATTTTTGCTTCTCTTATTTCTTTTACTGTCATTGCCTCTATCAGATCTATGTAGCCGACCCCATTTAGTTGGGATAAGGTTATGGTTGTTCTTGTATCTCACAATGCATTAGATAAAATTGAATGAAGTAAATAAATAAAAGGAAGATGACTCACCAAGATTAAAAAATCAAGAAGAGTTTAGGGACGTTGGAGCAGGCTAGGCTCAGGTTTAAAAGAGCTAAATCTATATAATAAGTACTTGCAAAACAAGAACTCCCTCTCTATTCTCTCTTAGGGATTAAGATCATTTATTTAGATTCTCAAAACATCTAAAGGGCTTCTTATTTATATTTTAGGATGTTATCCACATCCAAGGTAGTGCTCCTTTTCCAAACTCTTAGAGATCTCCTTGATCCTAAAGGGACAATAACAAAAACAAAAAAACAAAAAAAATGTAGGTAGGCTCCATCAAGGAACAATAACAAGAATGTTGTGGATTCCAACTCAATTGATGGCCTCCATCATGCCCTCTAGGATCATTGGAAGAGTTTAGGTATGTCTCTTGGTAAACAATTGCAAGATAAGTCCAATGCACAAGTTAAGAATCTCGGACTCAAGAGTCCAAAATTATGCAACAACCAAGAATTTGGCATTGGATGGGAATATTCCGACGAGTAATGAAACTTAGTTGGTACCATCATTTGGTTTCAACGGTGTTGGTGGATTCTCATTGGTTGACGGCCCGAGCTAGTTTATTTGGCTGAATTGGTTTGGCCATGGAGGTCTGGGCCTAGTTAAAGTGTGACCCTTATATGACAAAGCTTTGGAAGTAATCAAATCAAACTGGATCCGAAACAATTTGATTGGCACATTTTGGATAAAACATGATTAGTTTAATGATGAAAACATAAGTGAATGACTGACCAACTTGGATCGGACCCAATGAAACCATGCCAAAAGCATTTTCGATGGTTGATGCCTTATTGTCCTAAGATATTGCAAAGTGAAACGAGAGGCACCAATAACCTCAAAACCAATCCAAAATGACAAAACCACACTCATGAGAACACGTTTGTCACCATACATGCTTTCCAGGTGATAAAATGAGGTGTCTACAATATCCAACTACAAGGTAAGGGGTAGGGGAAATTTATTCCATTGGATGAGGTGGGAGATGATTCTAGGGTCAAAATTGAGCTACTAATTAAGTTAGTCCACATTAGGGAAGATTTGGAGGCTAATCAAGTCCAAATGCCTAAGAGCGGGACATTTGAGCAGATACGTGAAGGGGGGTCGGGAAGACCAGGGAGGTCGGAAGAATGAAGATTAGGGTCGGAGGAAGGAAGAGCCCCAGGTGCGAAAGAGACAACGCTAGACCTCGGCTCGAATAAAAAAATTTTAGAGTAGGACCTAGCGGCACAAAAGGGCCACCCATTCTCATCATACTTGGAGGACCTGGATAAGAGTCTACCAGGAAAGCAAAGGCTAGTGCTCAGTTCTTCGCGGTTGTCGAGATGCCAAGCAAGATAGCAAGGACAGAGACGGTGATTTCATTCACCGATGACGACCTTGAAGGTAATAGTTTGCCCATGACAATGTTTTGGTTGTGTAGGTAGAAATAACACTGAGACCTTTTCACTGGGTGTTGATAGATAGAGGAGCCTCCACACATGGATTTTCAGGAGCCTCCACAACGATTAAGGGATCAATCGAGCTATTGGTCACAGTAGGGGAAGAACCATGCCAAGCCACGACCAAAGTTAAGTTCATGGTGGTGAGGTCGGTGGTAGCCTTCAACGCGATCATAGGGAGGCTGACCCTCACCGATCCACCTGAAGATGAAGTTCCCCATAACAAACGGAGTCAAAGAGATCCGAAGCGACCAAAAGAAAGCTAGCGAATGTTAATGCGACGTTCATGAAGCAAAACAAAGGAAATACCTGAGGAATGGCCTTGATTGCAAAAGTCTCCTGGACTAGCGCCGAGGGAAACCAATTGAAGACCTTGCCCCGTTCGTGCTTAACGAGGGTGACCCTACCAACAAGATCCAACTAGGCTCATTGTTGAGCAGGGAACAAAGAAGCAAGCTCGGCTACTTCCTAAAGGAGAATGCAGACGTGTTCGTACGGTCAGCCACAGACATGTTGGGAATAACAAGACACATTACTGAGCACCGATTACATGTAGATCCAACCCGTAATCTAGTTCCACAAAAGCGGAGAAACTTCACCCTGGATCGAGAGGTGGCGAACAAGGAGGAGGTAGAAAATTTGCACTGGTCGGGCTTCATCAGAAAGAAAAGTTCCCAACTTAGCTAGCGAACATTGTTATGGTCCCTAAGACCAACGAAAAATGGAGAATGTGTGTCGATTATACTGACCTCAACAAAGCATGCCCCAAGGATGAGTACCCCTGCCTGGGATCGGCTTATTGATTGACGCCATGGCTAGTCACAAAATGCTTAGCTTCATGGATGTCTCTCCAGGCTATAATCAGATCCTCATGCACGAGAAGGATGAGTCATTCACTGCTTTTTGACCGACCAAGAAAATATTTGCTACAGAGTCATGCCATTTGGATTGAAGAATGTCGGAGTAACATACCAAAGAATGGTCAACCAGACATTCCGAGAACAGATTGGCCAAAATATGGAGGTGTATGTGGACGGCATGCTCGTCAAGAGCCTCAAGGCTAATCACCATCCAGCTGACCTAGAAGAGGCGTTCGGAGTGTTAAGAAAAAATCAAATGAAGCTAAACCCCGCTAAATGCTCCTTTGGGTGACCTCCAGAAAGTTCCTCGATTTTATGGTTTCAGTCCGAGGCATAGAAGCCAATCCAGATAAGATCCGAGCCATCCAAGAGATGACCCCACCAAAGACGATCAGAGAAGTACAGAGGCAAAATGGGAGAGTGGCTGCGCTAACCCGGTTTATGTCCCAAGTTGGGGATAAGTGCTTACCTTTCTTCAAGACCATGAAGAACCTTCGGAATCCAAAGGATTTTACATGGACGGTTGATTGTCAAATGGCCTTCGAAGAATTACTTGGAGAATCCACCTCTCCTTGCTCGACCCGAGCCAAATGAATAGCTAAAGCTATAACTTGCCTCGACTCCCATAGCCGTTAGCACCATGTTGCTGAAAGAAGAAGGCCGACAGCAGAAGCCCATCTATTACATCAACGACATGCTGATTGATGCCAAGACTAGATACTCCAAGATCGAGAAGGTTGTGTTTACACTTGTGACGGCTGCCAGGAAGTTAAGGTCATACTTCCAAGCCCACTCGATCGTAATTTTGACTTTATCGGCCCCTAAAGAAGATATTACACAAGTTAGATGTGTCGGGTAAATTAATTGCATGGGTAGTGGAGCTGACCGAGTACAATATCTACTACCGACCTAGAACTACAATCAAAGGGCAAGCATTGGACGACTTTGTGACTGAGTGTACAACTTTCGAGGGTGAAGCCCACCGAGGTTCTAGACTAGAGCTCCGAGGACAAGGCCACATGGACAATGTACGTGGATGGCTCAAGCAACTTGATGGGGAGTGGAGCTTGGCTTATACTTACGAGCCCGGAAGGTATTCCGCATACAGTACACTTTAAGGTTCAAATTTTTAGCCTCCAATAATGAGGCAAATATGAAGCGTTGTTGGCCAGACTCTGAGTCTCACGAGTGCTGGGGGTAACACGACTGGAGGTGAGAAGTGACTCCCAATTGGTGGTCAATCAAGTCAATGGAAAATATGAGGCAAAGAATGATCGGATGATGGCTTATCTTGCCAAAGCCCGAGGCATGATTGTGGAGCTCAAAAGTTTTGCAATGACCCGAGTGCCAAGACCAGAAAATGCTGTAGCCAACTCCCTATCCAGACTCGACAAGGCTGAATTTTTGAACCTATCGAGTTTGGTCTACATTGAGATTCTAGATGAATCCTTGCTACGGGAGAAACAAGTTGATCACATTGAAGAAGGTCTAAACTGGATGGACCCGATAATGAGTTACTTAGAACATGACAAGTTTCCAGATGATCAGGATGAGGCAGGAAAAATTAAAATCCGAGCAGCAAAGTACACCATGCTCGATGGAGTCTTGTATAAAAGGGTGGCCTCGTTACCCCTCCTCAGATGTCTCAGGCCAAAAGGAGCCGAGTATGCATTGGCAGAAGTGCACGAAGGCATATGCAGGAGCCATATGGGGGGGTCGAGCCCTAGCATACAAAGTCCTACGTCAAGGGTTCTACTAACTGAAGATGTAGGAAGAGGCAATGAAATACATGAAGACTTGTGAAAATTGCCAACTATTCGCACCGGTCCCCCACTGACTCTCAACACATCTGACCTCAATCAACAGCCCCATCCCATTCGCCATATGAGGATGGACATACTCGGTGACTTTATCCCCGCCTTGGGCAATAGGAAGTACTTGGTAGCTGCCATCGACTACTTCACAAAGTGGATAGAGGCCGAGCCCTTAGCCACCATTACGGAGAAGAACATGAAAAAGTTCTTCAGAGACAAGGTCATCTACAGTTCGGTCTACCCAAGGTGTTGATCATCAACAATGGGAACTAGTTTGACAATTTGAACTTTCGAGAGTTCTACAAGCATTATTATATGGACTTTCGACCAGTTTCGGTGGCTCACCTCTAAGCTAATGGTCAGGTTGAGGTCACCAACCGAACTCTACTGGAAGGAGTGAAAAGAAGACTAGAGGAGGCTAAAGGACAGCGAGTAGAAGAGTTGTTGAGTGTGTTATGGGCATATAGGATGACCATGCAAACCCCAACTGGGGAAAGTCCATTCCGATTGGCATATGAAACCGAGGCCTTAGCACTGGTCGAGGTCAAGGCCTCTTCTCACCGAGACTTGAGCTTTAATGAGAGAATTTATGAAGATGGCCTGAGGGAGAACCTCAACTTCCTAGACAAGGTGAGAGAGAAGGCACTACTTTGAAACGTAGTATACAAGTAAAGAACAGCCAGGTATTACAACTCAAGGGTCAAAGAGAGGTTGTTCCATCAGGGCGACCTCCTCCTAAGAAAGGCAAGCGCGTCTCAACCAATGAAGCAGGGACTCTCAACAAACTGAGAAGGACCATGTATAGTCTCCAAGTAGATCCGACCAAGGACGTACCGCTTGAAGACTCCAGGGGGCAAGAAGATACCCCCAGGAGGAAAGCAATTAGACTTGGAATAGAATTTTGGAAAGAATCATAAAAGAATTTGAATTATTCAAAGAGTTTCAAATCATGAGAATGGAGCTCCCTTTTCCCCTAGAAAAAATGTGAGAGAGAGAGAGGGAGAGAAATCGTGGAAGAGGAAGAAGAAGAAAAGAAGAAAAAGAAAAAGGGAAGAAGGGAAAGAGAAGAAGGAAAGAAGAAAGGAAGGAAAAGAGAGGGAGGAAGAAGAGGAAGAAGAGGACAAGAAAAGGATCAGAGTTATTGCCTCACCTCTATTGCTGGACCTATAGCTGCAGCGTGCTCATCATCCTCCATTAGAGCACTTCCAAAGCTTCGTTAGGAAATCCGATTTGTCAAGCAAATGGTGAGTTGATTCTCTTCCATCCAGATTTGATCTTTCCCTATTAGAAAGATCGTAACTCACTCAATATAGATTGAAATCGAGTGATTCTAACTTTGTTAGTCAATAAACACTAAACTCTACAAATTTTACAGAAATAGACATCTTCCAATTCCGACTCTAAATGAATTAAAAGTCAAGTTGAAGTTGAGTAAAGAATTCTGGAATTTTCAAATTTTAGGAGTACACATTGATTAATTCGACAAACCTGTAAGTGCACTATATGATTCCCATCTACACCCTATTTGATTTATTTCTCAATGATCTATGGTCTATTTGATTTGACCTCAAATGAAACTATGTCTATTTCATTTGGTCTTTGATGATCTATTCTATCAAAATACTGATCTTATGATTTTAGATGATACATCTTAAGCCAACCTATGATCTATTCTAATCAAAATCGGTTGATTTGGTGAGCCTATCTTTCAGTTATTTACCATAATGATTTTATATGGTGAATATCATATGCCAGAATTTAAATTCCTATAGCAATATTAGTATTGTGGTTTATTTTCATGCATGTGTTAAAGGGAGAATTTTTATGAAATTACATTGCATATTATTTTATGAGTTGGGGATTATGTTCTCCTATATTTTGTATAAAAAAAAAAAAAATTATTGATTTACACATAATGGTAATGACATATTGTTTAAGGTTGTATTATGTTACAAGCCGTATCACATTGCGAGGCACTATGTCATGAACCTGAAGGATTTATGATTAATTATAAGATTTTGGCATTTGTGGGGTGATGATATAGTGTTTAAGGCTGTATTACGTTACAGGCTGTATCACGTTACGGGGTACTATGTCATGATCTTGAAGGATGTATGATCAATTATAAGATTTTAGCATTTGTTGAAACCTGAAAATGATTAGGAGCTGTATCACGTTACAGGTCGTATCACGTTACGGGGCCATATTTCATGTTCACCAAGAATTTATTTGAAAATGTTTGAGAGAAAATTATTTTATTGTATATGCATAGCATTACCTCATCTTTGTTTATGATCTTCTATTCCATTATTACCATGATTTCCATCTAATCTTGACTGCTGCTATTCCTCAATTTGTGCCTCTAATTTGGAATACTCGAATGGTTATTATATTGTGTACTTGCTAAGCTTTTTTCCAAAAGCTTATCCCTTACAAATTTCAGATAATAAGCCCATAGAACCTGAAGTCGCATTTGGTGGATGGGCGACTGAAGAAGAGGAGTCACGTGATGATAATGATGGACCTTAATATATTACTGTTAGAGGATATCAATGATTTTATTAGGTTTGAAATTTTGGGAATAATGAATTAATTTGAAACTTTTTGGGAAGATTTGTAATAAGGTGTAAGTTTAGAATTTTAAAGATGATTGTAACAAGGTAGATATTGTTGGATTATTTAAAGACTTATACTGTGTTTTATTTTTTTTAGAATGGTTATGATTAGGTATGCTGCCACTGTAATTTGAGGCTACGATGATTTTTATTTGGTTCACACTTCGGTTCCTTTTCTCTAAGACTGTTGGTCTTGTGGACCGTTAACGACCTAAACCCTTGACGGATTCGGGTGGGGGTGTTGTAGAGTGGTATCAGAGCAGCGATTTTAGGATGAAAAGAGAACTAGAAACGTGAACGGCACTGATATTGAACCTAGAAGAACATAGAAACTCAAACATGAATATAGAGCAACTTGAAAATTTTCTCTATAGTGGGCAAAACAGTAGTCCAGATTTGATTCTGACAGTTGACATACTTACGAGTAGAATTTGGATTTGAAATTTTTATTGGGAGTATTTGAATAATATTATAGGACCTCCACAAAATTTCATGTAAATTGAGGATGTTTTGGAGGTCAAATAATTATTGTATTTCAGATTGTACAGTTATTGTCAAACCTGGAAAGTGAGAAAGAAAAGAGCAACAAAGGGACTTAAGAGTTCGATATTTGGGGTCATATTTGGATAGTGATTACTATTAGGAGTCTTTTACATTCTAGAAAAAGTTGGAACAGAATTGAGTTCGGGAACCCCCCTTTCTGACTGTTTTAAAATTTTGGGACAGAATCTGCCTACAGTCAGAACACTTACTTTGGAGAATATAGAAACCTAAGTTAGGAAAACCTTTTTAGTGTAATTTTTGGGTATGTTTAAAAAATCTAAGTTAGGTTTCATTTAAAAATAATTTCCATTGATATTGACTTCCATAAATTTTAATTCTTAATTTCTATTGTAAATGAGCAGACTTGTAGAAAACAGAATTTTTAATGAGTTGCAATTTTGGGTGTGGGTTGTTGATCTTTTGTTTTTTGCCAGAACACCTCTATGATGAGAGAGACGGAGTAGCGGCAATGCACTTCTAAATGCTAGAAATCCTCCACTACCAACTGAGGATTAACTTTGATTTATAAAACAACATGAGAATCATTAGAGATGAGTTTTAGCGAACCTTGAACTTAGAAACTGATGGTATAGGATTTTGAACATAAAGACATTACACATAGGGTTCAATTGAAACAACTTGGGTGAAACTCTTTAGCATGTTGTTGTGAACTTGAGCTGTGGAATTGAGGTACTATATTTTCTTTACCAATTGGACAGACATTTGTGATAGACATTGTATATATGTCTTGTCAAGGACAGATAAAAGGTAGAGATATGCTTGCAGATTTGATCCTTTTTGAAATTGACGAATTTTGGTGTCATACTTGACATGAATTGATTACCCTCCAATATGCTAGTATTTATTATTTTGATGAGGGAATATTGATGTTTGATATGGAGGACAAGCTAAGCCTAGATTTATGGGACCCTCCAAGTTTGAGGTACACATAATTTCGGGAATGAAATTGTTTTTAATGAGGGGAGGATGTAATAACCAGATTTTTTTTTTAGAAACCTATTGGTTGTACATGCTAAGGTAAAAATGATTTGACTTACAATGTAAGTTGCATGTATGTGAGATTATGTGATATATGACTGTATGTAATACACACAAAAATAATTTGAATGGTTTAAACTTGCGTGATTCTACATGGATAAATGTTGAATGGTTGCGGACCAAATCAATTCTGGTTCAATTCATTGGTAGCCCAACTCAAGTGTGAGTGGTTCAGTTGTAGTCAAACCTATTCTGTATAAATAATTGGCCAAAAATATAGAGATAATGATCAAGAAATTTTTAGATATTGATTTGGCTAAGGTTACATGGTACTTTAGTTGTTCAAGAATAATAGGTCGATTTTGGTTCAGCTTAGTGACTCAACGTTTTAACCGGGAACAATGTTGATTTTCTGATCTATTAAGGTAGACCATATTGGATATTATTTATATCGATTAATAGATTTAGTCTGATCAAAGTTGAATTTTGGGAGTCTGATTTAATAAATTGGTTAAGTTTCTAAACATAATGTCTTGACCAACAAATGGGTGGGCAGTTAGAGAGAGTGATTCAGATTTTGAGGAAATGCCTATTGGATTTTGGATCAAAAGGAGGAAGTCCTACGAGACTGTACCATGTTATTGGTGATAATTCACTGGAGGAATTATGATATTCAAGGGGCTTTTGGGCAAAAAGAAAATGAAATGCAATCTAAGTATCTACAACAGTTTAGAGATCCTGATATGTAAATTTTGAGGATGAAATTTCTTTAAGGGGGTTGGATTGTAATATCTAGCATTTATTCAGTGATCCAATTAATTGTAAATTTTGAGGACAAAATTTCTCTAAGTATGGTGGATTGTAATATCCTAGAATAATAAGGGAGTTAATTTAAATCTTTATCTGTTATGTAGATCCTATAGAAGTGATGGAAGGATGATCTAATTTCTGGGAAAGCCCTGAGAGCACTTTGGCCTTGAGACAACCAATCAGGGGTTAGTACTTTTACTTAAAATAATATTTTACTGACTTTTAGGATGAAATAAGTCCGTACTTAGTCAAGGTTAGTTCCCAAGAGTTATTCTGGAAGTTTTACCAAAAAAGGTAAAAATGTCTTTTTCAGGATTTTCTACAGAGAGAGAGAGAGACTAAAAAGGGTATTTTTGAAATTTTCCACAATAAATAATTTAAGAAATAAATCAATAATTAATTTAATAAATATTTATCATTTGAATAATAAGTTAATTTCCAATTAGTACAACCAAACAGACCTTATCCTAATTTGGGCTAAACCTAAACCGGCCTAGTTCTAGTGTGGATGGGCCTAACATTTGTGGGCTTAATAAATTATAATTTAATTATTTCAACTTAATAAAATAACATTATTTTAAAGGATTTATACTTGGATAATTTTTATAGACTGTGTAAATTTTATTTGAGCTTTGGATGAGAGGGTTAAGGTGATGTGGCAATCTCCCATTGGTTGGAGACTTAGCACTAAGAGAATCTTTTCTCTAAGGATAAGAGAAAATCTCCATGGAATAGAATCCTATCAAAATAAGAAAGTTAAGTTAGATTAAAACTATCAAATCTAATTTTTAATTAAAAACTCTGAGTTAAAGATTCCTTTTGAAATGATTTTATTAGAGGAAAGCAAATTAGACTTGGAATAGAATTTTGGAAAGAATCATAAAAGGATTTGAATTATTCAAAGAGTTTTAAATCATGAGAATGGAGCTCCCTTTTCTCCTAGCAAGAACGTGAGAGAGAGAGGGAGAGAAATTGTGAAAGAGGAAGAAGAAGAAAGGAAGAAAAAGAAAAAGGGAAGAAGGGAAAGAGAAGAAGGAAAGAACAAAGGAAGGAAAAGAGAGGAGGAAGAAAAGGAAGAAGAGGACGAGAAAAGGATCAGAGTTATTGCCTCGCTTCTATTGCTAGACCTGTAGTTGCAGCGTGCTCATCATCCTCCATTAGAGCACTTCCAAAGCTTTGTTAGGAAATCCGATTTGTCAAGCAAATGGTGAGTTGTTCTACCCCGTACAAATTTGACCTTTCCCTATTAGAAAGAGCATAACTCACTCAATACAGATTGAAATCGAGTGATTCCAACTCTGTTAGTCAATAGACACTAAAATCTACAAATTTACAGAAATAGGCATCTTCCAATTCCAACTATAAGTAAATCAAAAGTCAAGTTGAAGTTGAGTAAGGAATTCTGAAATTTTCAAATTTCAGGAGAAGTACACATTGATTAATTCGGCAAACCTGTAAGTGCACTTTATGATTCCATGCTTGTATTCTAAATTCCTCTTCAATCATCTATTTGATTTATTCTCAAATCATCTACGCTCTATTTGATTTATTCCCCAATGATTTATGGTCTATTTGATTTGACCTCCACTGAAACTATGTCTGTTTCATTTGGTTTATGATGATCTATTCTATCAAAATACTGATCTTATGATATTAGATGATACATCTTAAGCCTACCTATGATCTATTCTAATCGAAATCGGTTAATTTGGTGAGCGTATCTTTCGGTTATTTACTATAATGATTTTATATGGTGAATATAATATGTCATGATTTAAATTCCTATAGCAATATTAGTATTGTGATTTATTTTCATGCATGTGTTTAAAGGAAGAATTTTTATGAAATTACATTGCATATTATTTTGTGAGTTAGGGATTATGTTCTCCTATATTTTTTATAAAAAAAAAATTATTGATTTACACCTAATGGTAATGACATATTGTTTAAGGCTGTATTACGTTACAGGCCGTATCACGTTACGGGGCACTATGTCATGAACCTGAAGGATTTATGAGTAATTATAAGATTTTGGCATTTGTGGGGTGATGATATTGTGTTTAAGGTTGTATTACATTATAGGTTGTATCACGTTATGGGGCACTATGTCATGATCTTGAAGGATGTATGATTAATTATAAGATTTTAGCATTTGTTGAAACCTGAAAATGATTAGGAGTTGTATCACGTTACGGGACCATATTTCATGTTCACCAAGGATTTATTTGAAAATGTTCGAGAGAAAATTATTTTATTGTATATGCATAGCATTACCTCATCTTTGTTTATGATCTTCTATTCCATTATTACCATGATTTCCATCTAATCTTGACTGCTGCTATTCCTCAATTTGTGCCTTTAATTTGGAATACTCGAATGGTTATTATATTGTGTACTTGCTAAGCTTTTTCCTAAAAGCTTACCCCTTACAAATTTCAGATAATGAGCCCTTAGAACCTGAAATCGCACTTGGTGGATGGGCGACTGAAGAAGAGGAGCCATATGACGATAATGATGGACCTTACTCTATTGCTGTTAGAGGATATCAATGATTTTATTAGGTTTGAAATTTTGGGAATAATGAATTAATTTGAGACTTTTTGGGAAGATTTGTAATAAGATGTAAGTTTAAAATTTTAAAGATGATTGTAACAAGGTAGATATTGTTGGATTATTTAAAGACTTTTGTTGTGTTTTATTTTTTTAGAATGGTTATGATTAGGTACGCTGCCACTGTAATTTGAGGCTACAACGATTTTTATTTGGTTCACACTCCGGTTCCTTTTTGCTAAGACTATTGATCTTGTATACCGTTAACGACCTAAACCCCTTGACGGATTCGGGTGGGACGTTACAATAACTGCTTCATTGCCCTTTATCCCCAAAACGGAAGGTGCGGCTTCTCTAGACAAATTTAGGCCATTATGCACGGGGGGGTTTTATTGTAAGATTTTATCCAAGGTTATGGCGCATCGGCTGGAAATGGTCCTTCCGAGATTGATCTCGGAGGAACAGGGTGCTTTTCAAAAGGGAAAGGTCATCCAAGATAACATCTCTCTTATGTCAGAGCTAGCAAATTTGATGTCTTCTGCCATGAGAGGAGGAAACTTGGGGCTGAAAATTGATATTCAAAAAGCCTATGATACAATATCGTGGGACTTCATATTTAAAGTTCTTTTCAAGTTTGGTTTTTCAGAAAGATGGATAAACTGGCTTCGCCAATTGCTCATCTCCACTAGAATCTCAGTGCTTGTGAATGGAGGCCCGGTGGGTTCCTTTGGTGTTAAAAGTGGGCTGCGTCAGGGGGATCCTATACCGCCGATGATTTTCATTATTGCAGAGGAGGTCTGTGTAGGGGTCTGACAAAATTACTAGTTGAAAAGAAAATCAACCCTCTGCAAGGCCCACCGGGTGTATGGACTCCTGGCCACTATTTGTTTGCAGATGACATCTTCATTTTCACAAACGCCTCTATCAGGTATGTCAGGAATCTTAAAGCTTTCCTCTGCCATTACCAAGAATTTTTAGGTCAAAGAATAAATCTAGAAAAAATTAAACTATTCCTGGGGTCCATTTCACCTCAAAGACGCCAAGAAATTGTGGAGGTGCTTCAAATCCTTGTCTGTAACTTCCCTACTAGATATCTTGAAGTTGAGATCTCAAAAGGCCGTGTTAAAAAAGATATGATTTTGCCCGTGCTAGATAAGTCAGGAATAAGCTCGCAGGCTGGAAGGGAAAACTGTTATGTATAGCGGGGCATGTGGAGTTAGTGAAATCGGTGGTGTCTTGCATGCCTATTCACAGTTTTTCAGTGTATTAGTGGCCCTCATCCCTTATCACTACTCTGGAACGATGGATGAGGAATTTTATTTTGACTGGGGATGCGGAGACATCTAAAGCTAGTATTGTTGACTAGGATAAAATGTGTAGGCCTGAGGAGGAAGGGGGTCTTGGGATCAGGAGACTCAGGGTCCTCAACAAAGCCATGTTAAGAAAGTTAACCTAGAAGATTAGGAATGAGGCTTCAATCTCCTGCAGTTTTCTTAGACATTGCTTTGTCAATAAATGGGGTAATATTCATCCAGGCTATAGAGCTTCTTCTATTTGGCCAGGGGTTAGAAGAATGTGGAGCTTTGTGGCTACTAATGAATGATGGATCTTGGGGAATGGTAAGAACATTAAATTTTGGTCGGACAGGTGGTTGGGCCCTGTATCTATTCAAGACACCACCTGCCTTGGCGATGCTTTCTTCAGTAACGATGGGACCAAAGTGGGGGATTTTATTGAGGCTGGGGTGTGGAAGTTACCGTCGATCACTTCGGCAGCCCTGACCGAGGTGTTTCAGATAATAAAAAATATTCATATTCCAAATTACGTCGTGGAGGATTCAGTCTGTTGGTGCCTATCGAAGTCCAGTGAGTTCTCTTCTGCTACTGCATGGGAAGGTATTAGAACTAAATCTCCAAAAGTTCCCTGGGCTGACCTTGTTTGGTATAAAAACCTTCAACCTCGTCACTCTCTGTTTGGGTGGAGGCTGGCCCATGGAAAGCTCCCTACTGATGATGAAGTTCAAAAGCGTGGAATTTGCTTGGCATCTAGGTGCAACCTTTGTAAGAAGGTTTACGATTCTTTACATCATATTTTCCTCAACTGCAACTTTAGCACTGCTATTTGGAGAGAGTTTTCCTTCTGGTTTGGCCATGCTTGGGGCCGCCCTTCGCAATTGTTGACCTCTTCGGTTGGTGGAAGAGAAAGTTGAGATGCTCGAATGTCAAGGATCCTTGGGGTGCAGGTGTAGTTGTCATTTGTGTTGTATTATGGGAAGAGCGAAATAGAAGATTGCATGAGGGATACTCTCGCAGTTTGAGCCAGATCCTTGAATGTGTTAAAGGGGAAATAAGGGATTGCAATTTTATGATCAAGGGGATTAAGACAGTCCACGACTTGAGCTATGTTAGATCTCTGGGCCTGTTAACCTCTAACACTACCTCCATGGGTATTTCTGAGGTTTTTTGGTGTAAACCTCTTCCTAATTGGATCAAACTCAATATTGACGGTAGCTCTCTTGAAAAACCTAGTAGGGTGGGGGCGGGGAGTGTAGTTCGAAATCACCACGCCCAAGTGGTTCATTCTTTCAGTAGGTTTATGGAGGTCTCCAGTATTTTTGTGGCAGAATTTGAGGCTCTGTTGGATGGTCTTTTCATTGCTAAGGAGATGGGGATTAGGGAGTTGTGGATTGAATCAGGTTCAGCTTCTGTGGTAATGTCAGTTCACTCTGCAAATATCCCTTGGTTTATTCTTCAAAGATGGGTGGTGCTCAAACTGTATTTGATGTCTTGCAATTGGAAAATCTCCCACTATTTCAGAGAAGCTAATCCCACTGCGGATTACATGGTAAAGCAGGCGGCAAAGTCTAGAGTGTCGTTGGCAAACTGTGCTTTTCCTAGACACATTGAAGATCAACTGGCTCATGATGCCATGGGCTTGCCAAGATTTAGATTTCTATAATGGGGGGTTCCCTCTGTATTTAATTTTCTTGTTGCCTTAATACAATGATCTTTTAGCAAAAAAAAGAGAAGGCCCATGCTGTGGCGGACAGAAGTCTGGCAGCCGCAGAGAAGCGTATTGAGGATCTCAGCCTATCCAATAAAAGGGCTGAGGAAGAACTAAGTAAAAAGAACCAGCTGGTGAAAAACCAAAAAAAGAGATTACGAGTTTGAAGTCCAAGTTGGGGGACTCTAGTGCCAAGGTCGTGGAAGCCTATCTTTGCTCGGAGGCCAATACCAGGGAGCACCTGAAGACCTCTTCCGAAGCAGCCTGAATTTGACTTTCAGAGTATACCTGAGGTGGAATATATGCTCGTCCGGTTGAAGTCAGGGGCCTATGTCCGTACTTTGACTAGGGGACAACTGGTGATTCCACTACCGCATCCTCCTTCCATGACTACACAAGTGGCAAGTACTGAGGCTTGGGGGTCCACCTTTGCGGTGGTGGCTGAGGAGACCGTGGCCGGGCATACCGAGCAAGCCTAAGTGGTTGAGAAGGTTTCCGAGCAAGGCACTGACCAGGGCGTCGCCTTGGCTGATGGAACCTCGTCCCTGTTACCCGCAGATGAAGCAATGCCTACTTTAGATGCTCAGGATCCGAAAGATTCTGCTTTAGTTTAGGTCTTCTCCCTCTTTCTTTCTAGCTTTTGGGGCATGTTCTTTTGTTAATTTGCAGTTGTAATTCACTGCACATATCTTTAATGAAGAACAATTATGTTCTAGACTTCTTTGTTCTATGCTCGTCCTCAGAGTTGCATTATCTGATCATGACCTTCGTGTTTTGCCTATAGGGTTGTTCCTCCATGTCTGGTATCACATAACCTAACGCTATGGAGCGAGAGAAGGAATTGCAAGCTCGGATAATGATGTATGCGAATGCAAATTATCACGCCCCTATCCCGATGTAAGATATTTTGCCACATAGGGGTATGACTAGGACAATCACACATCATCCCAACACCTACCAAGATCGCAGATACAGTGTCCCGAGCCACAGTTCACCCTGTCATCACATTATGATGATAGAAAGGAACGTACAAAAGGGATAAATCGTTTCAATCACAGAATTAGCGAAAGTAAAATTTAAATTAAATTATGTGGTATTATAGAGCATCGGTTCCCTAATGATAACACATATTACAGTTCTAACATAAGTAACCATTCATTACTCTCCCTATAAATAAACATATAATTTATACATGACTGGGGATGAAGACAGGAAATTAAATAATAAATCATTGCCCAATGGGAGCAAATCCTTAGGTGTTTATCTACATCCAATCCCCAGTCATTAACTCCACTTGATTCGCATCCAACGGTGCCTATTAAGAGGTCATCTGCATATAAACTAAAAAGTGATTGTACAACGGGATTAGCTACACTAGCTAGTGAGGGAGCAAAGGGGAATGCGCACACATCACACAATCAATATCAAACAGAATGATGCATGCTAATGTTAGATTCATTTTTCACCTAACACATAATTCTATCGGTTAAGTATATGCTACTATGATAATTCGAGAAACACTGAGGGTCACTTATCCTATCACCCCAGTGAGTCCTCAATTATCACGAAGGGACTTGCGCCGGTAGAAGCCATCATGACCACCCAGTGGTAAACCCCGATAGCCATCACTACCCCTGCCCTGGCCTCTCCTACCTCCATAGACCGTAGGTGCTCAGATTATCCAACACATAAATCCCTGTTGGCAAGGGTCGTAGCATAAGGGAACAAGCATCCTAGCCACAGATATACTATATGCAGGTCCTATCATCCCGAGAGGTATTCCGGGTGCATCAACATCCCATTCCATCTAGTAGTCGGGTACCAGCACGGCATAGCACATATAGTTCAGGATGACATACAATAATTTTCATAATTAAATAAATTGGGATTCCGATATCGACATACTCGGCACCATAGCCCGATACAATGGTGAGCACTATACTATCACATTCATAAAAGATCACAGTTAAATAAAAGGCAATGCGCACCATGCTTATAAATATACCTAGCATGCTTATTATTAACAATTATATAATATTCAAACCCAATAAAGTCACCCAGAACCCACTCATCAGGCATAGGTGTCACCGGACATGATTGGCATGAATCTCCCCGGGCATCGGGTGTCATCCGGTGTGGTTCACATGAATCTCACCGGTGCACCAACCTAAACATACAAAGGAAATCATTAAAACAGATATAGAAGGGTCCCATGCTAGGCCCCAATGGTTAAAACCAAGTTTCAACCAAGACAAAATGAGCGGACTCATGGGCGGTCTAAGCAGAGGTGAGTCCGTCCTTGACTCGGTTCAGGCCAAAAGGTAAAACCAGAGCGAGTGGACCCACGAGCAAAACTTCTTACTTGAGTCCGGTGGTTGATCCGTTCGATACTTGAGACAATCATAAAAGGGAGCGGATCCACGGGCAGATGTGTAGCTTGGGTCCGCCCCTACATCTGTTCGATTTCCTGAGACAGACCCGAGAGCAACAGGCCCTGGGCGGAGGCAAACAGAGTGAATCCATGCCTTCGTCCACTTAGGCCAACACACAGGGGTTATACTGGGTGAACTGACGGGCGGTACCATGATAGATGGATCCGGTCGTTCTTCCGCTGGCAATCTCTTCCGCGATTTTAAGAAGTTTCAGCTCCAGCTTGGAGCTTAGAGCTCCTTAGCATCTCAGGGACAGGGGACGGGTGTCTAAGCATCCCTAGGGTCACTAGAACCTAGGCTTGAGCTCATGGATTCAAGATCCACAAGGTTGGGTCTCAATTTGGTCCAAAGAGATGGGTTTCAAAATCTAAAACCCAAATTCACCAACAATGGTTGCAGTAGCAGCACCAAGGGGTTCAAACAAGACCTAGGTCAGCTCCGTTAGAACTCCAACTAGGGATCGAGCTCTACCTTGAGTCCCAATGGAACTCTAAGTCAGTCCAAGCTCAAGAAAACATCAAAACAAAGGGGGAAAAATGGAGAATCAGGTTTGAGGAGATTACCTTGGTGAGGTCCTCCCATAGAGGGGTGGAGTCCAAGGCTAGGTGAGCCTTCATGCTCTCCTCCCTTCCTTTCCATCTCTTCACCTTCACCTTCTTCTTCCTTCTTGGTCCAGTTAGCAAGAGAAGGAGATGTGGGGCAGCCAGCCATTTTGGCATAGCTCCCATCTTCTTCCCTTCCCCTCTCATTCCTCTTCCATTCCTACTTCTTCCCTCTTTCTTCCTCCTTCTTCTCCTCTACAGTTTTGGGGAGGGGGAGAGATAAGGAAAATAATGGGATTCTTTTAGTTTTAAGGGGGTAGAAGGGACCTTAGGGAGTGTTTGGTTAGGGGTCTTTAGGATGTAGTAGGGTCTTTAGGCTTAAATGGGTTTTGGGTTAGACATTAGGCCATGTTTGGTCCAAGTCTTAGGCCTTAGGTCCATTTAGGTAGTTAGGGTCTGTTTGGGTTAGGTCCAAGTCCCACTTAGACCTATTAGCCCTCAGGTCTTGTTTGGTTTAGGCTAGGGTGTATAAAACCATTAATTACCTAAGTTAGGCCTTGTGGGCCCCACTTTATGATCCAAATAACCAATCCATGACAAGGGTAGGGGTTCATATGGTCCAAGAGTCCAATTAGGGTATCCGGGACACGGGTATGTGGGTCCCATAGGAAAATAACCTAGAAATGCTGATGACAGCACGGGCGGATCCTCGAGCGGATTCAGTAAGAGTGAGTCCATTCGTGACTCCGGTACTGCTATCATGGCCCAAACTTGAAGGAAAATGGCGGGGCTTTGGCCCACACTTCCAAGTCTTCGAGGGGGTTCTCATCATAGTATTTCCAGTTCAAGGTTATCAGGGTTGACTATGGTCATAAGGCATTACCCATTAGGTAAAGTCTTAACTGCCCCGGGTATAAGGGAATATCTAGGGTGCGGGTGTAACATCCCCCCAACCTTATTAAAAATTTCGTCCTCAAAATTTAAGGTAACCTAGGTCTCAAGGGAAAAGGTTTGTTGAACAACAATCCCCCCAAATACCCTCTACTGGAGATAAGTCAACGTCGGGTCAAGGTAAGGTAGTGTCTAGTCGACACCATAGGTCAGGTTCTACACTCCACTTCTCTTTCTTCCTAAGATCTCATCAGCACAAGATGTGGTTCATAATACCCTAAACTCCATAAGGTCAAGAGTTGGTAGTTACCATATTCCAGTGGTAACCACATCGTCTTCTACACTAAACTGTGTCATAAGGGGCAGGAAGCTCTCTAGGTCCTTCAGATCAAGTGATACCACTCAGGTCTTTACTATCTAATTACCCTTGGGTTACAGGGTTCAACCTATTTGGTCCCCACAATAGGGTTCACACTCTGAACGCTGTCACTTCTGGTTATCTCTTTACCTCGCCCAACTTTAGAATGATTTGGAATATTGATGGGATCTCCTATTGTTCACTCCCAATACGGAGGGAATGCATTTGGTGACCCATTACTCCATTCATATCTGTCGTTGGAAAATGTCTTTTTACATCCTTCAGTTCCAGCCTTCAAAACCTCTGTACCCATTCATAGTGACATTACAGGGAAAAATCCTTTATGGTTCTCCTTCGAGAGCCAAACAACCACCTATGGTAGATCTAAGTCAGCTCATGCTAATCATTCTACCCAGTCATTATTAAGTTTATCAATTATTAACCCGTGATCAACATGACCGAGGGTCAGGACTTAATTAAGCGATCACAGTAAAGCCTAGGTAAGGTCATACTTGTAGTGCTAGAGAATCACTCTAGTCACACAAGTCCAGGGTCTTAAGGGACATACCTATATATACATACATATATTCATATACCACACCAATTCATAGGCAAAACTCAAGAATTACATTCATATCTCTATAGACATATCTTTCATCTAGGTCAGATCATAAGAACAAGAGTCCTCGAGTGTGGTTCGCTAAGTCTTTTTGGAAAGTCAACTCACGGTGTAGGACTCCCTTTATGAGTCTAAACATGGTTTGAAAAAATCAAGTAAAGTACAAATAGAGTCGTCACTAACTTACGGTATCATGAATGACCTCTAAATATACATGGCCTCTGTGGCTCATTTCGATGAACCATTTCAATGCCAGCCCAATACCTTCCCTTTCTTAATATTTACCCACAGGGTTAGACAACCTATCCATAAGGTCCTGGGTCCATCAATCCACAGGGTACATGGGTCTTCCTTCTCAAAAGTAACCCTCCTCCCTTCTAGGTAAGAGGGGAGTCACGACGGTCATCAATGCCTGCCATTTCTCATTGGTTGGCATGGCTGGGTACAAGTCCTAATCTCTTTTGGCTCAAGGTATTGGCTAAACTTAGGTGGTTCCCACCATTGGGTCACATAACAAGGGTGTCCAACCAAGGTTGTAGACATCAAATCATCACACAAAGGGTTGGTCAAAAGGTCTCAAAAGTCTAGAGTCAAAATCCCAAAAGAACAGCGAGCGGACTCATGAGCGGTATCAGTGCTCTAGTTCCGTTCATGTTTCCCTTGCAAGATAGGGAGAGTGGACTAACGGGCGGATGCAAAATGTGAATCCATTCGTTCATCCGTTCTTAGAAGACCAAAGGTCTGAGAGAATATGAATTGATCGGATCTACGGGCGAACTCATGGCGGTGGATCCGTTTGTTGATCTGATCAATTATAAAGACACGAATTTTCAAATTCTAGGCGGGGTGGATTGACGAGCGGAGTCACGATAACTAATTCCGTTCGTTTGTCCATTCGAGGAATTTCAACAAAAATAGAACCATGAGTTTCAAAACTCACTTTGGCTCCAAAGAAAACACAATCGTCGGAAGAGGGAGAAAGGCTCTACAGGCTTCTTGGGGAGATTCCTTGCAAACTTCAAGTCTCAAGAATCATTTCTCAATCAATCAAGGTAAATTTCTCTTCTCCATTCTCCTTTAAATCCTCTATGCTTATCATTGAGAGATTTTGCTTGTGTCTCTTCATCTTCTCCTTCATTTCTCCTTGGATTTGTGAGAATTCATTCCCAGTATGATCATGTCTTGACTTTGCTTGCATTCTTATGGCCATATATACCATGTTCATGCCAAAACCGATTTAGACTTGAGTCCTTGGGTGGGGAATCATGCTCTAACTATCAATGGCACTATACTTGATTATTGCATTCCTTTGAGCATTTGAAAGATTGCGTAACTTGTTTAGTTAGTTATCTTGGATTGGTCCTAGGCTTGATTGAATAAACTCTTCAACTCCTTCATACTTGAGAAACCTTTCAAGTTCATGGTTAATCCATTACAGGTATCCAGGCTTCACCAAATCATCCCATTGATATACCATCAAGCACATTTCTTATACTTTGTATATTAGTAGACAAAATCGTTGGAATCCATCTTCTCTTCTCAATGTTTCACTCTCTTAATGTATTCCCAAATGCATTTTATTTTCTTGGGATTTCTTGTACAATTCTTAGCATTTATTTCCTTTCCTCAACAAATGATTATTGTCTCAAGTTGAGATATTCCATTCCACAACTTGTTGGTTTGGCATTGTTGGGATGTAAAGTAGTCAATTACATATGTCATTCACATTGTTCTCATCCCTTCACATTCATACATTAGGGGTTTCACATGAATTTCATTTGTATATCAATCTTGTCTCCTTTCCTTTGCTTCAAACACATCTCTCATGGTATCCATGTTCTATTTCTCATTGATCACTCTCTTCATCCAATGATTTCCACATCATCTAGGCATTTTATTTCTCCAACTTATTTACCCATACCATACATCATTATTCCATTTTGGCTTACCTTCTTGCTATTCTACTTGGTGTTGTCTCATGTGTGCAGGGGACCTCATGACTCCTAAACGAAAGAGGGACACTGCTATTGTGCCTGCCATTCCTGCCACACACCGGGCGTCTCAGTTGGCTCATGAAGGGGCCAAGGGACATTCCCGGGGACGTCTTTTTAGCAGGAGAATCCTCGTAGAAAGGGACAAAACCGTTGAGGAAATGATGGCATATCAGGTGGAGACTAGATTCGAGAAGTTGGAGTGGTCCAACATGCTAGTTCTGCCTGAGTTTTACTATCCTACTTTGATTAGAGAATTCTACTCAATTACTGCTGTCAGAGGGAGATGATGGTGATCTCAGACTGTCCACAGTAGTAAAGGGGGTCTCCATCAGTTTTACCACTAAAGAATTGGGAATCATCCTTGACGTTTCGGCAGAAGGGAGAAAGGTTTACTATTCTGCGGACGGCCACCCAAACCAAAGCCTACGTCCTAAAGATAGCCAAGAGTTGTTCCAAGTGTTAACGAACAACATGTACAAGAAGAATAAGGATCTCTCCAAGTTTCCTCCTTGCCAGCGAGTCCTTACTTTCCTTACCAAAACAAATCTGGTTCCCTCCAAGGCAAGTAGCACACATCCTTCTCTGATGTCTACAGTATTGGCTCACTCCCTGTATACTGGCCAACCTATTTGTCTTCCTTATATAATCATGAAGCACATGGCCCGCACCGTTATGAATTCCACCCGAAGGCACGCACTGCCCTACAGTCGATTACTCACTTGGGTTTTCCTTTGCTTCGAAGTTGACCTTGATCAGGAACCCAAGAAGTCAAGCACTCAGGGGGCTACTGGATTCGACGCCCTGCGAGAATTGAATTTATACCCTATTTATGACAGTGTAGGGGGACCTATTCAGTAGGGTAAGGGAAAAGGAATCAAAGATGGTGAGGAAGGTGATAGTGAAGCAGATTCTGAGCTCAGAGGTCCCAAATCACTTGCAGCAGATACTTCAAAGGTCACAGTGGAAGGTGACGACTTATCAATGGTCATCAAGCAGCTTGGTGTGCAAGTGGCAGATGGCTTCAACAGAACCAGGAAGCAACAAAATGCCCAGGCTTGGTGTATGTCGGGCATGGGGCATGGAATAGACGACATCAATTTCTTCCTTGACAGTGGTGTTGGCGACAATGTCGACGATTAGCTCTGCTCTTCCCCAAAAAATCCTCAGGAATTATCTTATCAGTCCTCTTAGTCTCTTGCCCTTGAGGGGTAATTTGTGGAACTATTTCATTTTACTTTCCTTCAGCTTCTTGCATTTCTCTCTCTTTTTTTTTTTTTTATCAAACCTTGTGAACAATCTAGGAAAACTTTGGAAACCTTCAAAATCAATAGATGAATGTAGATCTTGCATAACTGCCATCAAGTGTCTTAGGTTGAACAGGTGAAATCTGGTGTTTTAGGTTGCGAGAGGGCATAGGCATGCCCAAACAGGGAATGATACAATCATGGTTGGGTTCAAAATCGGGGTTGAGCAGAATAGAATCACGGATGACAAATGGCAAAGAACACTAGTTGCCTCTATGAAAAATCAAAACCTTTAGAATAGTGGTATTTAGTGCTTATATATATATATATACATATATAATTTATTCCCTCTTTTAGATCATTGTGGATTATTATGGTTGGTGAAATTAATATAATATTGAGCATAATTATAACGTGTATATAACCGCCCAGTATCAATTTAAGACTCAACCAATCAATTATACAATTATAGCTTAGCAGCCTATGTTTCAAATCCTAATTCCATGTTGTCTATTATCATCTAAGTTCTTGTTTTCACTCCAATCAGTCTTCTTCCTATGTCTGCACACAATCAATTATGTTCTTGAGATTTTTACTTTAGAACCTATTTGTGGAGAGTAAATCAAATGGTTACGTTCAGACTGTGGTCGGTGCAGAACATCATTGCTCTGATACCACTCTATCACGCCCCTGTCCCGATGTAAGATATTTTGTCACATAGGGGTATGACTGGGACAATCACACATCATCCCAACACCTATCAGGATCGCAGATACAGTGTCCCGAGCCACAGTCCACCCTGTCATCACATTATGACAACAAAAAGGAACGTACAAAAGGGATAAACCGTTCCAATCACAAAGTTAGCAGAAGCAAAATTTAAATTAAATTATGTGGTATTATAGAGCATCGGTTCTCTAATGATAACACATATTACAGTTCTAACATAAGTAACCATTCATTACTCTCCCTATAAATAAATATACAGTTTATACATGATTGGGGATGCAGACAGGAAATTAAATAATAAATCATTGCCTCATAGGCGCAAATCCTTGGGTGTATATCTACATCCAAGCCCCGGTCATCAACTCCACTTGATTCGCATCCAACGGTGCCTGTTAAGAGGTCATCTACATATAAACTAAAAAGTGATTGTACAACGAGGTTAGCTACACTAGCTAGTGAGGGAGCAAAGGGGAATGCGCACACATCACACAATCAATATCAAATAGAATGATGCATGCTAATGTTAGATTCATTTTCCACCTAACACACAATTCTATCGGTCAAGTATATGTGTTTGAGTTTAAAAATTATACCGCAAGCGTACAGATCAATTGTAGCTACGGGTCGAACACGAGGAGATAAACGCCACTCTATTTAACTAACTTAAAAGTAATGCAAAGTGAACCAAATTAAAGTGTTAAATTAAACTAATGAAACTAATGAAAATTAATGCAACCTAACTCATAAGCATCTAACAAAATTAAGGGATTAAGTTGACGTCCTAACACATGAGCATCTAAGTTATCAAACTATCGTAAATTGGAAGGAATAACAAAAACGCAGCCACACTTCATAATCACATAAAAAGAAATAAGGGAATAAAAGTACATCCACATACCACAACCATATAAAAAAAATAAAAGACATAGAGGGACAAGAAGAAGAAGATAGAGAGAGATAGAGGAGAGGGAGAATGAGATTGAGAGTTTAGATAGTAAAACCTGGATGTGCTTGCATGAATGTAATTGAAACGCTTGAATATTTGCATAAACTTACCATGGCCTCCTCTTCTAAATCTTCAAGTCTTGTCATCAACTTAAGAACTTAGACTAGAAGGCTTAAAACCTAAACTAGAATTAAGAAATTACAACCCAATTGAAGACTTAAATTGAATTAAAGCATAAACTAAACCTATTACAACCATTAAATGAAAATCAAAAAGCAAACTAGAACTTAGAAAAGCCAAAAATCACAACTTAGAAGGAGAAGAAGAAAAAAAATTTTACTAAGTGAATGAACTAAAAATTACACTAAAAACTGAATTAAAATTGAACTAAAAATTGAACTAAAAAAACTAACTTCTTACAACCCAGAGGGCAAGGGGTATTTATAGGAGGAAGAGAGGGGAAGAGAGAAGAGGGAAGTGTAGGAGAAATATTCCCTAAGAAAAGAGAATATTCTCTTCTCCTTCCTCTTTTACAATGCCTTGAATCCTAAGAAAAAAAGGAAAAAAAATAGAAAGAAGAAGAAGAGAAGATTGTTTACATAGACTTTCTATTTCTAGAAAAGTAAACTTCCAATTCTAACAAGTGCTTCGTTTTCTTTGTAGATATCTTCTCCAAGCAATAAAATCAAAGATGCTTTGATTTTTCAACCTTCCATAGATGAGAAAATATCTTTCAAAATAAATCTATCCTAAATAGAATTTCAGAAGTGCCCTTGAGAAGTTGGAGGAGAGAGAGAGTAAGGGTAATGACTAGGATTCCTTCAAGAATAAATAAAATACTCATTCTATCCTTCAGAAAACGTGGAGCATGGGGTGCTTATATAGGCCTCACCATTGTGTTCCTTGCAAAAAATCACCCAAAATAGACCCAAATTTCGTCCAATTTGGAGTTCGGGAGCCCAAGATATCTCAAGTTGAAGTTGGACTGTCTAGAGCCCTACAAATAGAATCTTTCGGGTACAGGAAATATAACTTCTGGTTATTGCGTTAAGGCCCCTAGACTCTGAACTTTTGCTTCACTTTGTCTCCGGCCGACTGTCAATAATTATAAATAAACCCCTGTAGACCATTTTCGTGTTTCGTTACGGAAACGGCCGTAACTTCTTCGTTTCAACTCGGAATCATGTGCCATTTGAACCGTTACGAAGCTGACTCGATGGGCTACGCATCCAAGCCATTAACACCTCTAAACAGATTAAAAACATTTCCTTAGCATCATCTCCTCCATTTTCACAAGAATTCACCTAAAACCTGAAAAGCACAAGAAAGCACCGAGTAACTCTGTCCAATATGGTAAAATGTATGCTTTATGCCCTAAGATTTCACACATAAATGTGCTCATCAGATTCCCCCACACTTGAACGTTACTTGTCCTCAAGTAAAGCAAAAACAAAAACTAACTTAGAATGCAGAAAATCCTAACTCACTTTCGTAGGAATCACGGTTGCACTTAGCATGTGCAACAAGCCTTTAAACCCCTAGATTACCCCTAGTGGACGAGTTTTATCTCGTGGGTGTTTGCAGTGAATGTACACCCAAAATTCAATTGTAAATAAATGCTGCAAATTTTAATCATGGCATAAGTAGGACAGTGCACATAATCCCAAAAAGTGTTCAACTAAAGATCAAGGAGTCAAAGGTTCCCCCACACTTGAATTTTATCACCCCACATCAATTCAAGTAATAAGCATGTATCAAGATTAAGGGATCTCCTCATATTTTCTGAACACTACTCACCTTCAAGTAAACCACTCATAATATCAATGGAACCAAAGACTTAGGCTTTGAGTATTTTTTACCATACTTTCTTTTTCAGGCATTAAGGCAAAAGCTTTTTTTTTCTTTTTCAACAACAAACTTTTTTTCTACTCCACTACTGTTCCCTGAATGACATGGTGGAGCATACACCAGACACCCAAATACTTCGTAGCTTCACTTTTTGCATATATCCATAAGACATTGAGAATTTGATGCAAGAGTTTTTTTTTTTTTTGAGTTTCCTTCCAAGGAATTTCGATCAAGTCACCCTGCTTCACGAGGCACAGTGCCCTGTTTAGTCCCAAGGAATTTCACTTTCCTTTCTTTTCTTTTTTTTTTTTTTCTTTCATTCACTTTCATGTCTTGCCTTGCCACAAACAAATTGGTCTCAACTACTAATCAAAAGATCAAAGGGTCCATAAAATACATAGAGAAATCTAACCATCAAATGAAATAATGCTCATATTTTCCAATTCAATTACTCTTACCGGATACAAACTAACCACCGTCCTTGAAAAGGGATTTTTTTATTATTTCGAATGCTAGGACACCTAATTCCCCCTCTCTCTCATTTTGCAATCAAAGAGACATATGTACAAAACCAAACTATTGCCACAATCAAAATTCACCAATTAAGCCCAACATCCCCCCCACACTTAATTCATGCAGTGTCCTCGATGCATGCATAAAAGAAAAAAAAATAAGGACAAGGGAGGAGATGAAGGGGCTTACCAGATATAATCAACAAAGAGGATCATGAAGAGTCATGAGCTCTATAAAAAGTGCTAGGAGCAGTAATAGAAATCTCAATCCATGGCCAGTAAATGGAGAAATAGCTTCAGAACCAGAAAACATTCGACCATGAATTTTAGTAAAGCGAGAAATAATATGGAAGTTAAGCACAACTAAGAAATATCCAATAGAAAAATCTGTCCTCATGGGACAGTGAAAAATGAAGCCAATAAAACTTAAGCCATAAATCCTTCCCTTCTCTCCCATTTGCAATGTAGAACACCTATCATTCTTTGAAAAACCAACCAAAAAGGGATCACAATAAGCATAAAAAGGATTATGAATATCCTCATCTAAATAATCATAAAAAATTGGAGGTTTACTCAAATCAATCCTAGCAATACAACTATCCGCACTTTGCATAACTTGGTTTGCCAAATAAGGATCATGGAAATATGCTTGAAAGGCATCATGACTAACATTATTCTCCTCAATAAAATCGTCAAACCTAGGAGGTTTGGACAAATCAACATGTGAGACAATGGAATCCTCAAAATGACAATTATCTAAGTTTTTCAAAGAGAGAGGGGGAGATCGAATTTCCTGGGTTTCTATGTTATCATGAAAATCTGATTCTAAATCAATAAAAACACTAGGCTCACTAAAATAAAAAATTTTAGAAAAAAGTTGGACTTCCCCAGGTAGCTCATCAAATCTCGCTTCACTAATATCCTGAGGAGACTCAATCTCAACAAATAAATCATCATGAAAAGCAGCTGGTTGGGAATGACTCTCATTAACCTCAAATTGAGGTGGTGGACTTTCAATATTATTAAACTGGGGATGGGGCGGTTCAGGCTGACTAGGTAATGTACCCGTTTCCTCCTCTTGCACCATGGTTATCAGTTGAGAGAGTTGCTTCTCCATGGTATTTTGGCTTATTGTGAGAAGGTCTATGTATTTCTCAAGCTCATTCAGGTGGCCCATTGAGATTTAATGGAGGGTTGGGCATTGGAGGACCAAACTGACCATGATATTGAAAATTGGGTGGTCCAGCTTGGTTATTCCATTGATCCCACAAGAAATCGGGATGATCACTCTACCCCTGATTGTAAGTGCCAAAAGAGTCGTATTGAAATTGAGGACTCACATTCTCATCATCATAGCTACCCCCATAAAGATTAGGGCATCCTTCCATAACATGGATTGTCTGGGGATGTGACCAATCAAAATTTTTCGAAAGCCCATAGTTGGGTTGGGGAGCAAAATTGTACTGGGGTGGTGCAAAATTGTTCTCTATCTCACTACTTTTGGCTTCCCTAACCTATTTAAACATTTCCTCCAAAATCATGGTTGCCTTAGCATAAGTCTATCTTTCCCCCAAAGTCTTATAATGAAGTGTATCTCCCATTATTCTAAATTAACCACCTATCCCAAATTGAGGTCTCCCATACAAAAAAGTTTAAAGAGAATAAAAGACTAGAAAAAATACTAAAAACAAGAGGAAGCCCAAGGTAGATAGTGCATCTATCCCTCAGAAATCGAAACAATGGTTCCAAAGCTGTAAGGTTGCCATATAGGTTGACAGCAAGGGAACCCATATAGTCTTCACGAGCCACCTACGGGCGACTCCAAATGGATTCTGATATAGGGTGGAGGACTACTATACGTTTATGTTTCCAACGCTCTCACCATGTCACTTTCCTGTTATCAAGAGTGGTCACCTCCAAAGATAAGTCACATGCCAATCCAAACCACCCAACGAATCAAGGGGCACTAAGGTTGGCCGGGTTTGGGTATATGAAGGACTTTAGATTGGGCGCACACTATTTGAAACAGAAGAGAAACAAGAAGAGGTTTTCAAAAACTTTTTTTTTTTTTAAAAGAAAGAGGAGGAAGAGGAGAAAGAGAAGAAACTAAAGCACTTCGAATTACTTAAAAATAAAAAAAATAAAGTGGTCAATAATCTCCCCAGCAACGGCGCCAAAAACTTGATTGAGTTTAAAAATTATACCGTAAGCGTACAGGTCAATCGTAACTACGGGTCAAACACGAGGAGATATACGCCACTCTATTTAACTAACTTAAAAGTAATGCAAAGTGAACCAAATTAAAGTGTTAAATTAAACTAATGAAACTAATGAAAATTAATGCATCCTAACTCATAAGCATCTAACAAAATTAAGGAAATAAGTTGGCGTCCTAACACATGAGCATCTAAGTTATCAAATTATCGAAAATTGGAAGGAATAACAAAAACGCAGCCACACTTCATAATCACATAAAAAGAAATAAGAGAATAAAAGTGCATCCACATACCACAACCATATAAAAAAAATAAAAGAAATAGAGGGAGAAGAAGAAGAAGATAGAGAGAGATAGAGGAGAGGGAGAATGAGATTGAGAGTTTAGATAGTAAAATCTAGATGTGCTTGCATGAATGTAATTGAAACGCTTGAATATTTGCATAAACTTACCATGGCCTCCTCTTCTAAATCTTCAAGTCTTGTCATCAACTTAAGAACTTAGACTAGAAGGCTTAAAACCTAAACTAGAATTAAGAAATTACAACCCAATTGAAGACTTAAATTGAATTAAAGCATAAACTAAACCTATTACAACCATTAAATGAAAATCAAAAAGCAAACTAGAACTTAGAAAAGCCAAAAATCACAACTTAGAAGGAGAAGAAGAAAAGAAATTTTACTAAGTGAATGAACTAAAAATTACACTAAAAACTGAATTAAAATTGAACTAAAAATTGAACTAAAAAAACTAACTTCTTACAACCCAGAGGGCAAGGGGTATTTATAGGAGGAAGAGAGGGGAAGAGAGAAGAGGGAAGTGTAGGAGAAATATTCCCTAAGAAAAGATAATATTCTCTTCTCCTTCCTCTTTTACAATGCCTTGAATCCTAAGAAAAAAAGGAAAAAAAATAGAAAGAAGAAGAAGAGAAGATTGTTTACATAGACTTTCTATTTCTAGAAAAGTAAACTTCCAATTCTAACAAGTGCTTCTTTTTCTTTGTAGATATCTTCTCCAAGCAATAAAATCAAAGATGCTTTGATTTTTCAACCTTCCATAGATGAGAAAATATCTTTCAAAATAAATCTATCCCGAATAGAATTTCAGAAGTGCCCTTGAGAAGTTGGAGGAGAGAGAGAGTAAGGGTGATGACTAGGATTCCTTCAAGAATAAATAAAATACTCATTCTGTCCTTCAGAAAAGTGGAGCATGGGGTGCTTATATAGGCTCCCCATTGTGTTCCTTGCGAAAAATCACCCAAAATAGATCCAAATTTCATCCAATTTGGAGTTCGGGAGCCCAAGATATCTCAAGTTGAAGTTGGACTGTCTAGAGCCCTCCAAATGGAATCTTTCGGGTACTGGAAATATAACTTCTGGTTATAGGCCCCTAGAATCCGAACTTTTGCTTCACTTTGTCTCCGGCCGACTGTTAATAATTACAAATAAACCCCTGTAGACCATTTTCGTGCTTCTTTACGAAAACGGCCGTAACTTCTTCGTTTCAACTCGGAATCATGTGTCGTTTGAACCATTGCGAAGTTGACTCAATGGGCTACGCATCCAAGCCATTAACACCTCTAAATAGATTAAAAACATTTTCTTAGCATCATCTCCTCTATTTTCACAAGAATTCACCTAAAACCTGAAAACCACAAGAAAGCACCGAGTAACTCTGTCCAATGTGGTAAAATGTATGCTTTATGCCCTAAGATTTCACACATAAATGTGCTCATCAATATGCTACTATGATAATTTAGGAAACACTGAGGGTCACTTATCCTATCGCCCCAGTGAGTCCTCAATTATTACGAAGGGACCTGTGCCGATAGAAGCCATCATGACCACCCAGTGGCAAACCCCGATAGCCATCACTACCCCTGCCCTGGCCTCTCCCAGCTCCACAGACCACAGGTGCTTAGACTATCCAACTCATAAACCCCTGTTGGCAAGGGTTGTAGCATAAGGGAACAAGCATCCTAGCCACAGGTATACTATATGCAGGTCCTATCGTCCCGAGAGGTATTTCGGGTGCATCAACGTCCCATTCCATCTAGTACCCGAGTACCAGCACGGCATGACACATACAGTTCAGGATGACATACAATAATTTCCATAACTAAATAAATTGGGGTTCCAGTACCGGCACACCCGGCACCATAGTCCGATACAATAGTGAGCATTATACTATCACATTCATAACAGATCACAGTTAAATAAAATGCAATGCGTACCATGCTTATAAATATACCTAGCATGCTTATTATTAATAATTATATAATATTCAAACCCAACAAAGTCACCCAGAGCCCACTCACCAGGCATAGGTGTCACTGGACGTGATTGGCATGAATCTCCTCAGGCATCGGGTGTCATCCGGCGTGGTTCACATGAATCTCACCGGTGCACCAACCTAAACATACAAAGGAAATCATTAAAATAGGTATAGAAGGGTCCCATGCTAGGCCCCAATGGTTAAAACCAAGTTTCAACCAAGATAGCACGAGCGGACTCACGGGTGGTCTCACCAGAGATGAGTCCATCCCTGACTCCGTTCAGGCTAAAAGTGAAACCAGAGCGAGCGGACCCACGAGCGGTACTTCTTACTTGAGTCCGGTGGTTGATCTGTTCGACACCTGAGATAATCATAAAAGGGAGAAGATCCACGGGTGGATGTGTATCTTGGGTCCGCTCCTGCATCCGTTCGATTTCCTGAGACAGACCCGAGAGCAATAGGCCCCGGACGGAGGCAAACAAAGTGAATCCGTACCTTCGTTCGCTCAGGCCAACACACAAGGTTTAAACTAGGTGGACTGATGGGCGGTACCACGATAGATGGATTTGGTCGTTCGTTTGCTAATAGTCTCTTCTGAGATTTCAAGGAGTTTCAGCTCCAGCTTGGAGCTTGGAGCTCCTTAGCATCTCAAGGACAGGGGAGGGGTGTCTAAGCATCCCTAGGGTCACTAGTACCTAGGCTTGAGCTCATGGATTCAAGATCCACAAGGTTGGATCTCAATTTGGTCCAAAGAGATGGGTTTCAAAATCCAAAACCCAAGTTCACCAACAATGGTTGCAATAGCAGCACCAAGGGGTTCAAACCAGACCTAGGTCAGCTCTATTAGAGCTCCAACTAGGGACCGAGTTCTACCTTGAGTCCCAATGGAACTCTAGGTCAATCCAAGCTCAAGAGAACACCAAAACAAAGGGGAAAAAAATGGAGGAGAATCAGGTTTGAGGAGATTACCTTGGTGAGGTCCTCCCATGGAGGGGTGGAGTCCAAGGCTAGGTAGGTGAGCCTTCATGCTCTCCTCCCTTCCTTTCCATCTCTTCTCCTTCACCTTCTTCTTCCTTCTTGGTCCGGTCAGCAAGAGAAGGAGATGTGGGGCAGCTAGCCATTTTGGCATAGCTCCCATCTTCTTCCCTTCCCCTCTCATTCCTCTTCCACTCCTACTTCTTCCCTCTTTCTTCCTCCTTCTCCTTCTCTTGTCTCTTCTCCTCCACGATTTTGGGGAGGGGGAGAGATAAGGGAAATAAAGGGATTCTTTTAGTTTTAAGGGGGTAGAAGGGACCTTAGGGAGTGTTTGGTTAGGGGTCTTTAGGACGTGGTTGGGTCTTTAGGCTTAAATGGGTTTTGGGTTAGACATTAGGCCATGTTTGGTCCAAGTCTTGGGCCTTAGGTCCATTTAGTTAGTTAGGGTCTATTTGGGTTGGGTCCAAGCCCCACTTAGACCTATTAGCCCTTAGGTCTTGTTTGGTTTAGGCTAGGGTGTATAAAACCATTAATTACCTAAGTTAGGCCTTGTGGGCCCCACTTTATGGTCCAAATAACCAATCCATGGCGAGGGTAGGGGCTCATATGGTCCAAGAGTCCAATTAGGGTATTCGGGACACGGGTATGTGGGTCCCACAAGAAAATAACCCAGAAATGCTGATGACAGCACGGGCGGATCCTCGAGCGGATTCAGTAAGAGTGAGTCCGTTCGTGACTCCGGTGCTGCTGTCATGGCCCAAACTTCAAGGAAAATGGCTGGGCTTTGGCCCACACTTCCAAGTCTTCGAGGGGGTTCTCATCATAGTATTTCCAGTTCAAGGTTATCAGGGTTGACTATGGTCATAAGGCATTACCCATTTGGTAAAGTCTTAACTGCCCTGGGTATAAGGGAATATCTGGGGTGCGGGTGTAACACAAACGCTACCCTGTGGAGGGTCAACTCTCGCCTTGAGAAAGAACTCAACTGCTACAAGTCGGTTGAAAGTTGAGAGAAGGATCTGCTGGAAAGGTTGGACTTTGCTCGAGATATTGTAGACGATGTTGTTGACTATCTCTGGGTGGAGAAATACGCTGCAGCGAACCTCACCATCGAATATCTCATAAAGTTGGCAATCTTCCAGCGCTTTTACGAAGATAAGGCTTTAGAGGGGGCCTAGCGTCTATATAATAAAGTAAAGAAAGCTGCTCCACACTTTAAGTAGGGGAAGATCAATTTGGGGTTTGATCCGAGAATTCCCGTGTAAGAGGTGAGGTTGGATCCATCTTCTATCTCGGTGCCCTTTTTTTCTCCTCCCAAGAATGTTCTAGGACCACTGCCCCCCAATCCTCAGCATCCCAAGCACCTATACTTGTAACTGATTCATTGTATTTGGCCAGGCAGCAATAGCTGGTATACTTTATTTATGAAATTTTTATCCCTTTGATGCTCAATACTTGTCTGGCTCCTAATACTCAGTTCTCTACCTTGGTTTGGTGGAACCATTTCTTCTTGCGGTGCATGTCCCCTTTTGCGACGAGAGTCAACTTTGGGTTAAGAGATCTTTTAGATGATCTAGTTTGTAATTTCCCATGCAGAACATTTATTATCTGAGCCCCTTTTAACGCTTTGTTTACTACGCCATTAATGAGACTTAAACAGAAGCTGAACTGTTGCCTCCCTTCTTAAACCTTTTCACATATTTTGAAAAGCATAGGTGCAATGGGGGCCTACCGCGTGGCCCCTGGTACTTACTTCTCTTAAATCCAGGATATTGCCTCCTGCCTTTTGGGATTCTCTTTTGATATGGACCGTCCCATTCCTTCGTAAATAGTACTTCTTCCCTCTTCCTTCCTTACCATTCTCTGCTTCTTTCCTTTAGAGTGAAGCTATGGACTTTCTCTGTGGGTTTCTTCCTTGCATTTCTCTAGAAGCCCTCTTATTTCTTTGGTGTTGTGACTGCCGTTGCTTCTATAACTACATCGGGTGCCTATTTTTGGATGCTCTCCTTCTGCTTGGTGAAGTTGTTTTCAGCTCTGATCTTTAATCGACATTTTCCCTTACAGCTTCGACCTTCAATCGACACACAGTGTCTTTTGTAGTTCCAAGCTGGTGGGCTACCTCTTCGTGTGGTGTGCCCTTGCCAATGCTTGGAGTGGTCATGCTACCACGGAGAGTATGGGAGTTTTGAGGGGGCTGTTTCCTGCCTTCCCCAACCTCCTCAGAGTTCGAGGAAGGCAGATTTTGCACAAGCAGTGCACTGGAGGACCAAACCTGGTGCCTTCTTTGTCATCTTCAACCTCCTTGTCTTTGGCAGGGGTAGGAGGCCGCCTATGGGATCCATTCCGTCTTCAGAGGAGCTCAAACATGTCGGTATGGTGATTCCCATTTGGCGAAGCAGCCTCCCAAGGCTTCTCGGGGTCGCGTTGGGCCACAGGGTGGAGCATCATGAATTTCTGGGTTGATCATAACCCACATGGCGTCCTTTTTGTTTCTTCTCCTGTCTCATGCTTCTTAACCCCTGCATCCCTCATCCCTCAGACCTCCTTTTTGGCGAGTCAAGGCAACCCTCTTCGTGCTCGTGGTTTAGGCGCACCTCGCACTTATTTCACTGTCATTGTACGGGAGAAGCATTCACCTATAGCCGAGCATGCTTGATACTTCTTTGCCAAATTTTGTACAACTTTTAGTTCTTATTCCAACATTAGTAAAAACGATCATGTATTTGCTATACAACTCGGTATTTGTCAATAAAGAACTTTCTACTATTTGACTTGTTCCTTCTATTTTTCTTTTACTTTGGGTCCCTTATTTCACTTGGCGTAAACTTCTCTCCGTGGTCGGCTGATCATGTAACCCCTAGTAGTGTGGCTTTCGATCTCATGGTCGGAAAACCGTTAACTGTGGAACTCCACTATGGTATAACTCACCACCATGGTCAATTGACCTTTGATTATTTTTGTGGAACGCCACTATGGTGCAACTCACCATTATGGTCGGATGATCATTGTTTATTTTTGTGGAACGCCACTATGGTGCAACTCACCATTATGGTCGGATGACCATTGATTATTTTTATAGAACGCCACTATGGTACAACTCACCATTATGGTCGGATGACCATTGTTTATTTTTATGGAACGCCACTATGGTGCAACTCCCTATTATGGTCGGATGACCATTGATTATTTTTGTAGAACGCCACTATGGTGCAACTCACCATTATGGTCAGATGACCATTGTTTATTTTTGTGGAACGCCACTATGATGCAACTCACCATTATGGTAGGATGACCATTGTTTATTTTTGTGGAACGCCACTATGGTGCAACTCCCCATTATGGTCGGATGACCATTGATTATTTTTGTAGAACGCCACTATGGTGCAACTCACCATTATGGTCAGATGACCATTATTTATTTTTGTGGAACGCCACTATGATGCAACTCACCATTATGGTCGGATGACCATTGTTTATTTTTGTGGAACGCCCTATGGTGCAACTCACCATTATGGTCGGATGACCATTATTTGTTTTTATGGAACACCACTATGGTGCAACTCACCATTATGGTCGGATGACCATTATTTGTTTTTGTTAATTTTGCACATCAATAATAACATGCGAAACTTGCTTATAAAATGAATCAATGCTCCCAATAATGAAGAGCAAATATTGATGCCTTTATTGAACGTAGTAATATGAGCATTTGAAACAATCCAAGGTTGATTTAAAACAAACGAGGATTGACCTTTACTGATAGAATTTTCTCAAATTTTCTGAGTTCCAAGACCGTGGTATGGGTATCCCCTCTAAAGTCTTCAAATGGTAAGCTCCTGGCACCACTTGTTTGAAGATTCTGTATGGTCCTTCCCAATTGGGTGCTAGCTTTCCCATGGCTCTTGGATCAGAGACTTCTACTTTGCGAAGTACAGGATCTCCTTGGTGAAACATTCTTGGCTTCACCTTTGCATTATAATGGTGTGTTGTCTACTGTTGGTGCACGACATTCTTTACACATGCTGTTTCTCAGATTTCCCCCAACAGGTCCAAATTTGCTCTTTATTCTTCCGCATTAGCTTCTTGATCATAGAGTTGTACCCTCAGTGAAGTCTCTCCTATTTCCACAGGGTCATTGCCTCGGCTCCATATGTCAACATAAATGGTGTTTCGCCTATTGCTAGTCTGGTAGTGGTTCGGTATGCCCATAAAATGCTCGGCAGCTCCTCAACCCAGAATCCTTTGGCTGTCTCCAACTTCTTTTTGATCCCATCCAGCAGGATTTTGTTCTTGGCTTCTGCCAAGCCATTAGATTGGGGATGGGCCACCGAGGTGTTACGTAGTTGAATCTCATACTGATCACTGAATTCCTTAAACTTTTGCTCAAATTGCTTTCCATTATCCGTGATAAGGGTTCTCAAAATTTCATATCTGTATATAACGAAATGGAGGAAGAACCTCCACACCTTCGCAGCTGAGATTAATGCCAATGCCTCTGCCTCCACCCATTTGATGAAGTAATCAACTGTAACCACCACAAATTGTCTACCTCTCGACGCCTTTGGGAATGGACCCAGAATGTCCATCCCCCACTGTACAAAAGGTAATGGACTAGAGATGGAAGTGAGCTCTGTTGTCGATTGACGTGTGATCAGCGCGAAGGTTTGGCATTTAATGCATTTGCATACAAAACTCATTGCTTCCTTTCGTAAATATGGCCAAAAATACCCTTGTTTGATGACCTTGTGAGCCAATGCTATGCCCCCCAAGTGTTGTCCGCAAATGCCTGTATGGATTTCCCTAAGAATGTACTCTGCTTCGGATGGCCTGAGGCATTTCAAGTAGGGCATGGCGTAATCCTTCTTGTATAGTACTCCTCCGATCATTGTGTACTGTGCTGCTCTCATCCTTATCTTTTTGGCTTCTTCTTTATTTGTTGGGAGTGTGCCCCCTTGGAGATAGGCTATGAGGGGGTCCATCCAGCAAGGCTTAACTTCAATAGGGAGTATGTCCTTGGTTTCTTCTAAACTTGGTACGCCAAAAACATCTATGTAGACCATTCGGCCTAGGTCTTGAGACTCCCAGGTGGCTAGCCTAGAGAGTGCATCGGTGGAGGCATTCTGTGCTCGGGGCACCTGTAATATTTGAAAGTAAGAAAAACCCATCAATTAGGTGGCGTACCTTTCCTAGATATTACGCCATGCGCGATTCCTTCACTTCATATTCTCCATTCACTTGGTTAACCACTAACTGAGAATCGTTGTGCACAGTGATGTTCTTTATCATCAGACTCTTTCTTTATCATTAGACTCTTTGTCAGATTTAAGCCAACAATTAGGGCTACATACTCTACTCCATTATTCGTGGTTTGGGACTCAAATCTTAGCTTGTATTGCACTAAGAACCCTCCTAGACTTGTCAATATTAGGCCTGCACCACATACGTTGCTGCTGGATGAGCCATCCACATATAGAATCAAAGATTCCGCTAACTCCGTAGCACCATCCTCTAGTGCCACCCCATCATCTGGTAAAGTGCACTCAACGATGAAGTCCACGAGTGCCTGAGCCTTGATGGCAGTACGGGGCTTATATTAGATGTCAAATTCTCCAAGTTCCACCGACCATGCCACCAGTCATCTGGAATGGTCGTGTTTGTCCAGAATTTTCTTCAAAGGCTGGTTCGTTATTACCTCTATAGTATAGGTTTGAAAGTATGGTCTAAGGTTTCGCGCGGCCATTACCAGAGCATAAGCTACTTCTTGACATTGTTGTACCTGGTTTCTGCATCTAAGAGCACCTTGCTGATATAGTAAATTGGCCTTTGCACCTGACCATTTCCTCGGATTAATACCGCGCTCACTACAACCATAGTAATGGCTAAATAGAGCTGAAGAGTGTCCCCTGGTTCCGACTTGGTCAAGAGTGGTGGGTTGGTCAAATACTTTTTCAATTTCGCAAACGCTATTTGACATTCTTTCGTCCATTCAAAAGTTAGCCTAGTTCCCGTTGCCTGTCTCTCCCGAGCTCTATTTTTCAATGCCTTAAAGAAGGGGAGGCAACGATCTCCAGAAGCCGAGACAAACCTCCCGAGTGCCGCTACTCTCCCTGTTAGCTCTTGTAGGTCCTTGACTATGCCCGGTGGTCGCATTTCTAGTATAGCTTTGATTTTGGCCGGATTGGCCTCTATTCCCCTTTTCAAGACCATAAAATCGAGGAACTTCCCCGAGGTAACCCTGAAAGCACACTTGGCCGGATTCAACTTCATTTTGCTTTTCCTCAAAACTTAGAATGCCTCCTCTAGGCCGGTGACATGGTTTGATGCCTTCAAACTTTTTACTAACATATCATCTACATAGACATCCATATTGCGCCCTATTTGACCTTTAAAGATGTGATTCACCAAACGTTGATAGGTGGCTCCTGCATTTTTCAATCCAAAGGGCATATAGGTGTAACAGTATGTATCCCTTCCGGCGATGAAGGAAGTCTTCAAGATATCCGACTCATACATCCTAATCTGATTATACCCAGAATAGGCGTCCATGAAACTTAACATTTCATGTCTGGCCGTTGCAATTATTAGTAAGTCAATATGAGTCAAAGGGTAGTAGTATTTAGGGCATGCTTTATTCAAATCAGTGAAATCGATACACATCCGCCATTTGCCGTTAGGCTTGGGCACCATTACAACATTGGAAAGCCATTCTGGGTAGATTGACTCTTCTATGAACCCTGCTTCTAGTAGCTTGATCACCTGTTCAATCACCTTCTCTTGTCGCTCTGGGGCAAAGGTCCTTTTCTTCTGGAAAATCGGCTTGGAGGTAGGATATACATTAAGCCTATGTTCGGCCAGCTCCCGATCTACTTCGGGCATGTCTGATGCTGACCATGCGAATATATCAGCGTTGGTCCTCAAGATATCTACAAGGCTGTTCCTCTGCTTGCCGCTCAGGCCTGCTCCAATTTGCATGGTACGGCTCCCATCTCCTTCAACGATTTCTATGGGGACCGAATCCTCCGCTGGTTCCATTCTTTCATGTACGGGGTTGTCCTAATCACACTCCAAGTTAATTAGGAGCGTCTAAGGTTCCTTATCCTTGGCCCTCAAGTAACCCTCATAGCATTTTTGAGAAGTTATCTGGCTTCCTCGGCATTCCCCGACTCCCTGATCGATAGGGAACTTCAGCATCTCGGGTTTCAAGTGCATTTTTTCAAACGCGTCATAGTACAGGATGTCAACCGAGCTTCCATTATCCACAAGGACCCTGGCCATTGTACAGTTGGCAATAGTCATTTTGATTACCAAGGCATCATCTTGGGGAGATTGTATGTCGGATAAATCTTCATCCGAGAACGTGATCTAATGGTCGGTCCTTCTCCTCTTGCCGGGCACTTCCGTTTGGAACACTCTCCGAGCATGATTCTTTCTAGAGTTGGAGGAATCACCTCCCAGCCCCGGGGCCCTATATATTATGGCAATTTCTCTGAGCGGGGCATTCTCGATATGTCGTTTCCCCTTGCCCGGTCTTCCCTATCCAACCAAGTAGGTGATTTGGCCTTTTCCTCGGACTCCCGGGAACAATATTCCTGCCTCCTTTCATTACCATCTTTCTTGACAAATCGGCTCAAATGGTCCCTCTGAATGAGGGCTTCGATCTCATCCTTCAACTGCCTACAATCCTCGGTATCGTGACCATGGTCTTGATGAAATCTATAGTAGTTGCCCTTGTTACGTTCGTGCGCGGGTTTGACCATCTTGGTAGGCTAACGTAAGGTCACCTGGTCCTTTATCTCATTCAAGATGTACGCCCGGTTGTGTGTGAGGACCGTGTAAACCGGCTCTAGGCCTGCCTCGTTCTTAGTAACCCAAGCCTTGTCATCTCTCTTCCTCTTCCCCTCCTTCGGCTCTCTGCCATGCCTCGAGCCGTTCTCCCCCACCTGGGCATCTTTCTTTTCTTAACTTTTCTTCTCGGGTTTGCCTTCTTTTTCTTGTTTAGTTGCAAGAACTTCGGCTAGGTTGATGTGGTTTTTGCAGCGTGAGAAGAGTTCATACATGTCCGTCGGCTCGTCCATGATCAGGGACCTCTTTAACTCGACATCCCTGATGCCACTATGCAGAGCCTGAAACTTCACGATCTAGTCTAAGTTTTGCACCTCCAGTGCCTCCTTGTTGAATCTCGTGAGAAAGTCTCTGATAGACTCATCAGGGCGCTGCTTTATACCTAAGAGATTGGCGGCTGTTTTCTTGTGGACTTTGCTACTCAAGAAGTGGGCAAGGAAAGCAAGCCCAAGCTCCACGAAGTTGGTCAAGGAGCGTGGCCGGAGGCACGAGAACCATTGTCTCGCTGCCCCCTTTAAGGTAAAGGGAAATGCCCTACACATTATGGCATCCGAGGCGCCTTGAAAGAACATCAACGACTTGAAAGTTTCAAGGTGATCTTCTGGATCTGCCGTGTCTGCATACTGTTTGATCGCAGGCATCTTGAATCCTTTCGGCAGAGGTTTCGCTCGAATCTCGTTGGTAAAGGCCAGATTGGTAATGAAGTGGAAGTTGTGATTTAGGGCTAGGTTCTTTCCTCTCATGACCTCCTAAATTTGATCTTGCAGCTCCAACACTTTGTCGTTTAAAACCTGTTCGACCTTGGTCATCTAGGAACCTTGGTGCATGTTGTTCCCTTGGACCCCTTTATCCTTCTGTCTGGTATTGTTCGCGCTGCTGTGGTTCTCGCTATGCTTAAGGGAAGGGGTTCTTTCACTCGCCTATAGTGGACATGGTGGTATCGGAATTCCTTGTAGGAAATCACATTGCAGCTCTACCATCTGATCCATCTTGTCCCGCCATCGAGCCTGCAGTGCCTTGCATTGTTCCACCATTACGTACCGAGGTGGGTCTCCAGGGAGTCTTGGCTGAGACTCCTATTGTTGGGATTCATTCACCTCTAGGATTGGATCATCTGCTTCATGGTGAGATCCTGCCGGTCTGCCTAGAGCTCCTCCTTGAGGAACGGCAGGAGCAGCGGCCGCCGTAGCGGCGGTAACGGCCCTAGAAATCTTCGATTGATTCTGGGTGTTGGTCATGGTGGAATCCTCGCAGGGTTTTATTCTTTGTTCCCACAAACGGTGTCAAAGAATGTTGCACAAAGAATGATGCTCGAGGAAAATCCTCAAACACTGCATCTTTCAAGCTAGCTTGGACTAGAAAAGACTATGGAGAACGAAGATTACTCTTTAGTGTTTCTTGATTTCTATATTGATCAAAAGAATGCCTTTGCATGGGTGCAAGGACCCTTATTTATACAGGTTTCTTCCCAATCCCCTTTTTCTGATCCTCCTTGGATTCGCTAGAGGGCTTTCCTTCCTAGTAAGGTGGTCCCCTATGCTCGGATTAGGAAACCCTTCCAAGAAGAGGAATCCCCTCCTCAGGTTTCGGGATCTAGGATCTTCTCGCACGTAAATTACGGTTATCGGCCTTCATCCACTAGGAAATACTAAACTGATTTTGCTGATGTGTCTAGACCAGTACAACCATTTTGTTAGTGGTCTGCCCTATTCCGGTTGTGGCTCGGTCACTTATACTCCGGATCATTCCATGTGTCATACCCAGATTGGGTAGGTAAATTGTGGTGTATCATTTGCCCCCTACTCCCCTTACCTAGAATGAGGTATGGGGAGAATTATCCATTCGTCACGTGCAGAGGCGCTTCTGGTTGTATGCTCGGTTATCTGCAATCTTTGCTTGTTATTATGTCTCGATGGTAATCAGTTTAATGCTCGGCAGAGCCGAGTACCAATCATAATTCATTTTCCTTTTTGAATTGCATTTCTCATTTGGACGACTTTACCCCTGAGAGTCTTCATAATCGCGCCACCATTCGTCGTTGTTTGTGCATGGGTCCAAAATATCTTTCGAATTTTACGTCTTTTGAGGAAAGTTGAGAGGATGTCATATAGTTCGAATTTAAATTTCTTGCTTTCTCGGTGCTTTCCTTGTCGAGGTAGCTTACTTCATCCTCAAAGCACACGCTTTTTCATCTTTTCCTTTCATCTTGACCGTTCAAACAAAATCGCTGGTTAGATCAGGAGTCTTGGTTATTTTCTCCCAAGGGTATAAAGTGTTCTAACTTCCAGTGGCTTCTCTTCTCCATCGTCTTCAAGTTCCCTTGCTTGAAAATCTCTCAACTCTTTGACTTCACTTCATCTCTGAAGCTATCCCACTCTGCATCTCTTTTTCCTTCAACTACATATTCCTTGCTCAAGTAAGTTCCTTTTCCTTTACTCTTCAGTTGATTTCTTTCTCCTCTCTTCTGCCCAGAGCTCCTCCCTAAGCGACGGCAGGAGCAGCAACCGCCGCTGCGACGACAGCGATCCTAGAAATCTTCTATTGATTCTAGGTGTTGATCATGGTGGAATCCTTGCAGGTTTTTATTCTTCGTTCCCATAGGCGGCGCCAAAGAATGATGCTCGAGGAAAATCCCCAAGCACTGCAACTTTCAAGCTAGCCTGGGCTAGAAAAGATTATGGAGAACAAAGACTACTCTTTAGTGTTTCTTGACTTCTATATTGATCAAAAGAATGTCTTTACATAGGTGCAAGAACCCTTATTTATACAAGTTTCTTCCCAATCCCCTTTCTCTGATCCTCCTTGGATTCGCCAGAGGGCTATCCTTCCTGGTAAGGTGGTCCCTCTATGCTCGGATTAGGAAACCCTTCCAAGAAGAGGAATCCCCTCCTCAGATCTCGGGATCTGGGATCTTCTCGCACATAAATTACGGTTATCGACCTTCATCCACTAGGAAATGCTCAATTAATCTTGATGACGTATCTAAACCAATGCAACAGTTTTGTTTGTGATCTGCCCTATCCCGGTCGTGGCTCGGTCACTTATAGTCCGGATCATTCCACGTGTCACGCCCTGATTGGGTGGGTAAATTGTGGTGTATCAATGTAAAACCCATTCAAGTGTTGAAGCGGTTGATTCCTAGAGCTGCTCAGGTGTGGAAGAGTTATCAGAAGGAAGAACTTCATTTGTGGTTCTAAGGTAATCCGTTTTCCTTCCAGATTAAATTATAATTTTTATATGGTGATTACGATGCAAGAGATACCAATCTAATTTTTCCTGCATTTTCAGGTTTCCACCTTCAATCAAAAGGCAATTTGTCAATCGAGAGGTCTGAGCAAGTGCAGAAATTTTCTCTTAAGAATGCTCCCTAAAGCAAGTGCTTGTTTTGAGAGGAACCTTAAGAGTTTTTTATGGTAAGCATAGAGTCAACTCCACGCTTTTGAAACTGATCTGAGTCGCCCTTAAGTTCATCATTCAGAAGGGCTGCATCTTAAGTTCATCATTCAGTGTGTACCCATTTAAATATATCAACTCCCACTGCATGCTGAATATACCACAAAGCACCCACTAAAGAGCCAATAAATATATATATTGTTTCTAGGGTTATCATGATCATCATTCCCATCCTAAAAGAGGGTCCAAATGTTGAAATAAAATGAAAATGTTGCTTAGCTGACATTGAAACAGGCATTCATGAGTGGTTAAATTAAGGTCAATTTAAAAACAATTTGAAACAAGTGAAATTTGTACAGATGCATGAGGTCACAGCTACAGAATGAATTCCAAAAGTGTGTTCTTTGAATAGCAGCAACATTTTCCATGTACTGTAGCAATCAAGCAAATAGATTTTCAGTTATAAACTTATAATCCTAAATTGAACAAGATTATGGTTGAATGAATAGAGTCTTTTATTTTGGAATCTAAAATTGGAAACAAAGTTCATCTGAAATACAAGAACATAAGTTAACAGGAATTATATTATGTTTCAGAATCTGCAAACTAAGCCAGAGTGAACTGAATTTTCTACATCTGAGCAGCAGATCCAATGTGCTCCTAGCTTCATTTAGCTTAATGCATAAAGAAAATGCTGAAACTAACACCTAACAATTGGTATTTTGGTCGATACATGGGGATAAGGAAGGGTATTTTGGATATCTGTCATGTAGAACAACAATGTTAGCTTATCTGTGACCAAATTCATTCTCAGACCACTTTTCTCTTTGTGGTTCTCATCACATCAGTACCTGCAAATGATGCTTCACATGGATCTGAACATTTTGGACATGTCTTTTTCATCTACCTCACCCACCATTTGATACTTAAGTTGGTCTAATTAGTCTTTCCCAGTTCTAAGCCTGCTTGTGGCCCTATTGGTTATCTGAGCCACTTGCCCAACTCTTCCTAATATAATCATCAATTAGCTGTGCAATGAAAGACTTAACTGTAGCTGCTTTGGCCAAGCTAAGTAAAACAAGAAACCATAAGTTTCCAATTGCCTACTCATATTACAATACAATTTTGATTTTTGATCCACAACCATGTACAAAGATTATTAGGAGCAAGTAAGAATTTTAGGAATTTAAAAATAACATAAAACAAATTAAAAGGGATGCTGCTGTTAGTCATGAAAAACATTAAAACAATTAAGATAGTATTACTTCGTAAAGTAAAGCCTGAGGATACATAATTTTTTTTCATAAGCTCTATATAAAGGCTCTGTATATACAGATGAAGATCTTAAACAGACTTTTGGCCACTTAAAAATCATTGCATTCAAAGGAAAGCAAGAAGCCAAAAATTCAGATAAAAATGATTGTCATCAGACCCAGTTAAGCAATATCTTGCAGAATTTGAGAATGGCAGTAAACTGCATTATTGAAGGCCATATACAAGCAATGCTCCAACTCCAGAGATCCCAACCACTAGCCCAATCATAACCCCAATTGGAGGCAACACACCACCGATTGGCTTTCCGGTGTCTACGTCATATCGTACAAATCGCTTCTTTGGTGCTTGACATTGTGGGCATCCATATGAATCCGGCTGCAAAAGTAGCCAAAAACACACTTAGAAGGCTCTGCATCCAACTATTGTCTTGCTCTGATAGATACTGTTAATCGAAGCAATTGGGACAGAAATTAAGTATTAGGTGCCACCTCACAACTTTTTTTTTTTTTTTTTTTGTAGAAAGGTACTTATTCATTGAAACGTGAAGAACACATAGTTAATGTTCATTAAAACGATAACTTGTTACACTGTGCCAAACTGCCAGTAGATTTTGAGGTTTAGTATATGTAGAGTTGTGTAAATGATATTCCACATAAAATAAGCACTGGTTGACAGCTGAATCAAAATTTGGGAAAATTTGTTTAGAAGCTCAATGTTCTTTCTCTTTTTTTTTTTTTTTTTTTTAAAGGTAAGATTGTGATTGGTTTCCCCAAGAATAGAATTACAGGTTTAACATTTAAAAAGCCACAAAAGTGACTACTGAGATGAACTTTGACTAGCATGTGAATATTGTTGCGTCAAGAAACCGTCAAGGGGATCCTTTTGCAAGGTAGCCTGCACAAAGGAATAGGATAAGCACAAGAGAGCGCCGGTCTTCTCCAGCGGGGGACCCTCCGATAAAACAATAATCGTCAAGATGTCCTTTGTTATGGTTTATATATGAATATATATAGTGTAGGTTGTAGGTAGAGGCTATTATGGAGAGTCCTGTTGTTGGAGTCTTCTATCCATGGTAGGAGAGTCAATCATGGGGTCCCTTGGGGACTGACTCCTGATTAGTAGGAGTCGTGGGCGCCATTCTTGCAGTTTCCTTATAGGAGTGTGTCATTAATTGTCAGCGGTGAGTTTGGATTGCATTGATCCACTTCCCACGTGATAGATTACGCCGTTTAATAATCAAACTCTTAGATGGAGCAGGCATGGGTATGGCCTGATGGGCTTATATTCGTCAGGCCATTCTTGGCTATGATGATGTGGCATGGTACCATTGGGTGGCTATATTTAGGTATATCAAGTACAATCAACTTTTTCTATACATCATTACAGAAGATTTTTTTAATGCTTGCATTCAACATTTGGTGATCCAAATTGTGTTCCTTTCCTTGTTTTCTTTTCTTTTAAATTAAGAAGATATATGGATTACGTTTGCTGCATCAGAGAAAACTATTTACCAGTGTCTTGTTACGATGGTTACACACGTCTCAGCTGCTAAGTATGAGATCGAAAAATTTGACGAGCGAAACAACTTCAGCCTGTGGCGTATCAAAACGAAAGCTGCGATTGTTACACAAAGGTTGTACAAGGCTTAAAAGGGTAAAGAAAAGTTACTTGCAAGTCTGCAAAAAGCAGACAAGGAAGACTTGCTGGCAAGGGCTCATAGTGCTTTACAGTTCAGCTTGACGGACGAGGTGTTGCGAGAAGTTGCAGATAAAGAGACGGCTTCTGGTCTATAGAAGAAATTGGAGAATTTGTACCTGCACAAATATCTCACAAACCGGTTGTACCTGAAGCAACGGTTATACACCTTGCGGATGAAAGAAGATTCACAAATAAATGAGCACCTTGACGAGTTCAATAAAATCATTATGGACTTGAAAAATGTTGATATTGAAATAGTGATGAGGACTAAGCCTGAATTGTGCTATGTTCTCTACCTCACAAATACGAGCATTTCGTTGATACTCTACTCTATGGAAACTATACTATTTCTATAGACGATGTTAAAGCCTCCCTGAACTCTTAAGGAGTTGAGAATGAGAGAATCTGAAAATGGAATAGAAAATTTGGCAAAGGGTCTAGTTGTGAGAGGTAGAGACAAAGCAAGACGTTAAGAAACAAAGGTCACTCAAAATCCAAGTCTAGAAAAATTAAGTGTTACCATTGTCACAAGGACATTTCAGAAAAGACTGTCCAGAGAGAAAAGCTATAAGAGACAAAGGTAAAGCCTCTACAAGTGCTGAAGCCTCTACAAGTGTTGAAGCAGCTGTCGTAGAGGAGAATTCTGATGTTGCAGAAAATGTCTTGTCTGTGACCACTGGCAATTCGGAAAATGAATGGATTCTTGATTCGGCTTGTTCTTTTTACATAAGTCCTAAGAAAGATTGGTTTACCACCTATCAATCAACTAATGGGGGCACTATCTTGATGGAAAATGATATGGCTTGCAAAATTATAGGTGTAGGAACAATTAGAATCAAGATGCATAACGGTGTTGAGAGGACTTTGACAGATGTGTGACATGCTCCAGAATTGAAGAAAAATCTTATCTTTGGGAACTCTCGACTCCAAAGCCTACAAATATTCATCTGCAGGGGGAGTTCTCAAAGTCTACAAGGGTACTCTGGTCTTGATGAAGGGGCAACTGACCAACGGCCTCTACCACCTTCAAGATAACACTGTATCAGGTATTGCATCAATTTCTGAGTCAAGAAACTCAGAAAGTGATACCACTCAATTATGGCATATGCGGATTAGGCATATGAGTGAACGGGGCATGACGATTCTAAGCAAACAAGGTTTGTTGTGTAGTCAAAGCACCGGAAAGCTGGACTTCTGTGAGCATTGTGTCTTCGGTAAACAGTGCAGAGTCAAGTTCAACATGGCGGTCCAGATGACCAAAGGTATAGTGGATTACATCCACTCAGACCTTTGAGGTCCCACTCGTGTACAATCAAAGGGTGGCTATCGATATCTCTTGACCTTTATCGATGATTTTTCGAGAAAGGTTTGGGTGTATTTCTTGAAGCACAAAAATGATGTCTTTGTCAACTTCAAGCAATGGAAGGCATTGATTAAGAAGCAGACTAGGAAGCAAATCAAGCATCTGAGAATCGACAACGGCATGAATTTTGTGAAAATGAGTTCAACAAGTTCTACAAGAATGAAGGCATAATAAGACATCGCACTGTGGTAAAAACACCACAACAGAATGGAATTGCAGAACGGATGACAAAACTCTCTTAGAGAGGGGGCGTTGCATGTGCTCAAACGTTGGTCTCTCTTAAGGACTTTTGGGCTAAAACAATTAATACTGCTTGTTATTTGGTGAATAGGTCTCCATCAACTACAAGACTTGATGTAGATTGAAGCCCAAAGAAGAAAATAGCAAAAATAAAATTCTGGAGAAGTTACTATTCACATGAACAGTACCACATGTTACTGTTCATGTGAATACTGCTGATCCCCCTTGACCAGTCAAAGATACTCCACGATTTTTGTTAGATCCTCCTTTGACTAGTCAGCTGGATTTGAGTGCACTTAGTAGTTTCTATATTTAGTTTCCATATTTAGTAGTTTCTAATTTGTGGCTGATTTATAAAGCCAAGTAGTTTTTATTTTAGTAACTTCTATTTAGTTAGGAGTTAGTAGTTGCTATTTACTAAGTTTCTATTTTTATTTTTAGAAAGTTTCTATTTCATTGTAAGCTTGCCTAAGCTATAAAGAGGCATTACGTTTAATGAAAAGAACAAAATATGGAAAATAGACAATTGCTGGCCACTCTTGCCATCGATTATGGGAGAAATTCCATGTCTCAACAGCTGGGATAGCTGTGGGTCAGAGACCCAGGGTGAGATGCCCATCCCCCTACCCTCTTCTTCTATCTTCTTCTCTTAATCTTCCTATCCTCCCTACTCTGTTCGATCTCCTTTATTGTTACTGTCATTCGAAGTTATTACAAGTGTTGTAAAACCTCTTGAAGATCAGAATCAAGTAACAAACAAGGTTCAGATTTGCTGCTGTTGCACACCATTAATAGATCCTGGCTGCAATCGATCTCTCACTGGTTTCTCCCTGGTTCGAGGTCAACTTTGCATTAAGACTTTTGAAAAAATATGGTCTGGCACTCCTGCTGATTACTCTACTTTAAGAGTGTTCGGTTGTCCTGCATATGCTCATGTAAATGATGGTAAACTTGAGCCGAGGGCACAAAAATGCATATTCCTAGGCTATGTATTAGGTGTAAAAGGATACAGATTGTGGTGCACCGATCCAAAGTTACCTGGGTTTCTTATCAGCAAAGATGTAAAATTTGACGAGTCTACGATGCCACACCAACAAAAGGAGGAGTCTATCGATACAAGAAAAGACCACGGTGTCAGTATAAAGGTGGAGTTAGAAATTGAAACTCTAGACAATCACAACCCATCCAAGAGGAAGCAGAAGAAGAGGAAGAACAATACACTATTTCCACTAGCAGCCAAGGAAGGCAAATCAAACCACCTTAGAGATATGCAAATTTTGTTGCTTATGCATTATCTATAGCTAAGAACGTAGAAGAGCCTTCTACGTATCAGGAGGCTATCACTAGTTTTCAGTCTGCCCAGTGGATTGTTACCATGATTGAGGAGGTTGAATCTCTTTACAAGAATCATACTTGAGAGCTGGTGAAACGACCCAAAGACCAAAAGATTGTTGTGTGCAAAAGGGTCTTCAAGAAGAAAGAAGGAACTCTAGGATTTGAAGATGCAAGGTTTAAAACACGCTTAGTGGCGAAGGGCTATACTCAGAAGGAAGGTGTCGGCTTCAACAAAGTATTCTCACCTATCGTGAAGCATAGTTCTATTCATGTGTTGCTAGCGTTGGTTGCTTTGTTTGACTTAGAACTTGAAGAGCTCGATGTCAAGACAGCCTTTCTACATGGAGAGGTGGAGCAACAGATTTATATGTTGTACCCAAGGGGTTTACTATTCAAGGAAAAGAATATCATATTTGCTTGTTGAAGAAAATATTTATACAGCCTGAAGCCGTCTCCTAAATAATGGAACAAGCGATTCGACACTTTCATACTCAAACACGGTTAGTCAAGGAGTGAGTATGATAACTGTATTTATCACAGGAAGCTCTCAAATGGATCTTTTGTGTACTTATTATTGTATGTTGATGGCATGTTAATTGCTTCCAAGAACATGTTAATAATTAAAAGGTTGAAGGCTCAGTTGAGTAGTGAGTTTGAGATGAAAGACTTGGGAGCAACCAAGAAAATTCTGGGTATGGAGATTCACAGAGATTGACAAGCAGGCAAGATGTACTTGTCTCAAAAGAAGTACATCGAGAAGGTGCTTGAGCGATTTGGTATGCAGGGATCGAAACTTGTAAGTACCCCAATTGCTGCTCATTTTAAGCTTTCAGATGAATTATCACCTCGGACTGAAGAGGAGCACATGTCTCGTGTTTCTAATGCTAGTACAGTTGGCAGTATAATGTCTGCCATGGTGTACACTCGACCAAACATTTCACAAGTTGTCAGCATTGTCAGTAGATTTATGGGATGTACTGGTAAGGTTCATTAGAAGGCAATGAAATGGATATTGCGTTATTTGAAGGGTATTGCAGATGTTGGCTTGGTTTATGACAGGAACAGTGATTTCAGCGGACATGTCATCGATTTTGTTGATTCTGATTATGCTAGCAATCTAGATAAAAGATCTCTAACAGGTTATGCTTTCACTCTCTTTGGTTATGCCATTAGCTGGAAGGCAACATTACAATCTGTAGTTGCCTTGTCTACAACAAAAGTTGGGTACATGACTGCAACAAAGGCAATAAAGGAAGCTCTGTGGCTGAGAGGTTTGGTTGGTAATCTGGCCTTACAATAGGATTAGACTGTTGAGAGTATTGCGACAGCTAGAGTGCCATACATTTGACCAAAAATTAGATGCATCATGAAAGAACCAAGCATATTGATGTTAGAGTTCATTTCATTCGAGATATAATCTCTCAAGGAGGAATCATAATGAAGAAGATTCCAAAGGCAGAAAATCCAGCAGATATGATGACCAAGCATATTCCAGTAGTCAAGTTCAAGCACTACTTGGACTTGATTGGCGTCAGTAGCATGTGAGAGCCCCATTGGGGGCTAAGGTGGAGATAGGTGGAGAGGATTGACTTTTGAACATGAGAGGATTCAAGTCAAGGTGGAGAATTGATGTTATGTGACTTGAACAAAGTAGCCACAAGTCAAAAGTGGATGCTATGTTCTCAAAATGTTGAAAGTCTACATCTCTTAATGAGGTGAAGACAAAATGGAAATATGGGTCTTGATGGAGAGAAAGTCTTCATTTCTTAATGAGGTGAGGAGGACAAAATGGCATTACCATTTTGAATACATAGGTAAACAAGAAGCCATGGACGGTTTGAAAAAGAAAAACGTTGGAAAATGGACGGTGCATGTTTATTTTCATTCAAATGAGATAGTCGTTGCACCTACCACACCGTCCAAAAAAAATGGATGCATGAGTGTGTAAAGTAAACATATGGGACCCATAAGTACTGTTAATAGATACTATTCATGGATACTATTCGCCCCAAGCTTCTCTATATAAATAGAGGGAGAAAATTGAACTAAAAGCACAGAACAACGATTCAGTATAACCAAGAGCAAAATACAGAATATGCAACTTTTGTAATATTTCTATTTGAGAGATAGGAAGAGTTCAAAGGTGTATTTAGGCTTTAGGTTAGCGTGAGAGAGTGTTCTTATATTCTCCAATTATTTAATAGTGAAATCATCTAGCCACCTTCATCCGTGGATGTAGGCTAAAAGCCGAACCACATAAATCCCTGTGTTTCTTGTTTATGTTTGTTTTGAATCTTATTTCTTGGGCCATTTAGACCCGCACTTAGTAGGCGATTTTCGCGACATCCTGGTGTTAATTACAACAAGTTGTGGACAACACCAAGATGAACCTTACCAGGCTATCCCATATATCCACTGACAACGCAGAGCTTATGAAATGTCCGGTCGAGTGCACACCATGACATACATTATACTGCCAACTGCACTAGCATAAGGAACACGAGAAATATGCTCATCCTCCTCTTCAGTCTAAGGAGATAATTCATCTGAAAGCTTAAAATGAGCAGCAAGTGGGGTACTTACAGGTTTCGATCCCCGCATACCAAATCTCTCAAGAACCTTTCTGATGTACCGCTTGCCTGCTCATCGATCTCTGCGAATCTCCATACCCAAAATTTTCTTGGCTGCTCCAAAGTCTTTCATCTCTAACTCACTACTCAACTGAGTCTTCAACTTTTAATTTTTGGCAAGTTCTTGGAAGCAGTCAATATGTCATCCAGCATACAATAATAACTACACAAAAGATCCATCTGAGAGCTTCCTGTGATAAACACAGTTATCATACTCACTCCTTAAGTAACCATGTTTGATCATGAAAGTGTTGAACCGCTTATATCACTATCTAGGAGACTGCTTCAGGTTGTACAAAGATTTCTTCAACAAGCAAACATGACCTTCTTTCCTTGAATAGTAAACCCCTCTGACTGCTGCATACAAATTTGCTCCTCCAGCTCTCCATGTAGAAAGGTTGTCTTGACATTGAGCTATTCAAACTTAAGTCAAACAAAGCAACCAACACTAGCAACACGCGAATAGAACTATGCTTCATGACAGGTGAGAATACTTCGTTGAAGTCGACACCTTCCTTCTGAGTATAGCCCTTCGCCACTAAGCGTGCTTTAAACCTTGCATCTTAAATCATGGAGTTCCTTCTTTCTTCTTGAAGACCCATTTGCACCCAACAATCTTTTAGTCTTTGGGTCGTTTCACCAGCTCTCAATTATGATTCTTGCAAAGAAATTATCTCCTCAGTCATGGCAACAATCCACTAGGCAGATTGAAAACTCATGATAGCCTCTTGATACGTAGAAGGCTCTTCTACATTCTTAGCTATAGCTAATACATAAGCAACAAAATCTGCATACCTTTCAGGTGCTCTGATTTGTCTGCCAGTGGCAATAATGTACTGTTCTTCATCTTCTTCTGCTTCTCCTAGATGAGTTGTGAATCATCTAGAGTTTCAACTTCTAACTCCTAACTCCACACTTTTACTGACACCGTGGTCTTTTCTAGTATCGATAGACTCCTCCTTTTGTTGGTGTAGCATCGTAAACTCGTCAAACTTTACATCTTTGCTGATTAGAAACCCAAGTGACTTTGGATCAGCGCACAACAACTTGTATCCTTTCACACCTAATGTATAGCCTAGGAATATGCATTTTCGTGCCCTCAGCTCAAGTTTACCATCATTTACATGAGCATATGCAGGACAACCGAACACTCTCAAAGTAGAGTAATCAACAGGAGTACTAGACCATATTTCTTCGGGAGTCTTGCAGTCGATAGCAGTCAATGGAGACCTATTCACTAAATAACAAGCAGTGTTAACTGCTTCAGCCCAAAAGTCCTTAGAGAGACCAACATTTGAGATCATGCAAAGCGCTCCCTCTAAGAGAGTTATGTTCATCCATTCGGCAACTCCATTATGTACGGTGTCTCACTATGCCTTCATTGTTGCAAAACTCATTTAACTCATTTTCACAAAATTTCATGCCGTTATCGGGTCTCAAGCGCTTGATTTTCTTCCCAGTGTGTTTCTTGATAAATGCCATCCATTGCTTAAAGTTGACAAAGACATTATTTTTGTGCTTCAAGAAATACACCCAAACCTTTCTAAAAAAAGTCATCAATAAAGGTCAAGAGATATCGATAGCCACCCTGTCATTGTACAGGAGCGAGACCTCAAAGATCTAAGTGGATTTAATCCATTGTACCTTCGGTCCTTTGGACCACCGTGTTGAACTTGACTCTGCACTACTTACTGAAGACACAACGCTCACAGAAGTCCAACTTTTCGGTGCTCTTAGAATTGTCATGCCACATTTACTCATATGCCCAAGCCGCATATGCCATAGTTGAAAGGTATTACTTTCTGAGTTTCTTGACTCAGAAACTAACGCAATAATTGATACAGTGTTACCTTGAAGGTGATAGAGGCCTTTAGTTAGTTGCACCTTCATCAAGACTAAAACAGCCTTATAGACCTTGAGAACTCCACCTACACATGAATATTTGTAGCCTTTGGAGTCAAGAGTTCCCACAGATATGAGATTTATCTTCAATTTTGGAGCATGTCACACATTTATCAAAGTCCTCACAATGCCGTCATACATCTTGATTTGAATTATTCCTACACCTAGAATTTTGCAAATTATATCATTTCTCTCACCAAGACAGTGCCACCATCAGTTAATTGATAGGCGGTAAACCAATCTTTCTTGGGACATATGTGAAAGGAACTAGCCGAATCAAGAATCCATTCATTATTGAACGGTCGGTAGTCACGAAGAAAACATTCTACAAATTAGAATTCTCCTCTACAACAACTACTTCAACACTTGTAGAGGTTTTACTTTTGTCTCCTTTATCTTCTCTCTGGATAGTCTTTTTGGAAATGTCCTTCCTTGTGAAAGTAGTAACACTTAATTTTTTTGGACTTGGATTTTGAGCGACCTCTGTTTCTTGAACCTCTTGCTTTGTCTCTTCCTCTCACAACCAAACTCTACCTGTTTTTCTACTCCATTTTCAAATACTCTTTCTCAAATCTTGAGAGTTCAGGGAGGCGTTAACATCCTCCATAGAAATAGTATTGTTTCCATAGAGTGGAGTATCAACGAAATGCTCGTATTTGTGAGGTAGAGAACATAGCACAATCAAGGTTTAGTCCTCATCACTAATTTTAATATCAACATTTTTCAAGTCCATAATGATTTTATTGAACTCGTCAAGGTACTCATTTATTTGTATACCTTCTTTCATCCGCAGGGTGTATAACCGTTGCTTCAGGTACAACAGGATCGTGAGAGATTTGCGCAGGTACAAATTCTCCAATTTCTTCCATAGACCAGAAACCGTCTCTTCGTCTACAACTTCTTGCAACACCTCGTCCTTCAGGCTCAACTGTAAAGCATTGTGAGCCCTTGACAACAAGTCTTCCTTGTCTGCTTCTGGCCGACTTGCAGCTAACTTTTCTTTACCCTCTAAAGCCTTGTACAGCACTAGTGTAATAAGCGAAGCATTCACTTTGATACGCCAGAGGGTGAAGCTGTTTCACTTATCAAATTTCTCCATCTCATACTTAGCAGCTGAGACGTATGCAACCATCGTAACAAGACACTGGTAAATAGTTATCTCTGATACCAGTTTGTTGTGAATAACACCAAGATGTCGCAAAAATCGCCGCTAAAATTGCCTACTAAGTATGGGTCTTAATGGCACAAGAAATAAGATACAAAACTAACATACACAAGAAACACAAGGATTTACGTGATTCGGCTTTTAGCCTACGTCCACAGGTAAAGATGGGTGAGATGATTTCACTATCAAATAACTGAAGAGTACAAGAATACTCTTTCACGCTAACCTAAAGCCCAAATACACCCTTGAATTCTTCCTCTCTCTCAAACAGAAATATTACAAGAGTTGCATACCTGTGTTTTGCTCTTGGTTACACTGAACCGTTGTTCTATGCTTTTAGTTCAATTCCCTCCCTCAATTTATATAGAGAAGCTTGGGGTGAATAGTATCCATGAATAATGTCTGTAAACAATATCTATAGGTCCCACATGTTTACTTCACACACTCATGCATCCGTTTTCTTTTGACGGTGTGGCAGTTGCAACAACTATCTCATTTGAATGAAAATAAACATGCACAGTCCATTATCCAACGTTCTTCTTTTCCAAACTGTCCATGGCTTCTTGTTTACCTGTGCATTCAAAATGGCAATGCCATTTTGTCCTCACCTCATTAAGAGATGAAGACTTTCTCTCCGTTAAGTCCCATATTTCTATTTTATCTTCACCTCATTAAGAGATGAAGACTTTCTCCATTTTGATAAAGTAACAGCCACTTTTGACTTGTGACCACTTTATTCAAGTCACATAACAACAGTATGCATTCTTGGAATGCATTATGGATCGACGACATGTTCTATCAAAAACCCTATTTGGTTTACATTCCCATTTTTATATCTTGGAACGCGTACAAGAATGAACCCCATTCTGGAACATGCTTTTTATCCATTCCACATTCCGATTCTGTGGCCAGACCTTTTGTTCGTGAAATAACAACAATGATCGTGATCCCCAAGTCAAAACTATCTTACTGCACATGTACAAGATCCAGGGTCAGCTTCTAGGATCTGCTCTTGAGTCTGTTAAACGAGGAGGATTGTTTGAGAAGAAATTTAAGTTCGGAAAAGAGTTGTAGTAGTTCTAACTCTAACTCAGGCGACAAGGGCTTACCAAGCCCATCAGGTTTGTCAAGAAGGCAGAACAGCTATAGGTGAGAGGAAGAGATAGAAATAGGAATCAGATGGGAAGTTGTTATCGCTGGGCGGCAAGCAAGTACACGGTGAGGTTATTCCTATGCACGTGGGTGTGCAGTTATCTGAACCGGCACATCACCAATTTGAAGGTCTCTTGCATTGGGAGGGGCATCATGGGTTATCTGGGAAATAAGATTAGGCGTACACCTACAACCGTTTAAAACCTATCAATTGACGATTGTTTTAGAAATGGCACGTATTATATGGAGAAAAGTACTACTCACAGCACTCAATTCACTTGCATCCTTGTGACTAGGAGGATGTTTCAATTTCCTATTACCATAGTCATGATCATCTTCTTCATTAATTCTTCTGTACGTGTGTTTAGGGTTTAATATCCATCAGTTTGATGTTGCATCAGATGAGTTTCTGCTTTGTATGCACCCACTTGACGTGGGTGAGAAAGAAGGAGACGAGGTGCAAAGGAATTCCGACATGATGGAGATACTCAGGAAGACAATGAATATTTCTCTTTAAGTTCTGTGTTGCTACATTTTGCTGCAATCTTAATATTAATTGGCTGGGACTGATACAAACAACTCTTAACCATGGGTGTTCGATGAAATGCTTGAGTATTCTAAAATCAAGAATGCATTTTGACCAAAAATGTATCCAAACAATGTTTTTCTCAGTTAAGTATGCATTTTGTGTCGAATAAATACTAAATACAGCCATAGATAAAACATAGTCTGGTCAAACTTTCAACAAAAAATTGAAGAACCTTTCGTATAGGAAAATAAAGATAGGGAAGCTTGCCTGCTCTTCAAACGGTTTCTGTAAGGTGTAAATAAATCCACAATCAAGGCATATGTGAGTCGCCCTAGCCTGTAAAGTGATTTGTATACTCAACAATTGATGTCTCAGAAAAAGGTAATAACCACTCTTCCTAAAGAAAGATAAGCTCATGAAACAAGATGGATGCTTGCCTTCTGTGCTTCAGTTAACTTTCGACCAAAGCGAGGCGGAGCTGGACGCTTTGGCAATCGTTTTACGTCCACATCTACACCTCTGCACAGAAAGATTGATGGGATTAGTTTAGGAAGGCATCACTCGTTATTAACATACAACATAAATATGGAAGCAATACCAGAACCGAGAGAGATGTGAAGAGAGGAGATGTAGAAGAGAGACAGGAGAGAAAGCTTAGATCGAATTGATCATTCTTCTGTCCCTCATTTTTATTTATACTTAACCAATTACAAACAGGAATCATTATGTAATTAGGAATAACAAACAGGACTAAACTTAGAATCCTAACGTAAGTACAAAAGCCCAAAACAGAGAATCTCAATTAGGACTAGGAATAGCCTAATCGAGATTCTCACACCACTCGATACTTTAACACATCTAATGGAGGACCCAAGTTACCAGTATATAATGCCATGGTTATGTCTATGAAGTTCATTCATATATATGTGGTGTGTTCATTGGGTAGTTTTCTTCTCTAAGTCTTAACATCAGAAAAAATGCAATACACTGGGTAAAAATGATTGGCTTCTGAAGTAGGAGACTTGCAGTTCGACCCATTGATTGGTGGGTCGTGCTCCCAAGCAGTTTCTTGACAAACATCACAGCACAATTCCAGTCAAAATAAGAAGAATAAAGAATAAAACATAGGAACCTTGGGCTTTTTCTATTTGATGTTTATAAAAATCTCTTGATAAAACGTGAAATCTTCTCATATTCAAATTATCACCAAAAGAACCTACAACCATGATATACAATCTGAGAATATTCTGAAAACCTGAGACATGTTTGTTAATCAGCTGGTGACATAAATCTGAAATGGGCAATATGCCCTAAATGGGTCTCACTCTACTGCAAATAAACGTTGAAATCCCTTGCTGACATTCAATGCTAAACACTGCTAAACATCTATAATAGGAGTCTACATAAAAAATCTAATTTGATGTTTAGGCTTGAATGATGTGTAGAAAAGTAGAAACAAATGCAAAGTCTTCAGGAACATATGTATTAAGTTGTGATTGACTGTAAAGTAGTTAAACTACTCCTACTCTTACAAAGAGCAAAGTTGTCATTCTCAACCCATTAAGCTACTAATTGAGGAGGTAAAAGGGAAAAAGATGGGAGAACCTGCTCACAACAAAGTAGATAGAATCAGGTTTTGCTTGGATAGCAGTTTTTGTAAACCCTAGCTTATCAGCCGGCCAAAGTTCATCTCCAAAGAAGCTGCTGGTGTATAATACCTGATCCCCTACCTTGAGGCCTGCTTTTGCTGCATTTCCCCCTTTCTCCACACCCTAAGAGATCCAACAGTAATAAACACTCCACACGTTCACAGAATTTCACAGCAATTCACTTCATCATAACTCAAAAGAGGGGAAATCAGAAATAGAAACTCACAGTAATTACAACACCACCACCCTGTTTTTGACCCAATGTGAGACCCAAAGGTTTGTCAACTTCAACTTCAATGTTCTTGGCAGCCCCTGCAGTTCTTGCTGCAATCTCAAGGGCTCTTCTCTTGAAACTTAAATTGACCTTCTTTTTGTCAGCTATGAATGAAGCTGAAAGACCCCTCTTTACATCTTGAAGTGAAAGACCTTGGAAGCTGCTCTTCTGGACAAAAAAATGAGAGACAGAGAAAAATGGATTAGTGGGTTTGCTCATAAAGAACACTGGTGGCAATTGAGGAGGTGATCACAAAAACATACCTGGTTTTGAGTGGGAATTAGTGATTTTGGAGGGTTGGATAGGGTAGTTTGTAGAGAGTGGTTCCTGGAGAGGGTGCAGCTTGAAGACAAGGAACCTGCAACCACAGCTGATGACATTCTCTGAGATTGGGTGGAAAGGAAAACTTGAGGTTGCATTGTCTGCAAGAGTTGATGAGAGAAACAAGAAGAGGCTTTTTCTTTTTTCCTCAAAAGTAAGTTGGAAGAAGTTTGTGGGTTACAGATGAACCGGCGGTTAGGATTGCATGACTGGATAACATTCTAGTGGCAGGGGCTCAGGGAGGATGGGGAGCACACGTCCAAGGTCCCACTTCAAAATTGGAAACAGCCTACTTAGCCGGAATAATTACCTCTTCGTAACCTTCTCCAAGTGCCACGTTTCATATCAATTCACGGAAACTTAACTCCATTTTTTTTTTTTCTCTTTTTGCTCTCTCCCTCTTTTTTAAGAATCCATAAAATGTGATTGAGTTCAAATAGGTAATCAAGATTAGGGACGCTATTCACATGGGGTGGGCCCCTACTCAGGCTGCCACATGGGGTGGGCACAATGATCATCCTGCCCCCTGCACAGGCTGCCCATGTGCCTAGGCGCAGACTGCACTGCGGCACAGAGAACACCCTCCCTTTACCCAAAAAATTAGGTAATTATGATAGGAAGCCATAAATCATGTCCCAATTCAACTCGCAACCGCTTTAAAACTTTACATACAAATCGTTGAAGTTTAATTTGAAAGTTTTGACGAGATTGTTTATCATGGTCTGAGGTATTATCGCATCGTCTGCGATACGTATCAGTATCACCATGGTTTGGGGTATCGGCATCATATTGCCCGTATCGGGACAATATGTAACGGTTTCGGCTATGGGCTAGCCCGATATTGTGCCGATATTGTATCGGTGACACAGTACGGACAAGGGGTAAAGTAGTCAAATATCCGCTTTTAAGGGGAAATTAGGGGCAATTTTGTCAGATACGGCCGATCATTGTTGATACCGTAGCGGTATCATATTGGTTTTGCAAGTAATCGACATCGATCTCTACTAATCCATATCGATTAGGTTTACTCCTGCTTCCTTCAAAAAAATTAGATTTTTTAATTTAAAATTTTACTCTTGTCTGTATTGGTCCATCGAGACGGGATCAGCTAGGAATTGGTATTGGTCTCAACCGGTACTAATGTGAATCGGCCGATCCGATACCGATTCTTCAAACCATGATTATGGATGCTATTGTAAGTTCAATCGATGGAGCATTGAATGACGTTAAAGTTTGGTGGAGAGCTCCATATAACGATGACAGAAGATAGATGTTCGCATGAAAATAACAAAGATGGAGATTTCCCATGATTGTGGCATCACATGTTGCATAAGATGCATGTCCTTCATATTGCTTTAATTAAAATTAAATAATTAATTCAGTAGGAATAATAGTTTATTATTATCCCCACTGATCTTGTCATCCCATAACCACTAAGATATTATTGTTTTATTTCACATATGATGTGTGTATGGTGCACTCTATTTTTATTCCCACTTTAATTAAACGCTAGTGTGATATGAATATTTCTTAACGAGAATAAAATTCCATGATCTCCCATAACAATAGGTATAGAGAATGTATAGAACGACTCCGTAGAAGTCGATAGGATAATACCAGGGTTGGTCGATGGAATAGTCTATATCTATCTCCTATTGGATAAGAAAGTGGACATAAATAATGAGGGGGTACTGCAATAGTGGTCTTACTCTTGTGATAAAATGATTCACACTGAAATTATGAGTATGCACTTGACTTGAGTATGTATCAACCGGTAAGTTCTAGATAGTAAGAAGGACATTCTACCCATTCCTTAAATAGGGAAGGTTGAGGAAGAGCAGGCCTACCATAAATATTGGAGTGATGACTCCATGGCCAAGATGCTCATCCTCAAGTTAGTTGATAAGTCAATTGTTGACTTTACAATAGATCTATCAACAGTTAGTAGTATGTTGGAAGAGCTTACAAAAGAATATGGTAAGCAGGGCTGGCATGCTTATCAATTTACCACCCTCTTTCGCAACACCAAATTGGCAGAAGAGACTCCAGTTGAAGAGTTTGTCATACAGATGTAGAATCTCTTCGCTAAATTGGAGATACTAGACAACAAGAGATCACAAGTCAAAGGAAAGAACCCAAAAGGTACTTTTAGTACTCTTATTCTTTATAAGTCCAACTTTGCTAGTGAACCCATTAATTCGTGGCGCATGGACTCTAGGTCCACTACACACATTTGCAATATGTTGCAGGGGTTCAAGCTAACAAGAAGACTAAACAGAAATGAAGTGTGTCTCAAAATAGGTACTGAAGTTGAAGTCACGACGATGGCTGTAGGAACTAGTATATTAGAATTATATTCTTCTGTTTTAGTTTTGAAAGGTTGTTACTATGTTTCCTCATTTAAGAGGTGTCACACACCACTCCCTGCACTTAGGCATTGTAACTAGGATACATCCTGTATCCTACACTTATACTAGGAACAACTCCTTAATAGTGTCGTCCGTGGTCACTAACCCAACGTTAATAATACAATCAGAGTACCAACGGAAGTGATATAATATAAGATACAGTATTAAAGTAATAGAGTGTGGAAGCTAGAAAGGTGATAATTACATATATAAGTGGTAGTTTATTCTATCACTCAAAGTTTGCTAAACCAGGTTAACATGTATATACCAATATAACTAATAAATAAGAGATCAAAGTACTACTTAATTACTACCCAAAACTGAATAAAGTATCTATTCAAATGGATCTTAAACCCCAAACACTATTGTGCTTCCTAAGCACAAGCCTCACAAAGACAGTTTGAACAGTGCTCCTCCTCTCCGGAAACACTCCAAACATCAAGCCCATTAAGGTACGGATAGGAAGGATCTACATCCGCCGCCACTTCATCACCTGCATCCAAATCTAAAAAAAAAGGACCCTCGAGGGATGAGCTTCACTGAGCCAAATGAACAATTAGATCTTAAAAGCAAACACAATTATACATGATGCATAATCATATGATGCATGAATTCTTTTGTTGATTTTCCACCTAAGATAACAATCTAAGTCCGGATCTAGTGCTACTACAACATCGAAGGTAGCATCCTTGGTCCCGAAAATGGCAGAACCCAACGATGTCAAACCCGAATTGCGATGGGAGTCTACGGTACCGGATTCCTCCCTGAGATTTTCTGCAAACCCCCTTGACAAACCCCGTTCTTGGCATTCAGTCTGAAATACGGTCGGCACCCAAACTTCATGGCGGGACTCACCCTTGGGTTGTCTGATACCTAACCCCTGTCGGCAAGGGTCATAACACTGGGATAGCACCATCCTAACTAGCATACAAGCTATACGCATGAGGGTATGCATATGTATATGCTAGAGGTAGAGTCAATAGTGTCAAAATAACGGTCGACCCAGTTATCCTCTCTCCCCCTGTAATCTACACACACACATCTAAGAGTACAACGAATGTGATACAAAAGTCACAATCGGCCGATCACAAACCCGTTTCCGTCCTAGTGCGGTAGTTTATACCTAATGCAGCCTTTACATTTAATAATGTAAATGCTACATGAGCAAGTCCATAAGCAATGCATGACAATCCCAAGTTCGGCACCCAGTTACAGCACTTAGGTCCGATCATATACAATCTCATCACATTCCACATATCCACAACCACTATCCATCATAAACTTTTCAATAATAATCATAAACACTCTAAGCATTCAACATGATCGACATCCTAGTAAGACTAACCCTAAACTAGCAATTAGATAACTTCAATCGTCTATAATAGCATCCATAGTGAGTATAGCACCAAAGACTTAAGCATGTTAAGCACAACATATGCATGAATAGCAGTCACAAGATCATATGTGAAATATTCCAATAATTAAGTTGAGTATCTAATCCACTCACAATTTGTCATAATTAATTGATCTTAGATTCTCGATCATAATTCGTGGCGTGTGGACTCTAGGTCCACTAGTCATAATTATTGCTCTTCGACTTTTCTTTGTTGCTGCTGATATGCTAATACTATTTCTACTGATTAAATTTGTTATGGTTTCTACCCCAGATTTATGCTAATACTATTTCTACTGATTAAATTTGTTCTAGTTTCTACACCAGGTTTAATCTTCTGTGTTTCTTAGAGTTTAAATGGGATATTATTTTGAGCGGCTATAGAGATTTTATCGCAATGATGGATTAAAGTCCTCCTTCAAGATAATTTATCCTTTGTTTTCTTTTATTGAAATCGTTTAATTTTGGCTGTGGCCTATGAGTTATGTAGAATTGGGTTTGTTGTTTTGTATTTCTATTTCTCTTTTAACTACATTTGTGTATAATTTGATGGATATTATTCTATCACCAATTCTTTTAATATCTACAACATCATTTTTTTAAATCTTTATCTTCTAATATTCCACCCTCACTTTTATTATTTGTGTCCCTGATATATCAAAGTTTATAGTTCATTTAATTGCTTAGCTTATTTATTCTTCCATCTAGCATCTTGTATACAAGCTATGATAATTCTTCTTTTCATTAATCATAAGTCTTTGGACTAGCTTCTTTATCTGCACTTGTTCATGGTGCGAGGACTCTTGTACACTTGTCACTGCAATAGGCGCCAAATTGGTGCATCACTTATTGGGTATGACCTAGCTAACCCTTGAACATTATCCATTACCCAGGTTATAGTGCAGCGCGTTGGTTCCAATGCATACTGTAGCATAAGGTTAACAATTTTAAATTTAGGATACATGCAAAAAGTTTGGCTAAAGTTTTTACAATGCTAACTGCTGACTTGACGTACCAACTCTCATTTATTTGGGTTTGGGATCAGCACCATAAAACACTAGCAAAGTCTTTTTGTTGCCATATCCCATTTAGCTAAATTTCTATTCGGGTCCATTTGATTGATGGGGTGGGATAGTTGTATGAACTTTGCCACCCCAATGGGATTTTAGGCCCCATTTGTTTAGAGGGGACTTAGGTGGGGTGGAAAAATGCTCATGTGGCACTTCAAAATCCCACCCCAACCTTGTTTGGTGAATTTGAGGTGGTGAATTTACAAAAGCTCAGGGGACATTATTAATTGATTGTCTGCTAATGTGGCACTTCAAAATCCCACCCCTTTGCTATCAAAAGTCCCACCAAATTGGTGGGACTTTGGTTATTGTTCATGGGAAAACTAACTTTATCTCATAATTTCCACCCTAACAAAACCCCACCAACATGTGGGTCCCATCTCCCCAACAATCCCACACCACCTTCCCCTCTAAACAAACGGGGCCTTAGGGTTTATTTGGGGTGGAAATTTTGATAGACAACAAAAAACATAACCACTTTTCCTATCGGCCCAGGTGGCCTATGGTTTCTCCCACCCATCACAAAGTCCGAAAATCTTGGGATTTTGAGGAAGGGAAGCACATGCAGGCACCACAAGATGCAACTATGAAAAGAAAAGTCATGTCACCAGAATGAGGGAAGGGGGAGAAAGCATCCGCTAGTCACCAGAACATGGAGGTCATTGGCTGGGGTGCAAAAAACATATTGCAATAAAAAAATTGTTAAGTCTTACCCTAAACGGATGAACATGGAGAACGAAGGGTAGAAAGAGAACGAGTAGTAGCAAGAGCCGACCGAGAAAACAAATAAGGAAACAAAAAACTAAAAAGTAAAATGTGAGATGGGAAGCGAGTGGATGGAAACAAGGGTATATATATGAGCACAATAGAGAGAAGGAGAGAGTGCATGGGCGAGCGAGATGAACGAGCAGAAGGGTGTACATGAATTCCCAATTTAATATGTGAGATGAACTAGTAGCCATGCATAGGGCAACCACCCAAGGATCGATGCATTTCTTCTTGCATATCGAGATTTTAGTAGGAGGGTTCAAATCTTTTGTTTCTTAGGTTGGCACTCCGAAATCTGGTTCATCTGAGGTCAAAGGTCCTTCATCATTCCTGATTTTTCTGAGTTGCGGAATGCAAGCATGAGAAAAAAAATTAGCACCTGCCAACAGCGGGGGAAGGAGGAGAAAGAAGAAGATGAAGATGGAAGAAGAGACGCTTCTCTCTCTCTCTCTCTCTCTCTCTTTCTCTCTCAACCAAATGACTTATGGTAATGGTGATGCAAAAATAATAAAGATGGATGAACTGGTTGAGAACTGGCAAGTTATAAGCCACTAAATGAGGGCCTTATAGTTTGATGAGGAAGATGGATGATGGTGGTTGATGATGATGATAATTGATGGAGGTAGATAGTTTTGGCTGCTAGAGTCCACTAGAGCCTCACAAGGAGATCCACCTTGGATATGATTGCTGAATCCACAGCCCACCTGAGATCCACAAGATATAGTTTTTCAAAGAAAGATTTCTTTTCTTTTGTTAAAATTCTGGCTGCTAAAACAACCTCCCTGATTTGGTATTTATAGGGGAAGAGGAGATTAAGCATCCTCTTGAGATATATGCATTTGTCATAAAGAGACTATAGGAATTCCCAAGCTAGATGGAATTCCCACACCTAGAAAACAAAAACCAATGCATAGAAAATAAAACCTAGACCTAGAAACTACAACAAAAACAACGACAAACTCAGCCTTATCCCAACTTAATGGGGTCGGCTACATGGATTCAAACATAACAAAATAGGGAAAACCAAGTTATTTTTTAAAAAGAAAAAGATAGTAAGAGGAAGTAAGCACAGCCCAACACGTCAAGAGAAACTCAGCTAAATGGGGTTTGCAACATGAATCCTTGCTCTCCAATAGGCTCTGTCCGAGGTCATACTTGGTGCAAGACCTAGGCCATTCATCTCCTTCCTCACCACTTCCCCTATGTCCAATTTAGGTCTGCCCCCATAGCTCTTTTAGCTCCTACAATCGGAATCATATTACTTCTACTTACTGGGGCATCCCTAGGTCTCCGTTGAATATGGCCATACCAGCTCAAATGACTCTCGCGGAGCTTGTCGTTGATTGGAGCAACTCCCAAATCCACTTTTATATGGTCATTCTAACCTTTATCCTTGTTTTTCCACACATCCATCATAACATCCTCATTTCTACTACACAAAGCTTATCAATATGACACTTCTTAATTGCCCAACATTCTGCCCCTTACATCATGGCTGGTCTTACAACAGTCTTATAGAACTTACCTTTAAGCTTTAGATGAATGTGTCGGTCACACAGCACTCCGGACGCACCTCTCCACTTCATCCAACCCACTTTAATTCTTTGTGAAACATCATCCTCAATGTCACCTTCTTTATTTATGATTGACCCCAGATATCTAAAATAGTCACTTTGCATTTCTCTCTTTCCTCAATTCGCACCATATCAGTACCCATTAGAGTGTGACTAAAATTACTCATCATACACTCCGTCTTCGTTCTACTAATCTTAAACCTTCTTGATTCCAAGGTTGACATCCAAAGCTCTAACTTAGAGTTAATCCCTTCTTTTGTCTCATCCACCAAAACAATATCATCAGCAAAGAGCATACATCATGGGACCTCGTCTTAAATTCACTTGGTTAGTTCATCCATTATAAGCACAAAAAGGTAAGGACTTAAAGCTAAACCCCGATGCAACCCAATTGTAATTGGGAATTCCTTGCCTTGACCTCCCATAGATCTCACACTAGTCACCATGCCCTCATACATATCCTTAATGACATCCACATATTTGCATGACACCTGTCACACCCCAAACCACCCCCTGGGAGGATTAGGTACGTGACCTGAATTGCATAACAGCAATCCGCCAAATCCCACAGATCTAGAAACAGTTCATCCATTCACAGACACACATCCATAGTAACACAACATGTAACTCAGAGTGCTGTAGAGAAACTATATATACATTGAAAAATAAAAGAAGCATAGCGGTACAGGAAATGATGTTATATACATAAGTAGGTTTGATCATTCCCTCACACATTCCCACAAACAAAATAGTAAAAGCTAATATATACATCAACAGAAATAAAAAAGAAGATATATATACAGGGCGAGGTAACTCGAGCCCCAAAAAGAAAGTAAAAGACTAAAAGCAGGAATAAGGATAAACTCTTGTCAAAGATAAAAAGGAGTCCCCAAGACAAAAAGCATCAAGAGCACCCTTCACGGGTCATCTTTAGTAACCACTGAGAACACTCGCATCAACGGCACGACCTCCGTCGGGGTCCATACCAATATCATCATAACCACCATGGCTCTCCTCCAGGTAATAATCCTCCCCACCACAATGACATCCACCTGTAAGAACATCTAATAGAAAAACATTGATAACAGAGTGTGAGCTCCACTGAGCCCGTGAATGAAATATACCATCATGCATGTATATGCAACCACAATCCATATGATCCTACATGATATGCAGATCAAATTATTTATTAGCCACCTGTCAATACAACTAGGTCAGGTTAGTGCTACTACAATCCTCAATACATGTATCCCTAGTGCGGGCTTTTAACCCCTTCCTGCGCTACACCCATTGAGTTGTTGGAGGGGACTAGTCAAATCCTCATCCATTCACCAAGGTCAGCTCGACTAGCCCTCTGTGATTAACCTATGAGGCATCCGTCCCTTTTTCCCTTTTCTTTTCTTTTCTTTTCTGGCTTATAGCCCGGCATATAGCCCATAATCACCATTTCGGTGCAAACACATTTCTTTTCTTTTTCTTTTTCTCATAACCTCTATTGGCAAGGATGCGTAGCACGGGTGATGAAACTCTAACCCCATGTCTATATGGCATCATATGAGTCGGACAATGTCAACTGTATCCTATTCTATGGGCTACCACAGGCCTCAATTCCAAGCCAGCTACGGCATCTAGTCTAGCATTCACATCAACATAGAATATTCAAACATAATTGTCCAACAGTCACCACAATGTTGTAATGAATTTATAAGATTTGAATTAAACATGTTTCACAGTATTATTATTATAAGCATTTAATTTCAGCATATTATTCATGTTACACGTACATACGCGATGACATTTCACTCACCTTGGTCTGGTCCTACAGGTTCAGTTACTGTTTCAGTCCCAGCCGGTGTCTAGCAGTGTACCTCGAGCGCGGGGTCAAATCCTGTAGTATAAATCAGAATTGTGTTATTTAATGTTCCAAACTATTCTTGGGTGTCCTAGTATTGATCTTGGCTCACTGGTCTGACTTGGTGCTCAGTCTGACATCACTTGGAATTCTCTGGGTCTTGCATTGGGCTTTGGGTCTATGTCCCGGTGCATCATCCAGAGAATGTGGTTTAGGGTTAGATATGGTATTTTACCAGTGTATTACTTCATACATGGTCCCGACAGTCCCACAGTTCAATCCCTAGGTCAGCAGTGTTGATGGACCAACACAGGCAGGGTTTCCAAGCCCTACAGGGCCCACTTGGGTACCCAAGGTACAAATAAATGTGGACATATGTGAGGAGGGGTATTTTGGTCATTTACCACCTCCTTACACTGTTCATAGTCCATTGGTGGAAGCCCCTATGGCCAGATCTGCATATCAGCCCTTTTTAATTCTTTGGGCGATTCACTGGGTGATGTGTGCCTCGCCCAGTGCATCACCCAGAGCCTGTTTAGAAAGTGAACAGGCTCCAGATCTTGGGTTTTGCACCACAACCAGTGCCATGGTCAATCCTTCATGCATGTTAGGTCATTGTGGACCCCATGTGGAGTAGTTTACAGTCGTCCACATGGATCATGACCTGGGCCCACCACTTGGCAGCCAGGGGCTGTCCAGACAGCACGGGGAATAGTAGCCCAACTGTGTTCCAACATATGGACATGGTTTGGGCTGCATGCAAGGGTGATCCAATGTAAAATAAGGTGGTCTATGCCTACTGCAACACATGGTTAGGCCAAGAGCAGTCTGTGTGCACAGATCCAAGCCCAGACTGCCAGTTCTTGGTGCAACAGTGCAGTGCAGTCTGGCACAGAGATTGGTTTCAGTCCCAAGAATAAAATAGTAGTAAAAATCATTGAAGAATCCTCAGATCTTCCATGCAACATGTTTGCATGTTGGATCTGGGGCAGTACATGGCAACCCCCAGATGATCTAGGCTGTCCATGACCAGAAACACCTCCAAAATGAAGAGATCTAAGGAGATAAACAGAGAATCAGTAGAGGCAGCATATAGGTATGAGTTTATACCTGTGATTGAGCTGAATACACTACAAGAAACGAGGCTGGATAGCAGTTCCACCTCCTTCCTTCCTTCCTTCTTCTCCTTCTCTTTCCTCTATTTTCTCTCTTCTTTTCCTCCCACGATTTCAAGAGTAGCTAGAGTTCAAATGTGGGGCTAAGACCCTCTATTTATAGACCTGTTATACTTAAGGTCTATTTGGCAGCCTGGGTCCACTCCCAAAAATGCATTTTTGAAACTAATTCAGGGCCATTCTAGCCACTCTGGCCACTCTGGTGGGGTCCACAAGGGTCCAAGGGTGATTTATGGTGCCCAAGACTCCCATCTACCTCTGGAGGGTGTTCATGACCAGTATGGGTGGTCCCCACATTTTTGTTGATTAAAATATCACTTTTTCTCACTCTGGGCGATTTACTGTGTGATGTGTGCATCACCCAGAGAATACAGCAAAGCTGTAATCCTCTGTGCTTGCACAGGGGCTTGGCCCAGGGCTTAGGCCTTACACCTATACCTCACCCAGGGTCAAACATACATTTTTTCAGGTGTGGGCCCCACACTTATGAGGAGGAGAGAGAATACCTGGAGTTTATGCAGTACATTGTGGTGTGGGCAGTGCAACTGCAAGGGTCTACAATCCATCTTCTGATAGGTATGAAAGAGGACATCCTCGGGGGTTCTCCATTAAATTCAATCACTAGAGTGATGCTCCACAGTGTGTTTGGATGTCTTGCCAGGGGTTCCTATCCTTCATTCAAAATTCCCAGCCTGTTAGGGGCAGGTTTTGACATTTCTCCCCACCTTACAAAAATTTCATTCTCGAAATTTGCTTACCCTGTAGCTTGAAGAGTTGGGGACACTTTTCCTGCATTTCCTCTTTGCATTCCCATGATGCTTCCTCTATGGGACTGTTTCCCCATTGAACCTTAACGAATGCGACCGTACGGTTACGGAGATAATGTTCTTTCTGTCCAAAATCTCCATAGGTCATATCCACATCTAATTATTCAAGTTCAGCTGAGAGTACATGTGTTGGGTTGGTGATATACTTTCTTAGCATCGACACATGGAAAACATCATGGACGCCTTGCAAAGATGGTGGTAATGCCAGCTGGTATGCTACAGGTCCCACCCTATTGAGGATTTCATAGGGACCAATGAATCTTGGGCTTAGCTTGCCCTTCTTGTTAAAATGTAGCAATCCCTTTGTTGGAGACACTCGGAGGAATACCTTTTCTCCGATTCTAAATTCAATATTCTTCCTCCGATTATCGGCATAAGTCTTCCATCTTGATTGCGCTTTAATCTTCTCTCTAATGATATCCAGCTTTTCACAGGTTGCTTGTATCATCTCGGGCCCAAGATATTTTCGTTCTTCGATCTCATCCCAATATAACATGGTCTGGCACTTCCAACCATAAAGAGCTTCATACGGTGCCATGCCAATGGTGGAGTAGTAGCTATTGTTGTATGAAAATTCCACCAAAGGTATTTGGGCATCCCAACTGTCATTCATTTCCAATATACATGCTCTGAGCATATCCTCCAGAGACTGGATTGTTCTTTCGGACTGTTCGTCTGTCTGAGGATGGAAAGTCGTACTGAGATGTAGTTGAGATCCCAGTACCTTCTTTAGACTTCTCCAAAACTTGAGGTAAATCGGGGATCCCTATCAGATACAATGCTGATAGGCATGCCATGTAAGTGGACTATATTTTCAATGTATTGAGTAAGCTTTTCCATCGAATAATTTATTATAATGGGAATGAAGTGAGCCGCCTTCATCAATCCATCTACAATTACCCAGATTGCATTCATCCCTTTCCTGGTGTTGGGTAAATTGGTCACAAAATCCATGGTAATTCTTTCCCACTTCCATTCAAGTATAGGGAGTGGCTGCAACAATCCCTATGGTTGGTGTCTCTCAGCCTTTATTTGCTGGCAGGTGAGGCATTCGGACACGTATATTGCTATGGTTTGCTTCATTCCAATCCACCAATAGTACTTCGTCAGATCCTTGTACATCTTCATGCTTCCTGGGTGGATTGAATAGGGTGAGTTATGTGCCTCTTTAAGGATTCGGTCTTGCACATCATGGTCATCAGGCACACATAATCTGTCTCTAAACTTTAATGCCCCGTCATGGGCCAGTGAAAAGTCTGGGTCCTTGTGGACACCATGCTGCACTTCCTAGAGTATCTTGGCCAATTTGTTGTCCAAGGGTTGCTTTTCAATTATCTCCTCCCGGATTGACGATTGTATATCCATAGCTACTAGCTGTGTAGCCGTTCCTTCGATCATGAGCTCTAGATCAAACTTCCAGGCTTCTTCTAATAGTTGCTCGCTTACAACTAAGGAAGCGAGGGATGCAGTTTATGATTTCTTGCTTAGCGCATCTGCCACTACATTGGACTTGTCAGGGTGGTACTAGATCTCACAGTCGTAGTCCTTCACCAATTCTAACCACCGTCTTTGTCTCATATTCAACTCCTTCTGGGTGAAGAAATACTTCAGACTTTTGTGATCGCTGAAGATCTCACTCTTTTCACCATAGAGATAGTGTCGCCGTATCTTCAACGCGAAGACTATCGCTGCCAACTCTAAGTCATGAGTGGGGTACTGGGGTGGTTCTTTTTGTGTTCCTTTAACTGTCTTAAGGCATAGGCGACCACTTTACCTTTTTTGCATTAAGACTCCACCCAATCCTGTTCTGAATGCATCGGTGTATACCACCATTCCTCTAGTGCCATTTGGAATAGTTAAAATTGGTACCGTCACCAATCGATTTCTCAACTCCTGGAAGCTTTTCTCGTAAGCATCATTCCACTCAAACTTTGTGCCTTCTTCATTAGCTTCATCATGGGCGCCGAGATGCGCGAGAAATTCTCGATAAATCAACGGTAATATCCAGCCAAACTTATGAAACTTCGGATCTCAGTGACATTCTTAGGAGTCTCCCACTCGAGAATCATTTTCACCTTATCTGGGTCTACCTTGATGCCATCCTTGGTGACAATGTGCCCCAAGAATCCGATCTGGTGAAGCCAAAATTCACACTTGCTAAATGTGGCATATAGCTGGTGTTCCCTCAACCGCTGCAATAAGAAGGTAAGGTGTCGAGTGTGCTCCTCTTCACTCTTAGAGTATACCAGAATGTCGTTGATAAATACGATGACGAACTTGTCCAACACGTCATGGAACACTCTATTCATCATATCCATGAATGCTGCCGGGGCGTTGGGTAACCCGAACGATAATACTAGAAATTCATAATGTCCGTATCAAGTTCTAAACGCCATTTTATGAATATCGCCACTTTTGATCTTCAACTGGTGGTATCCGGACCTAAGATCAATCTTAGAGAAAACTCTTGTTCCCTATAGTTGATCAAATAGGTCGTCAATGCAACGGGTATCGATTCTTAATCGTCAGTTTATTTAGTTCACGATGGTTGATACACAACCGCATACTACGATCCTTCTTCACAAATAGCATGGGGGCTCCCTAGGGAGATATGCTAGGTCATATAAATCCCTTCTTCAACAAGTCTTGTAGTTGGACCTGCAATTCTTTCAACTCAATAGGTGTCATTCGATATGGTGCCTTGGATACCAGCGCTACACCAGGAATCAAATCAATTGCGAACGCCGTCTCGCGATCAGGCGGTAGCTAGGTCAGATCTTCTGGAAAAACATCAGGAAATTCTCTAACGATGTCAAGTTCCTCCAAAGGCTTTATCTTTGCCTCGGTGTCCATCACAGTGGCAAAAAAGCCTTGACATCCTTCATCTAACAACTTTCGTGCCTGGAACACAGATAAGGTTATTCTTCTGGGTTTTCGCATCGGTTTACTTTGGTAGGTAAAAACCGACCCATCATCTAACTTGAATGTTATCTTCTTCTCCGCACACATGATGTTTGCTCCATAGGCGGATAGCCAATCCATGCCTAGTATTACGTCAAAGTCCTTCATATCGAACTTTATCAGACGTACGGTTAGGTTCTTCCCACAAATTTCTACCTGACAGGGGTCGTAGACTTCCTTCAGGTTCACGACACTACCCGTCGGCGTGCTGACTACTAAATCATGCCCGATGTCTCTCGATTGATCAGTCATCCTACTCGCAAAGGTAGTAGAAATGAAAAAGTGGGATGCGCTCGAGTCAAATAGTACTCTCGCGGGAATGGTTGAGACATTCAGGGTACCTAAGGTTTGTATAAAATTTAGGTTTCACATTCCATAGGCTATTCCCAACAATTTAGTAGTGTTTAGTGGACTTACCTGTCATCACATCGGGGTTCGCCTCCACTTCTTCATTGGTCAGCATGAATACCTTTCCTCATGTTCAATTGTTCCGTCGCTAAAAAGGTCTAGCATAGGACTGGTTCACTGAGTACGTGTTGTATCCGCCCGATGCATGCATTCTCTGGCCATGTGTCCTACTTTGTTGCACACATAGCACTTGTTCGGTGGAACAGCCGGTGTTGAGGCTTGGGTCACTTGGCTTGTAGCTGGTCAGTCTGGCAAAGCTGTCGTTGTGGCTTGACTCGCAGTTGGTCTGGCAGGTCGATTATAAGTGGGGCGAAAAGGGTTCTGACACACATCTGGCCTATGATACGGAGTCGGATTGGGGCTTGAACCAGCTCCTCGGAAAACCTTATTTGGCCAACCGAAACTCTGGTAATTTCTTGGCCTCTTGCCCAATCTGGGTGACATTGTAGCTTTCTCTTTTTCTTTCTCCTTCAATCTATCCTCCATAGTCTTCCCCTTGTCGGCCATCTGAGCATAATCTCGAATGTCCTTAATTGACAAAATGGACCCGATCTCAAGTTTAAGTCCCTTCTCAAATTTCTTCATCTTACTTACTTACCCCTTCAGGTGTTCCGGAGCGAAGTGGAATAGATCTTCGAACCATTGCTAGTAATCCAACATAGACTTGGTCCCTGGCACAAGTGCAGAGAACTCAGCTTCCATTCTGTCCCTAAGGCTCTCTGGGAAGTAGTTCTTGAAGAAAACCTCTTTGAATTGCTCACAAGTAGGATTTGGATGAGCGGCTTCATGATTTGGTTTGGTAGCTTTCCACCAGTTTTCAGCCTCGTTCTGTAGCTGATAACCCACACATATCAGCTTTTACGCATCCGAACATTTGAGCACATCAAATGCTTTCTCTAAGGAGCTAATTCATCGTTCTGGCTGCATTGCCTCGGAATTCAACTTGGAAAACACGAGTGGTTGGAGTTTCTTGAACCTCTCCATCACCTTGGCCGTAGAGTTTTCTGCTAAGTGTTGAGGCACAGGTGGTGGGAAAAGTAAGGGCCGGTTGGGTGGTGGAGGTGGCACTGCACACTCTTGCATCATGATCGCAAATTGTGTAGACATCTGGCCCAGTAGCTCCTATTGTTGCTGCATGGTCTGCATCATAGTGATCATGAAGGAATTCACCTCACCAGTCGCTATACCTGGCTGAGGTGCCGTAATAGTAGCTTGAGCAGCCATTGATGCCCTCGACGAAGTAGCCGACACTTCAAAATCTTGAGCTTCGGTTCCATTCGACAGCTCAACTTTCGGGACAGTTCGAGGGCATCTTCCTCGACAACCACCTCAGTTAGTTCTAGTGTTGACCATCTCTGCTTTTTTGGAAGAAGCTACTTCTTTAATAATCCCATACTTCTTACCAAGGTCAACAAGCAGTTCTTATTTAACACATGTACATTTCCTATTCCACAGTTCCAGTGAAAATTATATTGTCATCCCAGCAAGGTGTATTATATGTTTATTATTTTGTTCTAGTGATTTGTTTTATGATCGTGGAGTGTTTTATGCTGTGATATGTTATGCATGTTATTATCTTGAAATTTAATTTAAACAACAATTTCCTAATTATATATCTGTGTCTAGCAGGCAAGTCTTTGCAATTTCCAACTGGTGATAATAGTCTGCACGTAAAGGTATGCTATGCCACTCCTAACTCCGTCAACTAGGGTTAGGTATATGGCTCGACCCACAGGTCCACTAGTATCTGCAAGTGCTAGGAAAACAACCAACTGGTTCTAGGCATGGGTCTGTATCTCTCGTATCCAGATCAGTCTCCTCCTCAGTTGCCTAATATATCGCATATTACTAGGGTCTCCAAGCACGAACAACGCAATAGGGTCCTTCCATGAAGAAGTTCTAAGTATCAGGCCACTATGGTCACTTAATTTCAAAAATTAAGTACAGCACTATAGGGAAATTAAGTAACATGAGCTGGAAAAATAAATAGGTCAGCTCGAGGTTGCACAAGGTGTCTCGGTACCTATGGAGTTCGAATTCCACTTGGCAGCGTATTAGATCCTATTCCTAGTTGAACTAGGTTATAGGTGTGGTAGGGTCTATGCCCCCTAAGATTCTATAATTACATAGTATAACATACCTACATACCTATGTTCAAGTTTGCATAGTATCACTCAACCATGGTTCGTACACACATGACAATAGGCACATAATATTTAATATTAAAAGTACACACCATTATCACTATCTATATATATTTATGTACTTGTTTAAATAAATAAGAAAATTTTATTTCCCACATGTCTTACCTCTTCCCTCAATAGTTTACCCATAGTGATAACCTATAATAGCCTCGTTTAGCCAATATGTGAATTATTATTTAATTATTTATATTAAAATTTTTTATATTCACATATTTATTTAATCAATGTTTTTAGGTCTATTATGCTGTTTTTAGGTGAAACCCACAAGTCCATAATCATTTATATCAAAACAATAGAAAATCATTCTCTGGGCGATATTTCTGGGCGTCAGACACATCGCCCAGTGCATCACCCAGAGAATCGGGGCCCAGCCTATTTCAATCCGAAGCAGGTCATTTTCACTTCATTTCTTCTCTATATTCTTCCAAACACCCAGGGTAGAGCTCCAAGGGCTATTTCGACATCTCCCTTGCCAAAACCACGTGTTTGCACGAGTCTCCCGCGCACCCACGCCATCCTAGGGTAAGTTTTACTCCTTTCTTCTCTATTTTGGACTGCTGTCCACAACTTTGTTTTCTTTTACTTTAGATTCCAAAATTTTCTTGCCCTAATTTGCCTTTTATTCTACCCTCTTGTAGCACCATGTCTACAAGACACAGTACGGCAAGGAAGTCACTAGCACGCAAGAGGCTGCGATCAGATCCTGAGCTTTCTTCATCCTCTTCTGTGCCACCGGCCTCACCAAGAGAGGGTTCTTCCTCAGAAGAGCCGGACTTCGATCGATTCTAGTTTTCTAGGTATGAGCACTCTAGGGATTGGTCCAAGTTCAAGTCCAAGAGCATTGTAAACGGGAGGATGGTACAGGTGGATGACTTCCACCAGTATGGTTTGTATTCTAGGTTTAATATCCTAGGCTGGGCATCCATGTTGTCACCCACCGACCCATGTTACCCGAACCCGGTTCGATATTTCTATTGCAACCTTGTGCCATCTGGGGCGCAATAATTCGGTTTGGAGAGTAGGGTAAAGGGTGTGGATATCGGACTCACCACTGCCATCCTGGCAGAGATTCTAGGCCTGCCTGACATAGGTGAGAGATGTTACTACAAGCCTAGGATAGACATTTCAGATATGTTTTCCTTGGAGACCAGGAGGAGGCTCTTCAAGGCATTGACTGGTTCAGAGGGGGTCCCTAAGTCTGAGGGTGAATATAAGCCTAGTGCTAGGATTATCAATAGATGCATTTCATATAACATCTACCCAAAGGGCGGGAACCGGGGTAGTATCTCTATGTTGAGGGCTTACATGTCAAACCCTGCTCCTGACTGGTTGGATTTTTTATTTAAGGTCAGGAACCCCTGACCAGGCAACCAGGAACACTGTGGAGTATCACTCTAGCCAATGGGATCAATGAGAAGACTTTGTACAGGGTCCCCTATATACCTGTCAGAAGATGGATAGTAGACCCCTGCACTTGCACAACTCATAGCATGATGTATGACCTGGATCCTAGGTAATCTCTCTCCTCCCCATAACAGTGGGACCCACCTCTAAAAAAGTGTGTAAAAACCTCTAAAGGGCATGTGGGGACAATACCCTGACCAAGGGTCAAACCCCTGTGCAAGCCCCACTGAGATTCAACTTGTTGAAATCTCTGGGCGATGGCACTGGGCGATGCAGACAAGGCCCAGAGACATCGCCCAGTGAGTGAAACAACATATTTTAATGGATTTTTAATTGTGGAACCACCCAACATGAACATGGGTACTGTCCATAGATAGAGGGGAGTCTGAGGGACCACCTTATATCCTTAGTTCACTATGGACCCCACCAGTGTGCCCAAAATCACTCAGAATCAGTTTAAAAACTCATTTTATAAATGGGCCTTAATAGCCAAATAGGCCTCAGTGAGGGCTGGGCCTATAAATAGGAATACCTTGGGCTCATTTAGAGCCCTTAGCACTGTTGGAACTGTGAGGAGAGAAAGTAGAGAAAGAAGAGAGAAAGAAGAGAGGAAGAGGAAGGAAGAAAGGAAGAAGGAAGGAGGAGAGCTGCTCTCAGCACCTAGGCTTGATTTTCGTGGCATCCAAGCACATCTCAGGTATAAACATATATACATATACCTGCTGCCTCCATCATGCCTCTGTGTTTTACTTGTTTTCAACTCTTTGGCAACCCAGAATAGCTGGGAAGTGCTAGGAATGTCTCCAGATCTACCATGCAAGCTTAGAGCATGGAAGATCTGTGATTTTTGAACAAAAATACAAGTCTGGTTTGCTGTTTATGAGAGCCAAATCTGGCTGTGCATGGCTGCACTGCCCAGATCCACTGCTAACTTATTGTTTGGAACCCTGGATGCAAGCTAAGGCTGCACAGACCTAACCCTAGATAGTTGCAGCCATGAATCATCTTATTGCAGCTGTTTCCAGCCCTGCATATGGCTGAAAGTGAGGTTCATGCTTGAAGAAAACCCTGTGATACTATTTACTGGGTTGTCTGGGTAGCCTCTGGTAGCCAAATGGTGGGTCTGATGGAGGATCCATTTGGATCAAAATGAAGATCAACTCTAGGGCTACCTGACCCCCTAACATGTATGGGGATCAGTTTTGATCACTGCCTATGAAGCCCATCCTTGGGAACTCAGCCCATTGTCGATTTGAGGGCATTGGGCGATGCACCCAACGCCCAGAGCCATCGCCCAGTGAAGGATATGCTGCTATTTTTGCAGTCTGGCTTGGGGAATCTCACCTAATGGCCATGGGACAGTGTGGGAAGGTGGGAAATGACATAAATGCCCTTCCCCACATCTATCCTTATTAAGGAAATGCTTTGGAACCCAAGTGGGCCCCGCAAGTGAAGGAAACCCTGCTTGTGCTTGGTCCTACAGCATAGACAAGCTATGGACAGCACTGTGATCCTATTCTGACCTAGGGTCTGGTACAGCCACTGATAATGACCATTTTACCCCTATGCCACTGACACTGGATGATGCACCGGGACATAGACCCAAGGCCCAGTGATTCCAAATGAGAACCAACTGAATAACTGGGTCAACCCAGTAAGTTTAGGTTAACCCTAGGACTACCAGTGATAGACGAAAAACTCAATATGACATCTTCTGATTTATATTTAGGATTTGATCCCGCGCTTGAGGTCAATAACCAGACTGCTTTTGGAACTGAGTTTGCGACCAAGGTCTTAGAACCCAACTCAGGTGAGTGAATAATATTATCATATGTGCATGTCTAATTATGATGTTATGCCGGAAATTAAGAATTTTAATTATAAATGTTGTGTTACTTACTTCTGTTTCAAATTATTCAAATCACTGCATAATGACTATCTGTTGATCAACATTGTGAATTCTTATATGATGATTGTGTGTGTTAGACTAGATGCCGTAGTCGGCTTAGAAATGAGGCCTGTGGTAGCCCATAGAATGGGATGCGGTTGACACCACCTGACTCATATGATGCCATATAGACATGGGGTTAGAGTTTCATCACCCATGCTACGCACCCTTGCCAACAGGGGTTTAGGTGTTGGATGCCTATGGGGGCCACCATATGTATATGAGAAAAGAGAAAAGAAATGAAAAGAACACCGGAATGGTGAATATGGGCTACGAGCTTGAAAAGAAAAGAAAAGAGAAAAGAAATGGATAGTCCCATGGGTTAATCACAGAGGGCTGGGAGCTGACTGGTCCTCTCTGAAAACTAAATGGGTGTATCGCGGGAAGAGGTAACCAAGCCTGCACCAGGGATACTTGTATTGGGGATTGTAGTAGCACAGACCTGACTTAGACGTATTGCTAGGTGGCTAATAAATAATCTGGACTTGTATATCATGTAGGATCATGTGAATTGTGGTTGCACGTGCATGCATGATGATATATTTGCTCATGAGCTCAGTGGGGCTCACACTCTGTTATATATGTTTTTCTTAGATGATTTTGCAGATCGATGCCGCTGTGGCATGGAGGCTCATTACGAGGAGGAGAACCCTGGTTATTATGATGATCTTGGTATGGACCCCGATGGAGGTCGTGCCGATGATGCGTGCATTCTCGGTGGTCATTGATGAAGACCGTTGAAGAGTGCATTTGATGCTTTTTGTCTTGGGGACTCCTTTTTGTTTTGTCTAGGAGTTTATCCCCGTTCTATTTGAGGTTCAGTTGTAGTTTTTTCCTATTTCCTTTTTGGGGTTGAGTCTACTCACCCTGTATATATATGTACGCTGTAACTTTAGCTTTAACTTTATCAGCTTTGTTCTTAAGTTGTGGGTTGTGGGGAAACGTATCAGGACAAACTTCTTTATGTGTATATTATCATCATTTCCTGTATCGCTATGCTTTCTATTTTGTTATTGCAAATGTAGTTTATCTGCAACACTCTGATCTTGCCTTTGGTTGAGTGAATGAATGTGGTTCCATGAATGTATTAACTGCTTCTAGATCCGTGGGATTTGGCAGATTGCCGTTATGCAATTCGGGTCACCTACCTAATCCTCCCAGGGGGTGGTTTGGGGTGTGACAGAGCTTGGTATCAGAGCGTGAGGCTCTTCTTACATTCATGGAATGCATATTAGGGTTAATAAGCTACCAATACTAAAACAAGTAATAATTAAAAGCTACGAGGGAGGTAAATATAAATAAATAGAAGCGCATAATTTTCATTAAACTAAAGAAGACTGTGGATAAGCCACTACATAAGTTTTACTCACATGGACTGCAATTCAATAATTACATAAGTTGATAAAAAAAAAACACTAAACTAGATACATCCCAAACAAAGAAAAGTACATAAGCAAAGAGAAAAAAAAAAGAGAGACAGTCATAACCACGTAGCATGAGTTGATAGGAGCCGATCAGGAACTACTCAGTAGGAGGTAAGTCACTCCTAGGAGGCTGTGTCTGGTGAGAGTCAACTCTGTAGAATCTATCCCAAAAATCTAAGCACTGCTCGACAAATCCCACCCTGCTCTCTAAGGAAGTAAAGCCTCGATCCATCCTAGCTGCCATATCTGATAGCTGGGTACTGAGGCCCTGGAAATGTGACATCATCTGCGTCCACTCGGATGGCCCTGGAATCTGAGAACTGGTGGCACCCGTCGCCTCATAGGCAGGTAAGTCAGTGTACCGAGTACCAACACCCTCAAAGTTGCCCTAACCCACATTCTCTGCACCAACAAACTGCTCCTCTCCGTGCATGCCCCCGATGTCACCCTGCTCCTCTCCGTGTATCTCCTCATCATGTACATCATCACCCTACTCCAACCGCCTGCATTTTCTAGAATAACTTCTGAGGTAATGCAGTCGGAACGGTGGATCAGCTCCCTAGAGAAGGCATTTGAAGTACTTGAGTGCATGAACGCACAAAATATTATATGTGCGGGTTACCAATTGTAAAATGAAGCCGAAGCTTGGTGGAAAGCTACTAAGCCTAACTTGGAAGCTGCTCATCCGAACCCTATGTGGGAGCAATTTAAAGAAGTTTTCTTCAAGAACTACTTCCCAGAGAGTTTTAGGGATAAAAAAGAAGCTGAATTTATCGCGCTGGTGCAAGGAACTAAGTCAGTGTTGGATTATTAAAAGCGATTTGAAGACCTGTTCCATTTTGCTCCAGAGCACTTGAAAGGGGAAGTTAGTAAGGCAAAGAAATTTGAGAAAGGACTCAAGACTGAGATCGGGTCAGCATTATCAATCATGGACATCCGGGATTATGCTCAGATGGTCGATAAGGCAAAAACTATGGAAGATAGATTTAAAGAGAAAGAGGAAGAGAAAGTTGTGACGTTGTCTGTAGGCAAGAGGCCAAACAATTTTTAGACCTATACCTGGCCAAATAAAGCTTATCGCGGAACCAATTCAAATTCCATCTCGACTCCATATCGTAGGCCGAACGTGGGTCAGAATCCTTTTCGCCCCACATTTAATTGACCTACTCAATCAATCACGAGTCAAGCGACAACAGCAGCTTCGCCAGCCCGACTAGCAACTAGTCAAGTGGGCCAAGCCTCAACACCTGCTGCACCACCTTTTAAGTGTTACTTGTGCAATAAGGAAGGGCGTATGGCCAGAAATTGCACATCGCATGGGTACGGCAACAACTTGCCGAATCATCCCTACACTAGGTCCTTCCAGCCACGGGACAATCGGATGCAAGGAAAGGTGTACGCTTTGACAAATGAAGAAGCTGAGGTGAACCCCGACGTACTGACAGGTAAGTTTGCTGAACACTACTTAACTATAGGGAATAATTGGCTTACTTCATGTAACCTAAACTACCTACAAACCCTAGGTGCCTTGAATGTCTTAACCATACCCGCACGAGTATTATTTGACTCGGGCGCAACCCACTCTTTTATCTCCTCAACCTTTGCAAGTAAGATGAACGATCAACCAAGAGACATCGGGCATGAACTAGTAGTCAGCACACCGATGGGCAATGTCGTGAGTTTAAAAGAAGTATACGACCCCTTCCAGATCGATATTTGTGGAAAGAATCTAACCGCACGATTAGTAAAGTTGGATATAAAGGATTTTGACATGATACTAGTCATGGACTGGTTGTCTGCCTATGGTGCAAACGTCTTATGTGCGGCAAAGAAGATAATGTTTAAGTTAAAGGATGGGTCAATCTTAACTTATCAAAGTGAACCAAGGAAGAAATCCAGGAGAATAACCTTATCAGACCTCCAGGCACGCAAGTTGCTTGACGATGGATGTCAAGGCTTTTTGGCCACGGTGTTAGACACGGAGGCAAAGATAAAACCTTTGGAGGAACTAGAAGTCGTCAGAGAATTTCCTGATGTCTTTTTGGAAGATCTGACGCAGCTACCGCCTGACCGCGATATAGAGTTCACGATTGATCTAATTCCTGGTGCAGCACCGGTATCCAAGGCACCGTACAGAATGGCACCAATCGAACTGAAGGAGTTGCAGGTTCAACTTCAGGACCTGCTGAAGAAGGGATTTATACGACCCAGTGTATCACCCTGGGGAGCACCCGTGTTGTTTATTAAGAAGAAAGATGGTAGTATGCGATTGTGTATCGACTACCGCGAGTTGAATAAGCTAACTATCAAGAATCGATATCCGCTACAGCGTATCGATGGCCTATTTGATCAGTTACAAGGAGCACGAGTTTTCTCCAAAATCGATCTTAGGTCAAGATACCATCAACTAAAGATCAAAAGCGGTGACATTCATAAAACGACGTTCCGAACTCAATACGGACACTATGAATTTTTAGTTCTATCATTCGGGTTAACCAACGCCCCGGCAGCATTCATGGACATGATGAACAAAGTCTTCCATGACGTGCTGGATAAGTTCATCATAGTATTTATTGACGACATCCTGGTGTACTCTAAGAGTGAGGAAGAGCACGCTCGACACCTTACTTTCGTGTTGTAGCGGTTGCATGAACACCAGCTCTTCGCCAAATTTAGTAAATGTGAATTTTGGCTTCATCAGATTGGGTTCCTGGGACACATCGTCACCAAGGATGGCATTAAAGTAGACCCAGGGTACGTAAAAGTGGTTCTCGAATGGGAGACTCCTAAGAGTGCCACTGAGATCCAAAGTTTCCTAGGATTGGTCGGTTACTATCGACGGTTTATTGAAAATTTCTCCCAGATTTAGGCGCCCATGAAAAAACTCACCAAGAAGGGAGCCAAGTTTGAATGGAATGAAGCGTGCGAGAAAAGTTTTCAGGAATTGAAAAACCGATTGGTGATAGCTCCAGTCTTGACCATTCCAGACAGCACCGGAGGAATGGTGGTATACACTGACGCATCCAGGATAGGATTGGGTGGCGTCTTGATGCAGAAAGGAAAAGTTGTCGCCTATGCCTCCAAACAATTAAAAGAACACGAGAAGAACTACCCCACTAATGACTTAGAATTGGCAGCGGTAGTCTTCGCGTTAAAAATATGGTGACATTACTTATATGGTGAAAAGAGTGAAATCTTCAACGATCACAAAAGCCTGAAGTATTTCTTCACCCAAAAGGAGTTGAATATGAGACAGAGGTGATGGTTGGAATTGGTGAAAGACTATGATTGTGAGATCCAATACCACCCAGGCAAGGCCAATGTTGTTATGGATGCATAACGTAGAAAATCTCAGACTGCATCCCTCTCTTCCTTAGTCATAAGCAAGCAATTGGTAGAAGAAGCTCGGAAATTTGATCTGGAACTCGTAATCGAAGGAACGGCTATACAATTAGTAGCCATGGATCTGCAGCCATTGATACAAGAAGAGGTAATCGTGAAGCAACCATTGGACCCTGAGATGGCCAAGATTATTCGGGACGTACAACAAGGAGTCCATAAGGACTCGGATTTTTCTTTGGCCCATGATGGTGCACTGAAATTTTGAGATAGATTGTGCGTGCCTGATGATTATGATGTCCAAGACCGCATTCTTAAAGAGGCACACAATTCACCCTATACAATCCATCCTGGAAGTACAAAGATGTACAAGGATTTGAAGCAGTATTACTGGTGGTCGGGAATGAAAGCAACCATAGCAATATACGTGTCTAAGTGCCTCACTTGTCAATAGATAAAAGCAGAGAGACACTGACCGTATGGTTTATTGTAGTCACTTCCCATACTTGAATGGAAGTGGGAAAGGATAACTATGGATTTTGTGACAAACCTGTCCAACACTAGGAAGGGCATGACTTCAATTTGGGTGATCGTAGACGAACTAACGAAAGTGGCACACTTCATACCAATCAAGATAAGTTACCCAATGAAGAAGCTTACTCAAATATACATTGAAAATATAGTCCGCTTACATGGCATGCCTGTCAGTATTGTGTCTGACCGAGATCCTCGATTTACCTCAAGGTTTTAGAGAAGTCTGCAAAAGGCATTGGGATCTCAACTAAATCTTAGTACAGCTTTCCATCTGCAGACGGACGGACAATCAGAGAGAACTATCCAAACCCTAGAAGATATGCTCAGGGCCTGTATTTTAGAGATGAACGATAGTTGGGATGCTCACATACCACTGGTGGAATTTGCATACAATAATAGCTACCACTCCACCATTGGCATGGCACCATTCGAAGCACTCTATGGTCGAAAGTGCCGAACCCCGCTATATTGGGATGAAGTCGGCGAATGAAGATATCTTGGACTGGAGATGATACAACGACCTGCGACAAGGTGGATGTTATAAGAGAAAAGATCAAGGCAGCCCAGTCAAGACAGAAAAGTTATGCGGATAACCGAAGGAAAGACATTGAGTTTGAGATCGCAGAAAAAGTATTCCTTTGGGTATCTCCAACTAAAGGATTGCTACGTTTCAATAAGAAGGGCAAGTTGAGCCCAAGATTCATTGGTCCTTACGAAATTCTTAATAAGGTGGGACCCGTAGCATACCGACTGGCACTACCACCATCTTTGTCAGGCGTCCATGATGTTTTCCATGTGTCAATGCTGAGGAAGTACATTAACAACCCGACACATGTGCTGACAACTGAGCCTGAATAGTTGGATGTGGATATGACTTACGAAGAGTAACCTACAAAGATATTAGACAGAAACGAGCATGACCTCCATAACCGCACCATCGCTTTTGTAAAGGTTCGATGGGGAAACAACCCAATAGAAGAAGCTTCATGGGAGTGTGAGGAAGAAATGAAGGAGAAGTATCCTCAACTCTTTGGATTGCAAGGTAAGCAAATTTTGAGGATGAAATTTTTGTGAGGTGGGGAGAAATGTCAAACCCTGCTCCTGATTGGTTGGATTTTTTATTTAAGGGTAGGAACCCTTGACCAGGAGACTAGGAAAACTGTGGAGTATCACTCCAGTCAATGGGATCAATGAGAAGACTTTGTACAGGTTCCCCTATATACCTGTCAGAAGATGGACAGCAGACCCCTGCACTTGCACAACTCATAGCATGATGTATGGCCTGGATCCCAGGTAATCTCTCTCCTCCCCATAATAGTGGGGCCCACCTCTGAAAAAGTGTGTAAAAACCTCTAAAGGGCATGTGGGGACAATACCCTGACCAAGGGTCAAACCCCTGTGCAAGCGCCACTGAGATTCAGCTTGCTGAAATCTCTGAGCGATGGCACTGGGTGATGCAGAGAAGGCCCAGAGACATCGCCCAGTGAGTGAAATAGCATATTTTAATGGATTTTTAATTGTGGAACCACCCAACATGAACATGGGCACCGTCCATAGATAGAGGGGAGTCTGAGGGACCACCTCATACCCTTAGTTCACTGTGGACCCCACCAGTGTGCCCAAAGTCACTCAGAATCAATTTAAAAACTCATTTTACAAATGGGCCTTAATAGCCAAACAGGCCTCAGTGAGGGCTGGGCCTATAAATAGGAATACCTTGGGCTCATTTAGAGCCCTTAGCACTATTGGAACCGTGAGGAGAGAAAGGAGAGAAAGAAGAGAGGAATAGGAAGGAAGAAAGGAAGAAGGAAGGAGGAGAGCTGCTCTCAGCACCTAGGCTTGATTTTTGTGGCATCCGAGCACATCTTAGGTATAAACATATATACATATACCTGCTGCCTCCATCATGCCTTTGTGTTTTACTTGGTTTCAACTCTCTGGCAACCTAGAACAGCTGGGAAGTGCTAGGAATGTCTCCAGATCTGCCATGCAAGCTTAGAGCATGGAAGATCTGTGATTTTTGAACAAAAATACAAGTCTGGTTTGCTGTTTATGAGAGCCGAATCTGGCTGTGCATGGCTGCACTACCCAGATCCACTGCTAACTTATTGTTTGGAACCCTGGATGCAAGCTAAGGCTGCACAGACCTAACCCTAGATAGTTGTAGTCATGAATCATCTTATTGCAGCTGTTTCCAGCCCTGCATATGGCTGAAAGTGAGGTTCATGCTTGAAGAAAACCCTATGACACTATTCACTGGGTTGTCTGGGCAGCCTCTGGTAGCCAAGTGGTGGGTCTAATGGAGGATCCATTTGGATCAAAATGAAGATCAACCCTAGGGTTACCTCACCCCTTAACATGCATGGGGATCAGTTCTGATCACTGCCCCAACCTTGGGAACTCAGTCCATTGTCGATTTGAGAGCACTGGGCGATGCACCCAATGCCCAGAGCCATCGCCCAGTGAAGGATATGCTGCTGTTTTTGTAGTCTGGCCTGGGGAATCTCACCCAATGGCCGTAGGATAGTGTGGGAAGGTGGGAAATGACATAAATGCCCTTCCCCACATCTACCCTTATTAAGGAAATGCTTTGAAACCCCAATGGGCCCCGCAGGTGAAGGAAACCCTGCCTGTGCTTGGTCCTACAGCACAGACAAATTGTGGATAGCACTGTGATCCTATTCTGACCTAGGGTCTGGTACAGCCACTACTAATGACCATTTTACCCCTATACCACTGACACTGGATGATGCACCGGGGGATAGACCTAAGGCCTAGTGTAAGGCCCAGTGATTCCAAATGAGAACCAACTGAACAATCGGGTCAACCCAGTAAGTTTAGGTTAACCCTAGGACTACCAGTGATAGACGAAAAACTCAATATGACATCTTCTGATTTATATTTAGGATTTGATCCCAGCTCGAGGTCGAAAACCTTTTTTGGGCCGAGCTTGCGCCGAGGTCTTAGAACCCAGCTCAGGTGAGTGAATAATATTATCATATGTGCATGTGTAATTATGATGTTATGCCGACAAATAAGAATTTTAATTATAAATGCTGTGTTACTTACTTCTGTTTCAAATTATTCAAGTTACTGCATAATGACTGTCTGTTGATCAACATTGTGAATTCTGATATGATGATTGTGTGTGTTAGACTAGATGTTGTAGTCGGCTTGGAAATGAGGCATGTGGTAGCCCATAGAATGGGATGCGGTTGACACCACCTAACTCATACGATGCCATATAGACATGGGGTTAGAGTTTCATCACCTATGCTACGCACCCTTGCCAACAGGGGTTTAGGTGTTGGAGGCCTGTGGGGGCGACCATATGTATATGAGAAAAGAGAAAAGAAATGAAAAGAACACCGGAATGGTGAATATGGGCTACGAGCCAGAAAAGAAAAGAAAAGAGAAAAGAAATGGATTGTCCCACGGGTTAATCACAGAGGGCTGGTCGAGTTGGCCTTGGTGAACGAATGCGGGAGCTGATTGGTCCTCTCCGACAATATAATGGGTGTATCGCGGGAAGAGGTAACCAAGCCTGCACCAGGGATACATGTATTGGGGATTGTAGTAGCACAAACCTGGCTTAGTTGTATTACTAGGTGGCTAATAAATAATTTGGACTTGCATATCATGTAGGATCATGTGAATTGTGGTTGCACATGCATGCATGATGATATATTTGCTCACGAGCTCAGTGGGGCTCACACTCTGTTATATATGTATTTCTTAGATGATCTTGCAGATCGATGCCGCTGTGGCATGGAGGCTCATTACGAGGAGGAGAGCCCTGGTTATTATGATGATCTTGGTATGGACCCCGACGGAGGTCGTGCCGATAATGCTTGCATTCTCGGTGGTCATTGATGAAGACTGTTGAAGAGTGCATTTGATGCTTTTTATCTTGGGGACTCCTTTCTGTTTTGTCTAGGAGTTTATCCCCGTTCTGTTTGAGGTTCAGTTGTAGTTTTTTCCTGTTTCCTTTTTGGGGTTGAGTCTACTCACCCTATATATATATATGTACGTAGTAACTTTAGCTTTGACTTTATCAGCTTTGTTCTTAAGTTGTGGGTTGTGGGGAAATGTATCAGGACAAACTTTTCTATGTATATATTATCATCATTTCCTGTATCGCTACGCTTTCTATTTTGTTATTGCAAATGTAGTTTATCTGCAGCACTCTGATCTTGCCTTTGGTTAAGTGAATGAATGTGGTTCCATGAATGTATTAATTGTTTCTAGATCAATGGGATTTGGCAGATTGCCATTATGCAATTCGGGTCATCTACCTAATCCTCCCAGGGGGTGGTTTGGGGTGTGACATTACATCACCTACTGCCTATTGGGAGCTGGTAAGGGGGGGTCCAGTGATCAACCTCCCATATCTACTGCTGTAGGCCATGCTATACCATGCATAGAACCCTTCTGATGGGAACCTACCATATGGGAAGTTCCTAACTTTAGTGTTTTAACATTTTGATGTTCCCCTAGTCGGAGAGTACATGGATGGGGACAGGTCTAGACCTATTAGTATGACCTCGATCCTGAAGATGAAAGTGTAAGGGGAACCGGAGAGTGATCTAGCGGAGGGAGATGAGATGGAGTAGGGATAGGAGCAGGAGGTGCAGGGTGATATAGAGGGGATTGGAGCACAATTTACTGATTTGCCCTCTTATGTGCCGACTGGTGCTACTAGCTCGCAGGTGCCGGAGTCCTACGAATGGTCTGATATGATGGCACAGTTTCAAGGCCTCTGCACGCAGCTTACAGAGATGTCCACAAGGATGGATCAGGGCCTCACGTCCCTGGAGGGGAGAGTAGGTTCCGTGGAGCGACGCTTGGATTTTTGGACTCTTACTGTCGCGTCGACTCTCAACACACTCAGCCTCCACCGAGCGACATGCCTCCTAAAGAGTTGCTTTTCCGACTCGAGTTTCTTATGATAAGCTTGACTTATTTTGATGTAGTTCTGACTCTCTTTTTTTTTATCATGGTTTATGTAGTAGTTTTTTTTTTTTGTCAGCTGATGTTTTTGGAAGTAGTACTTCTAATTGAACTTATGTAGTGGCTTCGGCCACAGTTAACTTTTATTAATGTATATATGTGTTCTGTCTTTTATTTACATTTACCCCCTTGTAGCTTTTAATTATTGTAAGTTTTATCATTTGTAAATTTATTACTCCTATTCTGCCATCTGTGAATGTAGAAAGAGCTTCACGCTCTAATACCAAGCTTTGTCACACCCCAAACCACCCCCTGGGAGGACTAGGTAGGTGACCCGAATTACATAACGACAATCCGCCAAATCCCACGGATCTAGAAGCAGTTAATCCATTCACAGACACACATCCATAGTAACACAACATGTAATCAGAGTGCTGCAGAGAAACTATATATCCATTGAAAAATAAAAGAAGCGTAGTGATAAAGGAAATGATGTTATATACATAAGTAGGTTTGATCATTCCCTCACACATTCCCACAAACAAAACAGTAAAAGCTAATATATACATCAACAAAAATAAAAAAGAAGATGTATATACCAGGCGAGGTAACTCGAGCCCCAAAAAGAAAGTAAAAGACTAAAAGCAGGAACGGGGATAAATTCCTATCAAAGACAAAAAGGAGTCCCCAAGATAAAAAGAATCAAGAGCACCCTTCACGGGTCATCTTCAGTAACCACTGAGAACACTCGCATCAATGGCAGGACCTCTGTCAAGGTCCATATAAATATCATCATAACCACCATAGCTCTCCTCCAGTTAATAATCCTCCCTGCCACAGTGACATCCACCTATAAGATCATCTAATAGGAAAACATAGATAACAGAGTGTGAGCTCCACTGAGCCCGTGAATGAAACATATCATTATACATGCATATGCAACCACAATCCATATGATCTTAATGATATGCAAATCAAATTATTTACTAGCCACCTGTCAATACAACTAGGTCAGGTTAGTGCTACTATAATCCCCAATACATGTATCCCTGGTGCAGGCTTTTAACCCCTTCCTGCGATACACACATTGAGTTGTAGGAGAGGACCAGTCAGCTCCTACATTCGTTCACCAAGGTCAGCCCGACCAACCCTCTGTGATTACCCTGTGAGGCATCCATCCCTTTTTCTCTTTTCTTTTCTGGCTTATAGCCCGGCATATGGCCCATAATCACCATTCCAGTGCAAACACTTCTCTTTTCTTTTCTTTTTCTTTTTCTCATATATATATGGTTACTCCCACAGGCATCCAACACCTTAACCCCTATTGGCAAGGGTGCGTAGTACGGGTGATGAAACTCTAACCCCATGTCTATATGGCATCGTATGAGTCGAGCGGTGTCAACCGTATCCTATTCTACGGGCTACCACAGGCCTCATTCCAAGCCGGCTACGGCATCTAGTCTAGCATTCACAATCAGTATAGAATATTCAAACAGAATTGTCCAATAGTCACCACAGTGTTGTAATGAATTTATAAGATTTGAATTAAACATGTATCACAGTATTATTATTATAAGAATTTAATTTCAGTATATTATTCATGTTACGTGTACATACACGATGACATTTCACTCACCTTGGTTTGGTCCTACAGGTTCAGTTGCTGTTTCAGTCCTGGTCGGTGTTTGGCAGTGTTCCTCGAGCGCAGGGTCAAATCCTATAGTATAAATCAGAATTGTGTTATTTAATATTCCAAACTATTCTTGGATGTCATAGTATTGATCTTGGCTCATTGGTCTGACTCGGTGCTCAGTCTGACATCACTTGGAATTCTCTGGGTCTTGCATTGGGCTTTGGGTCTATGTCCCGGTGCATCATCCAGAGAATGTGGTTTAGGGTTAGATATGGTATTTTACCAGTGTATTACTTCATACATGGTCCCGACAATCCAACAGTTCAATCCCTAGGTCAGCAGTGTTGATGGACCAACACAGGCAGGGTTTCCAAGCCCTACAGGGCCCACTTGGGTACCCAAGGTACAAATAAATGTGGACGGATGTGAGGAGGGGTATTTTGGTCATTTACCACCTCCTTACACTATTTATGGTCCATTGGTGGAAGCCCCCATGGTCAGATCTGCATATCAACCCTTTTTAATTCTCTGGGTGATTTACTGTGTGATGTGTGCATCGCCCAGAGCCTGTTTAGAATGTGAACAAGCTCCAGATCTTGGGTTTTGCACCACAGGCAGTGCCATGGTTGATCCTTCATGCATTTAGGTCATTGGGACCCCATGTGGAGTAGTTTATAGTCGTCCACATGGATCATGACCTGGGCCCACCACTTGGCAGCCAAGGCTGTGCAGACAGCATAGGGAATAGTAGCCCAGCTGTGTTCCAGCATATGGCCATGGCTTGGGCTGCATCCAAGGGTGACCCAACGTAAAATAAGGTGGTCTAAGGCTACTGCAACACAAGGTTAGGCTGAGAGCAGCCTGTGTGCACAGATCCAAGCCCAGACTGCCTATTCTTCTTGCAACAGTGCAGTGTAGTCTGGCACAGAGACTGGTTTCAGTCACAAAAATAAAATAGCAGTAAAAATCATTGAAGATTCCTTAGATCTTCCATGCAACATGTTTGCATGTTGGATCTGGGGCAGTACATGGCAGCCCCTAGATGATCTGGGCTGTCCATGACCAGAAGTACCTCCAAAATGTAGAGATCTAACGAGATGAACAGAGAATTAGTAAAGGCAGCATATAGGTATGGGTTTATACCTGTGATTGAGCTGAATACACTGTAGGAAACGAGGCTGGACAACAGTTCCACCTCCTTCCCTCTTCTTCACCTTCCTTCCTTCTTCTTCTCCTTCTCTTTCCTCTCTTTCCTCTCTTCTTTTCCTCCCACAATTTGAACAGTAGCTAGAGTTCAAATGTGGGGCTGAGACCCTCTATTTATAGACTTGTTATACTTAAGGTCTGTTTGGCAGCCTACGTCCACTCCAAAAAAAGCATTTTTGAAACTAATTCAGGGCCATTCTGGCCACTCCGATGGGGTCCACAGGGGTCTAAGGGTAATTTATGGTGCCCAAGACTCCCATCTACCTCTGGAGGGTGTTCATGACCTGTATGGGTGGTCCCCACACTTTTGCTGATTAAAATATCACTTTTTCCCACTCTGGGCAATTCATTGGGTGATGTGTGCATCGCCCAGTGCATCACCCAAAGAATACAACAAAGCTGTAATCCTCTGTGCTTGCACAGGGGCTTGGCCCAGGGCTTAATCCTTACACCTATACCTCACCCAGGGTCAAACATACATATTTTTAGGTGTGGGCCCCACACTTATGAGGAGGAGAGAAAATACCTGGAGTTTATGCAGTACATTATGCTGTGGGCAGTGCAACTGCAATGCAATCCATCTTCTGACAGGTATGTAAGAGGACATCCTCGGGGGTTCTCCATTAAATTCAATCACTGGAGTGATGCTTCACAGTGTGTTTGGATGTCTTTCCAGGGGTTCCTGTCCTTCATTCAAAATTCCCAGCCTGTTAGGGGCAGGTTTGACAACACCCCTCTCTTCATTAGGACATGTTGGATTTGATCTCTAAAGACTCGATCATAGGCTTTTTCTAGGTCGATAAAGACCGTATGGAGATCCTTCTTGCTATCTCTATATATTTTTATGAGCCTCCTCAATAAGTAGATAGCTTCAGTCATGGGTCTACCTGACATAAAGCCAAATTGGTTCACCGAGATATGAGTCACTCTTCTCAAACGGGCCTCAATAACCTTCTCCCATAGTTTCATGTGTGCCTCATTAGCTTTATGCTTCTATAGAAATTACAATTTTGAATATCACGTTATTTTTGTAGGTTGGGTCTACAATGCTTCTCCTCCATTCATCTGGCATCTTCCTTGTGTTCATAATCTTGTTACACAAACTAGTTAACCAATAAACCCCACAACCTCTTAGGGTTTTCCAAACTTTAATTGGGATCTCATCCGGTCCTGGTGTTTTGCAGCTTTCATCTTTCTTAAGGCTTCCATAACTGCCACTACTGTAACCTTTCATACATAAGTATGACATGTGGAAACATGTTGACTAATGTGATCATCCGGGTAATTTATGCTCGACCTATCTCCATTTAGTAGATCGCAAATATACTCATCCCATCTCTCACAATGTCCTCATCCATTACCAGAACTCTTCCGTCATCACCCTTTATACACATCACCAGATCGAAGTCTTTGCTTCTCTTTTCTCTCATCTTAGCTATCTTATATATAGCTTTTTCCCCTTCTTTAGTGTTTAGGTTGTCATAGAGGTCCTCATATTTTTTTGCCCTAGCCATCCCCACAATCTTCCTAGTTTCGTTTTTGGCATCAACATACTTCTCTTTATCCTCTGTTTTCTTAGTCCTTTGCCAAGTCTTAAAACACACTTTATTGGTCTTAATAGCTGCTTGGACTTCATCATTCCACCACCACGTCTCCCTAGGTGCAAGCCTATAAGATAGCCATCCCCATAATAGCTATCTTATATATAGCCAAGTCTTAAAACCTAGACCTAGAAACTAAGACCAAGAAATATAAAAATGTTCCCAAGACATAGGAACTATAAATAAAATAATAAAAGAAAACATTAAAACTGCCTAAGAACATGAAAAGACACTTAAATAGAAACTAGGAAAATTAAAAGACACTTTGCTAGAACTGAAGAGTCACTGATGGGATTGAAAAGTCATTAGACTGTTGTTGACTTGTGGGGCCAAACTTGCAGTCCCAAAGGTCCACAAATTTGCTTTGAGGGACAGAATTGAAATCAGTCCAGGTTGGACAGATCTGGGCTGGTCATTAACTCGGACTGAGCCTTTTTGATGGGCCAGCTGCTGGTTTCATAAACTTAGGCTGGGCCTGGTAGGCTAGGCCTGGTGGGCTAGCTGAATGCCCTGCATCAAATGGTAAATGAAAGGGAATTGAACTTTCCCATTCTTGTCTGTTTATGTCGCATGCCACATCACCATGTGGGTCCCAATCCCACAAGAATCCCATCCCATAGTCCTGGCAAAACAAACAGGGCCTTCCAGGAAATACCTATAATTATATCTTCTCTTCTTTGGGTTATACTTAGAACAAAAGTGTTTGATTATTTACTCCAAATCAAAAAATATCTAGACTTCTCCCCCTCCCTACATCCCCTCCCAAAAAAAAATAAAAATTAAAGAAAACACTAAGTTTTTACTGCGGCACGCTTGATAACGTTATGCGTGTTTCTGTTCCGTTTCTCACCAAAATCGTATTTTGGTGTTTTTGTTTGCAGAAACAAAGTGCTTGAAGGCTCAAAGATTCATTAGAAGAAATAGATCCCAATTTTTTTAACGAGGGAAACTAGCAAATCAAAACATTTGTTACTTTGATCAAATTGAAAGTATAGTAGATGGTTGGATTGATGGGGTGGGGACTCACACAGCAAAACTGGAGAAAGGCTCCTTGGACAGCTAAAGAAGACAAATTGTTAATAGAATATGTTACTCTGCATGGGGAAGGAAGATGGATGTGGATTCTCATCAACATGAACAAAAGCAACAAAGAACATGAATCTATGACCTTACCCAATCAAATACTAGTATGTTTTGGCTTTTCCAAGCTGTAGTTTGAGTTCCAAGTCAATATATAAGTATTAGAGGGTCAGTTTATGAAGTCTACATATAGATGTACTGGCCTATGGCCTTACCCATTAGATTTCTGTGAAAAATCAGATTTCAGTCATTTTTTTTAATGCTCTATATATTTGACAACCTAGAAACAGGGTTTCTGAATTAGTTGCAGGAAAAATGAGATACTACATGGGTAAATCCTAACCATATTGTTTCCTCCAAATTCCTTCGGTTTGGAGACCGTTGTTGGACGTGAAAACTATTCCATAAAGTGAATTGAAAAGAGTGGGTTCAACCAGCCTTGGTAATCTAAAGACTTTTCAAAAGAAATGCAAAGATTGCAATGCCAAGAACAAGAAAAAGAGTAACAAATTAATTTCTCTCCGTACATCTTTGGTAAAATGAAGGATCTTCGATTTGACTAAGAACATAGTGTTGTTGAAGAGTAACCTTAACAGGTTCTTTTAAGGAAAAGAACAGGAACCATTTATAATTACACTACTTGTCACATCCCAAACCACCCCCTGGGAGGATTTAGGCAAGTGACCAGGATATCCTACTACATCCGCCAATCCCCAAGGATCAAGAACCAGTACTTACACGTCACAAACCACACAATGAGGGTAAAAAGATAATAAAAGAATATCAGAGTGCAACGAAAGATCGAACAACCCATAGACGATTTATATTATTGATTATAAGATCCCAAATACCTATGTTATACCATATACATATCCATTTATGTTCAATAAGTACATTATCTTGGTAATTACACTTCTTAAAAGAAAGAACTTAAATAATAACAAAATCATCGCTAAGCAACGAGATGAGGAAGATCTATAATTCCATCGACAGCTTCCTCTCCCATTGATAAACCAGTGCCTACAAAATCAACTAAAAGAGAATATACAAGAGTGTGAGCTCCACCGAGCCCGTGAATGAAATATAAATCATGCATACACATGCAAGCACAACCAAATGAGTCCTACGTGAGGTGCAGTTTATTTTATTTATTATCCACCTAACATCACAACTAAGGCAAGTTAGTGCTACTACAATCCCCAATACATGTATCCCTGGTGCAAGCTTGAAACCCCTTCCCGCGATACACCCATTGAGTTGTCGGAGAGGATCAATCAGCTCCAGTATCCCTTCCAAGGTAAGCCTGACCAGCCCTCTGTGATTAACCTATGAGATAACCGTCGGCATTTAGCTCAATCATTACATTTCTTTTCTTTTGAATTATATTGTGGCATAAAGCCCGGCATATAGCTCATAATCAAATTTCTTTTCTTTTGGATTATATTGTGGCATAAAGCCCACCATAAAGCTCATAATCACATTACTTTTCTTTTGGATTATATTGTGGCATAAAGCCCGGCATAAAGCTCATAATCATATTTCTTTTCTTTTGGATTATATTGTGGCATAAAGCCCTGCATAAAGCTCATAATCATATTTCTTTTCTTTTGGATTATATTGTGGCATAAAGCCCGACATAAAGCTCATAATCATATTTTTTTTCGGTCGCTCCCACAGGCATCCAACACCTTAACCCCTGTTGGAAAGGGTGCATAGCACGGGTGATGAATCTCTAACCCCATGTCTATATGACATCGTATGAGGCGGGTGGTGTCAACTGCATCCCATTCTACAGGCTACCATAGGCCTCATTTCCAAGCCGACTACGGCATCTAATCTAGCAATTCCACATACAAGCATTATTATCCATTTCCAATGTTCATCAGATAAGAATATAAGATTATGAATTCAAATGAGGATATAAAACAATTTAAAGTAATTAAAGACAGCAAATATTTTTGTTTTTGTCATTACCCATCAATCATGTTACACCTACACTCATGGTGTAATTCCACTCACCTTGGTTTGATCCTACCGGTTCAGTTGTTTGTTCAGTTTCGGCAGGTATCTAGTTGTGCACCTCGAGCACGAAATCAAATCCTAAAGTAATAAATTAGAAATGTGTTATTTTAATTATTCAAACTGTTTTGGATAACCTAGTGTTGGTCTAGGTTCCCTGGTTTGACTCGGTGCTCAGTCCGAGATCACTTGGAATTCTCTGGGCCTTGCACTGGGCTTTAGGCCTATGTCCCGGTGCATCATCCGGAGAATGTGGCTTAGGGTTAGAATGGTAATTCACCAGTGTAGTACATGGTTCTAGGTCATAATAGTCTTGCAACACAGTCCATATGTCACACCCCAAACCACCCCCTAGGAGGATTGGGTAGGTGACCCGAATTGCATAACGACAATCCGCCAAATCCCACGGATCTAGAAGCTGTGCTTACGATCATAGAACCACAACCATCACTTTACCATAGGCAAGATCAGAGTGTAGAAGAAAAACTATAATTCAATAATAAAAGGAAGCATAGCGATACGGGGAAATGGTGATAATATATACATAAGATAGTTTGAACATTCCCCTCCACCTACAGACAAAGAAACCAAACTTATAAGTACAGAACTACATACATAGACATATACAAGGTGAGCATACTCAACCCCAAAAAAAAATAAAAAGAACCTACAACTGATCCATAGTCAGAATGGGAAAAACTCCTAGCAAAACAAAAAGGAGTCCCCACAATAAAACATCAGAAGCACTCCTCAACGGTCTTCATCCACGACCACCGAGAAAGTTCACAGGATCGGTATGATCTCCATCGAGGTCCATACCAACATCATCGTAACAACCAGGACTCTCCTCCTCGAGATGACCCTCCAGGCCACACTGGCATCTATCTGCAAAATCATCTAAGAAAAACATTGTACAACAGAGTGTGAGCCCCACCGAGCTCGTGAGCAAATAACATCAATTATGCATGCACATGCAATCGCAATTCACAGTTCAAATGATCATACATGATGTGCAAGTCCAATTTATTATTAGCCACCTAACATTATAACTAAGTCAGGTCTGTGCTACTACAATCCCCAATACATGTATCCCTGGTGCGGGCTTCTAACCCCTTCTCGCAATACACCCATTGAGTTGTCAGAGAGGACCAGTCAGCTCCCACATTTGTTCACCAAGGTCAGCCCGACCAGCCCTCTGTGATTAACCCGTGGGACAATCCATTTCATTTCTTTCTTTTTTTTTCTGGCTTATAGCCCAGCATATAGCTCATATCACCATTCCGGTGTTCTTTTCATTTCATGCACCATTCCGGTGTTCTATTCATTTCTTTTTCTCTGTTCTCATTTTCTGATGGTTGCCCCCACAGGCATCCAACACCTAAACCCCTGTTGGCAAGGGTGCGTAGCACGGGTGATGAAACTCTAGCCCCATGTCTATATGGCATCGTATGAGTCAAGTGGTGTCAACCGCATCCCATACTACGGGCTACCAGAGGCCTCATTTCTGAGCCGACTACAGCATCTAGTCTAACATTCACAATCATCATAGAAGAATTCACAGTGTTGATCAATAGATAGTCATTATGCAGTGATTTGAGTAGTTTGAACAAAATGAATAGCACAACATATATGATTCAATTCTGATTAGCCGGCAAAGCATCATAATTACACATGCACACATGATAGCATTATTCACTCACCTGAGTTTGGTTCTAGATACTCAATCGCAAGCTCAGTTCCAATAGCAGTCTGGATGTTGACCTCGAGTGCGGGATCAAGTTCTAAATATAAATTAGATAGTGTCTTATTAAGTTTTCAGTCTATAACTGGTAGTCCTAGGGTTAACCTAAACTTACTGGGTTGACTCGATGCTTGATTGGTACTCATTTGGGATCATTGGGCCTTGCACTGGGCCTTAGGTCATGCCCGGTGCATGAGCCAGAGTCTATGGCATAGGGGTAAAATAGTCATTTCCATTGATTGTACCTGACCCTAGGTCAGATCAGGTTCACAGTGCTATCCACAGCCTGTCTGTGCTGCAGGACCAAGCACAATAGGGTTTCCTTCACTTGCGAGGCCCACTAGGGTTCCAAAATGTCTTCCAATTAAGAACAGATGTGGGGAAGGGCATTTATGTCCTTTCCCAACCTCCCACAGTGTCCAAAAGCCAAAGGGTGAGATTCCCCAAAGTCAGATCAGCAATACAGCAACTTTCCATTCACTGAGCGATGGCTCTGGGCGATGCACTGCATCGCCCAGAGGCTGCAATCAACATTTGGGCTGAGTTCCCAAGGTTGGGCCTATAGGGCTAAGGTCAGACTTGATCCTCTGCATGTCAGGGGGGTCAGGTAGCCCTTGGGATGACCTTCATTTTGATCCTAATGGATCCCTCACTGGGCCCACCATTAGGCTGCCAATGGCTACCCAGATAGCCCAGTGAATAGTGTCATAGGGTTTTTCTTAGTCTTGGAATTCAATTCCAGCCACATGCAAGGCTGGAAATGGATGCTAAACAAGGTTTCATGGCTGCAACCACCTAGGGTTTGGTCTCTGTAGTCTTGGCTTGTATCCAGGGCTTCAATAAGCTCATCAGGAGCAGGTCTGGGCAGTGCAGTAGGGCATAGCCAGATTCGGCTCCAAAGAACAGTGAATCAGCCTATTAAATTTATACAAAAATCATAGATCTACCATGTATAAGGTCTGCATGGGAGATCTAGAGCAGTTCTGAGCTAACCCTAGCTGAACAGGGTTGCCCAGGGAGCAGAATCATATCAAATGCAGAGGACAGATGGGGACAGCAGGCATAAGGGGATGTTTTATACCTGAAATGGCCTGAGAGGGGGCTCGGTTTCCAGCTGGAATGGGTGGCAGCAGCTCCCTCTCCTTCTTCCTTCTTCTTTCTTCTTCCCCTTCTCTTCTTCCTCTCCCTTTTTCTCTCTTCTTTCTTCTCTTCTCTCCCATGGATTTCAGGTTTGCTAAGGGTTCTAAATGAACCCAGAACCTCCCTATTTATAGGCTCAGCCCTCACTGAGGCCTGTTTGCCTGTGAAGGCCTCTTTTAAAAATCAATTTTTAAATTGATTCTGACTGATTTTGGGCACACTGGTGGGGTCCACAGTGAACCAAGGGTATGAGGTGGTCCCTCAGACTCCCCTCTATCATTGGGTGGTCCCCATAAATAAAATCCATTAAAATATACAAAATTGCTCACTAGGCGATGTCACTGGGCCTTGCTACATCCCCCAGTGCCATCGTCCAGAGAATTCCAGCAAGCTGAAATTCAATGGGCTTGCACAGGGGTTTGACCCTTGGTCAGGGTATTGTCCCCACATGTCAAATAGGAGATTTTACACACTTTTCACATAGGTGGGTCCCACTATTTGGGGAGGAGAGAGATTACCTGGAATCATACATCAGGCTGTGAGCTGCACAGTTGCAGGGGTTTGCTATCCATCTATTGACAGGGATGTAAGATGACCCACACAGGGTTTCCTCATCAATCCAAACCACTGGAGTAATACTCCACAGTGTTCTTGGTTGCGTGATCAGGGGTTCCTATCTTTCAATCAAAATTCCAGTCAGTCAGGGGCAGGGTTTGACACCCTAGGTCAGTAGTGCTACAGGACCAACACAGACAGGGTTTCCAAGCCCTACGGGGCCCACTTGGGTACCCAAGGTGTTCATAATTATGGACAGATATGAGGAGGGGTATTCTGGTCATTTTCCAACTCCTTACACTGCTTATAGTCCATATGTGAAGGTCCCCAAACTCAGATCTGTAAAACAGTCCACTTTAATTCTCTGGGTGATGTCTCTTGGTGATGTGTGCATCGCCCAGTGCTATCGCCCAGAGAATTCATTTGCAGAATTTGTTTGGATTGAAATAAAATTTTAGTTCATTTAGAGACATAATTGGATCATGGTTCCTTCTAAGAAAATGAACCTCTATGAATCTAGTTTCTAGAAAAACTGGAATCAAAGAAAATGAAGGTTGGATTATGGAGATATGCGATTTTTATTATGCAAAGGTCAATCTGTCAAGACAGCAGGATCCGATTTTGACAGAAACTTGAAATGAAGTTTTAATTAACTTAGAGACAAAACTAGGTAATGGTGTCTTCTAACAAAATGCAGCCCTATGAGTCTAGTTTCTAAAAAAATTGGAACCAAGACAAATGGAGTTTGGATGGTGGAGTTATATCATTTTGACTAAGAGAAGGTCAATCTGTAGAGTAGCAGAATTTGATATTTATGTTGGAATTTAACATGCATGTATGGATCTGTGGCTTTATCCTACTATTCATGATTTATGCACATGGTTTCGTATAAACTAAGCTATATTCATGGCTGGAACTGAGGTCTAAGCAATTCTGGGTTTGTAAGAATGTGGATGAAGAGCAATAACATAGAATCCATGGCATGCATGCAAGGATCCATGGTTCTATCCTGCAAATCATGGCTTACATTCATAGTTTAGCACGATGCTTAGCCAAATCATGGCTGGAACTTAAGTTCAGGTACATTCCAAGTTTGAGAAGAAGGTAGGAGGTAGGAGGGAGAGGTTATGAAAGAGGATCATGCATCCTAGCTACCAATTTAAGCATTTCATACATGGTAGCATGCAAGGTAGGAGTTTGGGTTCAATTCTGTAACTGTTTTCCCAAAACAGAATTTTATAAGGAATGTTTATGAGATGGGAAGGTCGGATTCTAGTGGTGCTTACCTTGGGTCTTGAGAGCAAGAGGTGAGCAAGGCTACTTCTTCTTTTCTTTCTTCTTCTCTTTCTCTTCTTCTGCTCTTCTTTTCAGTTTTGCTGAAGTGAAACCAACGAAGATGGGTTCCCTTTTATACTTTAGTTTATTTTTTGTCTAGATTTGATTTATGAGAATACAATTTTACCCCTTCTTTATCCTTGTATAGCCAATATATTATATTTTCTTTATTTAGTATTTTGGGTATCCTTCTAAATGTGTAAGGACATCAATGTCCCCATACTTTAAATGAAATGTCTTTAAGTCCCAAACCCTATGAAATTCCAGTCCTACCCTTCCTTGCCTCCATTTCCCACCAATAGTGATTAGTTTTCTTCTTTGACTAAGGTACCCTTATAAAGTGAAAAGACCTAATTACCCTTTAGTCTTATGTTTTATTTCAATTATAGCTAGCCTATCCCAACTTGCCACCTATTTATTAGTTTGAAGTTTCTTAATTCTCACCAATAGGATCCTTTCACATGGGATGCCATGTGGCCTCTAACTATTGTATGCATGGAACATGCAACATATGTCACTGCTTGAGTATGCCACGTGGCTACCACTTTAGGTGGGCCCCACATGCATATTTATTTTTTAAAATTGAATTTCCACCTCATCAAATGTCTTTTATTTAACTTATTTAAAATTTTATGTATATGTAAAAGTACACATGGATGGGGATTTAAACCTGCAACCTCCCACTTAAATAGCCAAAGTAACAACCCGTTGGGCTAAGACTGTAGTTTGCTATCTTATGAAGAACAAATTAATTTATCCTTTTGTTCGCATTGTTTTGATCAAAATTTTATCTAGGAAACCCGGAATCGACTTTCGTCAGTTGTACAGGTTTCATTTTAAGGTTCTTTTCAATAAGTTATTGATCTTTAAGAATTATTTCATGTTGTTACTACTCAATTTTTTTTTTCATGAGTTGGTATAATTACCCTAATGCCCCTATATTACAAATATAAGTTGTTTTATTGTTTATCGATCGCCAGGTTAGACCGGCGATGCACTTGTTGGCAACCAAAGTTAACGGGAAAATATTAATACAAAGATGCGGGCATTACATTAAGTCATTTATCTCGACCATTCATTCAACGCTCCACAAGGTACTGGTGCCTTTGACCTCGAGTTTTGGACTTTCAACAAAATTTCAAATTAGCCTGTATTTTTGGGTACGGATTTAACATTCCCCCAACCATATAAAAATTTCATCCTCGAAATTGAGTGTTTCTGGGGATTCAAGTAGATGAGGATACTTCGACTGCTTTTTATCTTCTCGTCAATCGGACGTTCCTAGATCGGGGCTACTACTCCACTGTATCCTTACAACTAGATAATCCAGTTGCTGGGATTATGCTCCTTACATCCCACAATCTCTTTGGGCTTCTTTTCACAGATCATGGCGGCCGTAAGCTTAGGTGGTTCCTGAGTCAAGACATGAGTCGAGTCCGGGAGGTACTTCCTTAACACCGATGCGTGGAATACGTCATGGACTTCTGCCAATCAGTACGCCATTGGTCATAATTCTCGGATTCAACTCCCCTTTCTTATCGAACCACACCACCCTTTTGGTTAGTGATTCCCAAGGAAATATTTGATTTCCCATGACGTACTTCAGGCCCTTTTGTCTTATATCGGCATCACTCATTGTTTCTATTGAGCTATAAAGATTTGGCTCTCAAACATATCCTACTCCCAACAAGTTATCTAAATTACTCTCAAATTTGATTGATCTAATGTTCAACTTGATTTTAATGGCCTAAGGGAAATTGAACTCCCAACATATACCTTAAAAGTCAAACGATCCAACTACCTCCGCGTATTTTGCCTAATAATCTATACTTTTATGGCTTTGGGTTGCGTGGCATAAGTCTACACCATATTTCCTATACGGCTCTTCCTATGAATACTTTTAACTCCTGGTTTCCCAATACCTAATCTCAACTTTAGGATGAATTAGGATATTCATGGAATCCCTATTGTTCGCTCCCAATAATGGAGGGGACATTCGGTGACCCATTACGCCCTTCATACCTATTATTGAGCAAGGTTTTGTCGGATCCTTTAGTTCTAGTTTCATCCTAATCTTGGTTGTTTTTAATTATACTAACACTCATTTCTGTCCTTGTTACTAACTTAAATTCTTCACCTCTGTTATTCACTTTCAACCACCTAGTATACTTCATACTTTTCTGAATCCTGCCTGAGATGTTCTATTCATTTGGTTTACGTATAATGCTTTAAACTACACGCTAGTTCTAGTTTCATCCTAATCTTGGTTGTTTTTAATTATACTAACACTCATTTGTCCTTGTTACTAACTTCTTCACCTCAGTATACTTCATACTTTTAATCGGTTCTATTCATTTGGTTTATAATGCTTTACAAGGCCTAACTACCGCTACGGTCTTTATCGTCCTTCCGAATCTACATATGAATATAGAATTTCCAAATGGATAGGGTCCATAATCTTCATTTAATTTCACAACATTTCAATTAACAATGCTAAGCACCAATTTGTGTTTTAAGTTCTTCGAGGGGACCTTCCTCTTACCAGCAAACTCAGTAGAATGAAAGAGTGTAATGCGCCACAATCAGAATAATACTCGAACAGGTGAGGATGATACAGGTAGAGTACCTATTATTATTCCGAATTTGCCTCAGTTTCCTTTGTGTCCAAGGCACATACTTATTTTTAGACTCTATTGCTTTGGGAAAAGTTAAGTAGTAGGTGGATCTCGTCGTGACGCACAAAATCTGCGATGACGACAATCCCCAGCCATGTGTTCGGGCTACTTACAGACATAGCATTGGTTGTTTGACTTAGACGGTCGGGGTGCAATGGTAAATTGTGTTGATTGGCTCGAAGCATGATGATAATACTGTGTAGGCTGTTCGGATGTTGGGTGAATGGGATGATATGCTTGACCCATTTCAAGCCCACGATTCTGTGCCAAGCTAGGGCTTAAGCTAGATCCTCGGAAGGTCTCGTTGGGCCACTCTAAATTTAGGAAGGCGTTAGGCCTCTTGCCTAGCCCTGTTGATACTGTGGTCCCCTCGTTCAGTATCTTCTATTGTCTTGGCTTTATCGACCATCTGTGCATAGGTCTGAATATCCATGACTGACAAGATGGACCCAATCTCAGGCTTGAGCCCCTTTTCAAATTTCTTCATTTTGCTAGCCCCTCCCTTCATATGTTCCTATGCGAAATGGAACAAATCCTCAAATTGTTGTTGGTACTCTAACACTGTCTTCGATCCTTGTACGAGGGCAGAGAATTCAGCTTCCTTCTTGTCTCTGAAACTCTCAGAAAAATAATTCTTAAAGAAGACTTCCTTGAACTGACCCCAAGTGGGGTTGGGATGAGTCGCCTCCAAATTTGGTCGCGTCGACTTCCATCATGCTTCAGCCCCATTCTGCAACTGGTACCTGGTGCATATCAACTTCTGGGAATCAGTACATTCTAATACGGCGAAGGCTTTTTTCCAAGGCACTAATCCATCTCTTATGTTCCATCGCCTCTGAGCCGATCTTGGAAAAAGTTGCGGCTGAAGTTTCGTGAACCTCTCCATTACCCTAGCAGTGGAGTTATCTACGGCATGCTGAGGAACCAAAGGTGGAAATTATGGAGGTTGATTAGCTGGTGGCATCGCTTGCTGCTGCATCATGCTCGTAAATTGAGTGATCATATGGGCTAGCATTTCTTGTTGTTGCTGCATGACCCGCATCATGTTTGCTACGATGGTATTCAGTTCACTGGCAATCATAGCTGGAGGTGGTGTGGTGGCAGGAGCCGGAGGGGTCACAAGCACCGGGTTTGGAAGGTCCCCGGGTATCCCTGCTGCAGTGACTTACACTTCCAAGTTTTGAGCTTCGACTCTGCTTGGTAGTCCAACTTCTGGAACAAATCGAGGGCCTCTCCCACGACGACCACTTCAGTTGGATCTTGTGTTAACCATGGTTGTCTCTCTGAAAAGGAATCCTGGGCATAAATAAATCTACATTTTCTAACTAGGGAAAGTTCTAAATTGGTACCTATGCATACAAGCTAGCATTTGCTATGGTAGGACATAATAGTGAAACATCGTACGTATAGAGATGTGTAACCGAAAACATAGGAATTTATAAACAATACGTACGATAGAAGTAAGCACAAAGATAGGCTGGGATGTGTTTTTTTTTTTTTGTATCAGTTGTACTTTCCTTTCTAAGTTGTAGTTCGGAAGTAGTATCTCCAGTTTCTTTTTCGGATGTAAAATTTTATGCCTCTTTAATTATAAAGTTATCGGCTTTTTCACCTAGCTAGTCACCTACTGTGTTCTTCTACTTCTTTATTTTGGTGTTTTCTAAAAACTTTTATTTCTTTGTCTCTAGACCACCCACCATCCTACTTCCGTTGTTTGTGAATGTAAATAGAGCTTCTCGCTCTGATACTACTCTGTCACACCGCAAACCACCCCCTGGGAGGATTTAGGCAAGTGACCCGGATATCCTACAACATCTGCCAATCCCCAATGATCAAGAAGCAGTACTTACACGTCACAAACCACATAATGAGGTTAAAAAGGTAATAAAAGAATATCAGAGTGCAATGGAAGATCGAACTACCCACAAACGATTTGTATTACTAATAATAAAATCCCAAATACCTATGTTATACCATATACATATCCATTTATATTCAATAAGTACATTATCCCGGTAATTACACTTCTTAAAAGAAAGAACTTAAATAATAACAAAATCGTCGCTAAGCAACGAGATGAGGAAGATCTACAACTTCATCGACAGTTTCCTCGTCCATTGGCAAACCAGTGCCTGCAAAATCAACTAAAAGAGAATATACAAGAGTGTGAGCTCCACCGAGCCTGTGAATGAAATATAAATCATGCGTGCACATGTAAGTACAATCAAATGAGTCCTACATGAGGTGCAGTTAATTTTATTTATTAGCCACCTAACATCACAACTAAGGCAGGTTAGTGCTACTACAATCCCCAATACATGTATCCCTGGTGCGGGCTTGAAACCCCTTCCCGCGATACACCCATTGAATTGTTTGAGAGGACCAGTCAGCTCCAGCATCCCTTCTAAAGTCAGCCCGACCAGCCCTCTGTGAGGTGACCGTCGGTATTAGCTCAATCATTACATATATTTTCTTTTGGATTATATTGTGGCATAAAGCCCGGGATATAGCTCATAATCACATTTCTTTTCTTTTGGATTATATTGTGGCATAAAGTTCATAATCACATTTCTTTTCTTTTGGATTATATTATGGCATAAAGCTCATAGTCACATTTATTTTATTTTGGATTATATTATCGCATCAAGCCCGGCATAAAGCTCATAATCAAATTTCTTTTCTTTTGGATTATATTGTGGCATAAAGCCCAACATAAAGCTCATAATCACATTTCTTTTCGGTCGCTCCCACAGGCATCCAACACCTTAACCCCTGTTGACAAGGGTGCGTAGCACGGGTGATGAATCTCTAACCCCATGTCGATATGGCATTGTATGAGTCGGGTGGTTTCACCTGCATCCCATTCTATGGGATACCACAGGCCTCATTTCTAAGCCGGCTACAACATCTAATCTAGCAATTCCACATACAAGCATTATCATCCATTTCCAATGTTCATCAGATAAGATTCAGAATTCAAATGAGGATATAAAACAATTTAAAGTAATTATAGACAATAAATATTGTTGTTGTCGTCATGACCCATCAGTCATGTTACACCTACACTCATGGTGTAATTCCACTCACCTTGGTTTGATCCTACCGGTTCAGTTGTTTGTTCAGTTCCGGCCGATATCTAGCTATGTGCCTCAAGCACGGAATCAAATCCTAAAGAAATAAATTAGAAATGTGTTATTTTAGTTATTCAAACTATTTTGGATAACCTAGTGTTGGTCTAGGCTCACTGGTCTGACTCGGTGCTCAGTCCGAGATCACTTGGAATTCTCTGGGCCTTGTACTGGGCTTTAGGCCTATGTCCCGGTGCATCATCCGAAGAATGTGGCTTAGGGTCAGAATGGTAATTCACCACTGTAGTACATGGTTCTAGGTCACAATAGTCTTACAACACAGTCCCTAGGTCAGCAATGTTGCAGGACCAACACAGAAAGGATTTCCAAGCCCTGCGGGGCTCACTTGGGTACCCAAGGTGTTCATAATTATCGGCAGATGTGAGGAGGGGTATTTTGGCCATTTTTCACATCCTTACAGTGTTTATAGTCCATATGTGGAGGTCCCCAAACTTAGATCTGCAAAACAGTCCACTTTAATTCTCTAGGTGATGTGTGCATCGCCCAGTGCTATCCGCCCAGAGAATTCATTTGCAGAATTTGTTTGGATTGAAATAAAACTTCAGTTCATTTAGAGACATAATTGGATCATTGTTTCTCATAAGAAAATTAACCTCTATGAATCTAGTTTCTAGAAAAATTGAAATCAAAGAAAATAAAGGTTGGATTATGAAGATATGCTATTTTTATTATACAAAGGTCAATCTGTCAAGACAGCAGGATCCGATTTTGATAGAAACTTGAAATGAAGTTTTAACTAACTTAGAGACATAACTAGGTAATGGCGTCTTTTAACAAAATGTATCCCTATGAGTCTAGTTTCTAACAAAATTGGAACCAAGACAAATGGAGTTTGTATGGTGGAGTTATATCATTTTGACTAAGAGAAGGTCAATCTGCAGAGTAGCAGAATTTGATATTTATGTTGCAGTTTAACATGCATGTATGGATCCGTGGCTCTATCCTACTATTCATGCTTTATGCACATGGTTTGGTATAAACTAAGCTATATTCATGGCTGGAACTGAGGTCTAAGCAATTCTGGGTTTGTAAGAATGTGGATGAAGCGCAATAACATAGAATCCTTGGCATGCATGCAAGGATCCATGGTTCTATCCTGCAAATCATGGCTTACATTCATAGTTTAGCACGATGCTTAGCCAAATCATGGCTGGAACTTAAGTTCAGGTACATTCCAAGTTTGAGAAGAAGGTGGGAGGTAGGAGGGAGAGGTTATGCAAGAGGATCATGCATCCTAGCTATCAATTTAAGCATTTCATACATGGTAGCATGTAAGGTAGGAGTTTGGGTTCAATTCTAAAACTGTTTTCCCAAAACAGAATTTTATATGGTTGGTTTATGAGATGGGAAGGTCGGATTCTAGTAGTGCTTACCTTGGGTCTTGAGAGCAAGAGGTGAGCAAGGTTACTTCTTCTTCTCTTTCTCTTTCTCTTCTTCCTCTCGTCTTTTCTTTCTTCTCCTTCTCTTTCGCTTCTTCTTCTCTTCTTTTTAGTTTTGCTGAATTGTAACCAACGAAGATTGGTTCCCTTTTATACTTTATTTTATTTTTTGTTTAGATTTGATTTATGAGAATACAATTTGACCCCTTCCTTATCCTTGTATAGCCAATATATTATATTTTCTTTATTTAGTATCTTGGGTACCCTTCTAAATGTGTAAGTACATCAATGTCCCCATACTTTAAATGAAATGTCTTTAAGTCCCAAACCCTATAAAATTTCAGTCCTACCCTTCCTTGCCTCTATTTTCCACCAATAGTGATTAGTTTTCTTTTTTGACTAAGGTACCCTTATAAAGTGGAAAGACCTAATTACCCTTTAGTCTTATATTTTATTTCAATTATACTTAGCCTATCCCAACTTGCCACCTATTTATTAGTTTGAAGTTTCTTAATTCTCACTAATAGGATCCTTCCACATGGGATGCCATGTGGCCTCCAACTATTGTATGCATGGAACATGCAACATATGTCATTGCTTGAGTGTGCCACGTGGCTACCACTTTAGGTGGGCCCCACATGCATATTTGTTTTTTAAAATTGAATTTTCACCTCATCAAATGTCTTTTATTTAACTTACTTAAAATTTTATGTATACATGGGTGGGGACTTGAACCTGCAACCTCCCACTTAAATAGCCATAGTAACAACCCGTTGGGCTAAGACTGTAGTTTGCTATCTTATGAAGAATAAATTAATTTATCCTTTTGGTCTCACTATTTTGATCAAAATTTTTTCTGGGAAACCAGGAATTGACTTTCGCCAGTTGTACAGATTTCGTTTTAAGGTTCTTCTCAATAATTTATTGATCTTTAAGAATTATTTCATGTTGTTACTATTCAATTTTTTTTTTCATGAGTTGGTTTAATTATCCTAATGCCCCTATATTACAAATATAAGTTGTTTTATTGTTTATCGATCGCCAGGTTAGACCGGCGATGCACTTGTTGGCAACCAAAGTTAACGGGAAAATATTAATACAAAGATGCGGGCATTACATTATGTCATTTATCTCGACCATTCGTTCAACGCTCCACAAGGTACTGGTGCCTTTGACCTCGGGTTTTGGATCTTCAACAAAATTTCAAATTAGCCCGTATTTTTGGACACGGGTTTAACACTTTTCCTAAAATAAAAGATAAAGATAAATTGCAAATTATTTGATTGATTTGTGGATCCCTTCTTCATCGCCATCATCACTTATATAGTTGTCGCTGGCAATCCCTTGTAGTCATTAGGTGGTTAAGTACCTTCTCATCTCCATCACTTCACATTTGAATTTAAATTTGAACACTTGTAGGTGGTTACGTAATTGCACATAACCTCCTTCTCCACCTTCCCACTTTGTTTTTCAAATTCAAAGGAACCCATTTCATGGCATACTAGGTAGTTCACAACTACCCACTTCTTTGAGAGTTGGTTGTAACCACCTTGCTGACCTTTCGCCGATCACTGACCATTCATTAGTCGCTGATCGTTCGTCAGTCGCTGACCGTTTATCGGTCATTGACCATTTTCTGACCCACTAACTGTTTTTGGTCATTGATCATTTTTGGTCTGATTGCTTCTGACTGTTTTCAGTCACTGACCATTTTCCAGTCGCTTATTAACAACTCAGTATTAACATAAATAGATTTTGGTCTATTTGTCCATTGACCGAAATAGACCAAAAATGGGGTGTAAACACATATATACAAATATTAGATGTTAAGCTTTATGCAAGATCCATATAATTTCATGAATAATTAGCCTACTGAAAGGTGTAACTGTAATGATACAACAAGGACTGATTACCTCCAACAGAATCTGGTCTTATGATCAATATCCAATACATTAGGAAATCACACCATTGGACTTCCAGCATTAGTGGCAATGATGTAGCATTCGATATGGCAGATCGGGTGGACCATGATCACAACCACCCCAAAGAGCTTACGCTCCATTCGGATTCGCCAACCTTCCCAACGCCTTCGCCACCTCACCTAGGCGCCACATCAGTCCTTGGAGTACAAGTCATTGGCAACCTAGCATATCTTTTAGATTCTTAGATTATTTGCTTTCCTATTTACTAGTTTCCATATGTGCGTAGGATCTCTTATGTAATGCAACTTGGGTTGCAAGTTTTAATAGTTTAGGAAAGCTTCCATTATTCCAAGTTTCTATTTTCCCTTCTTACCATATATTTGTAATCAGTTTATGGGCTTTAAATCCCCATCCATGGAATGAAATTTAAGAAGATTGATAAGCCATTGATTGTGCAGCCTAGCTCCAACTGATCCTTGAAGAGATCGCCCCTTCAGGCCTTGAAGAGCCTCCCATCGACAGCCTTCAAGAGCTGTCCGCTCCTTGAAGAGAGCCTCCACCCGTGGACTAGAAGTGCCACAGCCCCTCTCCATCATCTCACCTCCACCCTTCCACCCTCTCCCCCTCTCATTCTCGCCTCTCTCCATCTCTCTCTCATTCACGCTGCCCTCCATCTCACGCTGCCCTCCATCTCACCAACCCTCTCACGCCCTCCATCGCCACATAAAATAACAACCCCTTGCACCCTTCAGCACATGTGATAATGTTTTGCTCCTTTCAATCTCTCTTCTATTGAGCGATCCTCGACCTCTCAAAGGAGGTCCACACCAGGCAAGTTTCCTGAAAATATGCAATTGGGTTCTTCTACCACTAAAAGGATCAAAATAGGCAGTTGTGGTATACAAATCATAGGCTTTCTAAGGCTTTCTTATTTAAAGCTTACTTATATATGTACTAGGCAGACACTAATAGGATTTGAATGAAGTATTGGAGATCCTAACCGTACCAATGATACTAGTTGTCTCCCCCTCCACCATTATACTCAAAGGCCAGCACAAATGGACATGTTCAGCCCCACTTGTAGAGTATCTAACTCCAACCTAGCTGAATCACCCTCACCTATTGGGCTTGAGAATGCTAATAACAACTATCCTGCATCCTTCCTGATAACTGCTCCAATAACCAAGGGACCAGAATTTTCAAAAACATCCATCAACATTTAGCTAGTTCTGCATTAAGCATCAATATCTTCCTAGACATGGATAACCAAAAAGAAATAGTTGAAATGGTCATTCTTGGTCATCTCTATCATGTGTCACCAAACATCATTAGGTTCATTCAAATGTAGAAAACTAACCAACTTTATTTGATTCAAAACTCTCTGATCAATTGGTACAAATGCTATGGACTTATTATCGACTACTAAATTGAACCCAAATTAGATCTAGACCTCAATATTATTTACCTAGATGCTACCTATAATTCAACAATGCTATGGTTTTTGTCCAATCTCATCTCTTCTAGCAAGGAGGTAATGCAAAAGGCTCCAATATAGAAGAGCCAAAATCAAAAAACAGAACCAGGATCACCAAAAAAATAAACAGAACAGCCTACTTTTCTGGTCGAGTGTTCTTCCACAGCAGTAGAATTCGTCTACAATATCTCTGAAAACACAGCTCTAGATCGAGCTAGGAACACAAATCCTAGTTGTACTAGAAAAGCTAAAAGTTGTAGGTCTGGAACTTGAATATCAGCCAATAGTGTTCAGAACTCAAGAGATCAGACAACTAGAAGTAGAGAAGGGAGAAAGGGAGAAAGGAAGAAAGAAACCTACAAATAGGTAATCCTTTGTGTGCTTGGAGCACCTCCAACGAAACGACAAAGAACTCAAAAGCAAAACCTGCAAATAGGTAAGACTCGAAATTAGTTAGAAAGATTAGTTTTTTAAACCCTAAAATCAAAACGTTAAGAAATACACTATTTCCTATAATTGATTTTCATACCGCCATTATTCTAGGGGTTTCTGAATCAGTGACCATGAACTAGAGATATAGAGAGAGGTTTTTTTATGGGGTGAGTGTTGCAGAGATTACAGAGTACCTGGACGGTGGAGGGACAGCAGTGGTGAGCTCCTTTGTCTTCTCACTGAAGAGTGTAGAAGACGATGAGAATGGAGTGAGACCTTGTTGGTAGACGATGAGAATGGAGCGAGAGCTTGCTGGTCTCCCCTCCAGGTTCGTGAGGACAAGAAGAGAGTATGTCGAATGAAAGAAAACCCATTTTTCACCAAAAAATATCGGGCAACAGTTTTTCACTTTGGACATCAAAATAGTAAAAACAAGTATTTGTTGTTTCTACAATAACGTTTTTGTTGGCATAAATTGTTATAAATTTTGATTTATGGTAATAGAAACACATGAAACAAAATAGGTTTATCAAACGGTTTTTCTATGCCATTTGTGTGTTGGGAACACAAATAGAACAGAAACACCAGAAACATAACGTTATCAAACGGTGCCTGGATCATAGTTTTAAGAAAATGAAAGCTCCCCACTTCAAAAGAAAATACTTAACCTTACCTGCATCTTAGTTTAAAAAAAAATGAAAACTCCCCCCCCCCCCAACCCAAAGAATAAAAAGATAACACTAAACCTTTGCATCTTAGTTTACAACAACAACAACAACAAACTCAGCCTTATCCCAACTTAATGGGGTTGGCTACATGGATCCGAATAAAAACAAAGTAGGGAAAATTAAAGTCTAAACAGCAAAGGGACATGAAGAGATGAGGATAAGAGAGACGGGAAATTAGATGAAAAAAATGACAAATAAAAGATGGAAAATAAAAAGAAAAATGGAAGACGGAAGAGGAACGAGGCACAATCATGCAAGTCAGGAGAATCTCAGCTAAATGGGGTCTGCTACATGGATCCCTGCCCTCCAATAGGCTCTATCTGAGGTCATACTTGGTACAAGAACTAGGCTATGCATGTCCTTCCTCACAACTTCTACTATGGTCATTATCGGGATCATATAACTCCTCCTTACTGGTGTGTCCCTAGACCTTTGTTGAACATAATCATACTAGCTCAAACTACTCTCTCGAAGCTTGTCATTGATTGGGGCAAATCCCAAGTCAGCTCTAATACACTCATTACTTTATCTTTCCTAGTTTTTCCGCACATCCATCTTAATAGATCTCTTCTATGCATAGCTTCTCAACATGACACTTCTTAACTACCCAACATTTTTCCCCATACATCATAGCCGGTTGTACAACAGTCCCATAGAATTTTCCTTTAAGCTTTAAAGGACTACATCAGTCACAGAGCACTCTGGACGCACCACTCCACTTCATCCATCCCACTTTAATTCTCTGTGCAACAACATCCTCTATGCCACCTTCCTTTTTTGTGATTAAGACTACAACTACAAGCCAAGCCGGAAGTGACTCACTTCTATTCTCTTTGGGATTGGATATAGATGGGGAATCTGTAGATCGTAGTAGTTCGCCAACCTCTCTAAGTAACATACGTTATAATTTCACTTCACAGTCTTAATTTAAGTTAGGGTTATTCTATGTAAAATGTAAAATGAAATTTCAATAACAATAAAAAAAATAAAAGAGAGGAGTCTCTGTGTCTCATTACCGAGGACCTCGTTTCAAAAAAATACGCCGTCTAGGTGCTTTATCGGGATTAACTAGTAAAGGCCTAAAGCTGGAAGTGATCCTAGAAACCAATCTCATTTCAGGAAATCTCAATATCGTATTGGCCCCAAATATCTAAAAGTCACTTTGCGGTATCTCCCTTTCCCCAATTCGCACCATGTTAGTAACCATTAAAGCATAACTAAAATTACATATCATATACTCTGTCTTCGTTCTACTAATCTTAAAGCTTCTTGTTTCCAAGGTTGATCTCCATAGCTCTAATTTAGCGTTAATCCCTGCTTTTGTCTCGTCTACCAAAATGTTATCATTGGTGAGGAGCATACACTATGGACCTCGTCTTGAATGCTCTTAGTTAGTTCACTTATAATAACCACAAATAGATAAAGACTTAAGGCTGATCCCTTATGTAACCCAATCGTAACTGAAAATTCCTTGCCTTGGTCTTCCACAGATCTCACACTAGTCAACACTCCCTCATACACATCTTTAATTACATCCACATAATTACTCGACACCCCTCTCTTCACTAGAACATGTTGGATGAAATCGCTAGGAACTTGATAATAAGTTTTTTCCAGGTCAATAAAGACCATATGGAGATCCTTCTTGCTATCTCTATATCTTTCCATGAGCCTCCTTAATAAGTAGATAGCTTCTGTTGTGGATTTACCTGACATGAAGCCAAATTGGTTCACCGAGATATGAGTTTCTCTTCTCAAACGGCTTAAATAATCTTCTCCCAAAGTTTCATAGTTTGACTCATTAGCTTTACGCTTCTATAGTTATTGTAGCTTTGGATATCACCTTTATTTTTGTAGATTGGGACTACAAATCTTTTTTTCCATTCATTTGGCATCTTCCATGTGTGCGTAATCCTATTAAATAGAATGGTTAACGAATATACCCGACAACCTCCTATGGTTTTCCACACTTCTATTGGAATCTCATTTGGGCTTGGTGTTTTGTCTGCTTTCATCTTTTTGAAAAGACTTCTTTAACTTCTACCACACTAACCTTTCGTATATATCTATGGCGTGTGGTGTCTTGTTGAATAATGTAATCGTCTGGGTCATTACTACTTTACCTATCTCCATTTAGTAGGTCACAGAAATACTCATCCCATCTCTTCACAATATCTTCATCCCATACTAACACCCTTCCATCATCACCCTTGATACACCTTACCTGATCGAAATCTCTATTCTTCCTTTCTCTCATCTTAGCTATCTTATATATAGCTTTTCCCCCTTCCATTGTGTTTAGGTTGATATAGTGATCATATTTTTTTCGCCCTAGGAGTGCCCACAATCTTCCTAGCTTCGTTTCTAGCATCATAATACCTCTTTTTATCCTCTAGGTCTTTAGTCCTTTTCCATCTCTTAAATCAATTTTTCTTAGTCTTAATCGTTGCTTGGACCTCAACAGTCCACCACCAAGTCTCCCAAGGGCCTGATGACTACCCTTCGCTTCCCCTAGTAGATCCATGGCAATCAGCTTAATACAAGTCATCATCTCGTTCCACATCGCATTGGTGTCTCCCTCAAAATCCCACTTTCCTTTTTTTGCTAAAGATCAGCAGAATTATATTAAGAAAGAAGAAAAAATACAAGAAATTAACGTCTAGGCATATCCAGATGAGTACAAAAACACCTCACTAATGCCAAAGGCTAGTGACAGCAAGCGAAATAGCCTAGGACACTAAGCAAATCTGAACCTAGGCCTACCCATCACATCGTCCAATAGTAACGACTAGATTGAAGGGGGAAACTCCAAAACCCAAGCCAAGGATGTCGCCCTTTTCACAGCCAAGTTCGCCAGATAGTCCACCACAGGGTTTGCTTCCCTGAAACAATGGGCTACCTTCCAAGAAATGGAGCGGAGAAATGGCAGCAGACCCATCCACTGTTGAGTGACGAACCGAGGGATAGACCTGGCGCGAAGCGCTTCCACCACTGCCTTGGAGTCACACTCCACCCATAACCGAGTGACCCGATATCTTTAGCTCTCATCAGACCAAAGAAGATGGCTCTAAATTCTGCCTCATAGTTGGTCGAGGTGCCCAAGAAAAAGCTAAACGCTGTAAGGGGGACGGCCCGATCATCTCTAAGGATTCCACCCACACCCTGCCCAAAAGATCCCACTTTCCTTGTTTGACCACATTATCAGTAAATGTCCTTAAGGGCTCCCCTTTTAATCTCCACCACCTTATCTTAGGGTACATAGGTTCCCTCCTCCTATGCTTCTATGCACCTAGGTACATATCCAAGACCACCAGTCTATGTTGGGTGGTTAGGCTTTCTCAAGGGATAACCTTACAATTCTTACCCACCATTCTGTTTGCCCTTCTTGTTAGGAATAAATCTATTTGGCTGGTATGATTCCCACTTTTATAGGTAACTAATTGCTCCTCTCTTTTTTCAAAGAAAGTGTTCACAATGGAAAGAGCATAAGCTACTGCAAAGTCTAGGATTGAGGTCCCCTCCTTGCTCCTCTCCCAATCCCATAACCGCCATGTACACCTTCAAATCCTCTATGATCACTCCCAACATGCCCGTTCAGGTCTCCTCCATTAATAATCGTTTCATCCTGGCCAAAACCTTGCATTAAGTCATCCATGTGTTCCCAAAATTGATGCTTACAACTTGTACCCTGCATTAAATCATCCATGTGTTCCCAAAATTGATGCTTACAACTTTCATCCAATCCTACTTGGGGTGCATAAGCGCAAACAATATTGACAACCTCTTGCTCCAATGCTAGTTTGATGGATATAATCCTGTCTCCCAGTCTTTTGACCTCTACTACATCATTCTTTAGATCTTTGTCCTCAATTATGCCCACTCTGCTTCTATTACTATGATCTCCCGAATACCAAAGTTTGAAGTCATCCAACACCATAGCTTTTTTACCCTCTTATCTTGTCTCTTGGACACACACAATATTTATCCTTCGTCTCCTCATAACATCTACCAACTCTAGGCTCTTACCCGTTAAAGAACCAATGTTCCAGGAAGCTAATCTTATCCCATGTTTTTGGGCTGAAATGTTTCCTCTCACTTGCTCTTGTCTACTTATCACCGCGTTTGGGCGATGACACAACACGTCACTTACGGGGGATGCCCTAGTAAAATGAGGACGTAAAGACATGAGATAAAGTAAAAAAAAAAAGGTCAAAACACAATAGGATCCATGCAAAAGATGATTGGCCAAATATATTAAAGTACCGGCTGCCAACCTGACACACCACTCTATGAAAACAGATATAAATATTAGAAAAGAATATACAATGTGTAAAAAGGAGAGGACACACCCAATGCATTAAAAGAAACTCTCAATAGGTAAAGTAAGGTGCATAATCAAACAAAGCAAGGCACAAAGGTGGTAATACAGTGCTTAAAACTTAACAAATAATGATGATAGAGCAAACAAATTCAGATTAGCATCAATATGAGGGACAGTATAAAGCACGCAATACAAATAGTGTACAATATAAATCAAGCAATAAATATCAAGAAAATAGAATACAAGAGAGCTGGTAGAATAGATATGTATAAGAGGATGTGCAACATAATAAAAGAATACAAGAGAAGGAAAAAAAATTAGCAGAGGAAATCCATCAAAGCAGCACACCCGACGATGTTGGAACAGCAGTATAACATATATAACTAACGTGGATAAAAGAAGCCATAATGTGATAAGTTGGCTAATAGAGTCTTTTCATTGGAAGAAAATGGTTCACAAAGATACCATCTACTTTTCCTACACTGCCTCCCATTCCATTTATTCAATTAATCAATCCTATCTTTTTGGCTCTTTTAGCAACTTAACACTGAAAATACCCTCAAGGAGGAAGAGAATCCATTGATTGCACAACAACTAAAGAAGAAATATGTCTACATATGGTGTTTGGCAATGTACCTGTAATTTCATGATGATGGAAGGGGGCATCAAACGCAAATGCAGTCAGAATGAATTCTCTTTCATAAACATAAAAATAATAGTAATTAATAAATTAAAAAAGGCTTTTAGCATGGCGCATGTTTCTGGCACATGAGAGATGACTTGGTTGTTCTGACAATTGTTTAGATGGGGATCTTTTAGATAGGCTACATATCAAATTTGGCCCATATCAACTATATGGTACACCTTGTATTGGATCTTCCCTTGTTCTTCAGCCAAGTTGTTCCAACTGAATTACTGTTCCAATAATATTTAAAGAACTAAATCGACATGTTGGATTGGATAGAGAATTAACCTATGGCTAGATATCAACCGAGAGATCCTCTCTCTCTCTCCATATTTTCTCCGCTTACCATGCATGCGCCTGCAATCCTAAGCAATAGCACATGTGGCAAATCCTAGGATATGAAAACTTACCTTTCACAGACTTACCATTGATAGTATTTCCATATGTGGCATTTGCTTGAGTACCAAGACTTACCTTTCAAGTGTTATCACATGTGATAATATCCTTTGTAATATCTAGTTTCCATACTTCGTAATATTCTCTAAGATCCTACAAGATCACAGTGTAATCCTGTATATATACTCTACTATTATGGTAGAGATAATTTAGGTGAATGAACAATCAATCTATTTTCAACATGCTATTCAGATCTAAATGCTCAAACGAGCCTCCTCTCTACACCTAAAATCTTTCTTTTTTTTTCTTTCCCATCTTTATTCTCCCCTCCCACGTTTTGGCCTCCATAGACAATCAAGGTAGCTCCATTGTGGGTGTCACCCCCCCTCCCCATCTCCTATTGTGCCCTTCACAACTGGTTCGGGTGCTCACCATTTTCTTTCAATCAAGCTCAACTCCACGAATTATATCTATTGGAAGACGCAGGTTGTCCCCTACTTGATTAGACAACGCCTCTATAATTATGTCACTAGTGACAAACCGTGTCCAGATGACCTTGAGTAAGCAGCAGAATGGCGCATTCAAGATGCTGCCATCATGAGTCTTCTTATTACCTCCCTAGACAAAGATGCTCTGCCCCTTGCTGTGGGCCAAGTGAGCAGCAAAAAGATCTGGGATGCCCTCATGACAGCTTTCAGTAATCCCAACACTCCACGCCTCCTTGCTCTCAATTTTGCTCTTCAAAATTTGGTACACAAACATGATGAAACCATTTCTTAGTTCTTTCATCGGGAAAAGTAACTCTTTGATGAACTTGCAGCTATAGGAAAGCCACTTCCTACAGAGGACTTTAACATTCACATCTTCAGATCTCTACGTGAAGAGTACCAATCTGTGGTTCCTACCATGATATATCGGGAGCCACCTCTCACTTACTTTGAATTGCATGGGCTCCTCATGAGTCATGAGTCTCTGATCACCTCGAGATGTGCTACTGTTGATCCTTTTGCTGCGGCCTCTGCTAATCTCACACAGCAAGGCCGTGGCTCTGGCTCTTCTTCCTCTGGCCGTGGCGCTGCTAGAGGCCGGGGTCGTGGATGTGGCTTTGGTCATTTTAATGCTTATGCACACAACCCTTGCACCATTTGTGGCCGCACCAACCATCAGGCATCCACGTGCTATTACCGCTAGCAAGCTCCCACCACCAATCAAAAATCACCCCTCCTCCCTACCCCATCGCCCTCTTCTTACCCCCAACCACCAAACCAGCCCACGGCCTACTATACCCATAACCCATATCCATCCACTAATAACCCTCCACCGGCCACCCCTCCCACACACACCCCAAACGTCCCTTCCCAACAACCCTACATCCCCACCCAATGGATCCCTGATATAGGTGCCACTCACCATGCCACCCCAAATTTGCAGTCTTTCACTACCTATGATCCATACACAGGTACCAATCAACTTCAAGTAGGAAATGGTAATGGTCTACCCATTGTGAACATAGGTTTAGTCTCTCTTCCCTCATCTAATCGTTCATTTTTATTGTCTGATGTTCTTTGTATTCCCTCTCTCACTAACTCTTTAATTTCTATTCAAAAATTTTGTCATGATAAGCATGTCTTTTTTTAGTTTCATGTTTCTTTTTTTCTTGTGAAGGATCTGGTCACTAAGGCGATTCTCTTTTTCGGACCCAGTAAAGTTGGCTTATACAACTTTTCCACTGCTCCTCCTCCTTCTGCAAACTTGGCGTTTGATCCCTCCTATAATTGTTGGCACCATCGTTTGGGACAACCACATGATTGTGTTCTTCGTCTCGTGGTTCTAGATCAGCGTCTCCCTCAGACTCCTCATCTTTGCTCCGCTTGTCAAATGGGCAAGGCCCATCGTTTATCTTTGTCTAAAACTGTTTCTCGTAGTTACTTTCCTTTAGATTTAATTTTCAGTGATGTATGGGGACCTCATCCAACTGCCTATTCTAAAGGCAATCGCTACTTTTTAATTTTTGTTGATGACTTTAGCAAGCATATTTGGTTCTATCCATTAAAATTAAAATCTGATGTTTTTCCCTGTTTTCTTAAGTTGAAGGCCTTAGGGAAAAACAATTTTCCCATTCTATCAAGGCCATTCAGACTGATTGGGGCGATGAATTCTGTTCCCTCTCTTCCTTTTTTGCCACCCATGGCATCCAACACCGTGTGTCCTGCCCGCACACTCATGAACAATAGGGCTCTGTTGAAAGACGCCATCGGCACATTGCCGCAACTGGTCTTACCTCACTCTCTCATGCTTTTGTTCCCTCCATTTATTGGGATTCGGCGTTTGAGACTACGGTATACTTAATCAACTGCATGCCATCTTCTGTTACTGGGAACATTTCCCCCCATCAGTTAGTCACCCAACAGGCCCCTGACTATTCCTTTCTACGTATCTTTGGTTGTCTATGTTTTCCTCGGCTTAGACCTTATCATGCCCATAAGATGGACCCTAGATCTTCTCATTGTGTTTTTTTAGGATACAGTCCATCACATGTAGGTTACCGTTGTATGAATCTTCTCACCCATCGCATTTACATTTCTCGCCATGTTCGGTTTAATGAGGATATATTTCCATTTTCTCAACAATCACAACATCCCCCCTCCTGCCCACCCACGGCCACCATTCCTTGGGCCATAGCCCCCAACGTTGTGACCTCCCCCCCCCCCCACCAAATCTCAATCCCACCCTCCCTCATGAACCACCTCCAACACCCAACCTCCCCTCCCCTACAATACCCACCATCACCACCTCAACCCACCCCACAGTTCCCTTGGCACCCTCCTCTAGCCCTCCCCTCAAAACCCAGTCACTAGTTGACCTCTGTGCCGATCCCAAAATAGTACCCCAACCTAACGTCCATCACACCAAACCAACCACAGTTGATCTCACGTTTGAGCCCACTTGCTTTTCACAGGCTAATAAATTTCCCCACTGGCGTCAAGCGATGGATGCAGAATTTAATGCCTTATTATGTAATGGCACATGGTCCCTTGTGCCCTATCAAGAATCCATAAATCTGGGTTGCTGCAAGTGGGTCTACAGGGTTAAACGCAAAGCTGATGGCTCCATTGAGCGACATAAAGCCCGCCTTGTGGCAAAGGGCTTCCACCAACAATAGGGATTGGACTACAATGAAATGTTCAGCCCAGTAATCAAGCCTACCACCATTCGAACCATCCTGTCACTAGCAATTTTTAATGGGTGGTCGATCCGTCAGTTGGACGTTCAGACCGCCTTCTTACATGGCGTGCCTGATGAGGTGGTGTACATGACTCAACCACAGGGGTTCACTAATGTCAATTTCCCCAACCATGTGTGTCGCCTTCACAAGGGTCACTCTATGGGCTTAAACAATCCCCACGGGCTTGGTTCCATAGACTTTCGGAGTTCCTGGTCTCATCTGATTTCCGGTCATCCCCAACCGATACATCTCTATTTATTTATCAACATGGGCCCATTACTACTTATGTCTTGGTTTATGTTGACGACATTTTGGTTACAGGTAACCAGGGATCATAGATCACAGACTTACTCTCAAAGCTGGCCAAGGAATTCTCCATTAAAGATCTTGGCCCTCTTAGCTTCTTCCTTGGTGTCGAGACCATATATTTGCCGAATGGACTTTTGTTGTCACAGTCCCGGTACATATCTGATCTCTTACAGCGTGCTAGCATGACAGATTGTAAGCCTGTTTCCACTCCCATGGCTACCACATCACCAGCATCGGATTCAGGGGTGCTCCTATGACCGACCCCACTCTGTATCAGTCAATCATTGGTGCCCTTCAGTATATCACATTGACACACCCAGATGTCTCGTTCTCTGTCAATCGGGTTTTTCGGTATATGCATACACCTATCGAGGATCACTGGACTATTGTGAAATGTATCCTACTATATCTTAAAGGCACTCAAACACATGGGCTCTTTTTTACAAAATCAAATAGTACCCAATTACTGGCATTCTCTGATGCCGACTGGGCCGGTGACAGCTCAGATCGAAAGTCAACAGGTGGTTATGCTATCTATATGGGGACTAACTTGATCTCTTGAACCTCGAAGAAGCAGAAAACCGTGGCTCGGTCCTCCACTGAGTATGAGTACAAGGCTGTGGTAGATGCATATGTTGAGCTAACTTGGCTGCGTTCTCTATTTGGTGAACTTGGAATCCCTGTCATAGATGTTCCTATACTTTGGTGCGACAATATTGGGCCACCTACTTATCCGTCAATCCAGTCTTTCATGCTCGCACAAAGCATGTAGAGATAGATTTTCACTTTGTTCGGGATAAGGTTACTGCCCCGGAACTACAGGTCCAGTTCATCTTAACCAATGATCAGATTGTCAATGTCTTTACTAAACCTCTCAGCACCGCTCGATTCAATTTTCTCCGTGACAACCTGTGGATTCGGCCGATCAAATCCCCACCTTGAGGGGGTGTATCAATTGAGAGATCCTCTCTCTCTCCATATTTTCTCCGCTTACCATGCATGCACCTGCAATCCTAAGCAATATCACATGTGGCAAATCCTTGGATATGAAGACTTACCTTTCACAGACTTACCATTCATAGTATTACCATATGTGGCATTTCCTTGAGTACCAAGACTTACCTTTCAAGTGTTATCACATGTGATAATATCCTTTGTAATATCTAGTTTCCATACTTTGTAATATTCTCTAAGAACCTACAAGATCACAGTGTAATCGTGTATATATACTCTGCTATTATGGTAGAGATAATTAAGGTGAATGAACAATCAATCTATTTTCAACACTAGATGATGCCATGTACAGCATATCCAGGAAATGAATAAATGAGATTTCTGAAACTGTTGGTTTAAGCGTAAGATAGAAGTGAAGTGAGGGAAAAGTGAATGAAATAAGAACATAAGGGTTGGATGGAGGTCTGTAGAAGGAAAGGGAAGTAGGAGATACCATGGAGGTCTGTAGAATCAGGGAAGTCTATAGATTGTAAAGAAAGGTTGTAAGTTTGGTGGGATGGAGGTTGATGTGGCAATTGTTGGGTCGTTGTGGCACCTACAATATATAGTCTGCCCTGAATGCCTATTGTACATTGACTTGCTTTCCTTGTTCATTGGAGGAATGGAATGTGACTTAGTCATTTAATCTCCAAACTAACACTGGGCAAAATCCTCTTTTCTACAGTAGTTAGATAATCGACAAGGAAGTAAACAGACATGGGTAGCAAATTGGGAAGACGGGTCATCCAGTTTGCTAATCTCCCCATTATGGTTCTCATGCCCTCATCTTTTAGCAACATTAAAGAAATTGCTCTCAAAACTATCCCTTCAGCTTCTAAGGTAATCCAACATACAACCTATAATTTCCTCCAATATATGAACTTGATTGTAAAATGTATTTATTTATTGTTGTTTCTTCTTTGCTTTTCCTTGTGAAAATGGAAAGATTGAAATCAAGAGAGTTCTTGAATCATTGTATGGGTTTGAAGTTGAAAAGGTCCAAACCCTAAACATGGAAGGAAAGAAGAAGAAGAGAGGTGGACTCCTGATCGCAAAACCAGATTAGAAGAAGGCCAATGTAACTCTAAGGCTACGTTTGGTAACGGTTTCAAGAACGTTCTTTGGCCTTTTTTTTTGTTCTTTAAGAACAAAAAAGCAAAATCGTGTTTGGGTAATCGGTTCGTTCTTTTGGTCTTTAAGAACGAACCGAGGGAATCTTGCTAAAAAGAACGTTCTTTACAGACCATCTCAGACACGGTCTATAAAGAACAAGAACAATTTTTATGAAGCCAAGATCGAGACATTGGAAAAAACTAATGATTTCTCAGGCAGAAGTTGAGAAAGGCTTCTCTCTTGTGACCAAGTGGGGAAGAAGAGGAGACCTACAACTTGAGGAATCTTCAAGGTGAGTTTGTCTGCAGCAATACTCTCTGTCTCTCTCTCTTGGTCGTCTCTGTTGATTGCAGTTTTTTTATGGTTTTAGAAAGGTATGGATTTTAGGGATTTCCTGAGCAAAATTGATTTTAGGGTTCTAACTATTGGTTGCTAGCTCGATCTGTAGTTTAGCTACTGTTTTTCAACAAAATTGATTTTAGGGTTCTAACTATTGTTTGATTTCCTTTATTTTGTAAATCTCATTTCATCAATTATGGTTCTATTCTGTTAATTCTTGTTGTTCTGTTTGTTGGGTTGGAAGAAACAATGTTGATTTATTTATCTTCTCTGGTTAATCTTAAAATTGCCTAAATGCATAATTTTATAAAAATATATTTTTGGAAGGATAAACTAAAATGGGTTCTGCATTAAGGGTGGACTTGTGGAGATAAACAAACTAATAGGTGATGAAATGCAGTTAAGTTATTAGATTTATGGTGGTGCTAGTGCTTAACTTTCTTCTCTAGTTCTATGGAGATCCTGAGATTTCTTCAGATGAATGAGAATGCCATTCGCATCTGGATGAAGAAGTGGTACCGTCGTCTGGAAACTGTGAATTTGGATTAGGTAGGTTGGAGTCTAGGATTCTAGTTTTTTTAGCTCCCATCATGGACAAGGCTTGCTTTGAGTGTAAGAGATCACATGTGGTGCAGCTTCAAAGGCCCCTGAATAAGTGTAAGGTCTTTAAGGAAAGTGTAAGCATGTGGAGGCTGGTCATAGTGGCCAAGTATGGCTTGGCCATTTTATGCAGGTTGTAACTTGTATGTTATCTTGTTGTGTGGCTCTCTGCTTTGCTAGCTTTACCTTATCTGGGCATGTTTATTTGTTGTGTTTATGTTTGTTGATGGATCTGTTTCTTAGGGTGAAAAAAAAAATTCTAAGTCTGATGGGTATGTTGTTCATGATTTGCTGCAAGATTAAATATGTGTGTGTTTGGGTGAGGGGAGAAAGTAAATTGTCATTGCCATTGTTGTAGTTCAATTTCATTGCCTTTGTTGTTGCCATTGTCATTGTTGTTGCCATTGCCCTTGCTGTTACCTTTGCCATCACTTTTACAATTGTTGTTGTCACTACCCTAGCTATACGTTACCTTTGTCATTGCTATCAGCAAAGGTGGTTTCCACTGAGATCAACAAAAGAAGGAAACACTTGTGTTGTTTATAATTGCCATTGCTGTTAGTAGCATGCATTCCAAGCTTTACTTGATGGGTCTTTAGCTCAAATTGGTAGAGCACTTGGAACATGTGTATGTTCCAAGGGGATGGTAGTTCAAATCCACCAAGGCCCTTTTCAACTGTTCATAGCATAGTTAGTTATGGCACTAATCCACACAAAAATCCAATTTTAATGAAATCTTTGAAATTTGACATATTTTTATAATTACTTTGGTTATGTTAATGAGATATTTTAATTTTATGTTAACGTTGGTATAAATGAAAAGGATTTTACAATTATTTTTTGGTACAATTTAGAAGGAAATGACATTATTGTAATTAATATCAAATTTGGAAGAACAGGTTTTACCAAACACCATTTTCGTTCCGAACTCGTTCTTGAGACCGTTACCAAATGGTCATTTTCATACACAGAATGGCATTCCCAGACCAGAAACGCCAAAGAACGTTTCTGGTCAAGAAAACTTGTTCTTTACTCTGACTGTTACCAAACGTAGCCTAAAGAATCCATTATCCATCTCTCCAGATCTCTAACTGATACATATAGTCAAAGAGGAGAGAAAGAATAAGCAGTCAAAGACAAGCATTGTGGAGGAAAAGGAAGAGAATCACACTGGCTTGATGGCAAGGGTGACAGCAGATTTAAGCCTGAGAAGCAACCAAGTGAGCAAGGAAGACATGGTGGCCATGGTGTTCTTGGTCTTTCAAATTCTGGGACTGCTAAATTCCCGTGGAATAGCATGCGGTTATCGAAGTAGGAATGTTCATAAGTTGAGAATTTTCCTTTGTATTTGTTTCTGTAACTTTGGTAGCAGTATTCTCAAGGTGTTATCTATGATAAATTAGTATTGTCTTGGATTGGGTCAGTAAAGGTGAAATTACTTTATTTTAAAGGGCAATAACCAACTCTTTTGTTCAGTGAGTACTTTGTGTTGTCTTGTTTCTTTAACTAGGCAATTTGTGTGAAATCCTTGCTTCAGTGGGGGGCTGTTTTAAACCCTCCCTTCTTTTGGATTAGCTTTTTAAGCCTTTGTTTTGGCCTTGAATGTTTTGATCATGGAAACTAGAGGGGGAAAATGCCATCTAACTTCTCCTTGTATCTTTAATTGGAGGACTGAAATTTTGACCAAACCAAATGTGATGATTTTTTGCATTCCCATTCTGTAACAACCACCCTACTTTCATATACACACTTGTTGATTGGTTCACTTAAATAAATACAAGCATCTGTAACAAGCTCGAGATCCAAAGTCCAAACCATGTTTCAGTGGTTTCCAATTGGGAGATCATCTCAACTAACCTTGACCTATTGAAACATTGTATGTGGAAGTAGAACAATCATCCCTTGTCATTCTATCTATTTGTTTTCAGAATGGAATAGGGACATACCTCTTCCATTATAAGAGATTGTAAATTTGAGGCTCAGGTTTATTAATGAGTCAGTCACTATCATTCTCTCTCATCTTGATTCTTGGCATATAATGGATGAACATTATTCTGGGTTTCTGTCTTACTTTTTGATGTAGATCAAAACATGAAGAAGAAATTACCGAAACAGTGTTCATAGTACTGTTCTCACATGCACAGTGTCACAGCCCATATTTGCTTTGTGTGGGAATGCATTTTTAGAAGATCTTGTGGGCCCATTGGAGATATCAAGTAGAGAAAGATTCTATCCTAATGCTTCCATAGTTTAGTTTCTATTTTCAGTTTTAGAAAGCATATTTTATTTCATTGTAATAGAATCTTGGGTGGTTTCTAATTTCAGTTTGTTGCAATTTTTGTTTTGTTCTCTATAATTGGAGTTTCTATTTTGATGTTGTTGTTGGTGAAGCCTGATTTAGTCCAGAAAGTGCGGTTGAGACCTTTGGAGGGTCATTTCGGCCTTGAAACGATCTTGAAATGCCGAAAGCAGGCGAGGCTCCAGGGAGTGGTGTTGGGCTCGTCGAGATCTTCGAAATGTGTACCTTTTGAGCCATGTGTTATGTTGTTGGTCCGGCCTAGTTTTTGGGCATTTTTGGGTTGGGGGCATTTGTGTACTTTCTGGGTTAGGGTTTTCTTATTTATTGTTCTTAACTCTTTGAAAGAGTGGAGATGAGGATTTTAGGGTTTTGTAACATTTCAGAGAAATAGTGAAACCTGTTCTACTGTTCGGCGGTGGACGTAGCTTCCATATTGGAGGTGAACCACGTAAATCTGTGTTGTGCGTTGTGTGCTCTCTTTCTATTTTTCGTTTTTTCTTCTGCAAATCGCCATTCTGGGTGTTGTTTTCACAATAGATGTATGGCAAGGCAACTAGATTTTATAGGAATTTTCTATTTTGGTTGTAAGCTACTTGGTAGCGAACACTTTCTATTTTGTAACCCATACTTCTATAAATAGAGGGAAGAGGGCAGCCTAGCCCCACAATTTTTTAGTTTAAAAAAAAAAGAAGAGAAAGCTTTGGTGTGGAAGCTGTGAGATGCAATTACAGTGAGAGGCAGTGGGTGAGAGACCCTAGACTGAGATAGTCTCTATCCCTTCCTATCCCTTCTTCTTATCTTTTTCTTCTTTTCTTTTGTTTTTTAAGTGTTATTTTGTCCAGCGATATTTCAGTAGTTCCCCATCACTGCACAAGTTATTAACAGTTCAAATAGTACTTGCAATAGGTTTGTTTTGACAACGTCATCACTTAAATTTCATTCTTTGATTCCAGATCATCTGGCCATCAGGTCAATCCAAGTTTTAAGCATGTTATTCCCCTCCCTTGTTGTTACCTTCGATCCAAGTTTGGAATCCATCAGACTGCTGGATTGAAGGCTGCAAATAAATTTCCTTCACTTTCTAATTATGTTGTTCTTAACTTTCTAATTTCTGTTCCAAGCTATTTCTCTCAAAGCAGCCAGTAGTTGTTTCTGAGATTTTGGCGCATAAACAACCCTCAAGGACCTTCCTTCGATTATGTTAACAGGCCCATCTATTGGCCAGTTCTTAAGATACTATAATTTTTATATTCTGGTGTTTGATCACTGCGATCCTGATTTTTCGTAAGAGTGTCAGTGTTGTTCTCTCTTGCAGCCTAGCCTTACCTACATTACTTTTCTTGATCCATGGTCAGTATATATCATGTGAATTTCAACAGGGAATGTTTGAACCTTTCTCTAATTCAATGGTATCACATCCCTGTTTATTGTTGAGCACACGCCATGTTTAAAATCTACAGAAGGAAATCATCAGAACTGTATAATTTTGGGTTTCATTTGAGACTGTCTTCTTGTTCCCTGTGTCAGTTAATATATGCGGAACACTCATGGAGATCAATGAGCATACAAAATTATAGAGGTGTTTTTCGCGTACCTTGATCCATGGCTGTGGAAGCCAAATTCTTGATGATCCCTGTCGCACACGAACTGCGTTGGTTTGGTCTAACCTCTTTCACTCAACTTTAGGTTTTCTCAGTAGTAGTCACTTAATGGGCCAGTGGCAACTATTTATAGTGGTGAGGGTAGGGACCAACCCTGCATAGAAACTAGGGTTTCCTTCCCATTAAGGAAACAACACTTTAGGTCCACACATAGTAACTGGACTCATACAATTAAGGCAGTTCCCATCAACACAACTAAACCGATTTTGTTAAAAATAAACCTTATGAAAATCTTACAATCTCCCACTTGGGCTACATATGTCACAAGTTTTTATTTTGAAAACCTTTTAAAATGACTCTCCGGTTTAGACAAACTGATTGTGGCCACAAATGATAATGTTGAATGGAGTACACCTTAAACTGATGCCTTTGTCCGAATGAAACTAGAAACACCCAACAGTGCAGATCATCACATCTAAAGAGACATGGGACCTAACACGTCAAAGTGCTTATGGCCTCACCGACTTGGGTTGTACAGTATGAGAGTGTGGTATGAAAAATGCATGATATAATAATCAACATGCCAATTTTCAAATTGGTCCAGACTCGGAAGCCGAATGAGTCGCATGAGATAAATACTGGAGGTCTCATTTACCATAAGCGTTGCCCAAATGTAAACACTTCACATACGGAAGCTCGTTGGGATTGGGTCTGAATGTCCCAACATACTAGTACACGTCCTCGAAACCAAATGAGGCTCTTCTATTGAACAAAATGTGCGTGTATTTACTGAATGCCTCACATATCATAGGAGACAAATACACCACATAGCCTCAAATATCTGAAGGAGGCAAGTAATCAAGTGTACACAAAAGAATCTGTATGCCTTTACTTAATAACTGGATGTGCGTGTATTGACTGGAACCTCGTATACCGAATGAGGTAAATATACCACATATGATCTCAATTAATTCTCTATGAGGCAATTAATCAAGTGTATACACATAAACAAATGGCCATAATAACGATGCATGTATATTCTCGAAAATAAAATATCACAAAGAACTAAAAAACTGAAATCAGTTGCAACTATATACATAAGCAAAACTCCCACTAATAAAATGTATCAAAATAACTAACAAGTTCCATATTCCAACATACTCCTGAAAACTTTTGGAGTCAAGCCCTTAGTCAGAGGATCAACAATCATACTATCTGTACTAATGTACTCTACTGAGTTTTGTGACTCACATACTTTCTCTCTTACAAGGAAGCATAAATATCAATTGCCCTGAGTTAAAAAATTCCCCAGTTATTAAGTCTTAACAATGACATCATATAAGTCACAAATCCCTGCTTGCATAGAGAAAAGCAGTCGGTGTCTGTAAGACACTCTCTTAACATATAACACCATCTGTCATCACAAACAGATATCCACATATGGTCTTTTAAGTCATCTTGACCGTTACTTAATGTGCTACTCCAAGATTATTCAAATATAAAATAAGCAATGTCACTCCATATGTATTCTTGAGGTCACATTGAACTACCAACATTAAATGCACAAAGAGTATTAATGACCTGAATTCATTGAGTGTTGGTAAATCTGTTTTCTTTCATAAGAAATCTTTTGAGACAAACCAATAATACATATAATTCTATTACGGTGAATCTTAATACCTAAACATAAGAGACTTCACCAAGATCTTCTTATCAAAATGGTTACTACCGTTTTGTCTCAAGTAAAAGGATAACATCATTACTTGCAACAAAAATATCATCACTATAAAATACAAGAAAAGATTATCTAACACCCACTGATCTTTACATAAATATTATCAAACTAAGACAAAAATAACTGAATAATATACCATACAAGAAAACTTATCAAGTATTTTATCTCCATTTAACTTAACTTATATGATTTGATTTATAATATCTATTCACAAACACACTCACACTATTATAAGAACTGGGTGTAAACAACATAAAATCATGTAAGTGTTCTTTAAAGCCCATCATGAACAATGAATCTTCTGTTTATAGGTGTAATGAGTTTCTGTTTCTTAGCACTCTCAATCAAAATGATACTTTTCTTGATGGTCATGTCCATAATGTATATCATGACTATCAGACATAATCGATTTGACTCCTCCCACTTTTCATAAAGACCTTTATCTTCAATGAAACTGTCAGCCAATGGCTTGGGAGGTTTGTCAATTCTAAAATTACAAAATCCATTCTCACTGTAGCCACAGAAAACATTAAAGAATTCGTTCCATTCCCTAAATTGAAACCATTCAAGATTTTAATGAAAGATAATTGGGAAGTTAAAGCTGGTAAACATGATCACACAAAATTTACCAAAACATACAATATGTAATAACTGAAGGCATATTAATATTCCAATAATATAACTGAAACTGATTAATTAGGGCTTATTAATCAGATTTATCCCAATTTTATTTTCAGTAACTGTAGGAAAATAACAACTGAAAAAAGATCCGACGTCATCGGGGTCACACCTGTGGTGGCAAGATCGTCCAACACGCAGTGGAATCTCTCACATGCAAGACAAGACGCTTGCAACAACACCACTCTAAAGATTCTGTCACTTGTGGTGGCAAGACAAGAACCTCCCAAGTAGCGAAGCCCAAAACGTCACCCTAACACCAACAAGCGAAATCGACCAAATGATGACTCACCTGTGATGGCAAGAACACATCATTCGCCATATGGTTTTATTGACTGCAATCCATCCGAATAGTCAATGATGATCTCACAATCCAAGTAACTAGTCCACTAAGTGGAAGCATAATCACTTAAGTCATGAATCCCATAGACTTGGATTGTTATTGAATGTCCATTTTATTTCAATAATTTACATCAATATTATTTTTATCATAAAACACACATAGCCAATATATTAACAGAAATCTCACCTAAATTAATCTTTTTATGACGTTTAAAATTATCACAGGATCCCAACATCATGAATAGGCTACATGCAATTCCTCATGACGAAACTGAATGTCATAAACTATATAACACCAATGAGCAAATAAGAAATACATCAAATTGGCTAAAGATTAATGAAGATGCAAGTGTATTACATATAAATCAATGTAATGCATCTATCACCCATGGTAGGATAGAATTCTATCTTACCATGGTGACACCATAATAAAACTTCATATAAGATCTAGAACGTACTTGTTCACTATTGAACATATCAACCTTGTTCGAATCTCTGTCTTAAACCAAAAGACTAAAACTAGTCAAAATCAAAAGATCATACTGACAACGAGTCTACTGGCCCAAAAACAAGTCGATGGGCCGGATTATTGAGTCGACCCAACCTAGTGGAATACAATGACAGACATACCAGTGCACAATAATAGGACTAACAAGTCAATAGATTTATAATTACGACATCGTAGAGGTTCCAAAATAATGATTGTAAGAACAAAAAGTAATCCACAAATGTTTCTTGATAAATGATTTTTAAGATCAGAAATGATATTAGAACCAATCTACATGAAAGATTTCTAGAAATGAAGCCAAACTCAATAATCATAAAGTCATATCTAGATTTCAGAAATTATTTCAAACTTAAAAGCGTAGGATTTCTGATTCACTTCCATAAACAATTTATGGTCAATCCATTTATAAGACTTTTTAAGTAGGTTTCATGAAAACTATGATGGAAGTATTTAATCCGTAACTTTATAAGCCCAAGCTTACTACTTTAATGATCCAAAACTTCAATACATGGACATCATCATGTTCATCTTATACAGAAGTTACAAAAAATAAAATTTCAATGTCTTCACATATTTATAAGATTGTCTAAAATAACTTTATAGGATATAAAATGATGGAACATGTGGCACCAATATTCCCTCAATGACAAATTTGTAAATACCAGATATTAAATATGTGTTTTCCTAAATGTCACAAATAACCAAAAATGTACTTCATTGATCATAATATCTCATGACAATACAAAATGTCACGAGTTCCTTATGTATTATAATACACATATGGTTTTACTTACCGACTTGTGACTTACTTAGATGTCACAACTTTAATGGCACTGAATCCACACATAAAATAATCCAAAAATGTGATGTTGTAAAAGTACATGTATGTGACATAGCATGAGAAAAAACAAAGCATAAATAATTAATCAATTAAAACAACCAATATGCACCAAAATTTACTTTATGTATCCAAACAATACCTTAAAGGTCAAAGGGATACTTAATGCAACCAGACCCTTATGTGGGAGTTTAATTTAATGTCTCTCAAATTGAGAGTACACTTTAACATGTTCCTGACACTGTATGGAATATTAAATTACCCTTGACTTAAATGTTTATATTCTCATCGATTCAAGGTACTCTTTAAATTCAGGATCAAAACAGTTCAAAAATGGCTTTAAAAAAAAGCCTTAAAATAATTTAAAAAATATCAATCAGAAATTACTTCTGTAAATAGAATGAACCAAATCAATTTCTACGAATAATCCATAACTTGAATTGAACCAAAACAGATAAAATTGAGCCAAAATCTGAACAAAGTTCATAATTACATTGTCCCACTGGTCGAACCATATAACTGGCTTAGAGTACATAATTTCATCATCCCACCGGTCCGACCAGTCAATATGACAATGTGCTAGACATGGCATAAAACAATGATAAGTCTTTAACAAATAAAATTAATACAGGCTAATATCCATATTATGCATTTTCAATTTAATGGACTTTATAATAATAAGCCACCAAAAAATTGAATGGGTTCATTTTATTTATATTAAAAGTTCTCTTTAAGCACGTAACAAATACAATAGAAAAATTGCAAGTGTTATCATGCATAAAAGATTTCCTATCGTATGTCAATTTGAAACATAATGAGACACAAATTAATCCCTTAAACTGTTCCTATTGTTTCAAAATGAACATCACGAGGTAATATGGAATACACAATGTTCCCAAGTGCTGGCATTCAATAATGTTTCCTATCGTGACAGAAACAAACAATCACGAGGTATATACACATATACCCTATTGTTATAATGTGTACCATCACAAGATAAGTAAAAATTAAAACAGAATAATACAAATATCTCATGACACAACAAGATGTAACAACTTTAAATTCTAATAAAAATTGATTCATAATTGCACCAACTAGAAGAACCCAAAAGAGGATTGAACTAGATATGAATTAGGAGTTGAACCGCTCCTGAATCAGAACAAAACCAGACCGGTCAAAGGTTGACTGATCAAAGGATCAATCGGAACAGGTCATGAGTCAAGAATACGGGTAAGTGGATCTTGTCTTTGGGTTGGGTTTGTGGGTCGACCCGACCCGCAGTGCATTTTAGCATCATGGACCGGTAGATGTTAGCACAACGCCATCATAATGACAATAAAACAAAAGCTTTCAATTATCATTATATAAATGAATAAATAAATAAATAAATAAAAACTCATCCATTATCGTTGTAATAAAACAAAAACAGAAAATTATCCACCATCGTTATTATAAAACCAAAACATATCTTATCAAAGACCTTTTTTTGTTATTATTATTTTATAATAAAACAAACTTTTCACCTCCTTTCTTCCCCAAAACGTGAAACCGAGAAAACAGAAAACCCTTCGTTTCAGGGTTTCAAGAAAGGAAAGAAAAAAAACCATCACCGCCGCCTCCGACACAGCCAAACTAGGATGCCAGTGGCCTCAAGAGACATCGGTGAACGATCACCGTCCTCCGACGATCACAACCATAGGGTCTTGGAGAGAAGCTTAGCAAGGACTTTAGCATTATTTATATATTATTATTTTTAATGGAGTTAGGGGAGGGATATTCCTCTTTCTTCCCACTTTCACAGTTAAACGAAACAGGGTATTCAAACCCTACAACCACCGTCCGTTCACTGCTTGATGCGGCCAATATCGACGAGGTCCAAAATAAAATTCTGGTGAACAGTCTTAAGATGTCGGTGACCATTCCAGGGACATCCAATACTGGATCCATAGAACGGTGATCAGAGTTATTATTATTATTATTTATTTATTTATTTAGATCAAAACTTGATCAAAAATAGATCCATAAAACATTGGGGATTGGTCTGCCTTTTGTCGGCGACCATGATGCCAGTCTCATATGCCAGAATAACCCTACGGTTGCAATGAAACAGAGAAAAAAAAACCTTTGGGGTTTCAAGGCATAAACTGCCGCCCCTTGTGGCGGCCGAACCAGAGGAAGATAGCCTGGGAAAAAACTGGTGATCAATCACGGAGTTCCGACGAAGCTCCAACAGTGATTCAAACTTCGTGTAGCCACCGATTTGCCTCATGTGGGCGTTGCAGCCATGGTTTCGACCATGGCCGTGACCCACCATCAACCCCCCTTTTTTTTTTTTTCTCGATGGATTGGATCCAATCACACATGCAATAATTACAATAATTAATAACTGTAGCCACATTGATCAACCATGATCAGACTCTGATACCATTGATAGAATAATATATGCGGAATACTCATGGAGATCAATAAGCATACAAAATTACAGAGGTGTTCTTCGCGTACCTTGATCCATGGTTGTGGAAGCCAAATTCTTGACGATCCTTGTCGCACATGGACTGCGTTGGTCTGGTCTACCCTCTTTCACTCAACTTTAGATTTTCTCAGTAGTAGTCACTTAATAGGCCAGTGACAACTGTTTATAGTGGTGAGGGTAGGGACCAACCCTACATAGAAACTAGGGTTTCTTTCCCATTAAGGAAACAATACTTTAGGTTCACACATAGTAACTGGACTCATACAATTAAGGCAGCTCCCATCAACACAACTAAACCGATTTTGTTAAAAATAAAGTGGGACTATGCCACTCCACTTTATGGAAATCTTACAATTTCAGCATGGAATGCATGCCTATTGTTCTGGGTTTTCATGTGATACTCTGTTCTTTGGTCCATGGATCAGTTAATATCTTGTGATTTTTCAGTATGGAATATATGAACCTTTCCATAGTTGAGTGGCATCACATCTCCATTGTTAAACATGTAAGGTAGCTTTGTATATAGAAGGAGACCAAGCTTTGGGAATTATACAATTCTTTAGCTTATCATCTTATTCTAGGCTACTAGGCCCAGATTATAGCTTGAGCTGTATCTTCAGTTTGCTGTATATGTTACTCTTAGATGAGGAAATTTAACTACAGGATTTCACTGCTTAATATGATACTTTATTATTTTATTAGAAACCTCTCTTAGCCCTTATTACTGTTAAACATGTTAGACTGTGTTTAACATCAACATCAGAGGAGAGCATTGGAACTCCTGAATTCTATGATGGCATCTCATCTCCCTCTAGGCTAGGGGCTGAATTTCAAGGTTGAACCTTATTCAGTTTGGCTTGCGTTCTGGAATTCAAGCTTGAAGCCCATCTTTACTTTGGTTGTATATGTTCCGCGACGTAGAAATTCAACTGCAGGATTTCAGTCTACATAAAACAAAACTTGGAAAAAAGGAAATCCTAATCCTCTGTTAGCCATATTGTTGTTGTTAAACAATGAAAATGTGAGATCGTATTCATAATACCTACAACCATGAAGGGATGTAGTGTGTAATTATGGATCTTAACATTCTTAATTTGCTTTAAGGAGTTCGTCGCCTTGTCATATTCTTTATCTCTGGTTCAGAGTCTGAAACCATTTTTGGATTTTTGTCTACTGGTTGTACTTTTGCATCATTAAATTAAGCAGCAGATAAATGATAACAATGTAACGGATTTTCAGAGAAATTAGCTTATGAAAATCTAAAGCTTTTTGGCTGTTTAAATGTTCAGATAAATGATCTCAGAATAGAAGTATCCCTCACAGACTCCAGATGCCTCAAGGTGCATGGTTCATTAACCATTGTGACCAAAACTAGATTTTGTTTGTGTTGAGAAATTATATTCATTCGGAAACTGCTCTTCTGGGTTTAAGAATGTAATTTTCAGCCATTAATGTAGTATATTAACAATGTAAACCAGTTCATAATTATTATTGTTTGAGATTGTTTTCCTTTTGGATTTGCTCTATTGTGCTTCGTAATGACAAAGAAGAAGAGATAAAGTGGAACCCTATTACGTTTTCAACACTGACCACCTCTGCGAGGAGACAACTGTAGACTTGAAGTACATGTTTCAGTTGCCCTTTGCCTGGAAACGGAGGATCTGAATCAACTCCAATGAGGAGCGCATCCAATGAGTGCCCCCCCCCCCCCCCCAGAGCATTCAACGGCTGGGTGCGCTGACTGGGCATGTGCCGGGATGTGTGCCAGCACGCCCAGCCGTTTGATACTTCATTGGGCACTTATTGGGTGATATCCTCATTGAAAAGGATTTTGATCCGGAAACAAAGTGTAAGGATCCTTCAATGATTAGAGCGGTCCATGAGATTAACGAGAGGAGAAAGGGTGTGAGGGTGTGGGGCCAGCTGGATGACTCCACTCTTGGGCTTAAACAGGGTTAGGTTAGGTTGGGCTTTTTAAAACACCAGCCCAATCTTAAATCCCTTTAGTTGGGCCCAGGCCCGACCGATCCTGACTTTAGCTTTAAAAATCCAATCTTGATCCACCCTCAGGGCCTAGTTGGGCTGACCTTGGTTGACCCTAACCATGGGGCCTAACAACTATAATGCTATGTTCTTTCTTTTATGGCTTGGACATTTTAGTTCATATAAAGCTATTTCACAATTTTAGGCAACATTTGGTATGCATTCTAGTCGATTTTGCATTCTCGAATGATAAAAATAGTTGTTTTTATCATTTGAGAATGCAAAATAGACATAGAACGCATACCAAACACAACCTTAATATTCACTACGCTGACTAGGAGATAAAGTATGTTAACCATAGGACTTTAATCCGCTGCTATAACAGCAGGGCTGCAGGTGCCATGTATGCACAACGGGCCCCACATGACACACTTGGGACCTGAAGCGCCGCACAATGAGTATAGTAGCGCTGCAGTTACAACAGCGGATAAAAATCCTTAACCACATGGTTTGAAATTCTATCTATTTTAACCTAAGGTACCATGGGCTATTAAGATATGGTATAAATACCTTCCTATTAAAGTAGTACTATTAAGTTGTCATAGTGATAAATCAATCAGAATTATCTTTAGGAGACGTAGGAGTTGGGTTGGGCTCAGCACGAGAGTTGACCCAGCCTGGTCTTAACTCAGGGTCAGAAATTCCCAATCCTAATCTACCCTTAGGGTCAGGGCATTTCAGCCCAGGCCATGTTTGGGCTGAGGGCAGACCAGAACGGGATCTGGCCAACAGAACCAAACTTGCACCTTACGTCCATTCTCCAGTAACCTCTTCTCTCATTGGTGCTCTCACGTCACTGGAGCGCCCCAGACAAAAACTATTAGGCCTTTTTAAAGGTATTACGTAAGAACAATGCCGTCTTGCGCAGTTGATGCCAAGGAAGTTGCCAAGACGTGAAGCATCAGACTCTGTTTTCTTTGTTTGGTAAGCATCAGACTCTGTTTTTATTTTGATAATAAAGCATCAGACTCTGTACAATTTCTCTATTATATCCTTCTTCTGATTTGACATTTTAAAATCCATTAACTCTAAATACTTTAGGTTTTATTTCATCAAAGAAATTAAATTTTAGTGAGCATGAAATTCAACCTTTTGTTACCAAAAAACAAATAAAAAATTCAACCTTTTGAAAATTTTCTCACTTTTGGTACCGTCGAAGGGATATTGGGTCCAACGGTGTTAAAAAAATATATTATACTTTATAATACGGGTGTAAATGAATAATCGAAATTCGTCTTCGTATCCATTTAGCACTATCCGAATTCATCCGAAAACTAAACGGATACGGATATAGATAGGCTATAGCTATCCGAAAAGCTATATTTACATGTAAACGGATAAAATATCCGATCTGTATCTATGACCGTATTCGTTTAGCACTATCCGAATCTGTCCGATAGCTAATCGGATGCGGATGCGGATATAGCACTATCCAAGCCGAATCCGATCCTTTTATAACCCTATTTTATAATGAGAGAGAGAAGGGGAGAGATAGAGAGTTTTTTTTATTATTTTGTATTCATTTTTTTGGAGGGTGGGGGTTGATTTGTGAAAGTAATTAGGACTACTTACTCCAACTCACACCAAAGTGCTTTAACTTTTGATCACTTGCTTTCGTTTTCAATCTCAAACGAAAGTTAGAGGCCTAAAAAAAAAAAACCCTTGAATCAAGTCATTTTTTAATGAAAATATATTTTTGTAAAATAAGAGTTGCAAAGAGGTGGAGTGAACTTATCAAAAAAAAAAAAAAGGTGGAGTGAACTCTTGGAGGAGTAAGAGATACAATAAACTTGTAAACAGTTTCAAGAGATGCAAAAGAAAAAAATTTGTTGACCAACTAAAACTTTAATTGATTCTAATTTAGTTAGAATCGACTAGAATCACTCAAAACCTAAGAATTAGTAATAGTACATTTGGGTACTTCAATATTTTATTTTATTTAAAATAAATATGCTATTGTGGAAGTTGTCTAGTTGCCATTCATCAAAGCCAATGGTGGAAGTTAGAAGTTAGAAAATTTTCTTTGCTATTCTGATTTTGCATCAAGTTATTACCAGACAAATGGGGCTTTTACACTGTTGGTTGAATTAGGAGCTCAAGTTCTCTTTGCTTCGGATTTGCACATTCTTAGTTTTCTAACAACAAAGTGTTCTTTGCTGCGCAGGTGCTCAAGTGGAGTATTTCCTACTCCAACTTCTTGAACTCATTCTATTGTAGCCCCAAAATGGACAAATCAAATTAACAAGGAAAAAATCAAGATCGTATAGAGAGTGAACGAGAGATACAAAGAGAGTGTAAAGTGCAAGATGCTTACTTGTGCTTGGGTACACTCCGACGAGTAGCAGTGCCGCCGAACTCCAAACCTCCACCAATTTGACAGATCGGAGAAGATGAGGGCGCCATTGAACTCCAGGTAGGGTTTAGGGATATGGGAATGTCCTTATTCTTTGATCGCGAAAGGCTTGCATCGTCGTCGTCTCCGACGAGTAGCAGCGCCTCCGAACTTCGAACTTCTACCAATTTAACTGAACGGAGAAGATGAAAGGGGCGCGCCATTGCTAAGCTCTAGGTAGGTTTTACAGTACAGATCGCGAAAGGGAAAGTGAGAAAGAGAAAGGAAGAAAGGGCAAAAAGAGAAGGGAGGGTGTTTTAGGTATTGTATATTTTCACTTTTCTTGTTGTTTGTTTAACAACTTAAGGGCTAATTGCTAAGGGGTAAAATTGTACATTCATTTCATCCCGTTAGCAGTTTTCGTCTGAAATTAACGGAATGGACTAAAATGGCCTTATGTTGTAAAGTAGGGGTGTGTACTGAAATTTTGGGAGGTCCAAGTGGAATTGTCAGAAAATTAGTGGCGCATGTGTCTTATTTGGTCCACTTATGGGAGTATGCGTATTTATCCCAATCTTAAATTGAAAACCCTAAAATTATCTTCCAAATATTCTTAGAAATCTCCCTTTCCTAACAAGATTTAAGATTCAAAATTCTTACTGTTGCATCAAGAAATCGTTCAGCGGTCCTTCGAGTGCCGTAACCTGCAAAAGACCTTGGGTGACAAAGGAGAACCGATATGGTTCCGGCCTAGGACCCTCCGATGCCAAAGTTAGATCTCTCTGAGCAAACAGATGAGTGAATTGAATTCAAGATGGATGATGAGATAGAATACTTTCCCTTTTATAGCAGGGGGTGGTGATGTGGAGAGTCCCAATTGATGTGAAATGTCTTTGATAGCTGATAGAGTCCCTGAATAGCAGGGTTTGCTCTTGGTAGGTCATCTTCCGTATAGACATTGTACCCTGATGGACTTGGTGTCTTAGATGGATAGACTGTGGATAGGTTCTGGGTGTTTGAGTCCGTTGTGGGTACGTTGACTGATAGGCGGTGGCCTAGAGTCCTAGAGGTAGTGCACGTCTTGCAGTTGGAGGCAGCGGTGCTCTGATCTTGTCCGCGGTGTTTCAGCGCACGTCTGTCCATGTGCACAGGGGTCCGTGCCAAAGGAGGAGCTCACCCAAGGAGGAGTTCGCCCAAGGGGGAGCTCGCCCAAGGGGGTGTTCACCCTACCACGTCTGATTTTGCCACGTGGCAATCCCCGATTGATCAGCTTTATTTGGGGTTCATCACTTACCATTACACTAGCCTATCTCATAACCTACTTACTAAATTCGAGTAAACCCAATATTATACATACAATTAATATTTCAAGCACAACAATCATAAAAACTCAAATCAGAATCAAACACCTAAAATATTTATTTAATTTAATTATATGACAATATAATATAGTGTGGAACTTTTGACTTTGATAAGTCCAACGTTGACTCTTAACTACCACGTCATCTCCTAAAGTTTAAGCTATGACCAAACTATCTTAAAAAACCAGGGATATTATAGCTACCCTTTGGGGTTCGAGATCAACCCTTTTGCTCACTCTTAGTAAAGAAAATCCTATCGGTAACATGTACAATAGTTTGATTGAATTCGACTCTAGGATTGGAGGAGCCACAGGGCTCAACAACTGGGCATTCTCAATGTTCTTATGAATGAATTTCATTTTTACCAAAAACCTAAAATATAAATAGAATAACCGTTCAAATAATTTCAATACTATTCATAAGACCCACAAGCCATTCACAAAAAAAAAACAAACAAAAAAGACCCACAAGCTCAGGGGGAAGACTTGACTCCAAGGCAAGTTGATGAGTTATTTTCTATCTAGTACTCTAAAAAGTTAAAAACCATTAATGTCTGCGCAAAATGGAGGGAAGGTTCGGACAACAATGGTAGGGAAGAGCTACTGCATGGTTCTGAATCTTGGATTGGATTGGCCGATATTGGTTGGATTGGACAGGTATCAGTCGAGGCCAACCTTGAGATTAGACCGATATAATAAGGTTTGATTGGATCGTTCCTTGGATCGGCCAACTCAGTTGGATCGATTGATCCGATCCAATTGGATTTTTTATTTTATTTTTTCAAAGTTTTTAGATTTTTTTTTATATTATTTTGACCGATATTGATTGATGCTGATCGATACCAACCGATATTAATCTGATTCGATTCAGATAATATCAACTGATCCGATCTTAAAATCAAAACATCCACCAATTTTGATCGATACATGAACTGATCCATAAAAAAATGATTTTGAAGGTGTTTTGACCAATCCAATCGATTTATATCGATCCAATCCTGATCCAAAAAGATTTTGTTAATAACCGATACCCAATCCGATACCTACAGTTTGAACCTTGATTACTAGCGTCTAGGCTTGACTCCAGTCAAGCTAATGAGTTATTTTTCATCTAGAAGAGTAAAAAGGTGTTTTTGGGTAGGAGTAGACTAAAAAGTTAAAAACCATTAAATATTGAGGGATTTGAGCGAGGAAGGTGTAAGTGGGGGAGGTGTGAGGGAAGGTTCAGACAGGGGAACCTTTTGTTTTTTCTTTTCTACTCTGGAAAGCCAAACCAATGGATGAGTGGAATCGAAGAAAGTCAAAAGAATCTGCTTTGGTTGTTGGACCAACGGTTCCTTAGTAAACAAAGGCTGGCTGGTCAAAGTTTTTTTTACAAAATGGCTGGTCAAAGTCATTCACTCAAATATCCAAACTTCCTCTAATTTTTTTTAGTGCAAATTCTGAAACTTCCACGAAACGTTCATATTTCGAACGTCATATCCTTATCTCAAAGTCGTCACTTGAAACTTCGATAGAAAGTGGGTCGGGTTTGGCCTAACGGTGGATGAGAAAATTTGTAGTACTGGGTCGATTACCTTGAGGTGGAGTCACACAGTAACGCAACCATTGATTAGATCCATACTCCTGGAAAAATCAGAACTTTGGCAGAGCAGGCCATAATTTCAGATATCCTGTTTTTCGCCTAATACTTTCTAGAGTGTAAATTTTTGTTTATTCCTAGGGAGGTGATATACTTATTTGTACCCCACCAATGATGTTATGACACGTGTCCTCTTTCTAGATCGAATCGGCCAGACCAACATAAGCATTAGTTGAAGCAGTAGGCTGAGGCGGAAGGTCGAACCGCAATACCTAGAATTGGTCCGATATCAAGGACGGCTTGTACCTGGCCGGCCCTAGGAAATGCTCAGATATGTGTCAATCGAGCCGAGCATATCAGGACCGAGAATTGGGGAGACATTGGAGAAGGAAGGATCACTTCACCCAGATCGCACCAAACATGTGAGCTAGGGTCATGCGTTCGGCATGACCCCCTGAGACAGGTGTCCATTCAAATGGAGCTCCTCCTCAACACTTTCTAGACCCAAATAAGGGTCTACAAATGATAAAAGCCTATGACGGTCTGTGGCACGGAACCTATAAATAGCCAGGTATGTCATAGTTCATGGGAGGATTTTTGGAAGTTCAGTCTTCTTAAGTTCTTGGATTATCTGTGTGTGCACGATCTGATTTAGGCATCGGAGCTCAATCAGCTGCCCCAGACCGGCTAGCATTGACTCAGGTACGATTTTGCAGGTCAACTCGGGACTTTGGAGATTAGATCAGGTCGTGTATCAACAGATTGACGCCGTCTGTGGGAATTTGACTCATGATATTGTCCCCTTTGGGCTGCCTGTCGGAGCAAGCTTAATGTCGCCCTTGGGGTTTTAATAGGCTTCATTTTTGGTCCTTGCATCCTCACGAACTTCTTCTAAAAAATCTACATTTGTCCGGAGTCCCTCTTCATTGAGTCCTTCATCAAAACATGCTACCCGATGTGAGGTTGCCACTACCTCGACTGGAGCTAAAGCCTCCGTTCCACAAGCCAATCGGAACGGCGTTTCTCCTATGGGTGTTCTAACGGTTGTCCTATAGGACCATAACACGCTAGCGAGCTCCTCCACCCATTTTGCCTTAGCATCCAACAACCTCTTCTTCAAGCAGTCCTTGATTGTTCGGTTCGTGACCTCCACCTGACCATTACACTGGGGGTGTGCCATCGACGTATTTCGAAACTCGATCAGGTCCATGTCACAAAAAGCTCAGAATGCTCGATTGTCAAACTGTTTCCCGTTATCTGTAAGCAGGACCTAAGGCAAGCCAAACCGATAAATAATTTTGTCTCTAAAGAACTTCTCCGTATTTTTATCGGTGATCATCGCTAGGGGTTTGGCCTCAACGCATTTGGTAAAATAATCTATAGCCACGTCCAAATACTTCCTGTTCCCTGAGGCTGGGGTAAAATTGTCGAGCAAATCCATTCCCCACATGGCAAAAGGGATTGGGCAGAGCATGGGCGTTAGATATGTAGAAGGTCGGCGCGGCACCGACCCATGCAACTGGCACTGTTCGCATCGCCAGACATAATCCTTGGCTTCTTGTTGCATCTTGGGCCAATAAAACCCTTGTCTCAGTATTTTGAAAGCTAGGGATCTTCCTGCCATGTAACTACCGCAAATCCTTTTGTGAACCTCTTCTAAAGCATATTGGGTCCAGTTTGGTCCAAGACAACGTAGCAGGGGGCTCGAGACCGATCTTTTGTACAATACCCCATCTATGTACGTATAGTTCGTAGCTCTTCGAGGGACAATGCGCGCTTCATCCCTGTTTGCTGGTAAAACATCATCTTTCAAGTATCAAACAATGGGGTCCATCCAGCTCGGTCCCTCCTCTATACTGTTAACTTCGTCAATTCAGTACGATGGTTTGCTCAACTCTTCAACATAAACAGTTTGGTCCAATATAAGTCCCTTAGTCGTAATTAGCCTTGATAGTGCATCGGCCGAACTATTCTCCTCCTATGGTATCTGTTGAATTTCAAAACTCTCAAATTGCCCGATCAATTCTTTGACTTTCGCCAGATATTTTGCCATTCGATCCTCCTTGGCCTTATAATCACCTCTCACTTAATTCACAATAAGCTAAGAGTCGCTATGGACTATAATTCTTGATGCCAGAACAGCTCGTGAGACTCTTAGCCCTGCCAGGAGCCCTTCATACTCGGCTTCATTGTTGAAGGCCGGAAATAAAAACCGTAGTGCATAACGGATCTTGAATCCCTCCGGACTAGTCAAGATTAGCCAGGCTCCGCCGCCATTGATCCCACTTGAACCGTCCACAAAAAGTGTCCAACAAGGTTTCTTAGTCAGCTTGGTCCTGGTCTCAGATCATCCTCGGGGAAAGTACATTCTACCACAAAATCAGCCAATGCTTGGGCTTTGATAACGGGTCATGGCTGGAACTCTATCTGATGTTCGCTTAACTCCATTGCCCAACCGACGAGTCGTCCCGAAAGGTTGGGTCGGTGCAGGATCTTTTTCAGAGGTTGGTTTGTCATGATGACAATCACATGAGCTTGGAAATATGAACGCAATCTTCTTGATGCGGTGACTAAAGCGAAAGCTAGCTTTTCAATATGAGAATACCTCACCTCAGCGTTCACCAACACATGAATACTATAGTAAACTTGCCTCTGGAGCCGGGCTGAGCAATCTTCTTTTATCAGTACAGCACTTACCGCAACCTTAGATGCGGCTAAATACATTTGTAGGTCCTCTCCATGGTTTGGTCGGACTAGTAACGGGGGGTTCTCCAAATAATTCTTTAGGGCCTCGAAAGCTTCTTGACATTCCTCTGTCCAACTAAAGTCCCGCGGGTCCCTCAGCCCCTTCAGAGCTTTGAAAAATGGGTGGCATTTATCCCTAGCTCATGACATGAACTTGTTGAGGGCGACGACCCTCCTGGTCAATCGCTGGACCTCTTTCACCATCTGTAGCGGTTGCATTTCTCTGATTGCCCTGATTTTAGCGGGATTAGCCTCAATGCCGCGTTTAGACACCATGTAGTCGAGGAATTTTCCCGAGCCGACCTCGAACGCGCATTTTGCTGGGTTAAGCTTCATTTGGTGCTTCCTGAGGACGCCGAACACCTCGTCAAGATCGGCAATGTGATCTTCTGACCTCCTGCTCTTGACCAGCATGTCGTCAACATAAACCTCCATATTCCTGCCAATTTGATCTTTGAAGATCGTGTTGACCATGTGTTGATAAATCACTCCAGTGTTTTTTAAACTAAAAGGCATTGCTTTGTAGTAGAAATTTCCTTGCTCGGTTCGGAACGCTGTCAAGGATTCATCGGCCTCATGCATTTATTTGGTTATAACCCGAGTAAGCATCCATTGTTACGCCCCTATCCCAAGCTTATGCCATAAGCACAATCAAGAGGATGATTAGGATGACACACATCACCCTAATAACTACCAGAATCAACGACAAAGTGTCCCAGCGCATAGTCACCACCCAAGGGCCCACCCAAATAAATACATTTGAGCAAAAAGGAATAAATGTTCCAATCATTGTCAGAGTTATAAAGAGCGGAAGCATTAAATTTCATAAGCAGTTACAGTATGTTCAGCTGTCTAGGTGATAATATAATAGTTAGTACTGACGTCAGCTGACCATGACATAACTACTCAAAACTATAATAAGTTATTACAGTAAATGTTTATAAAGGGCACAATGCCCCAAAAGAATCAAAAGGTGGGGACAACAGCCCAACAACATCAGTGCCCATAAGCACAATCATCACAGGGGCAACCATCGTCGTGTTCCTCTGACACGTACTCTGGCTCCTCTGTGCCAACACAATCATACTCCGCCGACTGTACATCTAGGCTGGCCAAATATCCATCACCTGCATCAGAATCTAAAAAAAAATTGTGTACACAGGGGGTTAGCTTCACTGAGCCAGTGAGGGGAAAGGGGAATGCACATACACACAATCACACATAGTCCATGATGCATGAAATGTTAAATACATATTTTCCACCTAACAAACCGTCTAAGTTATGGTATATGCTACTGTGATAACTCGGGAGACACTGAGGGTCACTTATCCTATTGCCCCAATGAAACCTCAATTATCATAAGGGACCTACGCTGGTAGAAGCCATCATGACCACCCAGTGGCAGACCCTGATAGCCGTTACTACCCCTGACCTGGCCTCTCCTACCTCCACAGACATCAGGTCCTCCGACTATCCAACACATAAACCCCTGTTGGCAAGGGTCATAGCACAAGGGAGTATAAATCCTAACCACAGGTATACTACATGCATTTCTATCGTTCTGAGAGGTATTCTGGGTGCATCAACGTCCCATTCCATCTAGCACCCGGGTATCAGTACGGCACAGCGCATATAGACCAGGATGGCAAACAATAAAATAATAAGACCTTCGGGGTTCTGACACCGGCACGCTCGGCACCGTGACCCGATATAACAATGTAAAACATCATATCAGTATTCCATCAATCATATCCAGCATGGTTTTATATGCAAATGCAACATGGCAAAAATGAATGCAAGCACAAAAACCATTATATATTCCCTATGATTACATCTATATATGTATATGTCAAGCCCAAACATCACCCAAAACCCACTCACTATTTGTTGGTTTGCCGTTCGGTGAGGTTTGCTCTAGTACACGTACTCTCGTATAGATTCTGAAGTCTGAGAATGCATGAAAGTAGTGTTAGAAGTATATAGGTGGGTCCCACAAAGGGTCCCAACAAATTAAATGAAGTTTGGGTCAAAGCAACAGGAGCGGATGAAGGAACGGAGTCAGCCAGGTGAGTCCAATCGTTGATCCGTCCAAGCTATATCTAGAAAATACATGGAACGGACTCACGGGCAGATGCGGAACATGGATCCACTCGTGCATCCGTTCAAAACCTGAGATACACCCGAGAGCAACTTGAGCTACAGGCGAATTCATCTAGGTGGGTCCGCTCGTGGCTCCGCCCAGAGGAACAACCAGGTTAGGCTGAACGGACTAACGGACTGATACACGACAGTGAGTCTGGTCGTTCATCGGCTGCCATCCCTTTGAAAAGCTGCAAACATTATCACCTCCAGCCCTTCATTCATGGATCCTTAGGGGTTCTAGGGATGGGGCGGTGAGCTCAGACCTTCGTTGGAGGTCCAATACACATGACTCTTCAAGGAGGTAAGAGGATTCAAGGGACTTGGATCCATCTCCAACATTCTTTCCAAACCTAAGCTAGGTTTAGATGCTTGAACAGCATAAGGGTCATTCAAAGCCATGGAGGCATTGAGAACAGGGAATGTGAGTCTCAAAGGAGCATTAACTAGGGTTTATTGGGTTTTTATGAGAAACCCCAAGCTTGGAATCGATTTCAAAGGGATCTCCGAACCCGAAAATGGAAAAGAGAGAGAGGTAGGTGAGGTCATTTACCTTAAGGTTGGATATGTGGATGATCCTCCACCTCCACAGCTCCCTTCAAGTTTCCCTCCACCAAGGCCTTCAATGCTCCAAGTCTCCAACTTTTTGGGTAGGTAGAGAAGTAAATGAGACTTGAGAGCTAAGTCTTGGTTTTTAAGACTAATCTCCCTTCTAGGGTATGTTTGGATTTAGGCCTTTAAGGTTAAAACCCATTAAGAGGTTTATTTAGCCAATGGGTCCACCCAAATGGCAAACCCACAAACCAAGGAAACCAAGGATGAGACCAACCTCGTCCAAAAGGCTAAAATAGGGTGTCCGAGGCATGGGGTGTGGGTCCCATGCAATAAAAACACAGAGAGTCCAAAAATAGCACGGGCGGACTAACGGGTGGATTCAGTCTTGGTGAGTCCACTAGTGCATCCGTTGTTGCTGTAAAGGTAGAAACTTAAGGAAATCGACTGGGCTTTGGCCAACATTTCAAGGTCAACTAGAGTAGGGTACAGTATCATTCACCAGGTCAGTGCCTTACCCCTCGATCATCATGATGTATCCTTCATGATCCCGAATAGTTTCCTAATCACGATATTAAGCTCATCACCAAAGGAGGTGTCTAACTGTGGGGATACAGGGACCGCCTTTCGATACTCCTCGCTTTGTGGACTCGTGCTAGGAGGATGATCGACGAAATCACCATTGATAAATCTTCTCCACTGCCGGTTAAGGAACCTCTCCTCTACAGACAGGCCCGTAAGCTGGTCAATGATCATGTGGCTAGGTTTGACCACAAGTGAAAACAACTCGCCAGCATACACGGCAGTAGAATCTACACGTCACACGAGAGAGAAATCATTATTAAATAATAAATCCGGGCACGGGTGTAACATCCATGAAAGACAACATCTCATACCCTGCTGTCGTGTCGATGAGCTAATCAATTCGGGGTAACGGGTAATTATCCTTCGGGCAGGCCTTGTTGAGGTCAGAGTAATCTACGTACATTCTCCATTTTCCATTTGCTTTTGGAACCATAACTACATTTGCTAACCAAGTAGGGAACTTGATGGGACGGATGAAGCCCGAGCTTTTGAAATTTTTGACTTCCTCTTCTATCGCTACAATTCTATCCATGGTAAAGTTTTGACGCTTTTGTTACATTGGGCTTTTGGTCAGGTTGACCACAGCCTATGCTTGACTACATAGCGTGGTATTCCTGGCATGTCGGCTGCCGACCAGGCGAACACATCGGCATTTGCCCTGAGGAAATCAACCATCTGCTTTCGTTGCTGCGGGTTCAGCTGGCTGCCAATGTGTACAGTTTTGTTAGGGTTCATCTCCAGTTGTACTGCGACGAGTTCCTCCACTGGTTCACCCCTTCGCTCGTCTTCTTCATCTCTTTAATCGGGCACTTCAATGCTACAAGCCATTACTCGGCAATTGCCTTTCGTCATCTTCACGAAAGCTACATAACACTCCCTTGAATTTTTTTTGTTGGCTCGGCACAGTACTACCCCGCTCTTAGTCGGGAATTTCATCAACAGAAGTTTCGTGTAGACAATGGCTCCCAGAGAATTTAAGGACGGTTGGCCGAGGATCACATTGAAAGCCGAGACAATCTTCACCACCATAAAATTCACCCTTATGGTCTTCGTATTCAGGTAGGTCCCGGCTATCAAGGTCATCTGAATCATCCCTTTAATAGTTGTGGACGCTCCAGAGAATCCATATAAATTGGTACCATCCGGTTTAAGATCGGCATCTGTGAGTTCGAACTGTCGAAATGCTTCGTAGGACATCATGTCAATCGACACACCCGTGTCCACAAGGATCTTATGAACCGATCTATTATCAATCACCACCTGTATAACCACTGCATCATCATGGGGCCAACTGATGTTTTCCATGTCATCATCAGAAAAGCTAATGACAGGTTCTTTCCTCGCCTGTTCACCTTATCCTTCCCAGCGTCCCCGACGATTTTTGTTACACCCGTACCCCAGATATCCCCTTATACCCAGGGCAGTTTGGACCTTTACCTTAGAGGCAATGCCATGGTGGCACTAGTAAACCCTGATGGCCTTGAGCTCGAAATACCATAGAAAGATGCCCCTCGAAGTTTTGGAAGTATGGGCCAAAGCCCCGCCGATTTCCTTGATGTTTGGGCCATGACAACAGCACCAGAGTCACGACTGGATCCACTACTGGTGAGTTCGATCGATAATCCGCTCGTGTTGTCATCAGCCTTTTTGGGTTATTTTCCTATGGGACCGACATCCCCGTGTCCCAAACACCTTAATTGAACCCTTGGACCATGTGGACCCCTACCCTTACCCTTGGGTGGTTGGGTGGACCTTGAAAGTGGGACTCACAAAGCCTAACTTAGATGAATAATGGGTTTTAATGACTTAACCTAAAACCAAACAGGCCCTAGTGGATAATTGAGTCCAATGGACTTAGGGTGAACCCCAAACAGGACCTAATTGGCTATATGGACCTAATGGTCTATGGCTTGAGCGAAACGTGACCTAATGCCTAACCCAAAACCTATTTTAAAGCCTAAGGACCTAAAACACATCCTAAAGACCCCTAACCAAACACTCCCTAAGGTCCCTTCTACCCCCGTTAAAACTAAAAGAACCTCTTTTATTCTCTTATCCCTCCCCCTCCCCAAAACCATGGAGGAGAAGAGATAAGAGAAAGAGAAGAAGGAGGAAGAAAGAGGGAAGAAGTAGGAGTGGAAGAGGAATGAGAGGGGAAGGGAAGAAGATGGGAGCTATGCCAAAATGGCTGGCTGGCCCACATCTCCTTCTCTTGCTGATTGGACCAAGAAGGAAGAAGAAGGTGAAGGAGAAGAGATGGAAAGAAAGGGAAAAGAGAAAGGGGGCTCACCTAGCCCTAGATCCCCCCCATTGGAGCTCCTCCCCAAGGTAAGCTCCTCAAACCTGGTTCTTCCCCTTTTCCCTTTGATTTTGGTAGAATCCTTGAGCTTGGGTGACCTAGAGTTCCATTTGGGACTCAAGGTAGAGCTCGGTCCCTAGTTGGAGCTCTAATGGAGCTGACCTAGGTCTGGTTTAACCCCCTTGGTACTACAATTTCAGCCTTTGTTGGAGAACTTAGGTTTTAGACCTAACCTTGTGGATCTTGAATCCATGAGCTCAAGCCTAGGTTCTAGTGACCCTAGGAATGCTTAGACACCCCTCCCCTGTTCCTGAGATGCTATGGAGCTCCAAGCTCTAAGCTAGAGCTGAAACTCCTACAAATCTCGTAAGAGATTGCTAGCGGGCGAATGACCGGATCCATCTATCAGGGTACCACCCGTCAATCCACCCAGTGTAAACCCTCTGTGTTGGCCCTGAGTGGACGAAGGCACGGATTCACTCTGTTTGCCTCCACCCGAAGCCTGTTGCTCTTGGGTCTATCTCAGGAAATCGAACGGATGCAGGGGAGACCCAAGATGCATATCCGCCCATGGATCCACTCCCTTTTAGGATTGTCTCAGATGTCAAATGGATCAACCACCGAACTCAAGTAAGAAGTTCCGCTCGTGGGTTCGCTCGCTCTGGTTTTACCTTTTAGCCTGAACGGAGTCAGGGACGGACTCACCTCTGCTGAGACCGCCCATGAGTTAGCTCGTGCTATCTTGGTTGAAACTTGGTTTTAACCATTTGGGGCCTAGCATGGGACCCTCCTATACCTATTTTAATGCTTTCTTTTGTATGTTAGGTTGGTGCACTGGTGAGATTCATGTGAACCACGCCGGATGACACCCGATGCTCTGGGAGATTCATGCCAATCACGCTCGATGACACCTATGCCTAGTGAGTGGGTTATGGGTGACTTTGTTGGGTTTGAATATTATATATTTGTTAATAATAAGCATGCTAAGTATATTTATAAGCATGGTGCGCATTGCATTTTATTTAATTGTGATCTGTTGTGATTATGATAGCATGCTCACCATTGTATCGGGCTACGGTGCCAGGTGTGCCGGTACCGGAACCCCACTTTATTAAATTATGAAAACTGTTGTATGTCATTCTGAACTGTATGTGTCGTGCTATGCTGGTACCCGGGTACTAGATGGAATGGGACGTTGATGCACCCGGAATACCTCGCGGGACACTAGGACCTGCATATAGTATATCTGTGGCTAGGATGCTTGCTCCCTTATGCTACGACCCTTGCCAACAGGGGTTTATGTGTTGGATAGTCTGAGCACCTGCAGTCTGTGGAGGTGGGAGAGGCCAGGGCAGGGATAGTGATGGCTATCGGGGTTTGCCACTGGGTGGCCATGATGGCTTCTACCAGCGCAGGTCCCCAGGTGATAGTTGAGGATTCATTGGGGCGATAGGATAAGTGATCATCAATGTCTCCCGAGCTATCATAGTAGCATATACTTGACAGATAGGATTTGTGTGTTAAGTGGAAAATGAATCTAACATCATTCCGTTTGATATTGATTGTGTGATGTGCGCATTCCCCTTTGCTCCCTCACTAGCTAGTGTAGCTAACCTCGTTGTACAACCACTTTTTAGTTCATATGCAGATAGCGTCTTGACAAGCACCGTTGGATGCAAATCAAGTGGAGTTGACGATCGTGACTTGGATGTAGACGTACACCCAAGGATTTGTGCCATTGGGGCAATTGTTTATTATTTAATTTCTATATTCCTTTCCACATCCATGTATAAACTGCATGTTTATTTATAGGGAGAGTAATGAATGATTACTTATGTTAGAATTGTTATATGTGTTATCATTAGAGAACCGATGCTCTATAATTTCACATAATTGAATTTAATTTCGCTTCCGCTAACTCTGTATTTGGAACGGTTTATTCCTTCTGTACGTTCCTTTCTGTTATCAAGAAGTGATGATAGAGTGGACTGTGGCTCGGGATATTGTGTCTGCGATCCTGGTAGGTGTTGGGATGATGTGTGATTGTCCCAGTCATACCCCTATGTGGAAAAATATCTTACATTGGGATAGGGGCGTGACAATATTTCTCTTCTTCTAGAGGGCGGCACGAGCAAGCTTCTCAGTATCAAGTTTGAAAGTCACTGCAAAAGTGATAAAATCAGTGTCAGAACACAAGTAGAGGCTGAGGTGAGACCAAGGACCGAGCTAATCTTAACTCACCTAAATTCATTGCTTGAAGAAAATCATCGAAGTTCAGCTTCTGGACGTCAGACCTTTTTGCCTTTGCTGGTTGGGCGATGGCCCTCTCTTCCCCGCTATTCAAGGAAAAAGGGTGGTTCACGACTCTCCTTTTGACCTTGAGCCATTCCGATCTGAAGGGCGACCCAGGAAAGTCGGTGTTGAAGAACCGATCTTTCCACTTTTTGACAGACGTTGGCATGGCCACAAAAAGGGAAACTCCCTTCCTATTCTTCCCGAAGTTACGACGAGTGAAGTAATACCACCCATCCAAGTTACATTTTTTAAGCATAAAATAATTTGAAAAAAGCGGTAAGCTCGGCTCAACACCAATGCGTTTGAAGAACACATAAAACCCCAGAATGATCCTCTAAGAGTTCGAAACCAACTGGTAGGGGGTGAGGAGCCAATGGTCAAAAATGTCTTTTACAAGACTCAAGGCGGGGAGCCTCAGTCCATATAAAAGGACATATCATACAGGCTAACCCATGGGGCTTGGGTATGGCATGCCATCTCCTCCTTCGAGGGAAGTCTTAGGGCGACCTCATTAGGAATGGAATATTATTTCCTAATCCGAGCAAGGTCAGACGAGCGCAGAATGCTAGCTATGTTGCACACACTCTGTTCCGGTTCGTCTGGCGCAGCATCGTCACCATCATCATCATCGTCTTTGATACCATCATCCTCGTCATTCTCAGCGTCACTATCTTCTTCCTCCACCTCTTTAGAGCCGGTCTGACCTTCAGGGGTGACCTTATTTTGAACACCATGATCAAAAGACCCTTGGCTCTCCACGGCCAAGATGTCTACCTCTGCCTCTTCCTCGGCCCCCGCAGCCAGGCCAGCCATTTGAATATGCGTAGCTGGGTCAGGGCAGGAAGCCAAAGTGTTATGGATCTCACAATCGGGCTCCACGACGACGTTTTGGTAGGGTCAAACATTGCTGAGGTCATCAGAGGAAGGGCTGAGGAGATCCTCAACGTTTAGGGTACTGGACGTGTTTGGGTCGGAGTCGTGACTATAGCCTTTGACTGAGGGACTTACCTTAGGCAATTTGTATTCACTACCACTATAGGCCATAGAAGGGCAAAGGAGCGTACTTGTGGCGGACGTGATCAGAAAATGCCTCGTCGAAGGAAAGGTGCCGCACCGACCTTATAAATTACCCGATCAAAGGAGCAGCGCGACCTTCAAAAACAAACCGCAGATGAAAATGAAACTCAACTGTTCTCCTATTTATAGCCGGGGGATGTGGAGATCCAATGATCGAGAAAGGTCCCAACGGATGGACGCGATTCGATGATGATCTGGTTACCCGAGCCATCATCATGATGATTCGACACGTGGGTGACTGATGGCCCAAAGCTCGAGGCTGGTAGCAGAGACATAATTCCGATCGAGCACAGCTCGGTATATTTTGGCTCGGGCAAAGAGTTGGAAAGAACAAGGGAGGAGATAAAGGCTAGGCTGTACTCACCCAGTCCATAAATGGACTAGGTGAGTGGGGGCATATGATATACCTATTTGTACCCCACCAATGATTTTATGACGCGTGTCCTCTTTCTAGATCGGATCGGCCAGACCGACCTGAGCATTGGTCGAAGCAGTGCAGGCTGAGGCGGAAGGTCGAACCACAATACCTAGAATTGGTCCGATATCAAGGACGGCTTGTACCTGGCCGACCCCAGGAAATGCTCGGATATGTGTCGACTGAGCCGAGCATATCGAGACCGAGAATTGAGGAGACATCGGAGAAGGAAGGATCACTCCACCTAGATCACGCCAAACATGTGAGCTAGGGTCATGCATTCGACATGACCCCCCGAGACAGGTGTCCATTCAAATGGAGCTCCACCTCAACACTTTCTAGACCCAACTAAGGGTCTACAACCGATAAAAGCCTATGACGGTCTGCGGCATGGAACCTATATATAGCCTGGTATGTCATAGTTCATGGGAGGATTTTTGGAAGTTCAGTCTTCTTAAGTTCTTAGATTGTCTATGTGTGCGCGATCTGATTTAGGCATCAGAGCTCAATCAGCCGGCCCAGACCGGCTAGCATTAACTCGGGTACGGTTTTGCAGGTCAACTCGGGACTTTGGAGATTAGATCAGGTCGTGTATCAACAGGAGGCAAATTTTGTTGCCAATGCCCTAGCCAGGAAGGCCTTGTCTATGCAGAGTATGACAGTATAGCCGTTGTCCAATCCCTGGCTAAGAGAGATTTGTATCCCTCCTTCCAGGAGTTCTTTTTCTGCTTTTGAATAAATTCAGGTTTACCAAAAAAAAAAAAAAAAAAATGGAATGTGATTTTTAAATATTACACAATAAATTTAAATATTAATTTTATTAACTTTTTATAATTTAAATTAATCTCATTAATAATTTTTTTGGGTAGAATTCTCACTCATTGTTGAGAGAGTGCATAATATTATCTAAAATACTTATACACATGGATAAACATATAGGGCTGCATGCCAATATTAAGGGGGCATTTGATTTTTTAATTTTTTTTTTTTGGTAAAGGAGGTATTTGTTTGAATTACAGAAATTTGGCACGTACCTAATTTAGACCATGTTATCTCTATCCAATAATCGGAATGGACACATCGTTTTGCCCCATAGTGGAATGCATGACTTTTGACATTTGGAAAAACAATAGACCCATGTAGAGATAATAATTCATCGTAAGAAATTTTTTTCTACTCGTAATATTAAGTTAAAATACTTAAACTTTTGTTGATAGATAGACTAAAGGTTTCTAACTCAAATACCCAAATTTAGATCGATCAATCTAAGATTGCCAGAGGGTAAATCATGGACTCGTGGAATTGAATAAAATTGAGACTACCGGGGTACAAAGGATTACAATGGAGTGTTTACTCTTTCAATATCTGTTTCATTCGTAGGGCTAGCCCACGACCTCTCAGAATAAATGATTTGGTTCCTGGTTTGTTTCGCCATCCCACCCAATGAATCATTAGGATTCATTTTCAATAAAATCTTTTGCAGTCACAGGTTTCGTCGTTCCCATTGCTTCCCGATTAATGGCTAGGCCCGAACTTTGCAATGGAGCTCTGCATGAATATAGACAGGAAAGGTATGACATTAAATGTGAGATTAAATTATTTTAATTTGAATGTGCTCTATTTAGACAATCTCTAGATTTTTAATGATCATATTTGCAATGTCACTTATATATCGATGTGGCTAATTTAGGTATACACATTAAGAAGACTTGTTCCTAAATGACTAGTGGAAAATTCTTTTTTATTTTTATTTTTTATGGAAAGAAAGTATTTATAAGAGAATTAAAGGATACCATTTGTACAATAGTCCTGACAGTAAGGGGTATGGGAACAGAATTAATAAAGCATTTAAACCAAGTAATTAGGGAGGGGTTAGCAATTTGTTTATAAAGGACATCATTTGTTCGATCCAAAATCTTCAAAAAGTAAGGAATGACTTCAAAAGGCTAGGGATGGAGTTGAAAGAAGTCGTGGTAGCACCTCATTAGAGCACCAAACTTCTTTCAGGTTTAAACCTCTCAAGCCAGCAAAATCTAAGCCTTGAGTATTCCAGTCAACTCTGGTTCCAAAAAATGGTTGTTTTTACTTCGTCCATCTGTCAGAAAAAGAAGTTTCCCATCTATCAAAAAAGCCAAATGCCCATCCAGGTTTACCTATGTCTTCGGAATCAAACCCTGCGTATAATAAAACAGGAAAATCTAATATAGGTAAATCAAACCTAGGAGTTGGAGCAATGTTAGTAATATCCGAATAACAAGAAGATAAATCATCCAATTTATAAAGAGGGGGTGGGATAAAGTTCGAATCCATTAACCACTGGTTTATTCTTCTCAGAACCTGGCCAGGGTTAGGACCTACAGAATTAAACACAGAATTGTTTCTAACCTACCAAATAAAATAGCAAGTAATAATAAAAACAGAAAAAAACCAAATAAGAGAGGCCTTGTCAAGCTGCCGGCCAAGCAAGACAGAAGTGCAGAAATGTCTGAGAGAGGGGAATGAAATGAATTCATTCCTCATACCCAAAGGACCAGCTACCTAGATGTGCATAACCCAGTCACAAGAGAGGAAGATATGCCAAAGGGTCTCATTACAAGTGTCACAGAGAGCCCAAGTGGGATCGATCTAAGTCCATTTCGAAATATAATCCTTAACTGGAATCCCTGCATGTAATACACGCCAGAAGAAAAATTTTAACTTAGGATGAAGTTTGAGCTTCCAAAAAAATTTCCACCAAGCTATAGAAGCAAAATCAGATAAAGAGTTGCTTAAAAGAAAAGAGGCTGCTAATTTTGTTTTAAAGCGACCATCCTTGGTAAGAGTGCACCACCAAGAGTCAGGGGTGTCAAAATAGGGGATGTTGAGGATATGAGGCATCAAGGATGGTATAGTATCCCTGATAAGATTCTCCTTCCACAAAAAGTTTGAGAGAAACAGGTCAACTTTCTCGGCGTACACCCTCTGAGAGGAGCCAGGTTTAATGGTAAAGGAAGGAATAGAGGATACCTAGGAATCGATCCAAAAGTAATTGTTGTAACCATTACCAATCCTCCTAAAGCAGATAGCTTGGAGGGGCTTAATGATCCTAGAAATACTGTTCCAGCACCATGACCCTTTTTTCCGCATGGTTGTAGGGTCAAAGAGAGAGGTCTGAGGGAAATACTTGGCTTTTTGAAGCTTGGCCCAAACTGACTGTGGCTCAAATAATAAACGCCATCCTAGCTTGAGGAGAAGGGCCAAGTTTTGGGTTTGAGCAAGACGAAAGCTCTAGTGGAAAATTCTTTGCAAAAAGTGTAAGTTCGAGTGTAATATGATGGTAACAGTGTGTGATTTGCCTCTTATGACTTGTGTTTTCGGTCATGCATTTCTTTTCAATAATTTTTTTTTTAAATTTTTTATTAGATTTTCAAAGTTATATGTAACTTGACATGTGAACATGAGCCTCTAGGGTCTACATATCTACAAAATTTTAGCTTCTTCCTAAGGCCATATGATAAATACTTGTGTCGTCTATGAAAATTGTTCCCTCATTTAATATATTAATTATAAATGAAAAATATGGTGGTCAAGTGCTCACTTGATGAACACTTGGTCATGGGTTCAAGTCGTAGAAACAACCTCTCTGAACACAGGGGTAAGGCTGCGTACATTTGACCATCCTCAGACCCTACTAAAATGCAAGAGCCTTGTGCACTAGGTATGACCTTTTTATAAATGAAAAATATGTTGAAGCTTTGACCTTTATATAAAAGGCTAATATATCTAATATAATGTTCATGCAATTTAACACATTTACTTGAAATAAGGGTTTACAATATACAAATTGTTAATATATTGATTATGCAATACTCAAAATTTTTAATCGTAGAAAAACACATGATCTGGTATTTGTTTCTTAAGATTTTCATGGATTATCAATAATTTTTGTTTTATTAGATTTTCAAAATTATTTGTAACTTGACTTGTGAACATGAGCCTCTAGGGTTTACTTGTCTACAAAATTTCAGCTTCTTCCTAAGGCCATATGACAGATACTTACGTTGTCTATGAAAATTGTTACTTCATTTAATATATTAATTATAAATGAAAAATATGTTGAAACTTTGACCTTTATATTAAAAGTTAGGCCAAATATTCTCTGTGCAGCAGCGCAGGCTGCAGCTTGACACATGGGGGTGGGCGAAATGACCACCCCGCCCCCCTCAATGGGCAGCCCATGTGTTTGGGTGCAGCCTGCGCTGCTGCACAGAGAACTTCTCCCCCAAAAATTAATATATCTAATATAATGTTCATGCAATTTAACACATTTAGTTGAAATAAGGTTTTGTTAAGCTGCACAAATACAAATTGTTAATATATAGATTATGCAATACTCAAAATTTTAAATCTTAGAAAAACACATGATGTGGTACTTGTTTCTTAAAATTTTCATGGGTTATCCACTCCAGCTTACGTGTTCCTGGGATATCAAAATTAAATCATGACTTAACAACAAAAATATGATAATAATATATGCATAGGATAGATTGTATCAATATCTCAATCTTAAATTAAATAATAATCAATCAAAAGAATTTCTTTCTTAAAAATAGGAGTATATTGATATTCAACAAAGAAAAATACTCTTTGAAGAGTTGAAATAAAAAAAAAAAGAAAAAGAAAAGAACACTACCTGTTCTTGTGATCCCTATGACCAGACTGTCAGACACAAGAATGCGTGAAATAAAAAAATCTCATCCATAATGATTCTTATGTGCGTGTTCTCATTGGCCCCACACTAGTGCAGGTACTACACATACATGACCCCTGAAATGTTCTTGCCCCCAAAAAAATTACATGAAGTGACAATTTTGAAAATAAATGGAATTTAAAACAATTATATTCCATGTTCAACCCTATATATTCATAGGGCAATAGTTTTATGTTCAAAAGTGTGGCTCGTACATCAGCACATACCAATGGGAGTGCTCATGAAATGATCAATGGAGGCTAGATTTCCGTCTTTCATAGGGGGTAATGTAGATATTTCATCCCATTCTATGTCTAGGTACAAGAGCCACGCACCGTATAGAATCCTTTTTCCCATATTCATAACACGTTTTTTTTCTTTTTTCAACCAAGTAAATTCTTGGTTGTGTTTACCAAAAAAAATAAAGTAAATTCTTGGTTTAGATTTAGAACTCCATGTTTTTCACAAAATTCTCGACCCGATTGAACCCGACTTTCCTTTTGATGACTACTTAAATAGATAACTTACCGAATCTTCCTTTTCTTCTTCCTCTACCCATGTGATACACAACGTGGACCCTACTCATTACCCGACTAGTCAACTAAATCAACCTGCTCCTTTGAAAGTGACGAGGAAAGCTACCTTTAAACCGCAGCACCGACTGATCCCTAAACCTAACTTAAATTTGATCAAATATTCTGATCTAACGGGTTGACTTAAAACAAACCATGATCTAATGGAAGAAATCGTGGACTTTAAATCCTAAAAGGTGGGACTTACATAATAAAAAAATATAAAAAATAAAACTACCAATCGTGTGCAGTGTACGGTCCCTACATCAAGGCATAAAATTGCATGAAATAACTACCGTGTCCCATAGAAAGGCATTAATCTCTGAGAATGCGCAGTCATAAGCATCGCACTAAGCTTGAGTGCAGGGTTGCCTACGGCACGTGATAAAAAAAACCCCTAATAGAAACGCTATCATGTAACACGAGTACACGATTCTATTTTAACCAAACAAAAAAGATAAAAAATAAAATTACATGATTAGTTACTTTTGGATTTTCATTTATAAAACTGTTCACCTTATGTTTGAGTAAATAAAAATAGACAACAACAAGTTAAGGTTTATAAAACTGACAAAATGGTGTCTCTCCCTCCCACATTTACTTTTTTAGATATTTTTATCTCTATCATTATCTTCTCACCCAGGCATCCTCCGTTCCCTGCAACCCTACCCTTGTCCTAACCACCGCCATTCTCTGCTACCCCAAGTAACAAAAGAATAAAAAAGAGATTTTTTTAGAAGGAAACTATCGAGAAAAGAAGGAGAGTCACTGTTTTGTAAAGCTAAGCTTGTTTTTGTTTATTTTTGTTAACTCAAACATAACATGGATAGTTTTGTAAATGAAAATCCAAAAATAGCTAATCATGTAATTTTTTTCAAGAAAAAAACAAAAAAGTGCAGAATTCTATTCAAGTTGACTGCTATAGTAGTGGCAAAGAACTGTAAATAAGTTAATTCTCAGTGTCATTTCCACAATCCTCCAATGTTAAAAAGCAGAAGCCTTCTTCCTCATTCACACGTAAACTTCGTCGGAGAGTGGACGAGGCCCAGCTCCGAAACCTAAACACCTCAACGAAACAAACGAGTTAACCTAAGATGTCAAAAATATGCTTACCTTCTATTAGAATTCCTCTACCTCTGTTCCTTCTCCTCATCCTCTCCTTACCCTTCCTTGTAATATCACAGAACTCCAACTCAGAACTCTCCATCTTACTGAAACTCAAGCAATCCTGGGGAAATCCCTCATCACTCCAACACTGGAACTCTTCAAGCGACCCCTGCAGATGGCCGGAAATCTACTGCTCCGGCGGTTCAGTCACAGAACTCTACCTCAAGAGCACAGGCATCGCCGAACAAATTCCACCGTTCATCTGCAACCTCAAGGAGCTGACCCTTATCGACCTCTCCTACAACAACATCCCTGGAGAATTCCCAACCCTTCTCTACAACTGCTCCAATCTCAACTACCTCGACCTCTCTCAAAACCTCTTCATCGGTACAATTCCTGCCGACATCAATAAGCTCTCCGGTGTCCAATATCTCAACCTCGGAGCCAACAATTTCACTGGTAATATTCCGCCGGCGATCGGGTTGTTATCGAATTTGCAGCATCTGTTTCTCGATTATAATCTCTTCAATGGCTCTTTCCCACCGGAAATCGGGAATTTGGCGAACCTCGAATCTCTTGTTATGTCTGGCAATCCGTTCACTGCGGCAAAAATTCCAGTGGAGTTCATGCAGTTGAAAAAGTTAAAGACGTTTTTAATGGTGACAACCAATTTGATTGGAGAGATTCCGGAGACAATTGGTGAATTGGCGGAGCTAGAATTGTTGGATCTATCGAATAACAACTTGAATGGAACGATCCCAAGTGGGTTGCTTCTATTGAAGAATTTAACTCATTTGTATCTTTATTTTAACCATTTGTCTGGTGAGATACCGAGTACCATCGAAACTGTAAATTTGAGCTACATAGATATCTCCGTCAACAGATTGATCGGAAGGATACCGGAAGATTTTGGAAAGTTGCAGAACTTGACGTATTTTGATATGTATGGAAACCAATTGTCCGGTGAGATTCCGGCGGGTTTAGGCCGAATTGCGACGCTGCAAGAAATCCGGCTCTTCTGGAACAACTTGACTGGTGTTCTTCCTCCTGAATTAGGCCTTCATTCAAAGCTTCAAACTCTTGAGGTGGACAACAACCGCCTTACTGGGAGCTTGCCGGAAAATCTATGTGCAGGTGGGGTTTTTATCGGCGTTTCGGCTTATTCAAATAACTTCACCGGAGGATTGCCAAAATCGTTTGCGAATTGCAGTACTTTGACGACGGTAAAGATTTACAGGAATAGGTTTTCCGGCATGATTCCGGGATCTTTCTGGTCGTCGGAGAGTTTGTCGACTTTGATGATACAGGACAACTGGTTTTCTGGCGAGCTTCCGAGCGAGCTTGCGGGGAATTTATCGCGATTGGAGATAAGCAACAATAGGTTCTCCGGCAGAATTCCTTCAAAAATCTCTGCTTCAAGGAATCTTCAGGTCTTCACCGCAAGTAACAATCTCTTTTCCGGAAATATTCCCTCAGGTTTAGCAGACTTACTTCAACTTAATACTCTTTGTCTTGATGGGAATAATCTTTCTGGTCCAATTCCATCTGGGATAGTTTCTTGGAAGTATCTGACCACATTGAATTTTAGTAGAAATCAACTCTCTGGCCAAATCCCATCTCAGATTGGGTTATTGCCTGATCTCAACAGTCTCGACTTATCGCAAAATGAATTATCCGGCGATATTCCGACTGAAATTGGCCTCTTGAGGCTCACTTACCTCAACCTTTCTTCAAATCAACTCACAGGAAAGATCCCATCTGCATTTGAAAACCAGGCATATGATGAAAGCTTCTTGAACAACCCAAGCCTCTGTGCTGATAACCACAACCTAAACCTTCAGTCCTGCAAATTGATCTCCAAAGGTTCGAAAACTTTATCGTCCCGATTACTTGCCATACTTCTAGGTCTCGCAGGGGTTATGTTTATTGTTATTGTTCTATCCACCCTGTTCTTGATCAGAGACTTCAGGAGGAGAAAGCTAAGAAATGAGCTTGCTACATGGAAAGTCACCTCATTTCAGAGGTTGGGCTTCACAGAATCAGACATCTTGTTCAATTTGACTGAGAGTAATCTAATTGGCAGTGGTGGGTCGGGGAAAGTTTATCGTGTTCCTCTCAATCATGCTGGCGAAGCTGTTGCTGTTAAGAAGATATGGAATTGCAAAATTTCAGATCAGAAGCATAAGGAATTCGAAGCAGAGGTTCAGATATTGGGAACAATTCGACATTCCAGCATAGTGAAGTTGTTGTGCTGTATCTCAAATGAGAACTCGAAGCTTCTTGTTTATGAATACTTGGAGAATAGGAGCTTGGATCGATGGCTCCACAACAAGAACGGAGGATCGATACGGTCTGGTTCAGTCCATCCTGCTGTTTTGGATTGGCCTACTAGGTTGCAGATTGCTGTTGGATCCGCACAAGGGCTTTGTTACATGCACCATGATTGCTCTCCGCCGATAATTCATCGTGATGTCAAGTCAAGCAACATACTACTAGACTCTGAATTCAAGGCAAGGATCGCAGATTTCGGGCTTGCCAAGCTGTTGCTTAAGCCAGGGGAGCCTAACACAATGTCTGTTGCCGTCGCCGGTTCTTTTGGCTACATTGCTCCAGGTGAGTGTAGCTTTCGAAATTTCGAAATTCACTCTGTTCTCAATTTTGAATTTTTCCTTAACAGCAAAACCTGGAATTCCTTGTGTTAATACTAAGACATACTTTGGTAATTGGGTCTACAGAATTTGGATACACAACCAAAGTGAATGAGAAGATTGATGTCTACAGCTTTGGAGTGGTGCTGCTGGAATTGGCAACAGGAAGAGAAGCCAACGGTGGAGATGAGCATGGTTGTCTGGCTGAGTGGGCATGGCGTCACTTCCAAGATGGCAAATCGATCATCGATGCCCTTGATGAGAGGATTAAGGAACCTTGTAATTTGGATGAGATGAGTGTGGTCTTCAAACTCGGCCTCATCTGTACCGGTACATTACCTTCTACTAGGCCTTCTATGAAGGATGTGCTACAAATACTGGTACGATGTGACCATCTTAGCACCCATGGAGAGAAGGCAATCAAGAGTGAGCGCGACATTGCTCCTCTTCTCGGCACTACTAAGTATCTGTCAAGTTACAAGGGCAGTCGGAATAAGAGATCTTCTGATGATGGTGATATTGATAGTTTGGGATGTAATGTGTGAATGTGCGTGTTATGGGAAGGGATGGTTATAATCAAGGAGAGGCATCACCCTTCCTATGATATATAGCTCCAAGATCTAATGAAGCTTGAAATTTTTGTAAGGGAAAGGGCTGATCCATCTGTAGCAGTCCTATGGATGGGTGGTTGGGTTCACTACAAATGAGGCAGTTTAATACACAGCATACTTAGGTTTCAAGTTGGAGTTGGGTAGGTCAGCACAGTTGTCCTCTGGCAGGTTCATGTTCTGTGGAACCATGACCATTTTTCAAGACTTTTTGAGTGTTTACCCTGAGTTAGCTTACCCCCCTAAAGATAAACCTTTTGCCTGAACTAATCAATTCAAAGGTCAGGGTAGGTTTGGTTTGGGGCGATCAGTTCATGTTCCAGTTCTGGTAGATGCAAGGTGTAATTATATATATAAATAGGATATATACCTTTTTTTGCTTTTTATGTTTATTTTTTGGGAAAAAGACGATCTATTGGAACATGCAAAGGCTGAGGCTTCCAAGAGTTCCAAGAGACATGTCTCTTGGAGCCAAGGAGTGGAAATAGGCAAATCTATCCTGCTCATAATGGATAGAACCTTCCGAGCTAAAGCGTCAGCAATGCTGTCAGTCTCTCTAGGTACATAAGAAAAGGAAATAAACTGGAAGGAAGAACTGAGATGCCTGATGTCGTTTACAATAGGGGAGATATCACTAGAAGGGGGGGGGGGGGTTCTCCTAGAATAATGAATGAATTAGATGGTGTCTTTGCTGTTCGAATTCACTTCAAGAAAATCAATGCATTCCCCAATGGCTTGATCGAACCAGAACTGATGGATAAACCTTTTCCTTCCAGAATTGATGGAAAGCTCACCGGATCAGATCTAGCACAAGAGAGATAACCTCTATGGTCCCTTATCACAAAACACAACCCTCCGGCTGATTTGTCAGAGCTCAATGATGCAGCTGGGGAAATGGTTTGGAGAATTCTGTGAAGGCCTGTTGAGGTTTCATAAGAACCTCTAGGGGGTGAGCTGGTTGGGGGGGGGGGGGGGTTCTTGGTTACTTCTAAATATGAATTCATTTCTAGCTTTCCAAATATACCAAGGAATGAATGTAGAGAGGGATATCAAAATTTTCGATTCCAATGTCCCTAATACTAATAGAGAGGCCCAACTTGAAATCCAATCATGACCTGAGAGGATGGAATTTTGTAACGACATATGAGCGATGTGAGATCCAAACCAAACCGCCTGAGCCAATGGGCAGGATAGGAGAATATGGTCGATTTTTTCCTGAGGGGCTCCACACTTGGGACAAGATGGATCGATAGATCTCTCCGATGGAATGAGGCCATACTGAAGCTAGGCATCCAGCAGTTGCTTTCCGTAAGAAACTTTTGATTTGAGGTAGAGACTTGCAGTTTCAAATCTGATTCCACAGTGCTTGAGGAGATTGTCTGGAAATGTTCGCTGAAGTAAAGGGACGAGATAACATGGATTCATCTTCCAGATTGTAAACGTAATGGTACGCTGACTTCACAAAAAAATTTCCATCTTTTGAGCCACCCAGATTTGATAGTCCTCAAATCCTCATGATGGCAAAGGCTGAGATGAATGATCAAGATTAGCATCTCTGTCTTCATGGTGAAAAATAGAGTTAATCAGATTTCGATTCGAAACTATGTTCTCCTAGTCAATTAGCTCTCAGACCCAAGATAAGGAGCAATTTTCAGGTTTGGTGTGTCGAATCTTAAAACCAAGGTATGGAGGGAACCCAATTATCTCCCCATATCTTGATCTTTTCACTAGTTCCCATGCGCCAAATCAACCTTACTTTTAGAAACTTCCTGTCCCAAGGATACTCCGAGTGTGGAAAATGGAGGCTTTTCAAAAAGAGACACCAAGTAGAGGTAAGATGAAATCAAAGTCTCCAAGCAAATTTTGTCAGAAGAGCCTGGTTGTGGATTTTAGTGTTATACCCGCATTCAAGGCCGTACTAATTAATTTTTATTCTATTTTCCATGTAGACGAGGTGGCAGTTTACGCCGGTGAATTGTTTGCTATGATTGTTAAGCCAATTCATAGGTTCGTTGATCGGCACATGGGGTTAGTGGTTGAGGACAGATTTATCAACCGCGATTGGGGAAAATTCATCGATGATGATTTAATAGATTAACCTCCTAACAATAGCCCTAAGAGAGGAGTTCCGCGAGAAAAACCCAGTACCTTGTAACATTGACATTGAGTGCTGATGCGACATGTGCATTGAGGGAAACTCAGCGGAATACCAGAGGAAGTCTTCAACTAGGTGAGTTGCTAAGAATGTACTTGTGTGTTATTACAGTAGTAGTTTAATTGTTTATAGGTTACATTATTTAATCATGGGCTTAGGACCTTAGGAGGATTTTTATTAAGTTAAAACTTGAGTTGTGGGCTTAAGTTGTATTACAAGGCCCAACAAGCCAAAAGAGACCTTAGGGTTTTAAGTACAACCAAACAGCCCCTAAACCCTTTAGGCTTTGGAATCTCTTGGCATTTGGGTATTTCTTTACAAGACAGCCCCAAATCGATTTTGGGAGAGGAAGAAGAGAAGAAGGCGAAAGAAGGAAGAAGGGGGAGAAGGAATCACTCATCTCTCCACCCCATTTGGTAAGCCCCTCTCCTAACCCTAGCTCTCTCTCCCCTCCATGATTTCTTCACTCTTGGGTTATATGGTAAGTGAACTACCATCAATGGTTTCACCATCCTATTGAAGAAACCATTAATGGAAGGTATAATGCCTGCTTGATGGGTTAAATGAACCTAGGATGCTTCCATCTTCACCTCCATTTAATGATCTAGACCATTCATGCAATCCTAGAATGGAGATGGGTAAATTAGGGTTTATTTTAGGGTTTGCTAGCAAATCCTCCTTGGCTATGTTTTAAGCCAAGCTTGTAGATCTTAAATGAATCCTTGGACCTCCCTATACAACTCCATGTACTTATCTTTTAATGTTGTGTTATGGAATCCATTAAAAACCCCAAGGTTGGGAACCCAACTAATAGGCGAGCATTTAACCCATGTTTGAGGTGGGCCTCATGACTAGAAATGCTTGAAGGATCCTTAGGTATGCCCTTTTTGAGCTAAAATCACAACCTCACAAAACCAAGGAAAGAAATGTACAATTTACTAAAAACTGTAGATGCAGTCGGACATAAATGATAGATGTGCCCAAGAGACCAATCTGCCGGTTTGGTTCTGCCTCTAACCGGCAGATGGAAATCGGCAGATATAGTGCCAAGTACATCTTCCAGTTTCCCTTATTGACCTTTATGGACCCCTTGTTGGTTTTCCTTCTTTTGGAGAATCTGTTTAGCATTTTAATTAATGTTATACCTATACTAGGGCACCCTATGACACACGAGGACGTGCCGGTGCCTAGGGTTTCAGGCTAAGAATCAGATATTTGACTTGAAACACAAGGTGAAGAAATTGGATGCTTGACTTAATTTTTAGAGTGTTTATGTTCATAATGTGTGTGTTTTCCATTCATATACATGTTATACCTGTTTACTTTGCAAATCCTTATGTTATGTGGGTGTGGGACTTGGAATTTTCATGTGGGTAGCGGTCTTGATGATTGTTAGTTATGTTGGATTTACATTTACTTTCAATTATTATTGCGAGAATGTGATTGTGATCATGAACATGAGTTGGTAATGTGAACGGTTATATGATTATGTGATGGGATATGTGCGTGGTTGGTGAATGGTTATGGATATGTTATGAGATACGAGAATGGTATGTGAACCTGGGATTTATGTGGGATGATGGGATCCAAGTGTCGTGAGTATGCGCTAGACTCTTAGAATTTGGAGGCAGATCATCCATCAATCGCCTCCCTAATTTTTGTGCATTGCTACACCTAAGTGATACCCATTGACCCCTTGTTAACCGCCACACCTTGAGGACCAAACCCTTGATCAAATTGGAACTTCTTGGGTTCATGATCTTAAATTAATAGATTAAGAATGTTGTTAATTAAATAGTTCTTTTATAATTATTATTTATGATTCGAAGTGGAAAGGAGTAGTATTGGAGTCAACACACGTCATGGACATCTACAACGAGTTGGTGAGGCCGCAGTTAAAGAGACCCTACGAAAGATGAAGATGGGCAACACACCGGGACTAGATGTGATCCTAATTGAAGTGTGGAAGAGCTTAGGAGTCAGGGGGTATCTTGGCTAACCAAGCTGTTTAAAAAGATTTTGAGTACCAAAAAAATGCCAGATGATTGGAGGAGAAGTACTGTAGTCCCGATTTTAAGGTGATATCTAAAACTGCAATTACTATAGAGGCATAAAACTAATGAGTCATACCATGAAACTATGGGAAAAAATCATTAAAGCACATCTAAGAAGAGATACTGATATATCGGAGAATCAATTTGGTTTTATGCCAGGGAGATCCATGACAAAAGCAATTTAACTTCTAAGGAGACTTATGGAAATTTTTAGAGCTTATAAAAGGAACATCCACATCATCTTTATCGACCTAGAAAAGGCCTATGACAGAGTCCTTAGAGAACTCATTTGGCATGTCCTAAGGAAGAGAGGGAGCTCAAGTAATCTTGTGGATATAATTAAGGACATGTTTGAAAGCGTGGTGACGAGTGTTCGAACTGCAGAGGGCCAAAGTAATGAATTTCCAATTACAATTGGGTTACACCAAGGATCAGCGCTAAGCCCTTATTTGTTTACACTCATCATGGATGACCTAACTAGGCACATCCAAGATAAGGTCCCTCTTGGTGTATGCTATTCACGGATGATATTGTTTTGATAGATGAGACAGTGGAAGGGATTAATGCGAAACTGGAGTTATGGAGATCCAATTTGGAATCAAGAGGTTTTAAGTTAAGCAGAACCAAGATAGAATGTATGATATGTAACTTTAGTCAAACTAGTAGAGGTGATGAAGTGGTGAAACTTGAGGAGCGAGAGCTACTACAAAGTGATTGCTTTAGATACTCGAAATCAACCCTTAACAAGGAGGGCGATATAGAAGATGATGTTTCCCACAGAATTAAGATAGGATGGATGAAGTGGAGAGGTGCATCGAGAGTGTTATATGAAAAACACATGCCTATTAAGCTCAAGGGAAAATTCTACAGGATAGTAATAAGACCAGTTATGACATATGGAGCGGTGTTGGGCAGTTAAGAAGAGTAATATAGATAAGATGAGTCTAGCGGAGATGAGGATGTTGAGGAGGATGTGCGGCAAGACTAGGAGAGATAAAATAAGAAATGATGTTATTAAAACCGAATTGGGTGTTGCACCAATCCAGGATAAACTCCATGAGAGTCGCTTGAGGTGGCATGGTCATGTACAAAGGAGACCCATGGATGCACCAGTAAGGGAGTGACTAGATTCAGTTTGGAATGGAGCTAAAAGTGGTAGGGGCAGGCCTAAAATGACTATTGGAGAAGTGGTAAGAAAGGACATGCGTCTGATAGGGCTCAATCCTACTATGACTACAAATAGAGTTGTTTGGAGGACAAGGACTTGTGTAGCTGACCCACCGTTGTAGGAGGATGTCTCTGGGATGCTACTTTGACTTCTTCATTTTTCTTTCTTTCTTTTTACTGCTTTTTACTTCTCTTTTTTCCTACTATTATTTTAACCTCTATCAGATCTATATAGCTAACCCCATTTAGTTGGGATAAGGTTATGGTTGTTGTTTTGTATCTAGGATTCGATTCAACCTTCGGTGAGGCTTAGCGGGTGCTATTGGAAGGTGAAGTATGGCGTTAAATCACCAAATACAAGGAGATAGTAAGTGGATTAACCATTGATTTAATTTATGGGATGTTTATGCCATTTTAGTTAGTCCGATAAATGCTTGCATACTGTTCGTCAAATTTCCTTATCATGCATGCTTAGGTTATTTTATTGAATAGGCATCATGTATCATTGCGTATCATTTCTGTTTATCATTTAAAACTCCTGTTCGAGACATATTGAAGTATTTCATTGGTTATTTGCATATTGATTGATGATATCATAGTTATTAAAGCATCATGCATGTGGATTGGGATCCAGAAACCGAGGGTAATGTCGGGCCCATGATTGCCAAGTGGATAATAGATTTTCATCTTGCACTAGGATGGAAATGGGATTACAATGTGGCCAATGGGAATTCCGGTACTGTATTGCCATGCTTTTGGTATGCCTATATATATGGTAGGGGAGACCGGAGGATAGTGTGGTCGATGTATGTTCCGGTACCATGATCTCAGCCCCTACGCATATATGTATTCATGCTATTCATTTAATATTATATGCATGATGGTTAGATTGAAACAACTCTATGCTATAACCCTTTCTAACAGGGGTTCATGTGTTGGACAACCCTACGTGGTATGCTTGATGAGATATACCGAGATACCACATCCGTTGTATGATGATTATTTCTTCTGGAAGTGGACCAAGTTCGGGTTTCGACCGGGATCATTATCCTTTCCAATTCATAAAGTGTGGCAGTGCGGCAGTGCTAGGTGGAGATGTTGACACCTGGTAGCTGCCGCATCCAACAATCAGATCTCATTGATATGGACCGTTGGATGTAACAGCTGCCAAGTGTTGACATCTCCACCTAGCGTTGCCGCACTGCCACCCTTTAAGGAGTTGGAGAGGATAATTTTCCTTTTGATTGTATCTTTGGGACCGAGGTTGGTATGGGGATTGACTTGGGGGTTTGCGAACAATCCCTGGAGGAGTCCAGTACTGTAGGCTCTCACTCGCAACTCGGGTTTTCCATTGTTGGGCTCCACCAATCATGAGCTAAGGATGCTACCTAGAGTGTTGCAATAGCATTATACCCATGACTTGGTATTGTTGCTAGGTTATTATTAAATAAAATGAATCCATGCATCATGTGCTATATTATTCATAAATTATTGTGCATGCTTGTGTGGTTTAATTCTTTTGCTAGGCTTAGTGAAGCTCATACTATGTGTATACCTTTTTTTAAGATGTTGATGTAGGTTGGGCACTGATGGTGCTACTGATACGATGTACTATGGAGATGATTGGTGGGTTCCAAGTCTGATGGACATAGTGACGATTGTGGATGCGATGATTGTGCCTACGAGGCTCAGTGATGTGATCGAGGATGGATTCCTCATGGACTCTTTTTCTTTACTATCATCTTGTCTTGAGATGTATTCGGTGGGCTTGATCCCAACTTACTTGACAACTTTACCCTGAGATGTAATAATTTTAATAGATTTGCTATTATATCTGCTTGAAAACTTTGAGATGGTATTTGGATAAAACACAAACAGTTATACTGATGTTAGATGTGTTGGGTTAGGGTTTGTTAGGGCTATCTACTACTTTCGTGATCTAGGGTGTGTTTGGGTGCATTTAGTGCATCTTAGCCACACTACCCTGGTAGTGGGAAGTGGGGTGTGACAAAGGGCACAAAGGGTAGTCATAGGTGCAACAGTGTACCAAAAATAGCAGGGGCGACTGATCACAATCCACCGGCCCAAGCCAAAACTGCTGTATTTTTAGTTTGGCTTGGTTGCAGGCCAACCCAAGCTTCAAGGTGTAGACACTGAAATTTTGCCACCACCCTTGACAATGATGACAAATAGGACACGAATGGAAGGAATTGCACCCATGACCTTTAAATCCCTAGAAGAACCCTAAAAAAAACCCATGAGAACTGCCAAAAGGCCCATAAAAGCCCAAAATCTGGATATTGAATCTTTAGACCTGGGTCATCTAGATGATGTCATTTATGGCGCTAAGTGATCTTCCTCCACGACGCCGCGGAGGGCGTCCACGGTGCCGCGAATGTGGGGTTCACCCCTATAAATAGGAGGGTCTCCAACCCTCCAAAACACGAAAAAACTGAGGAAGAGGGGTTTTTGAGGGTCTCACCCCAATTTTTTAAGGTCCCTTTTCCCCCATTTTAGCTATTTTTAAGCCAATTGCGAGGAGTTCTTCTTAGTCATGGGTAGATCCATCGATTACCCCACGACCGTCGCCTATGAGCAAAGTGACGGTAACAGTTGCTCTTTGTCGAATGACTTACTGAAATACAGTTTTATCGTTCAACTCCGCCACCTACAAGCAAAGTGGCAGTGATGCATGCTCCTGGTGACAAAATCAAGAAGTCTTTTGTCTTTGCTCTTCAGCTGTTGGCACAGGTCTTAACCAAAGAGGGGCAAACTGTAGACGCTAGATTTTGCCACCCCTAGTGATGACGACAACTGGACGCGAAAGACTACCAATGCCCTTTAAATACTCTTTTCCTTCGGAGTGACTCGGACACCCACTGTTCCACCTTGTTTCCACCCGTGGTCCCCCCCGCATCCCCAGAATGACCCCACACGATGCCTTCCCTTGAACCCCTGACCCAGAGGCATCGTGCGCAACTGCGGCACTGCACGACAGTGCTGCACCTGGCAGCGGTACTACCCGGTAGCGCTGCAGCTTGGAGGGCCTGCCCTAGTGGCATGGCACGGGGGTGTCGCGGTGCCGTTGGGTACCCCAAATGACATTTTTTTATCCTACGGTGCCACTAGATGGATTTTTGGCTATAAATAGCCCCCACCCCTCATTTCAACAAGTCTCAAGTTGAGGAGAGGGGGGGGGACCCCAGAGCTCCAGTTTTTAGTTTTTTTCCTTTTTCCTAGTTTCGAGACCCTACCCCTATCTGATTTCGAGCTTTGGAGCCTCGTCCCTTTGTCTGGAGTTCGGGTCCTCCGGACCCGCCTTCCCTAACCCGTTTTTCTCCCAAAACCCTGGGCCACCCATGGCCTAGTCACCCTGCCTATTGTCCTAATGCCCGATTTCTGAAGTGCTTTTTGACGCCGTCAAGTCTGAGGTCCTAGTACCCAACACTCGTGCACCATTACTTTGCCCAATATTTGAACAAGTCTAGGTTCCGAATGTTTCCAATGCCGTTATTTTGTGCGAGGTCCGAGTACCCGACACCCGTACGCCGTTACGCTGCCCGTCATCCAGGTATGTACTCTCCAATTATTTTTTGACGTTATTATTCTGCCCGATATCCAAGTAATTACTTTCCACGCCGTTACTCTGTCTGACGAAGGATAAAGCCAGTCTTTTTCCTCCACCTAAGCTGGGGGACGCGGTTCGTCTCGTATAACTGCATTGGTTGTAATGCATATAGGTATTTAATTCTTTCATCGAATTTTAATTCCATAGCAATGTAGACTTCTAAATTATGACTGTGTAGTGTACAGTAGTTAATTTAATTAAGTAGTGTGTGCATCATTTTAGTTGTACATGTAGAAATAGGACATTATGATGCAGGCCAGATTTGCATCTTCTATTGTTGGAAGTTCCTATCAACCATCTCAGCAATACCCTACATTAATTGGAAGGTTCCTATTATGGAAAGTACGGGATCTGCTATGGAGATACACTTTCCTAATTGGAACAGGATTTTAATGGAAACCTTGGTTCACATAGTTTCCTAACTAAAGTGGTTCTTATTATGGAAGCAATGAAGCATTGAAGCTTCTATAGAATTATTTCCTATTGGATGACGATCTATACATGGAAGATTTGAATATGAAATTTCCAATAGTGTGTCAAACTTGCCAATCGGGGAATTTCTATTTAAGAGAAGTTTTTATTCTTATTTTCTGATTGAGAGTATATTGGGTTGATTGAAGAGAAGATTGGATTCTCATTTTTTTGATTGAGAGTATATTGGACTGATTGAAGAGAAGATTGGATTCTTATGTTTTGATTGAGAGTATATTGGGCTGATTGAAGATTGGATTCTTATTTTTCTTTTCTTCCTTACATGTACTCAGCTCTAAGCCTATATGTAATCCTCCATGAATGGCAGAAGGTAGTGAAGGTTGAATAAAATTAAGACATTAGTCTTGGATCTCAAGAAGAGTTTCCCCCCTGCAACTGTTAGTGCTTGTTCGATTGATCAACTCCATGACGAATTAAAGTGTTCTCGATTCTCCCGACCCGCAGCTTCCACTAGGCTGCTCCACATTATGAAGGAAGAATATTAAAAAATCAGCATCTAGTAGAAAGACTGGTTTACCCAGGTGAGGTGGGTGCTTAACACCTTCCCACTCTCGTAACCTGACCACTTGCCCCGAATGTCTGACCAGACCAAATGAAGTCCTGTAGCCCTTCACAGGGTTACACCAATTGGTCCTAGGCCCCAATCCTAGATGGTGACTCCATTTAATTTAATTGTATGACCCCCATCCGCTGATAACTCATGAACTTTGAGAAGACGCATTCCTTCTCTCTCTCCAACCGAGGAGCATAACCCCTCAAACACCCATCCGAACTGCTGTGAAAAAAAAACTCGCCTGGCTCCGAGAGTCTGGATCCTCACAAAGGCAGCCCCTTCCATCACTCCATAATTTTTCTTCTTTTTCTAATCTCTCTCTCCTCCGCAAATTTTTCTGGATAGCATTGCGCAGAGATCAACACCATCATTAGTTGCCACACCATCATCTCTACAACCGCTGCCGCCATCAACATTGCTCCAACTCTCCACCTGTGTATTGTGTTCCATGGAAGATCACTGTTGCTGCCCCCTGTCAATTAGCACCATGAGTGGCTAAGTTCCCTTTGCTTTTAGGTGTAGATCAACCTTTGATAATTGTTATTTAATTTCTGGTTTAACCATACTTGATTGTTTGATGTTGAGCATCCCTTTGTGGGTGATTTTAATTGAATTATTTAGTTTAAAGAATGTGCTTCTGTGATTCATATTTTCTATTCAAACAATAGTTTTTATCAAAATTTTGGTTACATTGATGATAGCTTATAATTGACTGAACTAAGCATGCTAAGTGTATGCGAAAGACAATAGTGATCAGCAAGATATGTTATAACTAGGATGAACTAAAATTATCATTGTGTGGTTGCATTAGGCTTGTAGTTATAATGAACCAAAGTATGTGCCAGAGTTAAGTAGTCATGTCAAAGGGGATTTAGAACCTAAAGGCTATCTTTCTCATAATTTCTCACTTTTGTTAATCAGTCGTTAATTTAGTTTTAAATTTTACAAATTGTTTTTCAAAACCACTTTCATATCATTTTAGTAAATTTAGCCTTTCAATTCCCCGTGAATTCAATCCCTATTTATCACTATTCTAACTAATTTAATTAAGGTTTATTTTTTATCTCTTAATGACATGATCACTTAGCTCTTATGGCACTTGAAGATGATATGGAGGCAAGTTCAATCTATCTCAATTCTAATTCTAGAAATAGTGACTCACTTGATGATATAGACACTGATGATATAGATGAGAACGATATTGAAAAAGGATTTGAGACTTTCTATGAGGTAAGCCGTAAACTAGAGGCTTCAAATTCTATACTAGAAAAGGAAGTCATAGATTTACATAATACAGTAGATGATTTACATGCCTATATTGCCAAACTTGAAGAGGAAAAAGAAAAATTGATATCGGCTTTGCTTACCTTCACTAAAGGACAAAAGTCCTTAGACGCTCTTCTTAGTACACCACAAAAGACACCATAAGACAAAGAAAGACTTCACTACAATGAGAGAATCCCATAACATGCCAATGGAAAAGAAAAAATGGTATACATAAAAGAGGAGAGAGCAAAACAAGGTCAAACATTAACTTTTCATGCACCTCCCTCAAGAAACAAAGGAAGAGATAATCAAAGGTATAGAACTCAAAACTATCATGCTTTCCAATACACTTCCCAAAGGAAAAATAGACCTCAAAGGCCACAAAGACAATTCCATCAGCCTCAAGCTCCATACATGATGGAAAGAAAAGACTCGACGTCTACAGGCTCATAGGTCATATACAACTATTATCCGAGACAATATGGCTCTTATAGATCTTATGCACCTCAAAGATCCCAAATAGGTAGAAAACCCTAAAACTCTCTTGATCATCAAAGATCACAAAGACAAGAAAAAATACCATCTCTATTTAATATATGTGATCCTAGATATCAATGACCCAAGAATTATGTTTCAAATAAAAACCATAATGATAAGAAGGGTTGGATACCTAAAGGAACTTTTGATCCTAACAATGACGAATCCATGAGATTATGGGTACCAATAATTACAACAAATTTGGCCTTTTGCGACGGATAATTTTCGTAGTAAAAAATAATTTCCGTAGTAAATAGCCCATTTATGACGGCCCATTCATTGCTTACACTTGTATTTATACGATGGAAATAAAATTCCATCGTAAATAAATATAACATTCAAAAAATATATTTTAATTTACATAATAAATTCTTGTAAATACATCTACAATTCAAAAGGGGAGAAAAACATCATCACATAGATGCAAGAATGTACAACTTTCATTTCAATAAATGGCAAATACAAAATTTTTTCAAGAATAAAATACTATTACACAACATCCTAAATTTGTCAATATCTATATTTACAACTCATTTAGTTCACCTTCATTAAGCTAAAAGGTCTAATTGGCTCCAAAAACACATCATCCCTGCAATAAAAAACAATGGATAATAGTTCTTAAATGAAAGTATCTTCTTAGTACAAACTGAAATTATCAGCTTAATTAGAAGAATCAGAGAAGAGGGTCCTCACCATATAGTCCAAAGAAATACTTCTTCTTATTAAGATTCAGAACTCTTGGTGCTTATAGAGCTGCCTGAAAGCAATAAAATTCATCAAGTTATAATTTAGATAGGAAAACAGGACTACTGACTTCTGAGAGTAATCACTTGATGCCAAAAGGGACACAAGAAATGGGAAGACTGTAACTTTCGGATTTTGCAAGTTAGTGCATATAAGGATGGCAATTCTCTCAAAATCCTGCTTTGATTCAACACCTTCCTATGAAATGTACAATCAACATGAGATTGATAAATTCTAATAGGAACTTACCATTCTCGTGAAATGTTTACAACCAACTTGAGAATGGGAAGTTCCAACTTGGTAGCTCTCAATCACTTAAGAAAAAGTATTGATGAGCAACATTTAAGTTTAAATAGAAATGGTAGAAATAAATAAGGAAATTTTCAAGATGCTAGCAATTTCAAGTTCTTGTGTAAAGACTCTTCCTGATTCTCTTATTACTTCTGAAACTCACAAATGAAGCACAACTGGTTTTCTATAATAGTACTTACAATGCAATGACCAGAATTCCAAAAGAACAGGTGACCATAGTCCAGCTACATGGGTCAACAAAATCTCCATTCCAATCATCTAGAACACCATGAGGATCCTCCAAGCAAGCTTTTATAGCCATTAAAGTTTCAACTACAATGACCGAAAAACAAAGAAGCCTTGTCAAAAGACTATTCATTTCCCACTTTTCCGAAAAGTATGAAAAGACAAGAATGTTGTAGGAACCAAGAAAACCAGGCCGGGAAGAATTACCTTCAAAGTTGACACCTTTGGGAGAGAGCAAACAACTTATAGAGAGAGGGGAAACATTCCGACCACTGGTTCAGTAGAGTAAAGAAAAGAACATATACACATGAAGAAATTTAAACCCAAATGACAACAGAAGCAACCCAAATCTGGATATGTTCAAAAGCGAAAAAAGCAATGGAAAATCCCAATGTGCCAATCATACATATCCATAGAAAAAGCTAGGTGGCATTTTGTTCTACTATTAGAAGGATTTAAAATCTGAAACAAAGTAAAGATTAACAAATTTAAAATCCCAAAAAGAAAGGAAGAGAGAGAGAGAGGTTAATAGGATTAGGTGTGTGATTTTGGTTTTGGTTTGCCATGGGGAATCCAACATTCCCTAAGTTTTGTCATTCATTAAAGTCTCAAATACTATAATTTTTTTAGGAATTAATTAAAAAAAAGTGGAGATATATGATATCCACCTCCAATAGGAACAAGGATGGAACACCATCCACACCCACAGGACAAGCCTAGATGTATGCACAACCAGCAACAATAGATATCCACATCCCATCTGCTGAGGCAGTTTTCCCAACTTTCCAATCTCAAATGAACTAAAATCATGTTGAGCATTTATCAGTCAACATTCCTTTTGCTGGAGCAAATGGAAGATATATTAATTCAAGGAACTTAGTCAATAAACCCATAAACAAAGGAAGAAGTAGAAAGTTAAAACTTAAAGACAAAGATTGGTTTAACAAGAGAACAAGTAAAAATTTCACAAATTTCAATCTACTTCAAACCTAAATATGAGTCGAAAGAGAAATATATGTAGAGTGCAAGACAACTTTCCCTTATTTTATTTTAGGGAGTTTCCCAATTTGTTTTTATTTGTTTTTTCCTATTTTGAATCCACCAGCATTCCCTTATTCTATAAATATATAGAAGTGTTGCAGCCCCACCCACGATTTGATTAATGAATTAATAGAATCTTGATGAAGTTGTTTCATGTGTGTGGATTTCAGAATATACAACTATGTATTCAGATGTGGATTCTGTGTAGGAATCGTCTTGAATTCAACAGGAGAATCTGGTGGATTCCAGACTAGCAATTCATGTGGATTATTGAATTGACTTCACTTTCCTATCTCTTCCCTTCTGTTCTTCGTATTAATTTCTTTGTCAGGAGTTTCCATATTTTTAGAGTTTATGGACAGAATATATGATGGCTTCAGCCTTCAATGCTTCCTACCTATTCCATATAAATATCTCATTCTAATATTCTGCTTATGTTATGGTTTTTTTTTTCCCATGGGTTTGGTATGATTCGATCTGCTAATGTATTTGTTGTATTTATCTGCAACATATCTGATTATTCAAACACCCTCCAATGTATTGACATGCATTCATGTATTATTTCAGCCATCTATATATGTCCATGCATCCTTAATGAAATACATAAAAAGCAAACAAATAGGTCATTATTTATCCTTCAAATAGCATAAACAGTAACATGTAACATAAACAAGAGAACTGGAAGATAATCAAATCTTCAATTGCTGCTCAACTTAGAGTCTTTGTCCAAACCACTCCATTCTCATGTATCCAATGACAAACTTCAATTAGGCCTGGGCGAAAACCTAGAATCTTAAAAGCAAAATGTTTTGGAGTCCAAGTTGATGTGTCATAGAGGCATGCCATGATCACAAGATTGACTTTCTTCCAAGCATGTATATTAACTACATATACTTTTACTTTCTGTAACCAGTTTGAGGCATGTGTTATGGAAAAACATTATCTTTTGGTTCACATTTGAACACTAATTTAGGAAATAAACTAAAAGATACTTCTTGATAAATAAATGAAATGAAGGGTATTTAGGGAAGAAATAGCTACTCAAGCAAAGAAAATGCTCATCTTTCCTTCCCCCCGCCCCCATATTTCAAAAACAGAGCTCATCCTCCCTCGCCCCCCAACTCTAAAAAAAACTCAAGCACTGATTTAGCATCTAAATGCTCCCACCTATTACTAGGAAAAGGATCAGTGACATGAATAATTTGAGACTTGCTGATGAAGATATCATACCACAGTCTCTATAAAGAGATGAGTAGAGCCCAAAACTAAATGCATCACATGGACAAGAGAACAACATGAGAGAGAGAGAGAGAGAGAGAGAGAGAATGTGTAAGCTTATTCTTAAAGATAATCTGCAGGTTTTTCATCCAAGGATGGTTGCTGCTCATCCTATAGAATTAAAAGAAGCTCTTTCTTCTTCTCCTTCCCCTCCCCTAGCCTCACAAATTTTGCTGTCCATGCCCTACACCTGCCCCACAACAAGTAAGACCTCTCTCCCCCCCTCTCTCTCTTGCATATTTGTCTGAAAAAGGTTCTTGTTTCTTCATCTACATGAATTCTGTAATCTCCTTTTGTCTTGCAGATGGATAGGATTACTTTGTTTTGGTTTTTGGCCAAAAAGACTATAAAATGTGATGGATTTGATTAAATTTTATATTTATGATCCCAAAAAAATTAGTTATGAACATTCTTTGGCTTATTTTCATTTTTAAAATAATTTAAGAAATTCTACAAGCTGGTCCACATTTGTGTGAGTTTTCCATGTACAGTTTCTCTCTCTTTTTCTCTGCCACTTTATTTTTCTCTACCTTCCCTTACCTCTACTTTTTGTTCAGTAATTATTATTTAGTTCCCTTCTGAGTTTAATCTTCTTCCAACTAATTGTGCATTTTGGATTCCTTTTTGTAGGATGAAGATACGTAAGAAGACATAAAAGCTTTCAGGAAATAATTCTACAAAATATAAGACAAACCACATGTGGGTTAAGACAATAAGAAAACTAGAGAAAACATTTACAAACTTAACTCTTATAGTTTTAACAGTTTGAAAACCTTGGACTTCTTATATAAATTAGGATTTTTTTCTTCTTAAGGTTAGAAAATAAGTTACAAGTTCAATATACAGCTTTCATCCAGGTTTCAGCATCCTACTATTGCTTTATGCAAAATCAACACTACAGGGTCAATGATATGATCACACAAGAAAAAAGCAGAAATAGCTCCAATTGAATAGAAAAGAACCCAGAATACCAAATTGAAAGTGTTCATTGAAAAAAGGTAATAAAAATTGAGAAAATTGAATGACAATTTCCGATTTTAAAGGGAAGGATTTCGTGTACAACTTAAGATGTGTTTGTCGCATTAGTTCACCCAAAATCCATAGGGAGCATGGTATCTTTCCAAAGGTTAAACTCACAGGCCCTCCTATTATAATAAAAAAAAAATTCCCGCAAAGTAGAATTCACACTACAATAACCTAACAAAAAGAGAGTTTTCCAACCTCAGATTCTGCAATCTGAGTCATCCAAGAGTGGAGAAGCCACCCCATGTCTCAGCCTAATCTGTGAGGATGCAACTAAGTTCCAACGAAATTTTCCCAAACCAGAACTACCACAAATAACAAACGAAAAATAAAAAACAGCAATATTAGAAACCAAAATCCAATAAGAAATAAGTCTCTTGCATTCAATTAAAATCATATAAGGCTTCTCATTCAACAAAGAATCAATATTAGTTTTAGGAACAATACTAGAATCGAAAATCCAACAAGAAATAAGTCATATCACCAAATAAGGGTCAGGCTTAGAACCAAAGAACACAGCTCAATTACTATTATGTTGAGTTGTTGCCTCGATAGCCAAATCAAGAAAAAATCCGGAGTATCAAAAAGGTGCACACCGTAGTATAACTGGAAAAGGGTATTTCCAAACATTAGTTGAGAGAGAGAGAGAGAGATTTCCTATTTCTTACCTCTTTAATGGCATCGACAAAGTTGCAGAGAAGAACTCTATGTCCGATCACCCAATCGAGAATAGGATGCTTGTTGGTGCGGCTGTCGTTGCTCTGGCGTTATTTCTCACCCAAATGCGATAGTCAGTTCAAAAAGAGACAGCTCGAGGGAATGGAGTGAAGTGAATTGAGGAGAGGCCTGTGGGTTGGTGATAAGGAATGCACGCCTCTATGCTGTCGCTGCTGCTCTCTCACATATTCGAGAAGATTCAGATGTTGCTGCTCACAGATTCGACAAGATACAGAGTTGCAGATAAGCTTAAGGGAGTGGGGGGGGGGGGGGAAATGTGAAGAGAAACTGAAGAGAAACGAGGGTCTTGGGATGAATAATAAAGAAGTTGCTGCTCACAGATTCGAGAAGATACAGAGTTGCAGTGATGCTAGAGGGAGCAGGTTGAAATGTGAGGAGAAACTGAAGAGAAATGAGGGTTTTGGGAGGAATGAATGTAGACGTTGCTGCTCAGATTCGAGAAGATACAGAGTTGCAGTGAATCTCGAGGGAGTGGGGTGAAATGTGAGGAGAAATTGAATAGAAATGAGGGTCTGGGTTGGAATGAAATGAGGACTTGGGTATTCTTAGCGGGAAACGAAAATATAAATGGATAGATTAGAAAAAAATTAAAAGGCTATAAATGATAGGAAAATAAATATACCATCGCATTATATAATAAACTAACGACAGGAAATTTTTTTTTTCTGTCGTATTTATTTACTTTTTAACGATGGGATCAATAATTCCGTCGTATTATATAATATACTAGCAAGGGAAAAATGTTTTTGCGTATACTATCTCAGTACAAATGACAGAAATATAATTCCATCGTATAAGTTATTAAATACGATGGTATTTTGTTACCATCGTGAAAGCTCATACTTTTTAAGGTTTACCTATGGCAAAACACAATTTTTACAACAGAAATTTTCTATCGTCGCAAAAAAACGGTGGCAAAAGACCATTTTTCTTGTAATGAATGTATATTTGAAACTCAGTTTTGTAAGTATACTTAAAGAGCAAATGTCAAGTTGAATGGTACATTGATAGTAGCTGCTCAAAGCACATGACAGAAATGTAAAACTCTTCATAAAACTGAGAAAATATGATGGAGGATGGGTAACATTTGGAGACAATGATAAAAGAAAGATAATTGGCATCAGAAACATCGATATCGGAGGTACCATTATCTCAAATGTTTATCTTGTTAACAAACTTGCCTAGAATCTACTAAGTGTTAGTCAACACTGTAGTGTTGGTTACAAGGTAAACTTCGATGTATCTCATTGCTTAGTTGTAAATGATAAAGTAGTGTTGAAAGGATGTAGAAGAAACAACATTTATACTTGTCTTATTGATAAAGCTAGCTCTAGCAACACAAGCTTGGTCTCACATGTGTGAGGATCCATTCTCGGAACCACACATTCTCTAGCACTTGGTTTGGAGGATGGGATTTTGGTTATGCTCCTCGGTTGGAGAAAGAGAAGGAATGCGTCTTCTCAATGGTTATGATTTATTGGGAATGAGGGTCATACAATCAAGTGAAATGGAGTCACCACCTAGGATTAGGGCATAGGACCCATTGGTGTAGCCCTGTAAAGGGCTATATGACTTCCTTTGGCCTGGTCAGAGATTCGGGGTAAATGGTCAACTTACGAGAGTGAGAAGGTGTTAGGCACCCACCTCGCCTAGGTAAATCGATCTTTCTACTAGATGTTGATTTTTGAATATTCTCCCTTTATAAATGTCCTAGTTTTATATGTATAGCTAAAATAATGCACAAACTGCTTAATTAAAATTAAACTAATTTATACTAACTACTATACACTATGTAAGAATGCTTAAAGGACTATATTGTACTGAAATGAAATATTAATGATAGAAATGTATACCTGGACGCTTTAAACCAATGCAATTATGAAAAGTGTAGTATGGGCAACATCCCCTAGCTCAGGTGGAAACAAATGACTAACTTTATCCTTTATCAGAAAAAGTAACGGCTTACGACGATTGAGTTGAACTCTGTCGGACAGAGTAACGACGTCGAGTATTGAGGTGGACTCTGTCGGATAGAGTAGCGGTGTTGGGTACTGAAATGGGAAACTAATTTAATAAAGTAACAACATCGGGTATTAAATGGGAAACTAATTCAGTAAAGTAACAGTGTCAGGTAGTGAAATGGAAAACTACTTCGACAGAGTAACAATGTCGGGTAGTTATGGGAGTGAGACACTCGGCTCTTGGGAAGAATAACTAGGCCATAAGGACTTTTCTGGGATTGGGTGTGAAGGAGGGTTGGAAACTCGGGCTTGGGTTGACGGACTTCGGACAAAGGAACTAGGCTTAGCTTGAAAGCTAGGAGTTGGGGGAGAACCCCGGGACAAGGAAAGCAGGGCTCGGGAAGGGAAATAGGCAGAAGGTTGGAGCATAGGAGCTCCCCCCTCTGTTGGGAACTTGGAATGTGGAAATGAGGGGTGGAGGGAGATATTTGTAGGAAAAAATCCCATCTGACGGTGCTACGGTGAAATTTACGACGCCGTCCGACAAAAAAATCTCTGTTTAGGTCCCCTGCAGTGCTGCCCACACAGCTCCGTGGGGTAGATTCTTGGCTGGGTGCGGCACTGCCATGTGGCGCTACCAAATGGACCAAAAATAGATCCGTTAGTGCACATTATGCACATCTTTTTAGAGCCTTAAATGAGCCTATAAATAGAGAACATGTGTGAGTTATTCACCTATCCACTATAGTCTAAAATACTACTTTTGTGAGAGGTGAAAAGTCATTCAAAAGTTCTATCGATTGAAGCCTAGTAGTCTCCATTACGATCATCCAAGGTTGACTTCAACATTCAAGACCTTCGTAAGCCTTGGTTCTAAAGAAAAGTTCTAAAGAAGGTCAAAGGTCATATGCATTCATTTCACATCATTTGTGCTACACCCGCACCTGAGAGCCTATTTGTTTATTATTTATCCTTGTGGTGAGTAGACTATGCTGCCTTGTTTGTCAGTGTGTCTTTTGCCGTGATGATCAAATGGTAAATTACTAAACCTATTTTTTTGCTTGTTTCCTTTCCCTTAAAGTCCCTGAGGTGTAGGTCCAAGCTCAGACCTTTTTAATACTTTATCTACCATTTTTATTGCATAGGATGCAGGGTCTTATGTGCATCCGACCCTACATCCGATGTTGTTGCTATGGCTAATTTGAGTGAGACCTTATGTGGGGCCCACATGCCCTTTATCGAGGATGCTGTTGGTGCCTTATCGTGATTGACTACTACCCTAGCCTCCCTTCTATTTTGGTGACCTCTTAAGTGGGCCCTTGGGCCTAAGTCATGCTTGAAATAGGTTAATGTACTTTAAACATTAAAAGACCTTAGCCAAACAAGACCTAAGCTTTATTCTAAAATGAAGCCCATTGGGCCCAAGTTGTGTCTTAATGGTGTTTAATTGAGTTTAGGTGAGTAATGAGTTTAGATGGGTAATATGTTTGTGGTTCATTAAGAGACCCTACCCAAACAACACCTAAGTGGGCATTTAAACTACCCTACCCAAATAAGCCCTAGATTTATAGCTAAGAGGCCCTAGCCAAACATGCCTTAGTAAGGCACATCTATAGATATGAGAGCTAGGGCAATTCCTTAGTCTTTCTTATTTTCTTTCCTAACCTAATCGTGAAAGGAGAGGAGAGCTTTGAAGAGAGGAGGCAGCAAGGAGGAGAAGAAGGAGAAGAAGGTGGGATCGGCTGCTTGAGCTTGGATTTACAAGGAGGACCTCTTGTGTACCTCAAATCAGGTAGGCCAAAAACACTCTTGTCTCTCTCCCTTCTCTTTTCTCTTTTTGGTTGAGCTTAGGAGGCCCTCCATGTTTTAGATTTGAGCTTAGATGGCTCTCCTTGTTTCAGTCTTGAGTTTGGGTTTCCTCTTGGAACCAAATGGTTTAGCCAAAGCTGTGTTTTTAGGACTCCGTTAATGTATTTCAGTCCTATAAAGACCTCTATTTTAACCTCCTACTGAACCTATTTTGATTATAGAGTTTCAACCACCAAAGGAAACCCCAAATCTTGATTTTGAGCTTTTGATCCTTTAAATCCCTTAATCATTTGATGATGGGTACTTCTAAGACCTTAATAGACCATAGGATACCCCCCTCCCTTGTCCCTTGAGACTTAAAGAACCAAATGAGACAACCCTGGGCTTTTAAGGACCTTGAAATTGCACCTGGGTTGCATCGGAGGTAGATCTCTGCTAAGTCCGACGTTGCCTCCGATGTGGCCAGAGCTTGCAGGGAAGGTCGGACTCAAGGTCGAAGGCAGATCTTTGCTGAATCCGACGTTGCCCCCAATGTGGCTAGAGCCTGCAGGGAAGGTTGGACTCAAGGTCGGAGGCAGATCTTTGCTAAGTCCGACGTTGCCTCCGATGTGGCCAGAGCCTACAGTGAAGGTCGGACTCAAGGTCGGAGGCAGATCTCTGCTGAGTCCGATGTTGCCTCCGACGCAGTTTTCAAGGCTTATAACTTATGTAAACTATGGGGGTTCTCTATGAGGCCTCCCCTACATTCTCTCACACTTATTCACTTCCATAGGCGCCAACATATGTGCAATGGAGTGATTTAGCAGGAATCGTTGCGCTTATTCAAATTCTATGTGAAGTAATTGGTGAGTGGGTTTGGGTGACTGTCTGAGCTTATTTACTATTGCTTATTCATGCATTTATGAATTATATTGTGACATTATCATTCAAACATGATTGCATATTTGCATTTATTCTTATTCTTATTCGATGATGATGATGATTAGGATGATATGGATTTGTATTGGGTTACGGTGCCAGGAAGTACTGGAACCGGAATCCCCGAATTACATGGAATTATATCATTGCATCTCATTCTTGCCTGTATGTGCCGTGTTGTGCTGGTACCCGGGTGTTAGATGGAATGGAACGTTGACACACCCAGATGTACCTCTCAACACGATAAGATTCATGTAGTATATCTATGGTTAGGCTCAGTTTCCTATGCTACGATCCTTACCAACAGGGGTTTAGGTGTTGGGTAGCCAGAGCACCTGCTGCCTATGGAGAGTTAGAGAGGCCAGGCCAGGAGTAGTAATGGTTATCGGGGTCTGCCTCTGGGTGGTGATGGCTACTACCGGCGCTGGCCTCATAGTAATAATTGAGGTTGCATTGTGGTGAGAATGGAAGGATCCATAGTGTCTTCCCGAGTTATTGCAGTAGCATATACCCATTAACTTAGTATTGTGTGTTAGGTGGTAAATGAATTAATAATGGCATGCACCATAGGCTATTTGTGATTGTACATCCCCTTTTCTCTCTCACTAGTTCGGTGGAGCTAAGCCCCATGTGCACATTCTTTTTAGATTTTGATGCAGATGATTACTATAGAGCCAGAGACCGTGATTGAGGATCATGACGATGGTTGCCCATGATGATTGTGCCTACGGGCTGTACTGTTACTTGGGATCGTTCCCCTTTTGTTATTGTTGAGAGTCTTGTGCTTTGTATAAACTTTTATGTTTTACTTTTTTGGTAGCTACTTGATGGTCATAGGAATTTTGTAACTATGTTACTTATTATCATTAGCCAATGAACATCTTATAATTATTTCATTTACGCTTCCGCAAACTTTGACCTATCTTGGAATGTAATATTTCTGTCTTTCGTACTCTGATATTATTGTATTTTAATATTAGTTTATGACTGTGAGTTGGCCACTGCATCGAGATCCTGACGGTGAGGTGGGATGACACGTGTCACCCCAATCATACCCTGATATTGTACTTTATCCCTTGTTGGGATAGGGGTGTGACAACATGGTATCAGAGCGTGATGCTCTGTACCAACTAGAGTCTAGTGAAGATTCATGATTTACTCTACTCCACTAGATTTCAATTTAAAAGCTTTCAAGAGAATAACTGGCTTGTGTGTGAAGTTAGGGAGAAGTCATTGTTATGAAAAATAGTTTACAATAATAGCATATAATAGGATAACAGTGTGCTTTAACAAGGAGGATGGATCTTATTAATAGTTCAACTGTTGCTACATAAACCTCCCCTTGCCTCCAGTGTATAGCAAAAACGATTATGCTATTCTATTGCATATTAAACAATGGGTATAACACAAAGTGGTTAAAGGTTTTACCATGCAATCCAACCTAGGGAGAGTCATTAGGATAGATTTCCATAAAACTTAGCATGTTGGGTGTATGTTGCTTACCAAGAAAAATAGTAATATAAGAGCCATTACAACTAGAGGACTAGTTAGTTAAAGAGAGAACCTTTATTTCAACCCCACTTGTAACCCAATAACATAAGACATACCAAGCTAGTGGTGCAAATCATGGGGTGATTATAAGTATGCCAAAGCAGCAAAATTTGGAGAATCTCAAGTGTAATTAGTGATCCTTTGTACACCATAATCTTATGCAACAGTTGGGTATGGTTTGATACAGCTTTAGTCACAATGGAAATCCTATTTTATGTAAAGCATAATGGAATCATAACATGGGATACTTACCACTATAAATCCAATCCAAGAAGACAAGTATAACAATTGTAAAGTGGCATGCCTGAATGAAGCTCGGATGATTCAGTCAACTAATACATTCCAATGATGTCTATGAAAAGAGTATAGCTGTGGTTAATTGGAATGAAAGCTTGAACCCCAATATTGAAACCTAGTAATGGCTTGTAATGAGTAGACAAAAATATGTATGCCTATCATAATCCATGTTCAAAATACATCAATGGGAAGTGCCTTGTCTCCTAAGTTTAATGTGAAGAGGAAATAGAGAGTTTTATTCCCTTAGTAATATTATACCAATACACTTTAAAAAAAAAAAAAAAATTTAACGAAGACAAACATGAATACAAATTTGAAGAGCTATCATTCTCTCACCTTAGCCAAGAAGACTTAGAAAGAATTCACCTCTAGAGAGAGATCTTAATTTTTAAGCTTTCCTCAAGAAACCTATCTTAATGGTCCAAAGACGTGTAGTTGGGTTTAAATAGCAAATTTATGAAATGATCAATAAAAGATGGGAGTACTCCTACCACAAGGTTGTTTCCCCCAAAACAGTAAGGTTTCAATTTTGAGCTTATTCTATCAAAGCTCTTGCATAAACCGAATATGTAGGGGAATTAGATAAAATGTCCATGCTAGGATTAAGATGGGGTTACTTATTAATGATGTAAATATCACATTTAAGTCATACAGGTACAATCAGAAAAAGAGAGAAAAGAATAAAAAACCTTGTTAATGTTGAAGTTCTTCTTTCAATCTTAACCTAGAAATGCTAGGGGAAATCAAGTATAGTTTTGAGTTGAGGTTTTCTTTTCAAACTCAACCTAGAAAGTCATAGGGATAACTAAGAACATGACTAGGACTTCCCACACCTTGAACCTTATATATATACAAAGGGATATATATGTATAGATACAGCAGTAGGGCAAAACATAAACCTATCTTATTTCAAGAGAAAAAAAAAAAAAAAAAACAGCAATGGGGCCCAATGTGAATACGGGATTAATTCCCTATTTCACTTATATGCTTGATCTAATGCCTGAAAAGAAAATACAGCAAGTAGTGCAAGTGTGTGCTTGTGTTAATCAAGTTTAAAATTAGTGGAAAAAATAAATAAATAAATAAATAAAAATATTTAATGACCAAATACATGGATCCACCACATTTTACCAAGAGTTGAATGAGAAAGAAACAGTCCTTTTTTTGTATTCTAAATTTTTGATCTAGAAGTAATGTAAACAACCAAGAGTATGACTAGGATTACTCATACTTTAAATAAAGTGAAAATCCTAAAAGGTGATCATACAAACACATGCTACATTTCTTCCCAAAACAGAGCAAAAATTTTAACTATAATATGTATAAAAAAAATCCAAAGTCTTAGTTTAGATTCTTAAATGAATGATTCAATTACTTGAATAGTGTTTCAAACTATTGTTCTTAAATAAACAAGGAAAAAGAAAGTTATGAATTTAGGTAATCATCTAGACTATAACAGTAGAAGTGTTTTCAGATTTGGGGGGGGGGATTATAATTCCAAACCCTAATGAAGTTTTCCTTTATCCATTTTTCTTTTCAAAAAAAAAAAATATACAGCAAAAAGAGAATTTTTATCCCCTTACTAAGACTAAGGGAATTGAGGAAAACATGCCAAAGATTTTATACTTTCCTCTTATGTTCAATTGAAAACATAACTTGGGATAGGTGGTGTAAGTGTGCACTTAAGTGAAGATAAGCTTTGTAGAAAAAAAAAAAGAACTTAAACCAATCAAGAGGCATGAATACAATCCACTACATTTGAATTAAGTGGGATCAATAAGATCTTAGTTTAAGATTAAAACCCTTCCCCAAATCCAAGTATGAGGTATAGAATAAATGATCAAGTACATGGTGGAGATATTATGCAATCCATCTAGCTAGTAAACAATGAAAAACAGAAATTATATATGCCCTATTACTTTTTCTCCAAAACAGTGTAGGAACTTTTGCACAAAGTAAGATTTAAAATCTACAAATCTTGGCCTAAAACACAGGGGTGAATGGTTTAATGGCTTAAAGGGAGTTTTAACATTTAATCATGAACAAACAAATGAAAATAATATACTTAAAGAAACCTCTGCCACTTTTTCCCCAAACAGTACAAGTTTTTCATTTTTGGGTTTAGTTCATCCAAACCTTTACTTAGTTTTGAAAATGGTAGTGCTAGAATGTATTTAGGATGTGCAAATATTTTCAAACAAGCAATCAACAAGGCTATTAACAACCTTAAATGAATAATTTAAATATATCTCCAACAAAGGGAAAGAAGTTCGGTTTAGAATGGGAAAAAAATCCAAAATCCTTACCTAAACTCCTGGGAAAAAAATGTAAGAGCATAAATGAGGTTACAAAGAGTTGAGCATTAGCAAACTATTAGAAATAATGCTTTTATAAAAACCCTTCCACGATTTTGGCCAAAGTAGTGGGGTATTTTCAATTTTGGGTTTGGCTTCCCCCAAGCCATACCCTAGAATCGTGGACAGCAGTGCTAAGAAATGAATGGGTTGTGCAAATGACCCTACCTTAGGTAAAATGAAAGAATCCAAACACTCTTGGAGGGAAAATTTTAACAAAAACCCCAAACATAGAAAAAAAAAATTTTGAATGAGAGGGCAAGCTACGGGCTGTGTTCTAAAAGAAAATTTTGACATCGGATGCACACTCTGGTTTAATCTGATCTTGCATCCGATGTTTTCTATGCTGTAGCTCGGATCGGATTTACGATCGGATGCAGGTTACTGGCTGCAGCCAATCCCTCCTTAAACCTATTTTTGCTGACTTTTCATGACCAACCCTCCTCCAATCCTTTTGCACTTTATTGTTCCCCTTATTCGTGTTTTAGCCTTGTCTTGCGAGTATGTCAATGTTGAATTTGGTCAAATCCTCTTGTGTTATCTTATGCTTGTATTGTTGATCATAAGGTTTAACACCTAGTTTATTTGGTCACCGTTGTTGTAGTAACTCTCTGTACCTAGTCCAACTGTCAGTAAGTGACTCACGAAAGGTTTTATTGAGTAGCCTAGTCTTTAGAGAGAGGTACATTTTATTTTGCGGCCTTAGTTTTTAGCTCGGGCTTCCTTGAGAAAACAGCTAGAGAGTCTGAGTTTTAGTTCCAAGTACCCTTGGGCGTGTCCACCCTTGGTCTTGTTCGACCCTGAGCACCACTTGGAAGTATTAGTTGGAGATTTCAGTATTGGCCCTGAGTGATCCTCTAGAGAGCTAATTCTTAAATCTTGCCTGACCTTGAGCATCGCTTAGGAGAGTCGATCTAGAATAGAGGCTATGAAGTGAGTAATAGCTCCTGAGATGAAACTTGTTGTAAGTTATTTTGTCAGGAGTTGGTCTTGTAGTCTTGTGTGGTTGTTTGGCTTTAAAAACTGGAACTGAAGGATTCGACAGAACTTTACTCAACAATAGGTATGAGTGGAGTAATGGGTCACCAATGCATTCCCTCCGTATTAGGAGTGAACAATAGGAGATTCCATCAATATTCTAATTCATTCTAAAGTTGACTTAAGTATTGGGGAATCAGAAGTGAAAGTCTTCAAAGCAAAGCCTTGTAAGAAAAGTAGTACAAACCTAACCTTGCGACCCTAGTTAAAGAAAGTTTAATATTGGGCGTAGTACAGAGGTTTAGTTAGACCTTTTGTTTCCTTATGGTTTGTATCTGAAGTTTGAACCTTCCTGGACTCTTAGACACATTAACCTTTAACCCAATTGAGCCTAGGATTTGTTTTGATCGTTTGCTTAGAGACAAGGAGTTGTTGGGCGGTCGAAGTATCCTCATCCATTCGGATCCCCAGGCACGTCAAATTTTGAGGATGAAATTTCTTATAAGGTTGGGGGAATGTTACACCCGTACCCGAGAGCCTATTTATTTATTATTTATCCTTGTGGTGAGTAGACTATGCTGCCTTGTTTGCCGGTGTGTCTTTCGCCATGATGGTCAAATGGTAAATTACTAAACCTATTTTTTTGCTTGTTTCCTTCCCCTTAAAGTCTGAGATGTGGGTCCAAGCCCAGACCTTTTTGATACTTTATCTACCCTTTCTATTGCATAAGATGCAGGGCCCTATGTGCATTCGACCCTGCATCCGATGCTGTTGCTATGACTAATTTGAGTGAGACCTTATGTGGGGCCAACATGCCCATTATCGAGGATGCTGTTGGTGCCTTGTCGTGGTTGACTACTACCCTAGCCTCCCTTCTATTTTGGTGACCTCTTAAGTGGGCCCTTGGGCCTAAGTCATGCTTGAAATAGGTTAATGTACATTAGACATTAAAAGACCTTAGCCAAATAAGACCCAAGCTTTATTCTAAAATGAAGCCCATTGGGCCCAAGTTGTGTCTTAATGGTGTTTAATTGAGTTTAGGTGAGTAATGAGTTTAGATGGGTAATATGTTTATGGTTCATTAAAAGACCCTACCCAAACAACACCTAAGTGGGCATTTAAACTACCCTACCCAAACAAGCCCTAGATTTATAGCTAAGAGGCCCTAGCCAAACAGGCCTTAGTAACGCACATCTATAGATATGAGAGTTAAGGCTATTCCTTAGTCTTTCTCAATTTTTTTTCCTAACCTAATCGTGAAAGGAGAGGAGAGCTTTGAAGAGAGAAGGCAGCAAGGAGGAGAAGAAGGAGAAGAAGGTGGGATCGACTACTTGAGCTTGGATTTACAAGGAGAACCTCTTGTGTACCTCAAATTAGGTAGGCCAAAAACACTCTTGTCTCTCTCCCTTCTCTTTTCTCTTTTCGGTTGAGCTTAGGAGACCCTCCATGTTTTAGTTTTGAGCTTAGATGGCTCTCCTTGTTTCAGTCTTGAGTTTAGGTTTCCTCTTAGAGCCAAATGGCTTAGCCTAAGCTATGTTTTTGGGACTCCGTTAATGTATTTCAGTCCTATAAAGACCTCTATTTTAACCTCCTACTGAACCTATTTTGATTCTAGAGTTTTAACTACCAAAGGAAACCCCAAATCTAGATTTTGAGCTTTTGATCCTTTAAATCCCTCAATCATTTGATGATGGGTACTTCTAAGACCTTAATAGACCATAGGATACCCCCTCCCTTGTCCCTTGAGACTTAAAAAACCAAATGGGACAACCCTGGGCTTGTAAGGACCTTGAAATCGCACCTGGGTTGCATCGGAGGTAGATCTCTGCTGAGTCCGACATTACCTCCGATGTGGCCAAAGCCTGCAGGGAAGGTCAGACTCAAGGTCGGAGGCAGATCTTTGCTGAGTCTGGCGTTGCCTCCGATGTGGCCAGAGCCTGCAGTGAAGGTCGGATTCAAGGTCAGAGGCAGATCTCTGCTGAGTCCAACGTTGCCTCCGATGCAGTTTTCAAGGCTTATAACTTATGTAAACTGTGGGGTTTCTCTATGAGGCCTCCCCTACACTCTCTCACACTCTTATTCACTTCCATAGGCGCCAACATATACGCAATGGAGTGATTTTGAGCGGGAATCGTTGAGCTTATACAAATTCTATTTGAAGTAATTGGTGATTGGGTTTGGGTGACTGTCTGAACTTGTTTACTATTGTTTTTTCATGTATTTATGAATTATATTGTGACATTATCATTCAAACATGATTGCATATTTGCATTTATTCTTACTCGATGATGATGATGATGATGATTAGGATGATATGGATTTGTATTGGGTTACGGTGCTAGGAAGTACTGGCACCGGAACCCCCGTATTACGTGGAACTATATCTTTGCATCTCATTCTTGCCTATATGCACCGTGTTGTGCTGGTACCCGGGTGTTAGATGAAATGGGACGTTGACACACCTGGATATACCTCTCAACACGATAGGATTCATGTAGTATATCTATGGTTAGGCTCAGTTCCCTATGCAACGACCCTTACCAACGAGGGTTTAGGTGTTGGGTAGCCAGAGCACCTGCTGCCTGTGGAGAGTTAGAGAGGCCAGGCAGGGGTAGTAATGGTTATCGGGGTCTGTCTCTGGGTGGTGATGGCTACGACCGGTGCGGGCCCTATAGTAATAATTGAGGTTGCATTGTGGTGAGAATGGAAGGATCCATAGTGTCTTCCCGAGTTATTGCAGTAGGATATACCCATTGACTTAGTATTGTGTGTTAGGTGGTAAATGAATTACTAATGACATGCACCATGGACTATTTATGATTGCGTGATTGTGCATCCCCTTTTCTCTCTCACTAGCTCGGTGGAGCTAACCCTCGTATACACATTCTTTTTAGATTTTGATGCAGATGATTACTGTAGGCCAGAGACCGTGACTGAGGATCATGGCGATGGTTGCCCATGATGATTGTGCCTACGGGCTGTACTGTTACTTGGGATTGTTCCCGTTTTGTTATTGTTGAGAGCCTTATGCTTTGTATAAACTTTTATGTTTTACCTTTTTGGTAGCTACTTGATGGTCATAGGAATTTTGTAACTATGTTACTTATTATCATTAGCCAATGAACATCTTATAATTATTTCATTTATGCTTTCGCAAACTCTGACCTATCTTGGAATGTAATATTCCTTTGTCTTTCGCACTCTAATATTATTGTATTTTAATATTGGTTTATGACTGTGAATTGGCCACTGCATCGAGATCCTGGCGGTGAGGTGGGATGACGTGTGTCACCCCAATCATACCCTAATATTGTACTTTATCCCTTGTCGGGATAGGGGTGTGACAATTTGACACTTGCAAGGAGTACAATGTCACGCTTCTGTTCTAGGTAACTCTTATTATTTTCATTTGTAATTATTTATTGTTCTTGCATTAGCTTAGACTGTACTTAGGTTGTGCAAATGATCCTCTTATCTTTAAAAGATTATGATTCTCTTTTCCTGGTAAAAAGATTGTTCTTACATTAACTTAGATTGTACTTAGGTGGTGCAAGGGATCCTCTTCTCCTTAAAAGATTTAGGATTCTCTTATCCTATTAAAAAGATTAAAGATCCTCTTATCCTGAGAAAAAGATTGTAAAGGTGTTTTTCCACTTATTGTATTGAAAGAAAGATACTAGTGAAATTTTCTCAAGATTAAGAGGAGTGGATATAGGCTGAGTTAGCCGAACCACTATACATCATGTGCGTTCCTCTTTTTGAGCATTTATTTATATTTACTCTATTTCAATCAAAGAAAATTTAAAAAGGTTAATACTTCACTAGTAATAACCTATTCACCCCTCTCTAGGTTATCTCACACACACTCCTTGCTATATTTTTGGAATGCCAAATCATCATTTATAATGCTTGAATTGGATAACCGGACATGCCACTTTGTTGAAATGGAGCTTAAACATGATTCTATTTGCTACCCAGTTCTATTTGATACAATCGAAGCACTAGATTAAATCCCAAAAATTAACTAATTGAAATTATAATCTCCATGATATCATAATTGAACCAATATATTGGTTCACCATTATCATTAAACCTATACCATGCATCCACCATTAATAAATCATTAAGCCCATTTATTAAACCAGCCCAATAACTGGCCCAAAATATTAACTACACTTGGTTCAACCACCTGAACCAATATTGGCACTTGTGTTGACATCAATTACAACACATACAATGACTGCTCAACATTACTAGAGATAACAATAAGATCATTAGTTCACCTTGAAATAAGATCATTAGTTCACCTGGAGAACCACAGCATAGTAGGTCCTGCAGAGGAGCTGATAGAGAATACTCGGGGTTTGCTAGAGATCTAATCAAGGTTCGAGAGGAATTCTCTAATGGAGATGTGTTTCTTGTTGAACGTGTCTTGATCTTCAAATTAATAATGATGTTTTTCTTTCATTTTGAAATTTGGATGTATATTTGTAGGAATATTTATATATTGTAAATAAATTTTTTTTTTTTTAAAATATCAAACCTTTTATGACGGGATTTTCTTTCCATGTCAAAAGATGCTACCTTTCCGTGGTATATAATATAAATGTCCGTTGTATATAAGGCAATTCTAAAACGACAGTACAAGCATAGAAGGTCCCATATAATTTATTATATACCACAGAAATCAGTTCCGTCATATATAAGTTGCTCTTATACCACGGATTCCATAATCCATCTTATCTAATGTATTTTTATCCCCTGGAAAGGAGAGTCTGTCGTATATAATATTTTTTACATGACGGAATATTATCCGTCGTATATAAACTAAGGCAAGTATGGTGCTACTACAATCCCCAATACATGTATCCCTGGTGCAGGCCTTTAACCACTTCTCGTGATACATCCATTGAGTTGTCGGAGAATACCAGTCGGCTCCAACATCTCTTCCCAAGGTCAGCCCGACCAGCCCTCTATGATTAGCTTGTGATACTATCTTTCTTGAAGACGAGTACCCAACCAAAAAATACCTTTGATATTAGTTCTCTCATAGACATCCAACACCTTAACCCCTGTTGGCAAGGGTTTACAGCATGGGTGATGATACTGTAACCGTATGCATTCTATATGACATAGTACGAGTCAGGTGGTGCTCCACATCCCATTCTACGGGCCACCACCAACCTCGTTTTCAAGCCGATTACGACATCTAAATTAGCAATTTATATGTAAGCAATTCCATCATCAGTTCTCAACATAAAGTAAATAAAACAAGAGTTTATAAAGACAGTAAAGTAAATTGTTATTATTATCATAACTCATTAGTTATGTTACACCTACATGTATGGTGTAATTCCACTCACCTTGACAAATTCTTGATTGTTCTTCGGTTTGCGAATCCTGATTGGACTTTGACACTGCTCTTTGCACCTGGGGCTATAACCTTTGTTAACAGGACTATTAGAACATGTTAAATACTGTTAAAGGAGATTTAGGGTCCTAGGGTTGCCTTAGGGTAGGATGGTTTCAGATCTGGACACCAAACAGTTATGACAGCATTCTCTGGGACTTGCACTGGGCCTTAGGGTGAAACGCCCAGTGCATCACCCAGAGAATAAAATACGGCAACAATGGGGGTTTCCTTCTGGGTTTCACTTGTTCTAAGTCTCATCAACCTTGGGGAGTGATGGCAAAGGTCCTCCCCATGGTTAGCTCATGTTTTGGGCTCATGGTCCCTCCTTGGATCATGGCAATTGGGGCTTGTTTGTGCACCCAAAGTGAGGACAGCAAGGTTGCATGGGCTAGAGGTTCATGATGGTTTTTATGTTATAAATACTATTTTGGGGCTGTGGGTGAAGTCCCCAAAGGTCTGGATTAGTTTACACACAAAATAACATCTCTGGGAGTTGACCTGGGTGTTTGGGTGTAACTCCCTGCGCATCATCCAGAGAATCACCCAACATGGGTTTTTTGAACATTTATTGGAATTTCTCTATAGATTTCTTCCCAAAACAACTTGGGATGCTTCCCAGAGGTTAGTAATACATGTAATTAGGTCATTATGATAGGCTTACATGATTCTAATCATGGTTTTCCATTTTGGGTGATGGGTTGGGTTCATGCATACAAGGTGGCAAATATGGTTATGGTCAGCTATATAACAACATCAATTCCTATAATAGCACAAGTATTAAACTTATTTATGTACTATAGTAGTATTCCTAAGCTAATAAGTAGCTAACACTTCATGCATACAAGGATCCATGGTCCTACCTCAACTTTCATGTATTACATACTTGGCTAAGCATGAAAATAACTATGTAAGATGGCTGGGATAAGAAATCTATGTGTCTACTGCTTCTAACAGTACAAATGGAAGATAAAACATACAAAAAGGGGCTTGCATGTAAAGATCCATGCCTCAACTAAGCATCCTACAAGATATTACTCAAAAGAACATGGTTGCACATGGTAGGACATGGCTACAAGGCTAGACTTGGTGATCTCTATACAAGATACTGAATTGGACATAAATTAGGAGGAGTGGAATAAGCTCAAAGAGTGTTACCTTCAAGCCTTGGAAAATTCGGCTAAGGATCCAAGCTCCCAATCCTTCTTTCCTTCTTCTTCTCCTTCCCTTTCTCTTTTTTTGTTTCTTTCTCTTTTCTCTCCAACATTTTGATCAGTAGCAAATGAATTCTAAGAATGCAGTAACTTCATACGACAGTACACATATGCCATGGTATATACATCCTGAACTGACACAGCTAATTTTTGTCGTAAAAGCTTACGACGGTAGTCCATCCGATGGTTGTGTGACAGATTTTTATCGTCGTAAATACTGTTTTTGTGACAAAAAAAACCTTTTGCCACAGAAAATTCCTGTCGTAAAAACACTGATTTCTTGTAGTGCTTCTTCCGGCTTCTTCTTCAGAGATGCTAGAAAAGCACAACAATTCCTCTTTCAATGTCCCTCCTTTTTGCAATAAAAGTAAGGCCTCTTTTCATTTTTCTTGCTCTTCTGAATTCCCTTGGATTCTACCTTAGGGGTGTTATCCTTGTTGGTCTACTTCTTCTTCTTAACCTTGGGCTTAGATGAAGAAGGATTTTGTTATATTGTTAAGACCTCCGCTTTGCTTTCTTTAATGCTACATCAACTTCTTGCAACATGTTGCCAAGCTCGAAAAGTTTTACAGAGAATTTATTCATGTTGTAATTGATAATAAAATACCCATAGAAATCTCGAGGGAAAGAGTTGAGTATAACATCAGTTTTATAATCCAACTTGAAAGTTGTTCCTAGGGTCTCCAATTTCTGGAACAAATTCCTCAACTTCATGACATGGTCAATTAATGGAGTTCCCGGGGTCAACTTCGTACTGTGTAGAAGCATGACTAGTTGATGGTGGGCATGTCTATTCTACCTACCATATGATTCTTTCAGCTCCTTCATCAAATCCTTTGTCAAGACAAGATCCTTGGTAGAACCAGTGATGGTCTTATCAATAAAACTCAAAACAAAAAGCTTGGCCTTAGAATTATTTTGTCAGAACAACTCATAGGCTTTTACAAGTTTAGGGTTCTTGTCTTTTGAGAAATCAGACTCATCTTGCTCTAGGAGAGGCATCAGACCTTCTGTGGTTAAGAGTAACTTAATGTTCCTCCTCCAATCAACATAGTTTGCACCAATTAAAGTGTCCTCTTTGATAAGGTTAGTGTAGTTGATTTGGGAAGACATTGTAGCAATCTACACGATGTACAAAATAACAAATTAGCATGATCTAAAACCATTGAAAGGAAGGGGAAAATATGATATCAACGTTCACTCACATCTTGAGCTTTCCCTCCTAACTTTGACGTGTGTGCATTGGAACAAATCAATCAACAACACATGACTTAGCCTATTAAATTTCATCACAAACATGTTGGTTGAGTGGACTTCGTCATGTAGACTTTCAATTATTTTCGGCGACCTGAGTGCCACGTCCATTCCTATCGGCTAACACATACTCAAATCAAGTGCATAACCTTTGTCTCGAAGCTAATCATGGCATCATTGGTTTAATGCCCACTATCGCAATGGGCATATCCTCTACCTATCATATAGGAGATGAATGTAGATCAACCCATTAAACTACTGAATCATTATCATATCGACAACTACAAGAGTAGTCAACGGGATTTCTACACCCACCAACTAAGGGAGGCCAGGGGAATCCCACCAGCTAGGGTTTTTCATATCATAATTTCTTTAAATAGAGGAAAAACTGAAATGCATATAAGCATCACCATAATATGGTCATCCATTCATCCATCATATGAGAAATAACAGGAACTAGAGGTTATGGGATTACATCTATAATCAACATGTGTTCGCATCCAATGCTAATTCACTTTGATTGTACGAATGGTGGGGGGTAAGCATAGCCTCAAATTCACTCCCACACGACATTATTAATGTGATAATACAAATGCAAATGCAATTAAAATTACACTCACCATAGCTTTTATAGGGAAATAATTTAAAACAAGGAGCCTTGAACTCAACAAAAAAGCAATCACATCTTCCTATCTTCTCTCGGTCCACACCAACAAACAAGCATCGATTCACGATCAGAATCACATCACGATAAAAAATAAATAAAATCTAATCCTACTTATTACATTCTCTTTAAAAAAAAAAAAAAAGTTAGAAAACCAACTCACCTATTTGACTGGCTGAGGTGAAATACAATCTTTACATAAAGAGAGGAGGAGAGAGAAAGAAAAGGAGAAAATTATAAATATCACCACATTCATACCATTTCATTCCCATATTGCATCTTATGATTAATATTTTTAAATCCCATAACCATAATCGTCATATTGTACATGATCCTCTCAAATTCAATTCCAATTTATATGAAAAAAATAATAAAAACACATAGTCTCATTCTAACTCTTAGTTTTGGATGACATCTCACATCAAAAGATTCATGTACATCCAATGTATATCAAAAATAGATCTAGGCACAATATATAAAGGAGAAGTTTACTAACCCATACCAAAAATTGGAGGAAAAAAAAAGACTTTTCACATGGGTTTCTCAAACCCTCTCTTTTCTTCCCCTTCTTTTTCTTCTCCCTGCTGCCATTAATCGTTGTCCCCTCCAATTCGCTGCCTCCTCCAATTCCTTCAATTCCTCACATGGGGGCAAAAATGACCATCCCACCACCTGTCCGAAAACACTGTCCAAGTTGGGGTCCGCTCCCCCTACTAGAGGAATTGGAGGTGCCCATGAAATGGAGGTGATAATTATTCCTGCTGCCATACCTACAACTTGTTTGCACTTTTTTTTTTTTTTAATAATCAAGCAGCCTCACCATGACTGGCTGTCGCCGTCCAAGGCAAGGCAAAGAATGGCATATAGGCCACGGGTAGGGGCCAGGCTATAGCTGTAGGCCGCAGCCTACTGTAATGTTTTGGTCCCATGACCAGCCAGCATAGGAAGGGAGATGGGACAAAAGAACTTAATTTTCAAACAGACGTCATAATGAATTGATAACATTGATTGCATCATCATGACATTTATTGTAATCATGTCATGATGATTCAACCACTGTCATGATTGCTTTTATTTTTTTTTTAATCTTCGATTACAAAGTGCAGGTAGCCAACTACCCACGCCATGTAATCCCCGCATGGCAAAGGTTCAACCAGTGGCATTGCGATGATTCTTCGCCAACCACAAGCAGAATTTCTTTTTTTAATCAGAGTAAAGATAAAAAGATCATGTATAATAATACAGTACGAAAAAATTGAATGCTTTCCCATATGGAAGCAAGTCTCTGTACCACTGTTAGAATTGTAGGTACGAATCAACACAACCGATGGGAGAAACCATTCAAATCTCAAAACCAAACTTAGGGTTTCGATCGTTACCTGAAACTTCATAAATGCAAAATCTCCATGCAATCTTATCTCTTTCGCAATGAGTCTCATGCACATATACAGATTTTGTGTTCTCTTGAATGCAATCTCCTCTATAATCAATAGGATTTTTGACAAAACTCTGATCATAGATTGGTAGAGAAAGAGACTGGAGAAAATGGAAAATCTCAACAAAAATTATGAGAGCTTGTACTAGGGTTTTTCACAACATATCTTTATATAATGCAAAAGCCTATTATCGAGTGATGTTGTAATTACCAAATTACCCCTGGACTTTCCTAGAGGAAATCATAATCCAATTCATAATCAGATTCTTTTTCGAACACTTTTACCATTATTTAATGCACTGAAGTTTATCGTCTAAGAAGAAAGGATATGAAAATACCTTTAAACCCCTTGGCCTCCAAGTTTACAAAGACAACACAAGCTATAGCAAATAAGATTATCATCTTACTAGTTTTATTTAGTCATCAGTTTTTATTATGATCATCTCCATTGAATCAGGTATTCATGAGTCTAGAAGCCAGGATAGCCTGTCCTTTGAGACCTAAGGTTCTGATGAACATACGGTATTCATTGAAGGTCATATCACTGTATAAGGGAGAGCCGCCATGCTTCTTCACCACCTCTTCAAGGGGTCTTATCATCTTGTTTCCCTCTGGATGTATGAAGATAGCTATTGACATCCTTTCCTTCTTGCTATTCACAGTAGCCCGATGATTTACGCTCTTGTAGATTCCATTTGAAAGTATCTGTAGCATCCAAATAACTCTATGATTAGGTTTCTCTTATTATAGTCTATTTGATAACCGAAAACAAGATAGGTGAGAAATTTAACTGGTTGTGCACTTAGCATGGCTCTAACGTCTAAACACAGAAACAACCTTGCCACCTGGAAATGGCTGCCTTGACCCCCATAAAGGCTGTTCCAAGTGCACAAGGCTCCCGCGTTTAGCAAGGTCTAGGGAAGGTCAAATGTACGCAACCTTACCCCTATTTCCAGAGAGGCTGTTTCCAAGACTTGAACCCATGACCAAATGTTCAACGAGTGAGCACTTGACCAACGTGCCAAGCACGACCTTCGCTGCCTTGAACCCCATAAAAGGCGGAAATCCGATGGGGCAAGGTGGTCATTTTCGGACAAACAAGTCAGTTTCTATGTCTAGGCATGGGAGCCACGCTGGGTGCACAACCGGTTGGGGTTCTTTCTCCCTATATATATTGGGCACTTATAGAACAATGAGTATTTATGATAAAAAAAAATACATACACATCAGTTTCAGCCGTTAACTTTCCACCTCAAATAACAAGGGGAATATGCCTTCAAAGAGAGTTCATTCAAGGTGATATAACATTACGACAGTGTCATTGTTTCCTTTTGTAAAGAAATATATATGGCATTCATGTGATTTAAGAGACTTCTAAATCACTTTGTAAACCACTTCGGTGCTTGGAAAATCTGCCAATTAAATGGTATGAGGTTGCCTAGCTAGCTATTACATGGATCCACCTACACCCATAAATGTGTGCCATGTGGCAAGTAGTGACATATCTAAATTTCATCATAAGCATATAGATACATATCCTTGTGTGAGAGAACAAGGATTGCTCTTGAAACATGTATCTGTCATTCATTGCTTGTGACATCTAACTACCACACATGGGTTAAAATCCTACACTCATGTGAATAGTCAAGTTTCTGTCCTAGAAAAATAAATTGGACTTAAAAGTAGAAGGTAAAATCACTTCACATGTGTACTCGAAAAACCATGCAAAACAATGACAATTCTTGAAAATGATAAAAATTATAAATCCGTTTTCAAAATATTTTAAAAATTATTTTTTACCTTTATTTAAATTTTTTTTGGGAATAAGACGAGGGACAATACAAAGAAGGTTACAACTTCTAAGTTTACCATTTTGGTTACAACAAGATACACCCATTATAAAAACGCCACTCGTCAAACCGGTCAAATGCCAAGTGGCAAGTGATGATGATTCCAAATGTCACCAATTGTATTTGGTGATCTCTAAGGACAAGGAGGGCTTAAAATTTGAAGTTGTTACCTCGAGTTGGTCAGCAAGGAAAACAGTAACTGCATCTTGGAGGGGAGGAATGGGGATCCAGACTCCATCCTTGTTGAGTTGCAAGCCTGAGACATGATCTTGTAACAGTACAGTCATGGCTCCAGGATCAGTGTGGGGTGACAAACCCAATGCAAGTTCTGGCTGTGGGCACTTTGGATAAAAGTTCATCCTATAGCCAGCTTCCAGCTTTTCATCCCCACCAAGACTTTCAAGCAACGTCTCTTTCTTCTCTAATCCCATGTCCTCAGAGAATATTGACAGCAATGCTTCACACAGCTCCACCACCTTCTCCCCATATTCACTGATAATAGTCCTGTCCAAGGCAAGAAAAGGTCATGAGAAGCCAAATATCTGTGAGACAGAGGTATTTGTCACCAATCCCATGAACTTGCCTACCCATTCAAATATGGATCGGGATACTCTGCTGCCATCTGTTTGTCTGACCGGTGTATAGTCTCACACAGCATGGATCCCACGTGGACCCCATCGAGGCAAGATGCTCGAGCAATGGGTATGGTGGTCATTTCATGCTGCCCCTGTCTGTGTGAGACTGCACGCCAGCTGCACGCCGACTACACGTGCAGGCGACAGCAGAGGATTCAAATTATATAAATTCATGGTGATCGGTGAATTCTCTAGAACATGCAATCCATCGGTAATTCCTTCGTGGCTGTGTTTAAGAAGAAAAGCATGGGTCAAACTAATAAAGTGATTCAGTTTACAAATTTTGATGCTTTTGCCCTTTATGCTTATGAAGCCAATTTGGATCTTGTACGGCGCACTGCCCGTCCTGCATCATGCTGCGTAGATGTAACAAAGCATAAAATGATCATCTTACCCCCACTCAGCACAGAAAGGGCAGCACGTCGTAGACGATCTGGATCTGATGAGGCATGCACATTCCAAAGGCTACAAACTCTGTTTTGAAAAATATAAAACAAGGAAAAAGGATTATTCCAAATTTACGTGTACCATTGGAGCCAGCTGGACATGTTGCAGCCAAATTTTTTCTTGCTAGCACAGAAGGCAACATGGTGGGCCGTCCTAATCCATACTGGAGCCTACTCGCCTAACAAGTGGACCATCAGCCCTGATCCGACTCAAAACGGTCATGCTATTGTCTAGTTCAGTAAATTTACTCACCTGTAGTCTTCGGGTGAATGAGGCCACACCTTCTGTCCATTGATGGCGGAAACAGGACGAATGAAGTGATAAAAGTAATCGTTCCAGTCCAAGGTTGAGCCCTCTAGCACTCCTATCCTGTTTCCATAGCCCTCGTATGTTACAGGGTCGTTTGCATACTTGAGCTTCTCTTCCATGGGCAGATCAAAGAACCCTCTTGAGACCCTCTTCACTGCATCTAGCAAATCGGGTGAGATCCCATGGTTTACGACCTGAAACATTCCCCACTCCCTGCATGCAGAACCTAACATCTCTAGCATGGCTTTCTTTTCGGCAGTGCCGCATGCTCCACTGATGGTCAACATGTCAATCACCGGAGGAAGCTTCTGTGGCGGCGGCGCCGTTAATCCATGCAGAGCTTGGCCTTCCTCAAATTTGATGTATTGTGGTGGCAAGAGTTTTATGCGGCTCTCGGCGAGTTCTTGCACAAATTTTACCGGCTCCGGCCACTTCATTCCCACCGCCTTGTGTCTAGCTCCAGTGATGGGGGTTGTTGCACCAGACATGAGAGATGCTGAGGAAAATGAAAAAGAAAACTAGGAGAGGAATGATGTGAAGGACAACGGTTACTTCACTAATGCCCTTTATAGAGAAAGAAGACAACGGGAAAGTGGACACAAGAGAAATGCGGGTACGGGTAGAATAATAATGGTCTTCGTTAGTGTCAACTTTACCAAAAAAAAGTCTTCGTTAGTGTCGAGGTCTAACTTCCACGTATGAATGGACCACGTGAAACAGTAAAACCTGCAAAATTGACACGTGATTGTTATGTATTTGCAACCTGATTATGGAATGAGGGTTGGTGTATTGACCATACTATCCTTCGAATGCTTTTTATCACGTTATGATTGATGGGATAGCCAGATAGGCAAGGCCATTGAACCAGTTAGAGATTAGAGTCTATCCCACTCAAGGGTCCATAGGCCAACTATAAGCTATGGGGGAATGTTAAGATAAGCCAAATAATCTACAATTACCCCGAGGAGGGGAGAGACCGGTGCTTTTTTGGTATAATATGCAATTTAGGAAAGTTGATCCCTTGACCTCGGGGGGGAGGGGGGTATGCACTCAATTGGCAAGCCACCAACAACCGACTACTTCACTGGAGTGATTCTATTGATTTTTTATTGTCATGATCATTCATGCACAGCTTTGTCCTCATCACCTTGACTGTACATTCCTTGTATATCAGATTCTAGATATCTTGTAGATAGGATTCTGGATTGTACAATCCTTGTATATTAATAAGATTGTGATTGAGGATGCAATAGCACCTTAATTTCATTATGAATCTCAAAGGAAATATATACATGAAGATATGGATGGCCAAGCCAATATACAAGGAATGTACAGTCAAGAATCCTATCTGCAAGATATCTAGAATCAGCTATACAAGGAATGTACAGTCAAGGTGATGAGGACAAAGCTGTGCATGAATGATCATGATAACATTTTTACTCTCTTGGATTAGTGTGCTAGTGGAATTGCTTTTGGCAACTCTGGTTCAATCTTATGCTTCTGCATATCAAATCGGTCATGATATAGATAAATATCGACCACATGTGAACAACTGCCTTTTGGCACAGGGACATGTGTACAATATCTTACTTGATTCGCGAAATCTATTGCATTCCATATTGTACCAAGATTCTTCTTCTTGAAGGTTGGGAAGTTCAACCATAATCAGACATTCCTCTACCTAACCAATATATATATATATATATTCTCCCTGATCATCTCCTTCCATAAAAGTCTCCCACCAGGATTCACCTTCCTTACAAAGACGACTCTTCCTCAAAACAAAAAGCTTAGCCTTAGAATTATTTTCTCAGAACAACTCATAGACTTTTACAAGTTTAGGGTTCTTGTCTTTTGAGAATTCAGGCTCATCTTGCTCTAGGAGTGGCATCAGACCTTCTGTGGTTAGGAGTAACTTAATGTTTCTCCTCCAATCAACATAGTTTGCACCAATTAAAGTGTTGTCTTTGATAAGGTTAGTGTAGTTGATTTGGAAAGACATTGTAGCAATCTACATGATGTACAAAACAACAAACTAGCACGATCTAAAACCATTGAAAGGAAGGGAAAAATCTGATATCAACGTTCACTCACATCTTGAGCTTTCCCTCCATGCTTTGAGATGTGTGCATTGGAACAAATCAATCAACAGCACATGACTTAGCTAATCAGAGTTCATCACAAACATGTTGGTTGAGTGGACTCCGTCACGTAGACTTCCAATTATTTTCGGCCACCTGAGTGTCATGTCCATTCTTATCGGCTAACACACACTTAAGTCAAGTGTATAACCTTTGTCTCAAAGTGAATTATGGCATCATTAGTTTAATGCCCACTATTGAAATGGGCATATCCTCTACCTATCACATAAGAGATGAATGCAGATCAACCCATTAAACTATTGAATCATTATCATTTCGGCATCTACAAGAGTAGGTCAACGGGATTTCTACACCCACCAACTAAGGGAGGCAATGAAAATCCTACCAGCTAGGGTTTTTCATATCACAATTGCTTTAAATAGAGGAAAAATGGGAATGCAGACAATCATCACCATAATATGGTCATCTATCCATCCATCACATGGGAATAAAAGGAACTAAAGGTTATGGGATTACATCTACAATCAACATGTGTTCGCATCCAATGCTAATTTACTTTGATTGTACGAATGGTGGGGGTAAGCATAGCCTCAAATGTCACTCCCACACGACATTATTAATGTGATAATACAAATGCAAATGCAATTAAAATTACACTCACCATAACTTTTATAGGGAAATAATTTAAACAAGGAGCCTTGAACTCAACAAAAAAGCAATCACATCCTCCAATCTTCTCTCGGTCCACACCAACAAACAAGTATCGATTCACGATCACAATCACATCATGATAAAAAATAAATAAAATCTAATCCTACTTATTACATTCTCTTTAAAAAAATAAAATTTAGGAAACCAGCTCACCAATTTGACTGCTTGAGGTGAAATACAATCTTTACATAAAGAGAGGAGGAGAGAGAAAGAAAAGGAGAAAATTACAAACATCACCACATTCATGCCATTTCATTCCCATATTGCATCTTATGATTAATATTTTTAAATCCCATAACCATAATCGTCATATTGTACATGATCCTCTCAAATTCAATTCCAATTTATATGAAAAAAATAATAAAAACACATTGTCTCATACTAACTCTTAGTTTTGGATGACTTCTCATGTCAAAAGATTCATGTACATCCAATGCATATCAATAATAGATCCAAGCCCAATAGATAAAGAAGTTCACTAACCCATACCAAAAATTGGAGGAAAAAAAAGACTTTTCACATGGGTTTCTCAAACCCTATCTTTTCTTCCCCTTCTTTTTCTTATCCCTGCTGCCATTAATCGTTGTCCCAATTAATTTGTTACCTCCTCCAATTCTCCAATTCCTCACATGGGGGCAGAAATGACCACCCTACCCCTTGCCCAAAAACATTGCCCAAGGTGGGATCCACTCCCCCTATTAGAGGAATTGGAGGTGCCCACGAATTGGAGGTGATAAATATTCCTGCTGCCATATGCAACTTGTTTGCACTTTTTTCTTTTTTTTTTTTTAATAATCAAGCCACCTCACCATGACTGGCTGTCGCCGTCCAAGGCAAGGCAAAGAATGGAAAATAGGCCACGGGTAGGGGCCAGGTTGTAGCCGCAAGCCGCGGCCTGCTGTAGTGTTTTCGTCCCCTAACCAGCCAGCGTAGGAAAGGAGATGGGACTAAAGAACTTAATTTTCAAACAGACATCATAATGAATTGATAACATTGATTGCATCATCATGACATTTATTGTAATCATGTCATGATGATTCAACCACTGTCATGATTGCTTTCATTTTTTTTTTTTTTAATCTTCGATTACAAAGTACAGGTAGCCAACTACCCAAGCCATGTAATCCCCGCATGGCAAAGGTTCAGCCAGTGGCATTGCGGGGATTCTTCACCAACCACAAGTAGAATTTCTTTTTTTAATCAGAATAAAGATAAAAAGATCATGTATAATAATACAATATAAAAAAATTGAATGTTTTCCCATACGGAAGCAAGTCTCTGATACCACTGTTAGAATTGTAGGTACGAATCAACGCAACCGATGGGAGAAACCATTCAAATCTCAAAATAAAACTTAGGATTTTGATCGTTACCTAAAACTTCATCAATGCCAAGCCTCCATGCAATCTTAGCTCTTTCACAATGAGTGTTATGCACACATACAGATTTTGTGTTCTCTTGAATGCAAGTTCCTCTACAATTAATAGGGTTTTTGCTAAAGCTCTGATCATAAACTGGTAGAGAAAGAGATTGGAGAAAATGGAAAATCTCAACAAAAATTATGAGAGCTTGTATTAGGGTTTTTCACAACATATCTTTATATAATGCAAAAGCCTAATATTAAGTGATGTTGTAATTACCAAATTACCACTGGATTTTCCTAGAGGGAATCATAATTCAATTCATAATCAGATTCTTTTTCGAACACTTTTACCTTTATTTAATGCGCTGAAATTTGTCGTCTATGAAGAAAGGATATGAAAATACCTTTAAACCCCTTGGCCTCCAAGTTTACAAAGATAACACAAGTTATAGCAATTAAGATTATCATCTCTACTAGTTTTATTTAGTCATCAGTTTTTATTATGATCATCTCCATTGAATCAGGTATTCATGAGTCTAGAAGCCAGGATAGCCTACCCTTTGAGACCCAAGGTTCTGATGAACATGCGGTATTCATTGAAGGTCATATAACTGTATAAGGGAGAGCCTCCATGCTTCTTCACCACCTCTTCAAGGGGTCCTATCATCTTGTTTCCCTCTGGATATATGAAGATAGCTATTGACATCCTTTCCTTCTTGCTATTCACAGTAGTCCGATGGTTCACGCTCTTGTAGATCCCATTTGAGAGTATCTGTATCATCCAAATAATTCTATGATTAGGTTTCTCTTATTATAATCTATTTGTTAACCGGAAACAAGATAGGTGAGAGAAATTTAATTGGTCGTGCACTCAGCATGGCTCCCACGTCTAAACACAGAAACAACCTTGCCACCTGGAAATGGCTGCCTTGACCCCCATAAAGGCTGTACCAAGTGTACAAGGCTCCCGTGTTTAGCAAGGTCTGGGGAGGGTCAATTGTACGCAGCCTAACCCATGTTTCGAGGACTTGAACCTGTGACCAAACATTCAACGAGTGAGCACTTGACCAACGCGCCAAGCACGACCTTCGCTGCCTTGAACCCCATAAAAGGCAGAAATCTGATGGGGCAAGGCGGTCATTTCCAGACAACAGGTCAGTTTCTATGTCTAGGTGTGGGAGCCACGCTAGGTGCACAACCGGTTGGGGTTCTTTCTCCCTATATATATTGGGCACTTATAGAACAATGACTATTTATGAGAAAAAAAAAAAAATACATACACATCAGTTTTAGCCGTTAACATTCCACCTCAAATAATAAGGGAAATGCCTTCAAAGAGAGTTCCTTCAAGGTGATAAATTAAACATTTCGAAAGTGTCATTGATTCCTTTTGTAAAGAAATATATATGGCATTCATGTGATGTAAGAGACTTCTAAATCACTTTGTAAACCACTTCGGTGCTTGGAAAATCCGCCAATTAAATGGTATGAGGTCACCTAGCTAGCTATTACATGGATGCACCTACACCCATAAATGTGTGCCATGTGGCAAGTAGTGACATGTCTAAATTTCATCACAAGCATTTAGATACATATCCTTGTGTGAGAGAACAAGGATTGCCCTTGAAACATTGTAACTGTCATGCATTACTTGTAACTTCTAACTACCACACATGAGTTAAAATCCTACACCCATGTGAATAGTCAAGTTCTAGTCCTAGAAAAATGAATTGGACTTAAAAGTAGTAGTAAGATATAAAAGAGAAATCTTGTTATAACAAAAGTTGATGAAAAAGAAAACACCTTTCTTTTTTCCTCCACATAATATACACATTTCTTATCTAAACGAAGGTAAAATCACTTCACATGTGTACTCGAAAAACCATGCAAAACAATGACCATTCTTGAAAATGATAAAAATTATAAATTCACTTTCAAAATATTTTGACCTTTATTTAAAAAAAAAATTGGAATAAGACGACGGACAATACAAAGAAGGTTATAACTTCTAAGTTTACCACTTCGGTTACAACAAGATGCATCCATTATAAAAACGCCACTCATCAAACCCAAATGCCAAGTGGCAAATGATGATGATTCCAAATGTCACCAATTGTATTTGGTGATCTCTAAGGACAAGGAGGGCCTAAAATTTAAAGTTGTTACCTCGAGTTGGTTAGCAAGGAAAACAGTAAGTGCATCTTGGAGGGGAGGAATGGGGATCCAGACACCATCCTTGTTGAGTTGCAAGCCTGAGACCTGATCTTGTAACAATACAGTCATGGCTCCAGGATCAGTGTGTGGTGACAAACCCAGTGCAAGTTCTGGCTGTGGGCACTTGGGATAAAAGTTCATCCTATAGCCAGCTTCCGGCTTTTCATCCCCACCAAGACTTTTAAGCAACGTCTCTTTCTTCTCTAATCCCATGTCCTCAGAGAATATTGACAACAATGCTTCACACAGCTCCACCACCTTCTCCCCATATTCATTGATAACAGTCCTGTCCAAGGCAAGAAAAGGTCATGAGAAACCAAATAACTATGAGAGCGAGGTATTTGTCACCAATCCCATGAACTAGTCTACCCATTCAAATTTCAAATATGGATAGGAATACTCTACTGCCATCTGTCCGTGCGACAGACGGTGCCATACTTGAGCTTCTCTTCCATGGGCAGATCAAAGAACCCTCTTGAGACCCTCATCACTGCATCTAGCAAATCGGGTGAGATCCCATGGTTTACGACCTGAAACATTCCCCACTCAGAGGACAGTGCCGCATTCCCCACTCAAAGAAAGCATGACTTTCTTTTCGGCAGTGCCGCATGCCCCACTGATTGTCAACATGTCAATCACCGGAGGAAGCTGCTGTGGCGGCACCGCCGTTAGTCCATGCAGAGCTTGGCCTTTCTCAAATTTGATGTATTGTGGTGGTAAGAGTTCCATGCCGCTATCGGCGAGTTCTTGCACAAATTTTGTCGGCTCCGGCCACTTCATTCCCACCGCCTTGAGTCCAGCTCCAGTGATGGGGTTATTGCAGTAGACATGAGAGAAGCTGAGGAAAAAGAAAAGGGTAAAGTACACGTACCCCCTATAATGCGCCCAATATTCCTCGTACCCCTTAAGCGATTAAATATTCCACGTACCACCCCTGCTTTACACCCCAAATGCCAGATAGGTCCAATCCGTTAAATACCACCGTTAGATGCCAAAATTTTGACTATTTTACCTTTTGTTTCATTTTTTTAAATCTGAAAAAACTTAATTACCGTCACTTATTTGTTGCCCTAAACTAATTGAAAATAACCATTTTACATTTTGTTTTATTTTTATAAATGAAAAGACCTAATTACCCTCATTCATGTATTACCCTAACCTATTTTAAAAAGTCTATTTTACCCCTAAATACTTGTTCCTAAAAATCCCAAAATGCCCTCATCTTCCCCAAATCATCATCTTTTACATACCCACCACCGCCACCACCACCGCCACCGCCACCACCACCACCGCAACCCACCATTGGCTTTGGGTTCCAAGACAAATGAGAGAAACAGAGAGTAGCAGAGTGAGGGAGTAAAAGAAAAAAGTAGCACTGAGACGAGAAAGCTCGAAGCTTCCCTGAGCCGGGGTATAAGACTCTCGTCCGACATCGTCTTCTTCTTCTCCGCTTCTCCTTCTTTTATTTTGATTTCTTTTCTTACCATCTCCATCGCATTTGTGAGACCTACCAAATCCATTTGTTTTTTGTTTTTCCATCTTTAAACCCCAATCTCCAATACCCTATTCTCCCTTCTCCATCTAAAAACCCATCTCCGAGAGATGAAATCCCTCTTCTAATCTCCACCGAACCCACTTCTTTATCTTCAATTCCTATTTTCTTGTTTTTATTCCATATCAAACCCTACCCATGTCTTTTCTCTTTCCATTCAACCAAACCCAAATCCAACACCGGAAACCTTTTTTATTTTCTCTCTGATTACCCCAATCCCATAACTAGAACTCCATCGTCCCATCTTCTCCCTTCTCTCATATTCTTCACCGCTTTTTTATTAATTTTAAGTATTAATATGTCTGTAATAATCCTCAGTCGCTGTTACTTGAAATTTCTGCAATTGAACGTGGGTCTCCATTCATCTTCTCAGCAACGGTGTTTTTCGTCTCAGTGATCGGTTGTTGCAAGTGTCGGATCGAGGAGAACCAAGCTTGCAGGGTTCCAGATTTTATTCAAAAAAGGGTTCCCTTTCAGTTCACGGCGGCAGCGGCGGCATAGGCGACGGCGATTGTCGATTGTCGATTGTCGAGTTGGGTGGCGGTGGTGGTGGTGGCGGCGGTGGAGGTGGTGGTGGTGGGTATGTAAAAGAAGATGATGATTTGGGGAAGATGAGGGCATTTTGGGGTTTTTAGGAACAAGTATTTAGGGGTAAAATAGTCTTTTCAAATTAGGTTAGGGTAACACATAAATGAGGGCAATTAGGTCTTTTCATTTATAAAAATAAAACAAAGGGTAAAATGATCATTTTCAATTAGTTTAGGACAACAAATAAGTAAGGGTAATTAAGTCTTTTTAGATTTAAGAAAATAGAGCAAAGGATAAAATGGTCAAAATTTTGGCATCTAGCGGTGATATTTAACGGATTGGACTTATCTGGCATTTGGGGTGTAAAGCAGGGGTGATACGTGGAATATGACCGAATGGTATGTGAAATATTGAACCGCTTAGAGGGGGTACGAGGAATATTGGGTGTATTATAAGAGGTACGTGTACTTTACCCAAAAGAAAAAGAAAACTTGGAGAGGAACGATGTGAAGGACAACGGTTACTTCACCAATGCCCTTTATAGAGAAAGAAGACAATTGGAAAGAAGACACGAGAGATGCGGGTACGGTTTACACGGGTCAAATTGTAATGGTCTTTGTTAGCGTCGAGGTCTAACTTCCACGTATGAATGGACCACGCGGTATTTATTTATGCCACGTGAAACAGCAAAACCTGTAAAATTGACACGTGATTGTTATGTATTTGCAATGTGATTATGGAATGAGGGCTGGTGTATTGACCATACTATCCTTCGAATGCCTTTTGTCACGTTATGATTGATGGGATAGCCGGATAGGCAAGGGCCCTTGAACCAGTTAGAGATTAGAGTCTATCCCACTCAAGGGTCCATAGGCCAACTATAAGCTATGGGGGAAGGCTAAGACAAGCCAATAATTTACAATTACCCGCGGGAGGGGAGAGACCGATACCATTTTAGCATAATATGCAATCCAGGAGAGTCGATCCCTTGACCTCCAGAGTGCATGCACTCAACTGGTAAGTCACCAACAACCGATTACTTCGTTGGAGTGATTCTATTGATTTTGGCTCTCTTGGATTAGTGTGCTAGAGGAATTGCTTTTCGCAACTTTGGTTTGGTCTTATGCTTCCACATATCAAATTGGTCATGATATAGATAAATATCGACCACATGTGAACAACTGCCATGTGGCACAGGGACATTTGTACAGTATCTTACTTGATTCGCGAAATCTATTGCATTCCATATTGTACCAAGATTCTTCTTCTTGAAGGCCGGGAAGTTCAACCATAATCAGACTTTCCTCTACCCTACCCAAAAAAAAAAAAAAAACAAAAAATCAGACTTTCCTCAAGGACGCTCCCTAATCATCTCCTTCATAAAAGCCCCCAACCAGGATTTGCCTTCCTTACAAAGACAACCCTTCCATCGTGGGACCTGGAACACCGCCTCCTAGCAGGTATCTGTTCGTGAAATAAAATAACCGCCTGCGTATGGGTCAATGCAGCTAACGGGTCGATTTCAGGAAGATAAGCCACTCTATCTTACTTACTTGAAGTGACGCAAGAGTGAACCAATTGCAGTGATTAATTAGACTAAACTAATGGTCCTAACACATGCATGTATCGATTCCAACGATCTAACCATTCATCATCTAACCTACCAAAATCTAACGCGGAATACAGGATTGATTGACGAATTGAAATATCACAACTACACAAATGAAAAACTAGATCTAAGAGTAAAGAAATTACTACACCAAAAATTGTTTGAGTAAAATTCGACAAAGCTTTCTCTACCAAAGTTGAATTCACATCTACATCTACCAACTTGAAAATCAAAATAAAAATCTATCTTAAGAGCATAGTAAGGCATGAGAATGAGAATAATCAAAAATAAAATCCCAACATAAGAACTTGAAATAAAGAGAATGAGAATGGAAAGAAAAATGAAAATAGGATCGACTATTCCTTTCTACCAAACATGCAATTGATGTTGATGATTATTGTGTTGATTGAACTTAAATGAAACTGGAACTTGACGTATTGTTGGTGAAGCTTGCGTTGCTTGAATGGAAGAACGCCCATTCTTTCTCTCTAGAACCCCTAATCCCTTTCACAACAATTGGAAATCCTAGAGCTAGAAAGCTTGAAAATAAAAATTACTCTAGAAGGCTTGTAAAAAAAAAAAAAAAAAAAAACTGAATTGAAATTGCATTAATTGAAGAATACAACTTGAGAACTCATTGAAGAAGACAATTCCTCAAAGGAGAAAAATAAAACTACATCTCTCAAGGTCACCCCCCTTGGCCCACGATTTTTCTCCCCTCTTATATAATTTTTTTACACCAAGAAAATATACACCACACCCCTCCACGATTTTCCTTCCCTTCTTTGATTCCCATATTATTTTATTTTTTTCTTATTTTTTTTTTACACCCAATAAAAGATAGAAGATCCCTCTTTCCAAAAAAAAAAAAAAAAAAACGTTGGGTAAGTGGAGTTGTGAAGAGCAAAGAGAATCCTCCCACCTATTTTCTTTCATTCTTTTCCTCCATGCAATCCAATCCCAATTTTTTTCTCCACCATGGTTTTGGGTTGTGAGATGGTGAGATCTTGAGAGAAAAATTAGGGACTCCCCTTGATAGAACACATTGGATGAGAGAGGTGCTTTGATTGCTTCTCCTTTCCCTTGTGCTCCATGATTTCTTGTCCATGAGATGTGGAAGAATTGAGATAAAATAGGAAATCCAATCTCTTCGAATAAAGATCCATCCAAGTAGGTGTGTAGGCGATAAATTAGAAAAGATAAATCTCCTCCCTTCAAGCAAAATTCGGTCCATATATTGTGGTGAGGTAGAGACAAAATAGGAAAGGTAAATCTCCCAAATTCCAAAATCCTTCTGTCACGCCCCCAGTTCCAGATAGGGATAAAGCACAGTCAATGGGTGACTAGGATGACACATGTCATCCCCTTTCGCTACCAGGATCACTGACACAGTGTCCCAATCCATAGTCAATAGTCAAGGTCAAACATAATAATTGCAATTTGCAGAAGAGGAAGGGAAATTCCATTCAAGATAGAGTAATTACAAGCAGAAACGATTTAGATAGTAGTTACTATATGTTCAGCTGGCTAGGTGATACAAATAAAGTTTAACACTATTTGCTGACTGACCATGACGTAACTACTCAAAAGAATATAAAATATTACAGAGAAATGTTCATGATGGTCACAAAGCCTCAAAAGAATCAAAAGAGGGGACAATCCCCAACATCATCATGGCCCGTAGGCACAATCGTCACGGGGTCATCCGTCACCTTGTTCCTTCGACATAGCCTCGGGTTCCTCCATGCCGATATCATCATAATTGGCTGACTGGGCCTCGAGACCAACCAGATAACCACCATCTGCATCAAAATCTAAAAGAGTGTGTACACAGGGGGTTAGTTCCATTGAGCCAGTGAGGGGAAGGGGAATGCACAAACACACAATCACAAATAGTCCATGATGAATGTAATGTTAATAGATTTTTCACCTAACACAGTCTAAGTCGAAGTATATGCTACTATGATAACTCGGGAGACACTATGGGTCATTTAATTTATCGGCACAATGAAACCTTTATTATCACCAAGGAGCCTACGCCGATTGAAGCCACTAAGATCACCCAGTAGTGGACCCCGATGATCAGTGGTCATCCCTGATTGGCCTCTCTCCCCCACAGGCAACAAGGACCCACGATCACCCAACACCTGAACCCCTGTTGGTAAGGGTCGTAGCATAGGGAAATGAATCCTAACCGCAGTTATACTACATGCAAGTCCTATCGTCCCGAGAGGTATTTTGGGTGCATCAATGTCCCATTCCATCTTGTACCCGGGTACCAACACGACACGACTTATACAGGGTAGGATGGCAATCAATAGATCTTATAAACATTTATGGGGTTTCGACACCGGCACAATCGGTACCGTAACCCAATTCAATAAATGTAAAGTAAACATAACCATATCGCATCAGTTCGTAACCAAGATATTTCATATGCAATCATGCAGCATGTTCATAAATGATGCAAGTATTGTATAATTTATATTAACAAACCCAAACATCACCCAAAACCCACTCACAAGTTATTCGATTGTTGCTTGGGGTGTTTAGTAGGATTTACCTCGGTACACATTTTCCCATATAGGTTATGAGATCTGGGGATGTGTGAGAATAGTGTTAGAAGAATATAGGTGGGTCCCATGATGGGTCAAAATAGTTAATTTAAGGTTTTAGTCAAGACAACACGGACGGACGTAGGGACGGAGGCAACCAGGTGAGTCTGATCTTGGCTCCGTCTAGGCATATTGTGAAGATAGATGGGACGGATTCACGGCCGGAACCTCTAGTTAAATGCGTTCGTGCATCCCTCTAAACTTGAGACATTCCCGAGAGGGAACGGAACTACGGACGGAATCACTAGGTAAATCCATTTCTAGCTCCATCCCAGCCAGCCAGTCAGATTGTACAGAACGGATTTACGGACGAAACCATGATGTTGGATCCGTTCGTGGATCTGTCGAGTCTCTTTTCGAGATTTTGAAGGATTTTCACCTCCAACCTTCCATTCTTGAGACCATATGGTTCCTAGGGTTAGGAAGGAGAGTCCCAAGCTTTGCTAGGGTCAATGGCACCCAGTCCCATCATGGACTTAAAAGATTGAAGGGATTTGGAACCACCTCCAGGGTCTCTCATTCCTAGATTTAGGTCTTAAGGCTTGGAACAACAGTTAAGGCCATAAAAGTCATGAATGACATTAAGAGAGAGAGGGGTAGGTCTCCATTTAGAGGAGTAAAGGATAATATTGGGTTTCCAAAAGGAAACCCTAAGTTGGGATCGATCCTTAAGAGGATTCCCCCACATGAAATGGAAAGAAAGGGAGAGGGAAATGGCACTCACCAACTTGATGAGCCAATGAATGGGTTCCACCTCTAGCCTTCCTCCAATCACCTCCTGCTTCACCTTCAATGCTCTCCCAGCCTTCAACGATTTGGTTGGTAGGAGAAATGAAAGAGCCAATGAATGGCTGAGTTGTGCATTCATAACAAGTGCCCCCACTTAGGGCCCACCTATATAGCACATACACATTTCAAGGGGACCAAGGGTGGGGCCCACCATGTTTGGGGGCTCAAGTATAATGTCTGCGGCACTGGGTGTGGGCCCCACTCAAGGAAAACACTCAAAAGCTTGAAACAGCACAGACGGATCCATGGATGGAACTAGTCTTGTGAGTCCGTCCTTGACTCCGTCGTTGCTGTAAGGGCAGAAACACAAGAAAAGTTGTTGGGCTTTGGCCCACACTTTAAGGCCATAGAGGAGAGGGTACACTAACATACATCAAGGCAGTATCTTACCCCTTAACCATCACGACATGTCCTTCATGATCCTGAAGAGTTTCCCCACCGCGATGCTAAGTTCATCGCTGCGTGAGGTGTCTAAGTGAAGGGACACAGGAAATGCCTTCCGATACTCTTCACTCCGGGGGCTCGTGCTAGGAGGATAGTCGACGAAATCACCATCAACAAATCTCCCCCACTACCAGTTGAGGAACCTCTCTTCGATAGGCAGACCCGTGAACTGGTCAATGATCTTGTAGCTGGGCTTGACCATCAGTGAAAATAGTTCCCCAGCATACACAACAGTAGTATCTATACGTCAAAAGGGAGAGAAACTATAAATAAATAGCAACCCGGGTGCGAATGTAACACCTTCTCTCTCTTGAAAACATGTTAGTGGGTCCCATGATGATTTTCTCTCTCCTCTAAAAGTGAAAAATGCAGAAAGGGGGTCTTTGGTTGAGAGAGTCTCAACCCTTGATCATGATTATCTTCATTGATGCCAAATATACCCCTGGAAAATCGTAGACTGGCTCGGTCTTACATTCCAGCTCATTTCTGCCCCATTATTCTTTTCTTGCCCAGAAAGAATAATCGCATGTATGGATGTCAAAACTAATGCGTACTTTTAATGCATCACATCAATCTTGCTTAGAATTCAGCCCTCTTCACAACCATGAAAAGAAATTGGACCACTTTATGTGTAAATTTGAAGATATGGCGCCTGATAGTCCAAAGCAGCCTTTAAGCTCACAAATGGACATAAAATCTAAAAATGATAGAAAATACCCAAAGTACCTCCATTCTAACTATGTAAAATGCATGCTTTATGCCCTAAGATTTCACACATAAATGTGCTCATCAGTTTCCCCCACACTTAGACTTTGCTAGTTCTCAAGCAAAGCAAAAATAAAAAGTAAAACAAAGAAAAATCCTAACTCACTTTCGTAGGAATCACGGCTGCACTTAGTATGTGCAACAAGCCTTTAAACCACTAGGTTACCCCTAGGGGATGAGTTTTGTCTCGTGGGTGTTTGCAGTGAATGAACACTTAAAATTCATGATTCCAAAAATTATGTAAATTTTAACATTGGCACGAGGTAAGAGAGTGCACCCAAATTTGGAAACCATGACACTCCACTTAAGATTAAGACAGCAAAGGGACCCCACAATTGAACTTTATTACCTCGTATTGATTCTAGCAACAAGCACACATCTTAATTATGGACTCTCCTCATATCTTCCAAACACCACTTCACCCTAAGGCAAGACCACTTGTGACATCAAGGGAACTAAGGACTTAGGCTTTAGAGCATTTTTTACCACACCATTTATCAAGGCAATAAGGCAATAACTCTATATTTTTTTTCTTTCTTTTTTTGTTTTTAGTAGTGAACCCCATTTCTACTCCACTACAGTTCCCTAAATGATATAGTGGTGCATACACCAGACGCCTAAGTACTTGGTAGTTTCACTTTTTGCACATATCTATAAAGATAGTGATGCTAGAGCTCTTTTCAGAAAGTTTCCTTCCAAGGAATTTCGATCAAGTCACCCCGCTTCCTGAGGCATCAGTGCCTTGTCTAGTTCCAAGGAATTCAACTCTGACTTTCTTACTTTTTTTTCTCTTCTTTTTCATTTTCATGCCATGCCATAATTTGGTCTCAGCTCCTAACCAGAGGCTCAAGGAACCACAAAAAAAAATAAAAAAATAGAAGGTCCATCCATTCAGATAAAGGTGGTGCTTTTATTGTTTGAGTCAAATCCCACCTCAAGATACACACTAGTTACCTTCCTCTCAACATGATTTCTATTTCTTTTCAGATTAGGGTACCTAAGTCTCTGTCTCTCGCTTCGCATTAAAGTAACAAAAAGAACATGCATAGACTACCATAAGCCAAAATCAACATCTACCAATTAAGTTCACACCCTCCCCCACACTAAAATCATGCAATGTCCTCAATGCATGCAGAAAACAAGGACAAAGACAAGGGAGGGATTATACCTGATAGTGCCAATCATTGAGATAAAGAGGCTTATGGAGATCCATGGCCTCTTCCACTTTATCAGAAGGCAACTCCAAAACGGTTTCACATGTCCATTTACCTTAGAAATAGCTCCTATACTCGGATTTAAAATCTCAACAACCCCATGAGGAAAAACAGACTTAACAATGTAGGGCCCATCCCATCTAGATCTCAATTTACCAAAGAAAATATGTAACTTGGAATTGTACAACAAGACCTTATCACCCACTAGAACGACTTCCTAGTAATGTGCCTATCATGGAAGACTTTAATCTCCTCCTTATAGATCTTTGCACTCTCATATGCATCATTCCTAAGCTCCTCTAACTCAGATAGTTAGAGCCTCCTGTGGGTACCCACTTCAGACATATCAAAATTGAGCATTTTGAGGACCCAAAATGCTTTATGCTAAAGTTTTACTGAAAGGTGACAAGCCTTCCCATAGACCAGATGGTAGGGAGACTGACCAAGATTAGTCTTATAAGATGTTCTGTGTGCCCATAAGGTATCAACCAACCGGGTACACCAGTTCTTACGGGATAGGTTAACAGTCTTCTCCAAAATTTGTTTTATCTGCCTGTTAGAGACCTCCACTTGGCCACTCATTTGAGGATGGTAAGGGGTAGCTAACTTATGCGTGATACCATACTTTTTTATCAAAGACTCAAAAGGACGATTGTAAAAGTGCGTACTCCTATCACTGATAATAGCCCGAGGAGTACCAAAGCGGGATAAAATGTTTTTTTTTAGAAACTTAACAATCACCTTGTGGTCATTAGTCTTACAAGCAATGACCTCTATCCATTTTGAAACATAATCAACGGTCAACAGAATATAGAGATTCCCAAAAGAATTCAAGAAGGGACCCATAAAATCTATACCCCAAACATCAAAGATTTCAACCACAAGAATCGGGTTTAGGGGCATCATGTTCCTCTTAGTTACTCAGCCTAAAGATTGGCAAGCTTTACAAGCTTTGCAATAAAGGTAAGCATCTCTAAAAAGGGTAGCCCAATAAAAACCAGACTGAAGGACTTTGGCAGTAGTTTTCTTGGAACCAAAATGACCCTCACAAGCATGATCATGACAAAACGATAGAATTGAACTCTGCTCATGCTCAGGGAGACATCTCCTGATGATCTGCTCAGTACCCGTCTTGAATAAGTATGGGTCATCCCAAAAGAAAATTTTGACCTGTGAATGGAACCGGTATTTTTCTTGGGTGGACCAATGATCAGGTGTCACACCTGTCACAAGGTAGTTCACAATGTCAGCATACCATGGTTCATTAGAAACAGCCATCAACTGCTCATCCAAAAAGTTCTCTATAATGGGGCGGTCATCCTGTTTTGCATTAGGCAAATGGGACAGGTGGTCTGCAATCAAATTTTCTATCCCTTTCTTATCCTGTATCTCTAGGTCAAACTCTTGAAGAAGCAAAACCCAACAGATGAGTCGGGCTTTAGCATCCTTCTTACCCAAAAGGTACATAATGGCAGAATAGTCGGTATAGACAATGACATGACAATTAATTAGGAAGGAAATTTCTCTAAAGCGAATACCACAGCTAAAAATTCCTTCTCAGTGGTAGTGTAGTGAGCTGGGCATCATTCAGAGTTCTACTAGCATAGTAGATCATAGTGGGTAATTTATTGAGTCTTTAACCTAGGACCGCACCAACACAATGTCCGATGCATCACACATTGACTCAAATGGTTCAGACTAAACACGAGCTTGAATGATGGGGGCTGTGGTCAATTCCTTCTTCAACCTTTCAAAGCTCTTATGACACTTAAGAGAAAAATTAAATGGATGGTCCTTTGCTAACAAGGTAGTTAAAGGTCTAGCTATCTTACTAAAATCCTTGATGAATCTTCTATAAAAACCAGCATGACCCAGAAAAGATCTAATATCTTTCACACTCTTGGGTGGTGGTAAATTAGTAATGAGATCCACTTTGGCTCTATCAACCCGGATCCCGTCTTTGGATATTACATGTCCAAGCACTATGCCCTGTTTTACCATAAAATGATATTTCTCCCAGTTTAAGACTAAGTTCTTCTCTTTTCTCCTTTGGAGTACCAATGAAAGGTGGTGCAAACAATCAGCAAAGGTAGAGCCATGAATGGAAAAATCATCCATAAACACTTCTAGAAAGTGCTCTACCATATCAGAGAAGATACTCATCATGCATCGCTGGAACGTAGCAGGGGCGTTGTAGAGTCCAAAGGGCATACGCCGGTAAGCAAAGATCCCATAGGGGCATGTGAATGTAGTCTTGTGTTGGTCCTCTAGGGCAATTGGGATTTGATTGTAGCCGGAATAACCATCACGAAAGTAAAAGCATGTATGGCATGCTAGCCTCTCCAGCATCTGTTCAATAAAAGGCAAAGGGAAGTGGTCCTTCCACATTGTTGCATTTAACTTTCTATAGTCAATGCAAACTCTCCATCCTGTTTGGACACGGTTGGAATCAACTCATTGTCGGCATTAGCAACTATAATGACACCAGATTTCTTTGGAACTACTTGAACTGGACTCACCCACTGGCTATCAGAAATGGGATAGATGATCCCATGGTCCAAACACTTTTGGATGGATGTGATGCTGAACTAAGATAGGTCCAATTCCTTTGATATCAGACATAGACCAACCTATGACTTCCTTATGTTCTTGTAGAAGCTTGATCCACACATCTTCTTGACTTGAAGTCAGATCAGAGAAAATAATGATAGGGAGAGTCTGATCTTGACCTAGGAAGGCATATTTTAGGTTGGAGGGCAACGCTTTCAACTCTGATGTGGGGGTCTCAATAATGGAGGGTTTAGGAATGGAGGTGGATAGGGGTCCAAGGGGCTCCAAAGGTGGTTGGATGCTCTAGACATCAAAAAAGACAGTATCATCAACACCTTCTAACTCCTCCATATACTCCTGAAATCCCGAATCAAAATCAATCTCAAAGAAAGTCTCAACGTCATCGGGGAATCCCTAAAGCATATGCACCTCCTCATCTATATTGGGCTGCTTGCCCAACCTAAACACATTAAAGTCCATAGATGTGTTGCCAAAAGACAATTTCATGAGACCATTCCTATAATTGATTAAAGCATTACTGGTAGCAAGGAATGGTCTACCTCAGATGATAGGGATTTGGGCCTTGATGTTTGCAACAGGTTGGGTATCTAAAATAATGAAATCCATAGGGAACACAAATTCCCCAACCTTGAGTAGGACATCCTCAACCATCCCCTTAGGAGTTTTTACTGATCGATCTGCAAGCTGAAGAGTGATTTTAGTGGGTTTCAGCTCTCCCAATCCCAATTGTTGGTAGACATGAAAATATAGTAGGTTAACACTTGCATCAAGGTCCAATAAGGCATGATCAATAATGGTGTTGCCTATAGTTCAAGCTATGGTGGGGCTCCCAGGGTCCTTATGCTTGGCTGCTACTGACTGTGCAATGAGAGAACTAATATGAGCAGCCAAGTGTTTGTTATGTTTGGTCCTAAACGATGGAAGTGGAAAGACACTAAGGGAGAGGGATATACTCCTTTGTTTTTTTAATCGCCAAAATTGTACGATGTGGTATCTTGATACCTCCAAGTGTACTACCCTAAAACGTAACGGTTTAGAATTTCTGGCCCAGTTTGGAAAGTCATAGTAGTAAGAATAAGAAAGAGAAGATTTACAGCAGTCAAGGTCGATATAAGCGAGAAAATTGGTGCCCTTGTACCTGTTCTAGTTCTGGCAGGGCTCCTGTTCTATCTGAGCGAGAGCGGGGTTCGACTGAAGGAAGGGCAACCGTTCAGAATGCAAGGCATGTGTGGAAGCAAGTAGGCAGGAATGAAGGCTGCGAACAAGACAATTTGCCACCTGGTGTAGTGGTGCTTCGACCACATAAATCAGGAATATAGAATGCCTTTTTGGGTATATTGGTGGTCCGCTTCTAGATACATAAGTCTTTGAGGACTTTTGTATAAGCGGGGACCTAGGCTATAGCATCCAACAAATGGATGTTTACCTGAACCTGTTTAAAGACATCTAGTATTTTCTCCATAGAAGGAGACTTCTGGCTAACTAATCTATTAGGAACGGGGCAGGTGGAGTATACACTCTTTCAGGGGTGGTTGCTTTGACTTTCTTAGAAGAATCATCTTTAGTTTCATCAACCAAATCATCTTGAATTTCTTCAGGTTCCTTAGATAAACCTAGAATCGGAGGCTTAGATTTTACCTCAACAGAAGAGTGTCCAACAGGATTGCCAAAGGATGAAGATTTCGGGTAAAAATTCCGCTGGTAATCACGGCCACTCCGAAAGGAATAAATAGCATTACATTGGTTGGAGGGCCCTGGTTGTTGTTGTTGACTCTGTACATCATTTAGTTGATGAACAAGGGCTCCTTGCTGAGTGTGACTTTGATGTCTAGGATTCATCTCAGGTTGGTTAGGTAATTTTCCTTTTTCCCTCTCATGAAAAATTATGACAAGCTGGGTGAGTTGCTTCGCCATATTATTATGGCTTATCATGAGAAGGGCCATGCTTTTCTCCAGCTCACTTATTCTTGCTACCTCTCCAATATTGGTAAGCCCATGGGGTTGCTGATAAGGTGCAAGGAGAGGTGGCCTAGCAAAATTCATTTGTGGTCCTAGATTAGGATGAGGAGGAAGAGCCAAACTTGGGTTTGGCGGTGCCTAGTTAGGCCTTTGATGACCAGGTTGGCCTTGATGGTGGACATTGGATCGGCCTGCTTGATTCCCTTGGTTCCAGGTGAAATTAGGGTGATTTCTCTAGCCTAGATTGTAAGTGTTGCTATATGGATTCTTTTGATAAAGAGTACTTACATTTTTAGTGTTGGAATTACCCACAAAGGTGTTGGGGCATTCCTCCACGAGATGACCAAGTGTATGGCACCAACTGCACATAGAGACCTGGTTGACTTGGTTAACTGGGACAGGCTCTTTAGGAACTATGGCTTCCAACCTTTTGATGAGGCTATCTAATTTGGCTTCCTTGGCTGGTACACCTTCAATGAGGTAACCTTTAGTGGTCCTTTTAGCTTCTTGGGCGGATTCCCATTCCCTAGTCATATCAGCCAAGTTGGTCAAAAATGTCCAAGCCTCATTCTCATCTGTAAAAGATGTAAATCCAGTCAGACACATAGATTCTAGTAGCTAGTTGGTCTAAATGTCAATGCCCTCATAAATGATTTGGTAAAGTTGCCACAAGTTAATACCGTGGTGAGGGCATTCTAACAGGAGATCCTTGAACCTTTTCATAAATCTAGAGAAGGACTCATGTGGTTTCTACCTAAATTGAAGAATGTCACTCTTGAGTTTATTAGTTTTGTGAAGAGGGAAAAACTTCTTTAAGAAGACAATCGTAAATTGATCCCATGTAGCAATGGAATTAGTCGACAAACTATAGAGCCACTTCTTGGCTTGGTCTTTCAGAGCAAAGGTTATGAACCGAAGTCTAACTGCATCATCAGACAAATTTTGTACTTTAATCAGAACACACACCTCCTCAAATTCCCTAAGGAAGAGGTAGGCATCTTCATTGGTCATCCTATGGAAATGGGGCAGCATACTAATGAAGTTTGACTTGAGTTCATAATTATTTCCTGTAGCAGCAGGTAGACTGATGCAGGAAGGCTGTGTAGCCCTGGTAGGGTAGAACCTATCCTTAAGAGTCCTAGGTGGATCTCCCATGGTCATAGTTGGTGGAGGTGAAGGTGGTATTCTAACAAGTCTACCTGATGATGAATCACAACTCTAACCACGTTTCTTAGAACCTTGGTTAGCCACTGAAAATAAATTGGCACTAAAACCGATAGGACTATTCCGCTGGTAAAGCTGGATCTACAAAAGAATGGCATCCCTGGAATGTCTGTGGCCCTTGAGCTTGTCCCTGCTGTGTTGTTCAAACGAGACAACAGTGTTGTGCTTAATCGACGGTCTGTTTTAGAGTGTCACACCTTCACCTGGCTCGAATTGAGGTGTCCTACTCTACTTCCTATATTTATTTTTATTTTATTTCTTTTTTTTGAAAACAAAAGAAAACAGATCTCACACTATTCGCTTCCTGTTAAGACAGTTGAACACCTCCAAACAATAGATCCGATGCCAATGCAAACCACCGAAATAAACCAAGGAGTAGCGTCACAAGTGATGAAATCCTACAAGGTACTACCAAGATTGACTAGGTTTGGGCATAGGAAGAATTTTTGGATTGGGCATTCAATCTTTAAAACAGAATAAGAACAAGATCAGGCATTTTTTTTTTAAAGAAGAGGAAAAGGAAAATACAACACTTCGATTTACTAAAAAATAAGAAAAATAAAGTGGACAATTATCTCCCCGGCAATGGCGTAAAAAACTTGTTCGTGAAATAAAATAATCGCAAGCGTATGGGTCAATGTAGCTAACGGGTCGATATTAGGGAGATAAGCGACTCTATCTTATTTACTTGAAGTAACGCGAGAGTGAACCAATTGCAGTGATTAATTAGACTAAACTAACGGTCCTAACACATGCATCTATCGATTCCAACGGCCAAACCTTTCATCATCTAACCTACCAAAATATAACGCGGATTACGGGATTGATTGACGGATTGAAATATCACAACCACACAAATGAAAACCTAGATCTAAGAGAAAAGAAATTACTAAACTAGAAATTGCTTGAGTCAAATTCGACAAAGCTTTCTCTACCAAAGTTGAATTCACATCTACATCTACCAACTTGAAAATCAAAATAAAAATCTAACATAAGAACATAGTAAGACATGAGAATGAGAATAATCAAACATAAAATCCCTACATAATAACTTGAAATAAAGAGAATGAGAATGGAAAGAAAAATGAAAATAGGATCGACTACTCTCTTCTACCAAACTTGCAATTGATGGTGATGATTATTGTGTTGATTGAACTTGAATGAAACTTGAATTTGAAGTGTTGTTGATGAAGCTTGCGTTGCTTGAATGGAAGAACACCCACTCTCTCTCTCTAGAACCCCTAATCCCTCTCACAAGAATTGGAAACCCTAGAGCTAGAAAGCTTGAAAATAAAAATTACTCTAGAAGGCTTGTAAAAAAAAATAAAAATTGAATTGATATTGCATTAATTGAAGAATACAACTTGAGAACTCATTGAAGAAGACAATTCCCCCAAGGAGAAAAATAAAACTACACCTCTCAAGCTCACCCACCTTGGCCCACGATTTTTCTCCCCCTCTTATACAATTTTTTTACACCAAGAAAATATACACCACACCCCTCCATGATTTTCCTTCCCTTCTTTGATTCCCATATTATTTTATTTTTTTCTTCTTTTTTTTTTACACCCAATAAAAGATAGAAGATCTCTCTTTCTAAAAAAAAAACTTAAAACTTCAAGCTTTCTATTGGTGCTAGATGCTAGGCAACTCTTACAAGGATGAGCAACCATGACAATCTTAGCCCCTCATGTCTTACCCCCGTCTCACAAGCAGTATTTTACTGCCGCAGACGGAAACACCTTTTCGGTTGACCTAATTTCCAAGGAACCTATCAAATTCAAAATATTTCCTACTTTGGTTGTCAGCCATAGGGTTTTAGGCTCTTCCCTCCTAGGTCGAGATGCTCTCATTGGTTTTGACCTTCTTACCAAGTTTCCTAATCTACAATGGAGTTCCCATGGCCTAACCTTTAAGAAGCAGTTCCTCCCTTGGACAACGACCCCCAATCTCTTCTCTGTCACTCCTTTAGAAGATATTAAGCAGCAGATCATCTCCCATTGCTGTGCAGACTCTCACACTGAGTTCCTTACCAAGTGTGATCACCCTCTCTGGAAGAATTCCCAATTTTTCATCAGGTTGCCATTTAAAAAGAATGAAGATGCCAATCCCACTAAAGCCAATCACTCAGGCATGAATCCAGAACACTTAGCTCTGGCCCAAGAAGAAGTTTCCCTTCTACAAACGTAAGGTCTGATTGAGCCCACTTCCTCCCCCTGGGCATGTGAAGCATTCTATGTCAATAAACGAGCAGAACAAAGTGGTGGTAAACTTAGGCTTGTGATCAATTATCAGGCTCTTAATGCCTTCTTAGCGGATGATAAGTTTCCTTTACCAACAAGGCCAGCCCTGATGTTGCAGCTTTCAACAGCCACCATTTTCAGCAAATTCGATCTTAAAGCAGGATTCTGGCAGCTTGGCATCCATCCTGAAGATAGACCGAAGATAGGATTTTGTATTCCAGATTCTCACTTTCAGTGGACTGTTATGCCATTTGGGCTTAAAGTAGCTCCCTCTTTGTTCCAAAAATCCATGATGAAGATTTATACACCCCTTTAGAAGCATGCTCTCATCTATATTGATGATATTCTTCTCTTCTCGAAGACTGCAGAAGATCATTACAAGCTTCTTTCCCAGTTCTATAATCTCACTACCCAATATGGAATCATGCTCTCACCAAAAAAGATGGTTATTGGAACAGACACTGTTGATTTCCTTGGTGTCACAATTCACAAAGGACAGTACCAGCTTCAACCTCATTTCCAACAAGATGGGGGTAAGACATGAGGGGCTAAGATTGTCATGGTTGCTCCTGTGTCGAAGTAACCAATAACTTTGACTGGGCGGTCCGACGCAGGAGGGAAGATGTAGAGGGGTGCTAGAGGAAGGGTAAGCTTTTGGGTAGAAGGACACAAAGGGATTGGGGGTTGGTATATGGGGTAGATGGGTTCAAATCCGTCAGACTCGGAATCTGATTCAGAATCTGAGCTGAAATCTTCTATGGCAAAGAGGAGATCTACCGAGAATCCATCATCTATGGAATACAAGGATTCTATATCAGCATCTGGATCATCTATGGTGTCATGCTGGGTCAGCATATGCATGAGTTTAGCCTTCTTCTGCTTATCAGGGCAATTTTTTGCAAAATATCCTTTTTTGCCACAAGCGAAGCAACGATCAGAAGTTTTTCCTCGAAACTTCTTTCTCTTGAAATATCTGTAGCATTTGCCTTTAGCTTGCTTCTTGGAGGAACGAAAATGCTTATGCTTGTAGGAGTTATGCTTGGGGAGACGAGAGAAATGAGTCTTCTTTTTGGTTGGGCAGTGACAAGCTTGATCTTTGCATTTGATCTTGAGATAAGTAGAATCACATGTATCTCTCAATTTTTCTGTGGTCTTTTCCCAAGTCTTAAAGAATTGTTGCTGGTTGCATAATCTCTGGAGGGCAGTCTGGATTTCCTGGTACAATCGACCAAGAGTAACTTGCTAAAGTTGGAGACCTTGGGTATGCAGATGTTTAATAGTATCGTTTCCCAGTGGTTCCGGGAAAGAATTGAGAAAGACTTGCTTCATATTGACATCATCCATGCCTCCTAGGATGTAAAATTTGTCCATCATCCTAGTGAAGTGTTTTTCGAGATCAGAACGCTGGAAAGAGCAACACTTCATCTAGAAGTATTCTTCACGGGCTTTGACCTGGTTGTTTTCAAGGGGACCAATGAATTCATTGTAGACCTATAGGATAAATTCATCAATACTGAGCTGAACCCATTGCATTTGTCGATAAGGTCCTAAAGACATGTACCATTCTCTTAATGTGCCATGGGTTCTGGCAAGGAACTTGGTAATAGCAGCTCGAGGGGTCATTCCTTCTTGAAGTAATTCTGCAGTTAGCCAAGCATGAAATTCAGAGATTTGGTTGGGCCATTTATTAAATGGAATGCCGTCAAAAGTGAACAGCTGCTTAGGATCCTGGTTTTGGAACGGCTGGAATTCATGAATTAGGGGTTGCACAGGGGAAGTATTTTCATCAACATTGTCTGTCTCAGAGACTACTTCAGTGACTCTGGTTTGGTCATTTGGTTGCCCTTGCGGTGGAGGGGCTTGAGCCATGTAGACTGTAGGATAGTCATGCTCAGAGTCTGAGTGGGACTCAGAGAAAGTAAGGGGAGATCGGGGAGGAACTGGGACTGGCTCCTTAGAAGTCAGGTAAAGTTGCTGGAGAAAGGTACTCAAGGAGTTTAAGTTCTCAGTAGGGAGTAAAGGGGAACATGCATGTTGAGTTGATGGAGGTTTAGGGGGTGGAACATATGGGATGAAACCAGGGGGACGTTGTGGATATGACAGAACTGGTTGAAATGTAGGTTACGAGTATGAATGATGGGGTTAGGAAGGGGAGGATTGGAACCATGGGGATTGGATACTGCCATGATGGTGAGTGGGTGTAGACTGGGAAGTGGATGACTTTGAGGGCTTTCTATAACCAAGTCTTTTTTGGTCTTGATGTAACTCCTGTAGTTCTTTGAACATTTCTGTCAAAAAACTATGGCGAGTTGGAGAGACGACATATTCAAAGACTGGGGGAAAATCTAGGTAGAAAGGAGAGGGAGCAAGTGAGGGTGATTTGGGTGCCTGGAGCCAACTGAGTTGCTCCTCTAATTTATATTTTTCTCGTTCTCTTATAGAAATATGAGAAGATGCATAAGCCACATCCTTCATTGTAGTTGCAATGTGTAGAAGTTCTTTGTGCAAAGCTTCGATCTGCTCTTTGAGGTAGCGAATATCAATGTCCTGCTGTCTTTATGCCAGAGTAGAATGCTCGTGGTAAGACACAATTTTCTGGAGATATTGGTTTTGCACAATAGCATTTTCAGCCTGCCAGTTTAACTGGGCTTCAACTGTGGAGTTTGTCTGAAGATGTCCATCTCCTTGAACTGTGTTCGGAGGTTTAACCTTCCACTTGTGTTGATACTGTTTTTTATCTTCATAGTCCGCTGGACCAGGGAAGTTTTTGTTGATAGAACTGGAGCTACCTGCGCCACTTCCGCTCATCATATAACAAGGTGGTGGTGCATCTGAAGGTTTGGGAGCATTTGGACAACAGCCTAGAGGACACAGCTTGCTGCTTCCATATTCAACAATGAACTGATATTTGCCTGGGTCATCGCCAAGAGGGCTGACATTTGGACAACCTTGTTTATACCTGATCCACAGAGGATCGAGTTTCTTTGATTTTCTTTTGGGCTTTGAGGATGTAGACTCAGTGTGGTTTGAATATGTAGCGCTGCTTTCATCATCTTAAACACAACCAGAGCAGTTACACACATCAAAGTATTTATGACCAGCAGAGTCTTGAAAATGGTACACCGGGTTGTCGAAAGCATCAAAAGAGGCTATGGGGGCATCCAGGCGTTCTTGTAGGTGAGACTGGAAGAAAGGGATGAGGGGACCCATAGTAGTTGGCTTTGGGAACCTGATCTCTATTTTTCCTCCTTCAAGACGCTTGTATGTTGGATTCGTGGCTACCAGAGGAGGTGTAGGTTGCTCAGTGTGTGTAGATTCATAGTTGGTCACCCAAGAATCTGGGACCAGCTTATAAAGATCGGTGCGATCGAGCTGGCGAGGCACATGGGTGACTGTAGGGATCTGATTTGAGCCAATGTGAAGGAAAAGGGTTGAGTCATTTGTAGTGTGCCCTGTATTCAGATCAAAAGCATGATTTTGCAGTCTGTAACAGATTTGGTAGTATAGAGTGGCTACTATAGCCGAAGCAACTTGAGGAGCACCTGTAATCTGAATTAGAAACTGCCATGCCGAAGGAAGATTGGGATCCAAGAGAGAGATATTATAGTTGGGATAGAGAGTGTAAAAGACTGTGCCATTATTGAGGGTGGATTGGACATTTGTGAGAACAGCATGTTGATATTGCTTGAAGCGGGTGTCCAGTAGATCCATCCGCATAATGACGGGAAGACCCTTTCTGCCATGTAAAGTAAGAGTCACTTTGACAACACCAAGGTGAAGGTGAGTGTATCCTTGATCAAGCCACTATCGGATCAAGTCCGGTGGAATATCAATGGGGAAATACTGCTCATTTCCTAAAGCATTGACTTGATTTTGAGAAAATGGGGAAGCTTGGACATACTCCTTAAGACCTAGAGTCTTCTTAGGGGCCAAAAGAGTCCGGATAGTTCTGGAAAATGTGTGAGTGTCCTTTGGAAAACCATCATACGGGTTTAGAATGGGGAAGTTGGTAGGGTGAACCTTCTGGTAAGGAGGGGTGTAATTTAGTTCATAAAGGTAATCTATCTTGGAGGCATGGGTTTGGGGAAACAGGACAAAAGAAGATGATGCTGAAGAAAGATGACCTGAAGAAGAGCGAGCTGGTTGCATTGTAATAATAGGGGTCACCAACCAGGAGAAGGTTGTCTACTCGGTAAAGTATTTACAGAGGTCACAGATAATTTGCACTTGGAGATTTCTGGAGATAATGGTTGAGTACACCAAAGGTATTCCAAGCTTACAGGGACACAACCGGCCTCTTGCCTGAAATCCCACCACATGCTCAAGGACTGTTGTTAGCGTAGACAAACACCGTCAGTAGGGATCTCTATAGCCATCCTGTTCTGATGGAGAAGATCCGTCAAAGCGGAAACTCTAGAGCATACTTAGGATAAGTTGAATGAGATAATGACCTTTTGTATCATCCTGACAGAGGAGACAGAGCCTTCACCCGGTGGGTGAGGGAGAATTTAGAAGAACATCGAACTTATGGCTCTGAAACCAATTTAAATGCTAGGCAAACTTCAAATTTAGATGCTAGGCAAACTTCAAGCTTTCTATTGATGCTAGATGCTAGGCAACTCTTACAAGCAGTATTTCTATTGATGCTAGAAATAGAGATGCTAGGCAAACTTCAAGCTTTCTATTGATGCTAGATGCTAGGCAACTCAATAGAAAGATTTCTATTCCAATATAAAATTATGCTCTCACTAAAAAAGATGGTTATTGGAACAGACACTGTTGATTTCCTTGGTATCACAATTCACAAAGGACAGTACTAGCTTCAACCTCATATTGGCAAATCCCTCTTACAATTCACAGATGGCCCTCTTACAATAACTCAGCTCTAGCAGTTTTTGGGCATTGTGAATTATATGGCAGAATTAATTCCTCACCAGACCTCATACACTGGACCTCTGTACAAGCTTCTCAAGAAGAATCCTCCTCTGTGGACGGAAGAACACACTAAGGCCATTCAAGCTCTCAAGAAAATTGCAACACAGCTTCCCTCTCTCCATATCCCTACAAATGGCAAGCGCATTCTTCAAACTGATGCAAGTGATGAACAATGGGCGGCAGTACTCCTTGAAGAAATTAATAGCCAAAGAAAAGTTTGTGGATACAGAAGTGCTCAATTTAAGCCTTCAGAACAACATTATCATTCCACCTTCAAAGAAATATTGGCAGTAAGGCGTGGTATTGAGAAATTCCAGTTCTATCTCATTGGTCATACTTTTACAGTGGAAATGGATATGTCATCTTTCCCCCGAATGCTCCAGTTCAAACAAAAAGTTCTTCCAGAACCTCAACTGCTCAGATGGGCACGATGGTTTTCACAATGGTCTTTCCAGGTCAAGCATATCAAAGGCAGAGATAATGTCTTGGCAGATTTCTTATCTCTGTCCAAGACGCCCATCCATTCCTCTATTCCAGTCCTCTGTATGGCCCTCTGGCCTACAGACCCAAGACCATCACAACCACCTCAAGATCCAGGCCCTTCTGATCCAGGTCCTTCTCAGCAGCCTGATGACCTTATTTCCCTCCTCCCCACACTCCCTCCTAAAATTTACTCAAATATTTCAGGCCGCACAATGGTTGGATATAGTACCCAGACCTACCAGGATATGTTTGCAGTACTTGTATCTAGAAATGGTCTACTCTACGATTAGCATGCATGTCACCCAGATTATCCTTACCTAACCCTCTTTACCATGACCTATTTTCATAATTTCAGTGAAGAATACATAGTATTTTTCTGGCATCTCCTTGTCGTCTACAAAATTGTTATGTGCTTCTCCACTCATGCCCTCCTCCATTATCTCTGGCAAACCGCCACTATCTACCGCACAAGATCCAATCAGTTCATTCGCCCATCAGTCCCCTCTCACTTTGCCAGATTCCTTTGTCTTTTTGCCCCTATTCCTCATTGGATCAACATCTTATCCGACATCCCTAGAGATCAGTTCTATATAACCATCCTCTTTCACAGGCCGGTTGATCACATTCACCCACAAAGGGTTGAACCACCAATCTATGACCCGGACCATCATCTTATTGCCCATGACCCTACCTTCTCCATTCTAAATATGAGCACTGTGAATATCTGGGAGCATGGAGACCATGATATTGAATCGCGTGACAGATGGCTTGCATTTATGAGAACCATGTGTGTAGAAAACCATATGGACCCCTCCACAATACCAGAGATTCTCATCAATAATACCTACAATGCCTGGGATGTGAATCGTGCAGTCCTCCATCACCCTCTAATACATCGCATCATGACAGCATATGCTCAGCATGAGGTGGACCACTTTCTCCTCTTTGCTCCTATAGATTCCTCATCATCAGGATACGACACAGATTGATTACATCAAAAGGAGTACCATGTGTATTATCTCAGCTTTTACTTTTAAATGTGTGGTGTGTATTGACCTACTTTTGCTTTTAAAATATCTTGTAATAATTTCGTAAGCGAGTGGATTCCAAAGTGTGTGAAGTTCGGATCTAAGGATCCTTGCTGTGTAAGCTCCTATAAATACCTATGGATGTAAGTTTGAAGGCAAGAGTTGCCTAGCATCTAGCATCAATAGAAAGCTTGAAGATTGCCTAGCATCTAAATTTGAAGTTTGCCTAGCATCTAAATTTAGTTTGCCTAGCATCTAAATTTGAAGTTTGCCTAGCATCTAAATGAGTTCTATCAGCAAAAACTTCCCTGGTCCGGCGGACTATGAAGATCAAGAACGGCGTCAACACAAGTGGAAGGTTAAACCTCCGAACACAGTTCAAGGAGATGGACATCTTCAGACAAACGTCACAGTTGAAGCCCAGTTAAACTGGTAGGCTGAAAATGCTGTATTTAGATGCTAGGCAAACTTCAAATTTAGATGCTAATTTAGATGCTAGGCAAACTTCAAATTTAGATGTTAGATGCTAGGCAACTCTTGCCTTCAAACTTACATCCATAGGTATTTATAGGAGCTTACACACCAAGGATCCTTAGATCTGGACTTCACACACTTTGGAATCCACTCGCTTACGAAATTATTACAAGATATTTTAAAAGCAAAAGTAGGTCAATACACACCACACATTTAAAAGTAAAAGGTGGGGTTGTGAAGAGCAAAGAGAATCCTCCCACCTATTTTCTTTCCTTCTTTTCCTCCATGCAATCCAATCCCAATTTTTTTCTCCACCACAGTTTTTGGTTGTGAGATGGTGAGATCTTGAGAGAAAAATTAGGGACTCCCCTTGATAGAACACGTTGGATGAGAGAGGTAATTTAATTGCTTCTCCTTTCCCTTGTGCTCCACGATTTCTTATCCGTGAGATGTGAAAGGATTGAGATAAAATAGGAAACCCAATCTCCTCGAATAAAGATCCATCCAATTAGGTATGTAGGAGATAAATTAGAAAAGATAAATCTCCTCCCTTCAAGCAAAATTCGGTCCATATATTGTGGTGAAGTGGAGACAAAATAGGAAAGATAAATCTCCAAAATTCCAAAATCCTTCTCTCTTGAAAATGCGTAAATGGGTCCCATGGCGATTTTTTCTCTCCTCTAAAAGTAAAAAATGTAGAAAGGGGGTCTTTGCATGAGAGAATCTCAACCCTTGATCACGATTGTCTTCTTTGATGCCAAATATACGCCTGGAAAATTGCAGACTGGCCCGGGCTTGCATTCCAGCTCATTTCTGGCCCATTATTCTTTTCTAGCCCAAAAAGAATAATCGCATGTATGGATGTCAAAACTAATGCGTACTTCTAATGCATCACGTCCATCTTGCTCAGAATTCAGCCCTCTTCATAACCATGAAAAGAAACTGGACCACTTTACGTGTAAATTTGAAGATATGGCGCTTGATAGTCCAGAGCAACCTTTAAGCTCACAAATGGACCTAAAACCTGAAAATGACAGAAAATACCCAAGGTAGCTCCATTCTAAGTATGTAAAATGCATGCTTTATGCCCTAAGATTTCACACATAAATGTGCTTATAGGTATCCATGCATCACCCTATAAATAAAGAGGTAAACCTCTAGGTATGGGATCGAATAACTTTCTTCTTCTTACATCATTACCTTGCAAATCTATGTTGTTACCTTGAGAGTTGACTTAGGCATCGAAGAGTCCCCCTTAGAGCCATCACCAGTGCTCTCTTATGCCCTTTGCTTCTTGATACTGCAGGGACACTCATCCAGGTCCTCTTGGCCAATTTTTGACTACAACAGTTGGCTTCATCTGTGGGAAATGACTACAAAATAATCGACATAAGCCAAGCATCATGGTTAGAACTAGAGCCATCACTTCCTCTCACCCTGATCCCCTAGAAATGCAAGATCAATCTCTTGCACCTCTTCTCCTGCTAGGGACAACTACATCAAACCCTGATGGAGGGGCTGATCCAGGATAGTCAATAACAGAATGCACCGTCCATAGGCACTACTCTTTCCATTGGGGTCATAGACCTACAAGTCCCCTCAACCATTATTGACAACTCACTGAGGTCCGGATGCAAATACACAACTTAGCTGATCTACTTCAAAGTACTATTCAATCCATCATTCAGATCCCTAAAATAGCTAACCACCCTTAAAATGACCTACTAGTCATGGTGGACAAGCTCAACATCCTAGCAGAACATAGTAGCAGGACAAGTTCCACCAGTTTTGATAGAAAATGACGAGGTCGTGTAGCTCTCCAATCCCGAATAGCCAAAGCAATAGGACCTCTAAAAGCTTGAGGTGTGGGGAGAGAATTGCCACCAAAAAAATTCAGTTGTGAGCAAGCAAGTCAAGAATGATGCGGACGTAGCCCTTGCCGACCTAATCCACCATGGAAAACAAGATACCCCTGTCACCAAGGTGATAACCATGGCTTAGACCTTCAAGTTTGGGAGCTCAATGAGCAGATTTAGAAAGTCCTCTAGAACTAAACTTGAGTGGATGACCTTGACTTCCCAAACCAAAGTGCATTATCTGATGCAATCATGGCAGCACCTCTTCCCTTCGGATTCAAGCCACCAACTTTCAAGATGTCTGACCAGACTAGAGATCCAAGTGATCACCTGGCTTACTTTTAGTCTACCTATAGAGCTTTTCCTACGACCCTAAAAGGCACTGTGATAAGCTAGTTCATATGGCTCCCTTCGAAATCCATAAACAATTTCATCAAGCTTAGTAAAAGCTTCCTTATCAATTTTCAGAGTAGTAAAAAGCAAAAGAAGATAATGGCTAATTTGATGGCAATCTGACAAAACCCTAAGAGATTTTGTGAGCCATTTACCAAGGAGTCCTTAGAGATTAAGGACTTGAATCCCGTTGTATCATTCATAGTTATGCATGAAGGTATCATCGACAAATACCTCTTATGGTCACTAGCAAAGAACCCCCCCGAGATATGTCAGAGCTGCTAGCTCACTACGATAAATACAGCAATATGGTCGAAGTGATGGTTGTTGTTCAAGGAAATTTGGATAGTGAGAGAGAGAGAGAGAGAGAAGAAATAATTCAGAAGGGTGATCTCAGTTGATTTGACAATATGATTTGATGCAACCATCTAATCCACCTTTCACCAAAAATAAACTTTCTCAAGACAAAGAAAAGAAAATCTCATGACAAAGTATCATAAGCTTTTTACACATCCAACTTTAGACCAATCTCACCACCTGGAGTTAATTGACGCATTAAATTGGCTAATTCCAATGCCATGTGAATGTTTGAAAAGATCAACTTTCCTTTCTGAAAAATTTTGGGGATTAAAATAATAAAGTTATTATTTTCCTTTGGGAATTTTACCAGACTGAAAGAAACACTTCATTGGTGCACAAACATCCGCCTTAATAACATCCCAACATCTCCTAAAGAAAACTCCAGGAAACCCATCCAGACCGTGGGAGCTATCCGGATCAAGATCCCAAATAGCTTGTTTAATTTCCTCTAGGTGGGGAACCACCTCCACACTCAACAACAACAACCATAACCTTATCCCAACTTAATGGGGTCTGGTACAGGGATCCGATAGAGGCTATGACAGTAAAAGAAGTAACAGAAGTAAAAATAAGTAAGAGAGTAAAAGGAAGTAAAAAAGACAATAAGTAAAGGAAAAAGTCCAAGCAGTAGTCAAAGTAGCATCCCAGGAACATTCCCCTACAAGGGGTCGGCTACATGGGTCTTTGTCCTCTAAACAACTCTATTTGCCATCATACTAGGATCGAGCCCTACCCATCACGCCCCCATCCCGATGTAATATATATACTGCCACAAAGGGGGTATGACTGGGACAATCGCACATCATCCTAACACCTACCAGGATTGCAGATACAGTGTCCCGAGCTACAGTCCACCCTATCATCACATCTTGATAACAGATGGGAATGTACCAATATGGAATAAGTCATCCCAGATACAGAGTTAGCGGAAGCAAAATTAAATTAAATGATGTGAAATTATAGAGCATCGGTTCTCTAATGATAACATATAGTACACTGTTCATAAATGTAACCATTCAATCTCTCCTATAAATAAACACAGTTTATACATAAATGTGAAAGTGAAGGCAGAGAATTAAATAATAAATAATTACCACAAGGACACCAATCTTGGGTATACATCTACATCCAAGTCACAGTCACCGGCTCTACTTGATTTGCATCCAATAGTGCTCATCTAAGTAGTACCTCCTACATAACAACTAAAAAGGGGTTGCGCAACGGGATTAGCTACACTAGCTAGTGAGAGAGCAAAGGGGAATGCACATACACCATACAATCAATATCAATCAAAATGATGCATGCTAATGTTAGATTCAATTTCCACCTAGCACATAATTCTATTTGTCAAGTATATGCTACTATGATAACTAGGGAGACACTGAGGGTCACTTATCCTATCGCCCCAGTGAAACCTCAATTATCGCAAGGGGACCTACGCCGGTAGAAGCCATCATGACCACCCAGTGGCAGACCCCGATAGTCATCACTACCCCTGTCCTGGCCTCTCCCACCTCCACAGACCACAGGTGCTTAGACTATCCAACACATAAATCCCTGTTGGCAAGGGTCATAGCATAAGGGAACAGGCATCCTAGCCGCAGATATACTATATGCAGGTCCTATCATCCCGAGAGGTATTTTAGGTGCATCAACGTCCCATTCCATCTAGTACCCGGGTACCAGCATGGCATGGCATGGTACATATAGTTTAGGATGACATACAATAGTTTTCATAATTTAAATAAATTGGGGTTCCGGTATCGACACACCCGGCATCGTAGCCCGATACAATGGTGAGTATACTATCACATTCCTAACAAATCACATTCGAATAATAATGCAACGCATAAAATGCTTATAAATATAGAATAGCATGCTTAAGATTTCATATTAATATATATTCAAACCCAACAAATCACCCAGAACCCACTCACCTAACATTGGCATCGCCGTATATGGTTGACATGAATCTCACCTGGGCTCCCCACTATCCATCGAGTTGGGTAGCCTAGGAACACAAAAACAATCATTAAAGCATACATAGAAGGGTCCCATGCTAGGCCCTCAAGGTTAAAATCAGATTTTAACCAAGACAGCACGAGCGAACTCACGGACGGTTTCAACAGAGGTGAGTCCGTCCCTAACTCTGTCCAGGCTAAAAAGTAAACTAGAGCGAGAGGACCCACGAGCGAAACATCTCACTTGAATCCGTTCGTGCATCTGTTCAACACCTGAGACACACTTAAAAGGGATCGGATTAATGGGCGGATGTACTTCTTGGGTCCGCCCCTGCATCCATTCAATTCCTGAGACAGACTCAAGAGCAACAGGCCCTGGGCGGAGGCAAACAGAGTGAATCTGTTCCTTCATCCGTTCAGGCCAACACACAGGAGTTATACTGGGTGGACTGACAGGCGGTACCATGATTAGTGGATTCGGTCGTTCGTTCGTCGGCAGTCTCTCCTGAGATTTCAGAGGGCTTTTGCTCCAGCTTGAATCTTGGGATGCCCTAAGCTCTCAGGGATAAGGGAGAGGTGTCCAAGCCTTCCTAGGGTCACTAGGTCCTAGGCTTACCTCAAGGATTCCAAAATCCTACATGGTTTGGTCTCCAATTGGTCCAAGGATTGGGTTAGAAAGCTTAAACCAGGGATTCCATAGCCATGGCTGGAAATGCAACACTTAGAGGCCTCTATTAGCTCCCTTAGAGCTCCCAAAATAGGCCAAGCATCACCTTAAGTCCCAAATGGAATCCTATGTTAGCCCTAGCTCAAGGAAATTCACCAAAATCAAAGAGAAACGGGGGAGAGCTAGGTTTGGGGAACTTACCTTGGTGAGCTTCCTTTTCTAGCCACTCTCTCTATCTCTCCTCCTCCTCTTTCTCTTCTCCCTAGGGTCTGGCCAGCTTGGGAGGAGGTGTGGGGCTGCCAGTCATCTTGGCATGGCCTCCATCTTCTTCCCTTCCCCTCCTATTCCTCTCCTACTTCTACTTCTCCTTCTTCTTCTCCTTCTTCTCCTTCTTCTCTTGTCTCTTCTCCTCCAAGGTTTATGGGCGAGGGGGAGAGATAAGTGAAAGAGAGGGGTTTCCCTATCCTTTAAGGGGTTAGATGGGCCTTAGGGTGTGTGTGGTTTAGGCACCCCAAATCATTTAGTGGCCCTTAGGTCTTTAAATGGATTTTAATTAGGTCTTAGGGCTTGTTTGGTCTTGGTCATAACCAATAGGTCCATTAGGTCATGTTTGGGGTGCACCCTAAGTCCATAGGACTCAATTGTCTACTAAGGTCCATTTGGTTTAGGCTAGGGTATATAAAACCCATTATTCACCTAAGTTAAGCCTTGTGGGCCTACTCTCATGTTTCAACTAACCATCTAATGGTAAGGATAGGGATCCATCTAGCCCAAGGGTCCAATTAGGGTGTCCAGGACACGGGCATGTGGGTCCCATAGGAAAATAATCCAAAAAGGCAGATGACAGCACAGGCGGATCCTCAAGCGGATTCAGTAAGAGTAAGTCCATTCGTGACTCCGGTGCTGCTGTCAAGGCCTAAACTTCAAGGAAAGTTATGGGGCTTTGGCCCACACTTCCAAGGCTTCGAGGGGATACTTTTGGTAATATTCTAGGTCTGAGGTTACGGGTATTGACTAGTGCCACCATGGCATTGCCCCTTAGGAAAAAGTCTAAACTGCCCTGGGGAGTAGGGGTATATTTGGGGTGCGGGTGTAACACTACCACATTCATATTCTTTCTCACTGCTTCTCCAATAGTCAATTTAGGCCCATCCCTACCTCTTTTAGCTCTGTCAAACTGAATCTGATCACTCTTCCTTACCAGTGCATCCATAGGTCTTTATTGTACATGACCATACCACCTCAAGCGGTTCTCACGAAGCTTCTCTTGGATTGGTACAACTCCTAGTTCGGTTCTAAGACAATCATTCCTTACTCTATCTCTCCTAGTCTTGCCACTCGTCCTTCTCTACTACACTCATCTTATCTATATTACTCTTCTTAACTTCCCAACATTCCGCCCCATAATTCATGGCCAGTCTTATTATTGTCCTGTAGAATTTCTCCGAATGCTTAATAGGCATGCATTTGTCACATAACATTCCCGAAGCACCTCTCTACTTCAGCCATCCTAGTTTAATTCTATGGGAAATATCATCCTTTATGTCACCCTCTGTGTTAATAGTTGATCCTAGGTATCTAAAGCATTCGCTTTGTTGTAACTCTCGCTCCTCAAGTTTCACTACTTCATCACCTCTCCTGGTTTGACTGAAGTTACACATCATATATTCTGTCTTTGTTCTGCTTAACTTAAAACCTTGTGATTCCAAGCTTGATCTTCATAACTCCAACTTTGCATTAATCCCTTCCATTGTCTCTCCATCAAAAAATATCATTAGCGAAAAGCATACACCAAGGGACCTCATCTTGGATGTGTCTGGTTAAATCATCCATGATGAGTGCAAACAAATAAGGGCTTAGAGCTGATCCTTGGTGTAACCTAATTGTAATAGGGAATTCGCTACTTTGGCCCTCTGTAGTTTTGACACTAGTCACCATGCCCTCATACATGTCCTTAATTATATCCACATAGTTATTGGAGCTCCTTCTCTTCCCTAGGACATGCCAAATGAGCTCTCTAGGAACTCTATCTTAGGCCTTTTTTAGGTTAATAAAGATCCTATGGAGGTTCCTTTTGTAAGCTCTAAATATTTCCATAAGCTTCCTTAGAAAGTAAATAGCTTCTGTTGTGGATCTCCCTGGCATAAAACCAAATTGGTTCTCTGATATACCAGTTTCTCTTCTTAGGTAGGCTTCAATGATTTTTTCCATACTCGGCATATCTACCAAATCAATAATTATTGGAATGCAGTCCAATAATTCTGAATAACAATCAAGGGGAACAACTTTATGAAAACCCTTATAGTACTCCTCAATATAGGCTGCTAATTGGCTAGGATCATTGACAATTGACTTGTCCTTCTTTAAGCCTCTAATCAAATTCTTGGACCTGCAAATTTAGGCAAACAAAAGAAAAAGTTTAGAGTTCTTATCTCCCCAAGTCTACCATTTGATACGAGATTTTTCCGCCCATAATTTTTCATGATATTGGAGAGCCTTTAGATAGGCTGTCTTAGCATCGGCCTCCACACAAAGCATCATTCTGCCTAACCATATCAATGGTTTCCTGGATATACTCCATAGCCAACTGAGCATTTTTAAGACCTTCATTGGGATTACCACGCACCGTTAGCACAAATTAAGCAAGAGAAAAGCAAAAGTACAAAATATTTCAACATCTATGCATCCGCAAGTCAACCCTAAAGCATATTGGAGAAGTCAACATTAAAGTATAAGGAGGCTGGAAGAGAAATGACAAGAAATCAACCCAAAAATAGGTTCTGGCGGGTCAGAGGCAACATCGGAGGCAGTCACCCT